>NC_137670.1:8981672-9656672 GCF_963422515.1 Blennius ocellaris | reverse complement strand
GGTAATAATTTGATTATTCCACAGAGGTATGCAAAATACAATCACTGTCATATTGCATTTCCAGTTTGGATGCAGTCCGGACGGAGCTCACTTCACTTACGCCCAGCCTGGACGATTCACGCTCTGTTGCTCAATCTTAAATCAAAAACCAAGCACATGACACATTAACTGGTCCCTAAATGTTAATTTATGCCCGTGTTGTGTAATTAGGGTTAAAGATTTTAACAGCCTTGCCAGCTGATATGTCAGATTTTTACGGCTCTATATCTCAGCACCGCACTGCAGACTTTTTAATTTACTGCACGCTTGCTGAGGTGTAATTGGGGCAACTTTTAATGCAACTTCCACATATGGTCAACGTAAAAGGAAAAGTAATAAAAGTATTGCTTGGTTGAGCTTAACTGTGATCCATGGTGTTCAATTAGGTTTTCTTGTGGAAAACCGTATTTTTACACATTTGACAATAATATGTAAACTCGGTGTTATAGTAGGTGCTTGTTTCATTGCTTCAGTCAAACACATTTGAAAAAAAATAAAGTTGCTCCTCCATACTGTAAATTACCTGTATTTATCATAGATTTGTGCCAAATGAAAATACTTCCCTATAACAAGCAATATTGAACTAAACTGAGGCAAAAAAATGCCTCGAACAGCATCACAGCCTTTCCCATTTAAATTTTTTCTGTGTATGTTTGTATCTATTGTGTGATGTTATGTTTGTCATCGTAGTTGTGCAGGTTTGTTTATGTGTTTTTGTTAGAATGCACCTTTTTTTCCCCAAGGATGAATACCAACCTTTCGTACCAACAATTGTTTTTTTGTATTTTGCAATCATAACTATAATCAAATGACAAACTATAACTAAATGACAAATTAATATTACTTACAATTTTATTTCATTTCATTTTTCAGTTACAGGATATTTTCCAGAAGAGCAACAAGTTCGTCAGAGTTTGTGTTTTTCTGTTCAATCATTATATTTGTAAAGTTTTTTTTTTAGGAATGGGTCTTTTGCTAAAATATTAAGACTTTCTTTAATTCATTTTGAACCAAGACCATTCAAACCGACTGGAGGAATCCTGCTTATACAGTAAAATATAGTATTTTTCTGTTTCAGTCCGGCTCAGCAGTCGGTGTAAGCGAGCACCTCAGCATTTCGGTAACCAATCCACCCGCCGACCCCAGCGAGCACACCACAGTCTTCGCTAATCATTCCAACATTTCCATCTTATTAGGTAAGACAATACATTAATTGCAATGGCATGCCGAGGCCTCCTGCTATGCAACGTTACCCCTCTCGGGCCTTGCCACTGAAACCCCGAAGACACGAGGCCGGAGCTGACACAGAGAGTTCACGGCTTCCACTCTCGGCGTGGCGTGCGGCTCCTCGGCAGCCGAGGGGGAGCAGATTAGAGACGTCCGCTGTGCATTCCTCGTGTAATGATTAAATATCAGCCCCGTTTATTCTGAGTGTCGCTGATTGCGGCTGCGAGATGTGGCTCTTGGCATGCCGCGGAGGCTGCGAGATCTTTTCTTTCCCCACTCTGCTAACCAGGTGTTGCTTTTAGAGAATGCTTTAGCACATATCTTGGGAGCATTTGCACATTTTTGATCCCACACAAGAGTCCCATGCCTCTGCAGATATCTGCTGAAGTTACACAAGAGGGCTAGAAAGGACCACTTCTCCGTGTGTCCGGCCTGCATTAAACAGGGATTAGTTTCAAGCTTCCTTTAAAGGAATGTTTTACATTTAATTAATTGAAAATGTAATTATTTTGAGAGATAGATATATAGTGCACAAGCCAAGGTAGCTCGATTTAACTGCCAGTTTAATGGCTGTTTTCACTATTTTACCGGCCAACTGACTGCAGAGGATTTTAAATCACATATTTTTTACCTCCCACAGTTTGTTAACTCTTTTCCCTTGATTGACAGAAGGTACAGTATCCCTTAAAACAAATTTCTGTAAACTATATATTTACTCTGAAATGTATTTTACCTTCCCAGCTTGTTTCTGTATTGGCGGCAGTGCCAGACATATTGTGATTAAATGGTCCCCTCTGGCTCGTAGTTTAGCCCGCAGTATTGGGTTTCACCTAAAATTAGCCATCAGACTCAATTTATTACCTCAATTGAGAGGCTCAAAAAGTGCCTGTAACAGCGCCTCTGCTAACGCCGACTAACCTTGGCCAAGCCATATAATGTTGCATTTTAATTCAGCTGCAGGAATTGCCAGCGAGGCCAAGCCCATTATATGTTACACCTTTTTTTTTTTTTAGAGGGAAGTTTAGAGTGTGCTTGAATAGTAAAGGGGTACAAAAATGTTGGGCAAACCCTAAAAGCCAAGATGATTTTATCGTTGTAAGCAAAGCGCCTTCCCCCTGTGAGCCTGATAACTTTCTAAACCTATTTATGCAAGGTGGTGTGGTGAAAGTGGGGACACATGTGCTTGAATGCGTTACAAAATCTTTACAAGCGCACGCACGGCGTGCAAACCATTGAGTGTGACATTCTCTTGAAATCTCAAACACTCGCTCTTGTAATGCCTGAATCGCATTAGTTCGCGCACAGCCAGACAGAAATGTGTTAACCGGTGTGGACGCCCGTGAAATGTCAGCAGCTTTTGAATAATATCGACCACAGCGGCCTTGAATGGGCGCCACAAATCTGTTGCAACTATGTGTCAACAGGAATGAAAGGTCTTTATCAAAGACGCTCGGTCGTGACAGGGTTTACGCAGTCAAGAGAAAGTGATACGGATGATATCTGGCAACACATATGGGGTTGGGATGTTTTGTTTTCATCCGGGAATTATTTCAAACTTAATCTGCAACAGTGAGAGAAGTTCGCAGGGGAATGGAAGAGAAAGAATTTTTTTCCTGAGTGATCAGATGGTCGGCTCTCCTGGATTCTTCAGACTCCTTAAGAAACAAAACTAATATTCAATTTAGACCGGGTGTTGAAGTGTGTCTTGGAATCACTCTGGATCCAAATGTGAGTTCATTCCATTTACACCTACTCTATCCTTTCCAGTCCATATTCTCCAGGCACTTGATAGTTTTACAATGAGAATCTTCCGTTTATAGCGTATTGATCTATGCGCGGATGTCGCCTTATTATAAAAACAACCAACATGACCAACTTGTTGCCTTGCATGCTAACTACGTCTTTCTTAGTGTTTCTACCGGACATTGTTTTCAAAACGTTGCCATGTAAACGCAAAACATCTCTGTCTGATGAGCTAATTGATTTGCTGGTAAGGAAGTGGACACAGGCTACCAGATTTCTATCAACTATGCGACAGTATGGATATTTTATCAACCCATCACAGGACAAATACAGAGATGAACAGCCACACACACTTATATTCCTATGTGCAGGTAATTCATAGTCAACAATGTAACAGGTCTTCAAATTGTGGGAGGAGCTCTGCAGCCATCCAACAAATTGCTAATAATCCTGTATGAATAGACTTTAAGTTGTTTTATACAGCATTATCCGAGAAATAAGTAATTACTTGCCAAATTGGTCAAAACTGCTTTACAGTGTCAAATTTCTCACAATATGAAACTGTTATATTTGTTTGACAATGCTTGTATTTCACTCAGGAGGGCCCATAGAAATGTTCTTGGAAAAAAAATCAGACAACATACGATCACACCTCGATATATTGATGCATTTTTCTTCATATTGCACATATTTGAAGCCACATTTCAGAGTCTCCTGGGTGCTTTCCATGTGAAACATGCTATGTGCTGTCTGGGAAATGCCACTGCCTCCACTTCAAAGAGCGACAACAGCAGCTTGATTCGCCTTCGCGGTTAATTCGCTCCATATTGTGCGGCAGCACCTGTGCTGCAATGATCCCCAGATGATGGATGACTGTCAATTTCATTGATGGCCTTCTTCTTATTTCATTCCTTTCTTTGAGCTTAGATGTGATGGACCATTACACGTTTGGGTTTTTAAGGGAAACTTCAGCAAGATGAGAAGTGTTTTTCCCCCCCCTGCTAAAGTAACAAGGTAGCTGTAAATTATGTTTACTGAAGGTGTTGATTTTATAACCCTCTCACATGGCTTTCCTGTTTTCTCCTCCCTTCCCCATTTGCTTTTTACCTTCCATTCTCCCTTCTCTCTCTCTTTTCTTGCATCTCGCCTCTCTGCACTTCTCCTATCTTGGCTGAAATCATCCAAAAGCACTTTGCTTTCTCCGGCCTATTCTTAGCTTAAGCTGCGGCCGCTCCAGTAATATTTTTAAAGATTATTATAGTATTCGCTAACCCTTTTTTCCCCTTAGGCTCCACTCCAGAGTTTCTTTTTCTCTCTCCTCTCTCCCAGCCCTCCCTCCCCCTACTTCTACCTTTCTCTCGACAGCGATCTTTGGTTGTAAAATAATAGAGCATCAGCCAGCAATAATTTGCAGTCCAAACAGAGCTGACGCTGGCTGACGTTTATTGAAACCTCATCCCCCCGCGAGCCGGTTTCCCTTTCCCTCCCAGCTCCGTCGCTGCATGTTTGTACAGACAGGGCCTGAGTCCTGGCCATTGCTTTTAATAATGAGGCCTATGGCCGGCCTTGGCTTTGGCTCTGGCTGGGCAGAGTGGAGGGGGTGAGGAGGGGCTCCTTGGCTCTCATTAATCCTGACTAGTAGTCGGTGGTGGAGGAGACGCTGTCAGACAGTCAGAAGGTCTGGGCTTACAGGCAGACAGGTACAGGTAATGAGGCTCAGAGCCCCCATCAGTCAATCGACCAGCCTTTCACAACCAGGCAACTGTTATATTGATACGTAAATAATCCTGTATGAATAGACTTTAAGTTGTGTTATACAGCAGAAAAATCAGCCTATGTACCTCAGGATTGTATCTGTGGCCACAATGACTTAATTCATTGAATTAGGTTACATACATGCATCTGACATGGTCTTAGACTGGAGAATCCGGTCAAAATTAAACATTCTGCTCTCGAATTTGGATAAAATTTTTAAAAGTATAAATCACGTAAAAATTGATCAATGGTAGTGTGAATGTCTGAAAAATGTAATGTATTCATAGGAGCCATTTTATACCTTTAATGAATAATTCATCCAGGTGGTGCTGAGTTAAGGTTGATGTCACTTACACTTTTTCATGTTACTCTTTTGTAGGTTAAGATGATTCAGGATCCATGCGGCCCTCTTCCCCACTGACGTTTTGTGAAATATTAACTTTTTGTGGATTAGACTGGTGTGCAATACCAACAGAGACAGCAACTCTATAAGGGCTTCACTAATGGTGAAACAACTAACCCAATGAGATATCAGTAATTGAAACTGCATAACTAAATGCATATTAGTAATCAGTTACATTTGTATTACTTATCTGCATGTAAAACATTACTATCACAAGGATTAACACGATGCAGAATCATCGAAAGATGAGGTATATTACTACCAGATGTATGAGGATGAGGTCTAAACACTGATAAAACAAAACGAAAAGCTTGTAAGTAAGAAAAAACATGGTGCCTAAGCGATCCCCAACTGTGAGACAAGGTAGTGAGAGGGAAAGACAGTCAGGTGAAATGAAACACTAATCTTCTCCTTGTCTAAAGCCCCACTTACTGGAACTCCTGTAGATTCCTCTGGTCAGTGGTCAGCTAATACAAACTAATCATCACTTTCTATGGACTGAGGTCTGACCACAGTGCTGCCCAGGACAAGGCCTGGCAGACTTAAAAACATTGAAGCCATGTTCATTTTCCACCGTCGTCACCATCTCGAAAGCTGCCGGTGCCAAAACCCTCTTAAAACATTAAATACTGTATCAATAGCAATTAGTTACAGTTCCCCCATTCCGATCCAGGGGAACGCACAAAAATGGCTGCGCCCCGCAAAGTGAAGGTTTAATTAAATAAAATTTGGTGTGCAGCACGACTGCGGCCGCAGACAGGAAAAAAAAGAAAAAAAAAATCCATACATTTCAGCAGACACAAAGTAGTATAGAGGTGGGCTTGTGTTTCCTCCTACAGGGTTCCTGTGGCCAAAAACAATCTCCAGGAGCACAGCTGAATGTTTTCATTGTGTTTCTTCTGCTGAGTTGGGCACAAGAATGGGTTTCAGCTCCACGGCGCTCGGCACAGGCTGGTTCTCCACCGCACCCACCCAAGATGACATATGTAAGCAGATCTTCACCGACTCCAAAAATCAGCATCAGTATTGGTCACCCGACATAAAGATTTAAGACTTTTCTCTGTTTCAGGCATTTGGGGCCTGACTTTCAAAGATCCTGCTTAAAATGTACTAATTTGTACATTCTTGCAAATAGATTGGGTTCTAAGGACTCGTTTACACAACAATATTTTCAAGTGGAAACATTACGTTTTGGGTATCTGTTTACATGACAATGATGCTCGGAGCCACACAAAAGCCAACATTTTCAAATCGAATTCCAAGGTGAAACTTCTGACTTGGTCTCCTTGTAAATGGTGGAAAATGCAACTTTTCTGAAATGCTGCTATTGCGCATGCACACCACAGCCCCATGTGCGAATTGATGGACAATAACAGCAATGGTGGCTTCAAGAGTGTAATGGCTCCCAGTCCATATTCTCTTGGGACTTAGTAGTTCCATAGCTGAGAATCACTCGTAATGGTAATCCAACTTGGTCATCTGTCTGGATGAATGTCCAAATACTCTCCATGGTTAATGTTGGTTGCATATTCTCTGTGTATGTGTGTGTGGTTTCATAATATTTAAAAAAATAAATAAATAAAAACGGAGATGCAAACTACATTTTGTTCAGTGTTTCTGCCGCTTCTGTGTAAACTGAAATCATTTTCAAAATGTCATGGAAACATTTCTGAAACGACTTTTCACTTGAAATGTTGTGATGTAAACTGAGTTTGCATGCATTTTGTGGGTGATTCATTGTGAATAACACAATGAGTGACATAATGCCAGGGTTTATACAGTGCGTTATACCTTCTGGATTTGTTCAAATAAGTTCTGAAACATTTAAAAAAACAAAATGCTTGGAGATGATTGCTCAGAATTAGAGGTGCAATATAAAATCTCAGAAGTCATGGTGAGCCAGCTATTGAAATGTGGCATTGTGTTTTATACACAATTTCCAACCGTAAGAGAAAGTGTGTCTGTGTTCAATATCACGTGTGTGCACATATTTATATGTGCAAATCTTTAGTGGATGAAGCCCATGCTAAGATTTTATTTCAGATTATATCTGAGCTCCAATGTTGTCAGTCAGAAAAATTGTTCTATTACAATGGCTCTTAAGTATGTGACTGAACACCTTTGAGCACAACCCCAGATTTTGGTGTTCTCTATTTCAATCACAGAGCAAATCCAAGGTTTTGCCAGGCCTGGAACATGATTGCCTCTGACCTAAGAAGATTTCCCCCTCAACTTTCACGTGCTTAAATTTTTCTGGAATCGGTAAGATGAAAAACAAAACTCACCAAACTCAATTTATTTCCCTCATCTGTGCACTTTTGCAAGGGAAGTTCAGCCGTCCTCTTCATTAAATGTCTATTGAGAGATGCTTTTGGTGATTTCCTCTCATAGGATGAATGGGGAAATTAGACAGGACACTTCATTAATGCTCAGGAATTAAAAGCTTTAGCGAATGCTGGACTGGTGTGATTGCCTGACAGCAAGAAATTATAAGTGGGAGCTCTATCTGCATCGGGGCATTTTGGAGCTGCACGTCTTGTGTCACTTTAAGGGGATCTTGTCGTCTTCCTTGTTTCTGGGATAAGAGGAGGTGGAAGGAGAAGGGAGAAAATAAAGAGGATAAGAGAGAAAATCAGAGCCATGAGGGAGAGTTAAGAATACGAAAATGGATCATAACAGAAATAATGCTCCTTCAAACCTTATTAGGCTAATTTACTTGAACTCAGACATCAATCCGGTATTCGTTTTGAAGACGTCCAATCTTTTCTAGAGCTTCCATAAATGTATCTGAATGAATTGTGCAAGGCTTTAGTGTGAGCGAAGAGGACATGCTCATAATTCATGCCAGCTTTCATGACTCAGACTATAGGTTTTTGCGAGGTTAACAGCTCGGTGTTCTATTTGGTGGCCAGTGTGATAAAACTTCTGTATTTTAATTGAAACGATGTACCCGAAAACCTTGAATTTTTACTGACACATTAAGAAGTGACTTGGAGCCTCCAGACAGTTTTGTCACACATTTCTTAAGTTAAAGTTATATTTCTAAAGTCACAATGTTCTAATATATATACAATCATGACACTTGCTCGAACAATGTGGCTCCAAACAACAACATGGCAAGCAGCAGAACCTCCTGTGGCAAAGGGAAGAACAAAAAACACAAGAGTAAGAGCAGGACAGAGTCTGAGGGAGGTAAAACAAGTGCGAGAGGGGTGGGAGCAAGGATAGAGAGAGGGAGAGAGAGAGAGAGAGAGAGAGAGAGAGAGAGAGAGAGATGGATGAACCCAATTATCCCCCAATTTTCCTTCACAGCACTGAAACTCAGTCAAAGCAGGGAGCAGAGAGCGAGAAGGTAAATAATAGAAATGTGTCGAATGATGGAGGGAGATAATTAAAAAGGCCTGCATTTCTACACCCACCGATTGTGGTGTAATTAACCCATTACTGTTCTTCTCCCTAATTTCTCTCTCTCTCTCTCTCTCTCTCTCTCTCTCTCTCTCTCTCTCTCTCTCTCTCTCTCTCTCTCTCTCTCTCTCTCTCTCTCTCTCTCTCTCTCTCTCTCTCTCTCTCTCTCTCTCTCTCTCTCTCTCTCTCTCTCTCTCTCTCTCTCTCTCTCTCTCTCTCTCTCTCTCTCTCCGTAATGATTACAATAAGTGTGAGGGTGAAGGCTTTGGCAGGGGAGCGTTTACATGCACACTCCATTTGGTTCACTCAGACATGTCACAGCGATCATTAATCATGGGCTGTTTTTTCACTTCCAACCGGCTGGCTGTGCCGGCAGAGGCTTTAGCTTGTTAGCAGAAGGCAATAAAAAATGACCTGCTGTTTAATGCTGATTTCCATGAAGGCGCAACAGCCGTTTAACGTATAGGAGCGTGGCATCAGCTGGGGACGGACACACCGTGGCCCAAAAACCATTCATCATCTCCACTTTCGCCAGTATACACAGAAAAAGAAAAGCCCATACGCAATTAGAGGAGGGTTTGCATCTGATCCACTGTTGACTGGTTGGTCAATTTAGACAATTATAACTACAGCTACGGTTACTGTCTCTAAGACCTCAACATTGTTGTCAAAGCGCTCAAGGAAAAACAAATACAAATGTGTTAAATATTTCCCAAATTTTTCCTGATCAATATCTGTGTAAATGGAACTTTGGGCTAGGGACACACAATAAAGTGGAAATTAAAAAAAAACTGAAAAAAAGTAAAAGTACATAACCATTATCTTCCACTACAGCTACTTACACTTGTGTGCTAATTGTATACAATCATAATATAATATGTGTATATCGTCATGTAGTCTAGACTTCTGACTAAAGTGTCATTTTATAATCATGGGGTGAAAAGCGGTTAATTCAAAGTTTATATTACATTCCTTTATTTCTTGCTACTCTTTATTTGCATCGTATGTTGGTCTTTCCCTTTAAATCACATTTGGAAAGTATGTCATTGTGACATATGCTACACAATAATTTGTGGATTTTAGCTCTGTAAATGAAAGAGGTTTTTTTTTTTTTTTTTTTAACTTAAGATACAATCTAAATCTTGCCAAGCATTTTTTTGGTCACCAAACCAGAATAATCGTGTCGTATTGTATAAGAATAATTAAAATGATCACTTCTACAACACCAATGCCCTGTTTCATGCATTTTCCAGTGAAAACACTAAACTATTGATGTGTTTTGATTTGCTCTGTTTACTGGACAATGGTCACTCAATGTATATTTTTCTGTCAGTTGCTTTAAAAAATTTTTAAATACAACCCCGTGTGTGCAGAGAACAACATGCTGTAAACATTAAAAATGACAAGTAAACAAACATTTGTCTATACAGATGATGAAGGTGAATTGCATTTACTGTGATTCTCAACTAGAAAACTAGAAAATTCCAGGATAAAATGAACCGGGAGTCACGCAGTCAGTTTTCGAAAGTGTTTTCAAAAAGATCCACCTCAGGAGCTGTTTGTCAAAAGTAGCATTTTTAGGCCCTGTCCACATAAGCCAAAATGTTGGTGGCAAGAGGGGGGCAATAACATCATCATTTTCAGCAGATTGCCCGTCCAAATCTCTAAGATAAAAATCCAGCGTTCTGGGATTTTCCCACCATGGGACCATACCTCACCTCTCAGTGCTAATGTAACTGGACCTGAGCTCCTTTAAAGCAGAATACGTACCCGAGTGAAGCCCATGTAAAAGATGGAAACCATCCTTGCATGGTTTAAGTCATATTGTCATCACCAAGTACCTTTGTTATGCGAACATTCGTCTCTGCCATTTGTCAGCGCCCACAGCACAGTTTGAGCTTCTTACTCTTCCAACATAACATTATTTTTCTTCATTAAAACGGCTGCAGTGCGGTACCTGCAACCCAACACCACCCATCAGCCCCAATCACCCCCTCAGTCACTAACAGTTGGGACGAATGCAGACTGTTCTTCAAGCTTCATATTAAAAAAAAAAAAAAAAAAAAAAGACGACAATTTAAACAGTCCACTGACACGAACAAGCACGGCGTGATTTATTCCTGCCATTATAAACCTTCGCTGATCTTCTCCTCCCCTCCACACCAGCGAACTGTGTTATCTTTCCACCATCAGTTTATTTTCTTTCATTTCCCCTCCTCCCTGCTTTTGTCCCGGCGGCCAATTGTTCTTGGATTGAGGGATCCAAACCACTGAAGGGGGCGAGATGAAAAAAGAAGAAAGACTGAAAATATTTTTAGACCAAATCCCTTTTTTTCTGAAAGTGGCATGGATTGAATGACCTCGGGGGTCAAGAAAAGAGGCAGAACAAACCTGAGATTTTTTGATTTCTGGGACATTTTAGTCCCTGAAGCATGAGATTTAATGGTCAGAAGCAAAACACAAATCCATTACTTCTTAAATGGCAAAAGTAATGGACTTGATAAAGATGATCAAGAAATTGTAATGTGGTTTGGGTCTTCTACGTCTTAAAACTGTTGTGCGTGATAATATTGTATTGTGTATAAAATTTTGCCACTTTGGTTAAATATACAAATAAGGCCAGTTGTTCATGTGGGGATAGAGTTGAACCAAATGTGACTTCATCAATTAGTTTCACAAATGACTTTATAAATTCACCAACAATCCACTTTCATAAAGAAAAATCCACCAACAAAGAAATATTGGGAAAACGTTATGACATTTCACAGGATTTGAGATCCAAACACTAGGTTGACTCGGAGCTGACAATCACCTTGCATATTGCTTATCTTGTTTTTCCAGTGTATCAACCACTGAATTGTTGGACTGCAACAACTGTAGCTCACGTTACTGAAGAGGGGAAGAGAAGGAGGTACGAGGAGTGGAGGAGAGTGGAAGTGAAGAGGAGCAGGAGACTGGATGAGACTCAGGGGGAGACGGCAGAGGAAGGTCACAGACACCAGGCAGACGTGGTGTTACAGCCCACAGAAGGAGAAGATGTCACCGGAGGGGGGAAAGAGAACTAAAACAGATTAGAATATTTAATACGTTTTCCAGATTCTCACCACAGAGAGCAACTGGGACAGATCATAGAGCCAAACACAAAACTTTACGAGGCGGAGTCAACCCGTCGTAATTCTTGTTGTAGATGCACAGCAGGAAGGTTTATCTTCACAGAATTGTTGTGTTACAAAACTTTTCTTATGATAGTTACGGCTCCTCATGCCAGAGTATGACTGTATGTGAAAAGTTAGGATGAGGATTGCATTATCAAACAAAAACAAAAGATAGTAAACGGAAAAATTAAGCCTGTAAATCTATGTAAAAAGCCTGAGCGAAACTTTGAAGCAGCGTTGTTGGTGTTTTATTTAATATTACAGCTGAAAGAGCTGATGGCTACAATTTTAAGTCGACAGTCTTAAAATAGAATATACTGAGGTTAAATTATTAGAATCTTTCACAAACGGTCTGAAATGTTTTTTGTTTTGTTTTTTTCGAAATGTGTGCGTGTGTGTGTGTGTGTGTGTGTGTGTGTGTGTGTGTGTGTGTGTGTGTGTGTGTGTGTGTGTGTGTGTGTGTGTGTGTACACAGCCTGTCCTACAGCACTTGGCAGGGGCTGCTTATTGAGGGAGACAACTTCCCCAGGACGGGAGTCACATGTGGTTCAGCTGATCAAACCAGCCTGGAGTGCCGCTGTCACCATTACCTGGACAGCTGTGATTAATGCCCGTGAACCTGTGACCTCGACCTTTGAGGTGTTTGCTTGACCCATTCTCCGCCTTTATCGTCCCCTCACAGGTTTGAGTCCTAAAGCCAAGATTCGACCGGTCCAGCACTTAGTCTGCCCGATTGGACCCCCCCCAAAAAACGGTTAAAGCTTCCTGTGCTAACCTGCATGAGGAAATTGCTGCATGAGTTCGGATACTCCTTTACCTCGTATTTTTTTCTACTTTGTGGAAATACCTTTCAATCATAATGTTTGAAGAATTCCAGCTTTTTACAGTTTTAAAACAAAACTACCAGATTTTTGACCGAGCTCGATCGCCAAAACATGCTGCAAAAAAATAAAGTTTTTACCACAGATTTTACACAAATCTTCATTACCCAGCTTGTTTACTATATAATTTTAAAGGTGTCCGTTTAAAAAAATGACAGGTATCAGCACAAGTTAAACCAAAACGGCCCCTCGCACAACAGAGTCCTGGGTGAGAAACAAAATACAAGGCAGAGAACAAAAAAACAACAATAAAAAAACCTACAAAACAACAACAAAAACCAACTCACAAATCAGAACAAGACCAGAAAACATGTCAAACATTGTTGACTTTTCAATGTATTTCCCATGCCCCTGCAGATAATTCATGTCAATGTTTTCCTATTTTTGATGCATTCTGTCTTCTTTGGCACAAATTACTAATGGCCATTTTCCTGGACTGAGGTGGGATTCTTCCAATGGCGTGCGCACCCCTAAACCGACGTGTTTATTTTCCCTCGATTCAGCACGCTTGGGAAAATATTTTCCCCCCCAAAATCTCCAAAATGGTATCTGCGTTGCCATGGACAGGAGGGCCGGGCCAAGGCAGAGTAAACATCAACAGTCAGAGCTTCAGGCCCCTGGTGTTTGGCTAAGCAAGTCTTTCAGGGAGTTGAGAAGGGTGGGAAGGGTTGAGTTGGGGGGGGGGGGGTGCAGATTGATGGACAAACACAGGTAAACACTGCAACCCCTTCCTCAGAGCTGACCCCAGGGACTCAGTCAGGTGTCCGTTAAGCTAAGTGAAGGTGAAGGACATCACCATCAGTTCCGCGCAAACACACCAGCTTGCTTGGGAAGCCGCTACAACCTGATGGTTCACAAGTTCAGTAACTGGAGACGGGATGTTGTGCTTGAGACTTAAATGTAAGAATCTTTAATTTAATATTCAATCAACTCTTTCTATTGGCCTACTTATACAACGTCTCAAGTGAAAGCGTATCTTTTTTGTTTCAGTAATATATTGAAAATGGCGGGAATACTGAAAATTACTTTTCATGTTGGGGCATTAGTGGATGTTGTTTTTATATAACATAAAACACAGAGAAGAGTGCAGTGTAACCATTGAAGCTCTTTTAAACTTGTTTGTAAGATATGCAAAATAAGTGTGTCTCCACATGTGATACTGATGATAATGTCTTACGCTTGATCAGAGAATCACTGTTAAATTCAAGCGCAAACAATGCATTCATTGTGATGGATGAATCCTTCTTGATAATGGGCAGCCTGATTTTCTATGACTGCCGTGGGCCTGTGCAGTATCATTGATTCAGAAAAGTTCAGTTTTCCCTGTTTAAACATCTATCCATATTCTTTGGTTTGATAAAATATGTGAAGTCGAAACCGTCTGGATTTTTATTTTTTTTATTTTTTTTGTGGTTTCATTTATATTTAAAAGTTTCAATCAGAGTGTTTGTATTCAAGGAGGAACTGTTTTATTAAATCATCAGAAGTAATTATAATCCCAAGTCCATACTATTCTAATCTCTTATTCCACAGTGTGGTCACCAGGCAGCACTCACCCTCCAGCAAAAACAAGTGCACGAGACAAAACAAAAGCATCAATTTAGTGTGGTCTCTAACCTTTCCTGTTAGCCTGCGGGCAACGCCATCCTAACACACACGCAAGTATACACAGTTACACAATATGGTATCCCAAGGGCAGTCAGTTTGGCAGAGCGCCCGGTCCAACCCTGAAAAGTCCCTTTATAGACATGTTTGGCATCTTACACCAAGATCAACAGGCCTGCTTTTCACCATGCAGTGCACAACACACACACACGCACACACGCAGAAAACACACTTGGGAGTCAGCTGGGACCCTGAGTTGAATAGGCTGATTTTGTCTGAGAGAGGTACCATCAAAAAACATTTGCGTGCAATAAAAGTTTTGCAAGTTTGTTTAATTTCCAGGCATATTATTGTTTTTTCTGTGGCTGTTGATGCTATCCAACCTCACCCAGTCAGGGAAAAGAATAACACACGCCGTTTTTAACCTGTACATTTAGGCGCCTGTATTCAATAGAAATATGCTCGTTTGTGCTTCCTTAAAAGTCAAAATCTCACAAGTTTTTAAACAGAACGGATTAATCTGCAAGTACAAAGTATCTGCAAGTATAAATGATCCCTTAATTAATCTCCCTGACCTCATCTTCCACCTTTCTTCCACTTCCACTTGCTTCTGCTTGTTTGCAGCCTGCTTTTTATCAGCGGGCTCTCCCGGAGTCGTGATGAATAGGAGTTGCTGTGCGGCTTTTTGGCGCACGCTCCCACCAAGGCTTTTACGGCTCCCATTGCCAAAACTCTCCGCATTTAGAAAAATATTGCGACCTGAAGCACGTCAGCAGACGTTTTTGAAGAGGTTCAGTGATTTTTGCTTTGAAATACAAAACGGCCACAGAGGAAACGGGCTTGAAAGTGATGCCAAGGGCCGAGTCATGATCACGATTTATCCCATTGAGCTCATGAAATGAGAAGCTGCATCTACCTCGGTCAAAGACTGGACTAATTGGGTTTATCTTTAAGGATGATAACTGATCATCATCAGAAATATATAAAAGAAGTATAACAAAATTAAATAGAGCCCATACTTTAGGGTGATCAGACATCACTGATTGTTTTGGAATTGGCACAGTCCCTGATTTGCAGGATTTGCCTGTTGTCAAAGCTGTCATGAGAAACGTCCTTGAGTATGATTCTGTAGTTTGTGCTCAAACTCCAGTAATCACGGTAGCCAGTTATAGTTGCGTGATGGCATTGCTACAAAAAGCAGCCAAATGCATACAGCTCATATTGGTATATTATTTAAAATAGTAAACAAATTGCAAGGTAAGCCTTGTTGAGACGGCAACGTGTCAAGTTAAAACACATTGTTTTTACATTTATATGATGGCATTTTGAAAATGTTGTCCTTTTACACTGCCAGAAATACTGAAAAATAGTGTAGTTTGCATGCCAGGCCACACGTTGTTTTTTATAATGAAACCGCAAATGCACGCACGCAGAGAACAATATGCTGTGAACACACACATTGGCATGAACGGAAAACAAAGTTGGATTGCTATTACACGAGACTCTCAACTATAAACCTTCCAAGTCGCAGGAGAACATGACTTGGGTGTCATGACACTCTTTTGAAGCCGCCATGTTTGTTGTTGTCAATCTACTCGCACATGTGCAGACTTTACTATGGCTGTGGTGCACGTACGAAGCAACAGCATGTCCGCCATCCACATGGAGATGAATTGTTTTTAGAAAGTTGTGTTTTCCCCCATTTACACAGAGATGGAAAAGTTCCACCTTGGAAACCATGTGTGTGAAAACCGTGTTTTCATTCTCAAGTAAAAAGATATTGAAAGAAGTCCCTTGAGATGAGGACAAGAACACCATGTAAACTTTTTGAAGAAAGATGGCTTTGAGACAAAAAGAATACCACTGGGCCATTGCATGGCACCAAGAAGTGTAGAGACGCCTGGAACCTTGTCACTTCCTGAAACACAGATCTGGATAAAATGAGTTGAAAAGATGTATAGATGGTGTGTATCTTCAACCAGGATTTGTTTTAATTCACGCCTCCCGTGAAGTGTGAATATAACCCTGAGATATGCGCTGGATAAATGCAATAGAACCGCCAAACATTTTACCACTAGCGGCCGTCTGATACCTGCAGAGCAGATCCGAGATGAAGGATGCCTTTAAGCTGCGGCACTCCTGCAGCCGGAGGATTCGTGATTGCCCTGCGGAGAGCTTTCCGAGTTCCTGTCTGATGGTCTGCCAACATCAACCCCATTACATCTCCCCGAGCAGTGGCTCAGGGTTCAGAGGGAGGGCTCGAGCAAGCAGAGAAACACTACGAGTATCTGTGTGTATGTGTGTGTGTGTGTCTGAAATAACAGTTCCTTCTCCTCCAGAGTGAAATATGTGACAGCTGAGTTGAGTGATAATTGCTTTAACAAAGTGACTGCAGATAGTCAACGTAATTCTGCATGCTATTAATTATCCGTCTATTTGAGTGTGAGGCAGCCAAGGCCATCAAACACACAACGGGTAACATCGATTCAGTCTTTGTTCCGCGCGCTACCTTTATCCTGGAAATTGCACAAAATGACCACAGTTAAAAAAGCACTTATTTTAGATTTATAGTGTTCAGGCACCCATAAAAAGAATGGAAGACTGTCTAAATGATAAAAATTGAAGAACATTTGATTGGATTCATATGCCAGCATCTATCCTCCGCAGTGGGTTCAACTTCACTGACAAAGATAATATCCTCTCGACGTCTTTCCCTCTCTGAGATCCGGCATGACATCATACAGCCAGAGCTGGTTTGGCGGCACCGTGGCCGAGCCCTGTTTGGTCTGTCGTCACGGTGACGGGGAGACATGATAGAGGGAGGTGGGAGCCAGGGTGAGTTGATCCTGCCGGTCTGTTGTTGAACGTCTTTGTGTGTATTTTTAAGGTCCGGCCAATATCAACGATAAAATGTATTATTCATGCACTGTGGATTTCCTTCGAAAGGAAGTATATTTGATGAAGGATTTGTAGAAATTTCACCCGTCATCCGAGAGTCTTTCCTGACTGATAGAATCTTATTCTCCAAGACCTAACACTTAAATGATACTTTATGCTCTTAATATATGGCCAAAGCTGACTCATAAGGGGATCTAATCTGGAACGGCAAGCCACCAAACAGATACAAAAGCAAAAACCCACAGTACTAATTAAGCATATAATACCCAACATGAAGGTGAAATCAGTCCATCTATGTATCTTAACTTGAGACCCTTCATTGCACTTGCACTTCAACATTCTTCAGTCGAATGTACGACGCAAGAAAAACTCCAACAAATCACTCTCACCTGCCGCCACCCTCTCTTCAGCTCCTCACAATATCTTGTCATCCCCCCAAATTGCTCTGGCTCGTCTCAGATTTCCCCCTTTCCACTGATCCCTTCCAATTACAGCGCTCGTGTGCGCCCGGTGCAGCAACCACACCGTACATCTCACCACTCTAACTATGTTTACACAGGGCCGGCAAGCAGACGTTGAGGTATTTCGGTTATTCTTTCGGTCAGATCTTCAGCGCGACTGAAAGAAATCCCACAAAATCAAACGCTAATCGAGCGTCAGATTGGAAGAGAGGTAAGTGGGGGCGGGGGGGCATCCAGACTGAAGTCTGTGACCCCTTTTTCAATGTACCATGAAGTCATACTTTACACTCGTAACAGGACGGAGGCGAAAAATCATCAGTCTTCTGAAAGAGAATTTATTTGGAAGAATGAAGAGCAGAGGAGGAATCATTAAATAAATCCCCCAAAAAATGGGGCTAGTTGATGACTCCCGATCATGATCCCTCATGAGGAAAATCAGACCCCCCCCCCCAAAAAAAAGGCTCTCATTAAGCAAACTGCATCACCTATACACAAAACTCTATTTTCCTTGCATATCTTTAACGTGTTTATGGAAAGCCTCTGGCCATTTGGACTTAAAAAAAAAAAAAAAAAGTCTAAACGCAGAAAAAAGTCCAAATGCAGAGTTTGTCCTAATCAGATGCGAGCAGCCAGAACGCTTAAACTGAACTGTTATTTTTAAGCGGTTGCAAGGGCAGTGGGCTTGTCATTTTTGCTGTGTTTATATTTCAGATTTTTAAGCAATACATATATAACAAATTATGCACATCACCTTCTCATATTAGACCCGAGTCTGGACGCTGGCATGCAGCGAGTCGTGGGTAAAGGTCTGCCAAGGCCAAAAACCACTGGAAAAAGTGTGTGGGCTGAGCCGTGGATTGAGTCGGCTCTTTGTAACATGTGCGGGAGACTTTTTTCGAGAACGTGCCTCGAAGAATGCCGCCACATTAAGCGGATTTACCAAAGGTGTAGCTTATACCTGTCCAAGCAGTATTAATAAGGCCTGGAATGAAACTGGGTCAACAAGAACGAGCCGTTGAGTTAAATTCCACACCGTCGCAAGGGCTTTTCCTCCTTGGGTATTAAAGCGAGACCTAAGAAAGTGAGCGATAGCGCTGGGTGTAGACGATGCCCCGGCCGCAGAGATAATTGAGAAAATGATGAAGACTTAGGCTCTTCACGTGTTTCACATTTCCTACGCTGATTGAAGTGCAATGGAGCGGCTCTCCACATTTCCCCCATAGTTTACCAAACTGTGGTTGGAATCTCTGCTATTATCTAAACAATGGTAAACAGCGCTGAGACCCAAACGACAGTGTGCTTGTTGTGCTTTAGTGCTCAGTGATGTCAAAAGATTGATATTGCGCCTAACTGCAGAAGATAAAACAAAGTTACACCAAGTGTAATCTTGTTTTGGGAGCTTTAGACATCATTTATTGATAGTTCCAAAATATAATCTGTATGGATTCGCAGATATCCACAATCACGTTGTCTTTCACACGAGGGCGTTACATAATTGAAGCTGTCTGGGTTGCCAGATCTGACCGACCGCCACCAGCCCAAACATCTGATGAAACCCGCCCAACTGGAGAAAATCTAGCCCAAACATTATTCAATAAGATGAAATGTATAATGTATAACTTTGCTTTCTCTCACCTCCATGGAGTTCAGATTTATAACATTAATCATGCTAAGTTTATAAACATTGAATGGTTAAGTCAGTTACATAGTACAAACACTTGATTAACCAATGAGTGAATATCTTGATACATGTTTTTACTGGATTTCCATATAATGGCAACTTCATTGTTAGTTTTTTTCAGAATTTTTCTTTTTTTTACAGAAATTCACCAACTCACTCTTCATCAACCCACACAGTCCCTCTTTTTCAACCAGACAGCAGAAACATTCTGCCTCCATGTTGATGCTTCACTTTGTCATCGCTTAAATGCTAATACAACATTTATACAGTGCATACCTGCATCTAATTCAATTATGTGACTTGTGATCATCAAGTACGTTATACCCAGAAACGTTTAGTCCCAACAAAATAATTGGTGCAATTTTGTGATGATTTTACTTTTAAAGAACTAAGAATACTGTCTCCTGTACTTTATGATGACGATGGACACCCAAATCTGCGGTTCTCCACCGCAAGACCATTAAAATGTCAAACCCGGTACAGAAAACTTGCTGTTTTAGGCTACGACTCTAAATTAATAGCTCTGGACATTTTGTCTTGTTCAACTTTTGGAAAGTAATTGTACACAATTTTTTTTTTTTTTTTAAATTGTCCACATGTAAACAGCCAGAGAACACATCCATCAGCGGCCTGCACTCAGATGACCCGACTCAAGGCCCTCTGTGGTAGAGCTCTGCGTTTTAGGACAGAGGAGAACCTTGCAGGCCATTGACAAGCACTGCTTATTTTCAAGTGCAAATTAAGCATGATAATTACCAGCTTTGGAGGTGTGCAATATAAGTGAAGTCTACTTGTTTATTTTGTCTGTGTACGTTTGCCCATGTTTAGGCTCCACGCGGCAAAATCACTGTATATATCCTGCAAAAACAAATCCTCTTTCTTTAAAAGTCTAAATCTACGTCTTATTTTCATTCTTCTTAAAACAAACTTGTGTTATTCACATATGCTCGTCCAAAAAGCACCTAAGAAAAAAATGGAACATTTAGTGAAGCTGCAGTAGCTTCTTGGCAATTTCATATATGGTGGGGAAAAAAATACAATGATTTGTGAGTCATTTAGAGGGGAATCCCTAAAACTGCAGGTAATTAAGCCTGTCACAGTGAGGATGTCAGTCTCAGGTCGTACGCAGTCCCCTTTGTTGACTGCGGCTTCCAGAAAACTGCTTGGAAAAAAGAAAAAAGGCCAGTTTGCTTTCTTTCCGCTCATTTAAGTAAGTAATAATGGTCTCAAAACAGAATGACTAAAGCCGGAAAGAAAACAGAGGTCATGTCTTCTTAGAAATGATGTTACCTGGGAAGACGCGGTTGCTCGGTGTGAAGCCACTCAAAATGCAACAACTCATTGCTGGTTTCCAATTATGAAGGCAAAAGCAATGGATGGAGTTGTTAGAAATAAGCAGAAGTCATTAAAATATTTACCTGAGTAGCAATTAAATACTAAAACGTACCAAAGTCAGTCTTTCTCTGTTCTCTTGGAAGGACGTACCGGAAAGAGTTTCCTTCATGTCAAGTCCTGATCAACCATGTTAGAATATCTTATTGATATACTCTTTAGAAATTGTGTTGGGAAGTCTGATACAAATCCACCATCAAGGTAGGTTTCTTTCAACTATATCTGTAAAATGGTGCAACATGAAGAGTATTTAGAGCAAAGAAATGTGCTGGAGATGCACAAAGAGAGACGGGCGGATCACCACGACTGAGAAGATGGAAAATGAACCGAACATATGCGCACACATCCTTGTTCCTCTGCAGCGCCGTCTGACGACTGACCTACTTAATATGTCGCAAAATGTCCTCAAGACGCCACCTGGACGACAGTTTTCTTGTGAAGTCATGATGAGCAAAGTTGCAACACACAATATAGGTATTGTGGGAGCACTTTCTGAATTTTCCTCATTGGGATGACGAAGTATCTTCACTTTTATTCAACTCACGCCTCTTCCCAGAAGAGCTGGTAATGACTGCTGCTCGTACTGTCAATAGGTGGAAAAAAAAAAAAAGCTCTTTATTTACTCTACACTTGCAAATAGTAAACTGGTCCAAAGTCAATGCTCTGTTACCCACACTGGTTCTCACCTCTGGCTCCTGTATGACGTCCCTGATACTCCAACCGTCCACTGAAAAGTTGTACAAAAAGTCCAATGTGCTAAAGATGAGGAATTAAAACTTTGATTATGTTAAAATGTATGTGAATGGCACTTCACCTTTATGCGTATCGTGATAATATTCATCTTTTACCCCGAGAAACAATTCTGAAATAGACACAATTTCAACCCATTGATGTTTTGCATCTATACTTGATTCAGAAGTTCAGAGTTCATATAAATTGTTGTTTTTACATTATTTCCATAGTTGCTGGATGGTTAGACCTGGAACCTGGACAGAAGATTTATGGTCACTGGAGAACTGACCAAAGTAATTATAGTGGAAGCAAAAGTCCACAAAAGAAATTTGAAGAACAGGATTCCGACTTCAGAGATAAAGAGCTTTGTGACCAAAAATACAACATAGATAATGTCTTATAATCCATGCACTTCGCACTGAATAAAAAAAAAAACAATGCTTTCTGAATGTAACCATCCTGTGTAAAGCTGCTGTTACATTGATATTATTTGAATTTGGTGATGTCTGAATGTGCCTCCAATGAATTACAGTGATCTTCTCAAAGTAGTTAATGAGAAAGGATTTTTTTTTTAATTCCACAGCAATTTCCACACATAATACATATAAGCCAGCTAAACCTTGTCAAGGTTTAAAAAAGATTGTCACTTTCAAGTTTAACTGCATCTGACAGGTCAAATGTGATTTGAATTTGGTGTCCATGTCACTCCTGAAACCTTCACCTTTGTGCTCAGTTTCACCGTTTACCGTGTGGGAAAAGCGATGGCGTCCAGTGGAAGGCTTGACGTCTTTTTCTGGATTGATTTTGTTGACAAACTCAAGCCTCAATATGAGTGATCAGCCCAACTGCTGGCTTTTCCCTTCAACTTTCCCACCGGTGGTCACGAAAGGTGTCAAAGTTAGTTTGGTAACATAAACAAAGAGAGTGATGGCAAAAGTGCTTTCATTTATGTATTTTAGTCCTATTATGGCAGGGTGTTCAGCCCGGTGGTGGGAAAGCTGGAAAAATCTGCTCAATCACATATCCATTAGAACGAAAGAAGAAAAAAAAAAAAAAAAAAAACCCTCAGACTTCCAAAGTGACGTTTGTAACCAGCTAAATCCAGAAAAAACCACAACTAGTCCCAGGTTTGTACGCACCATTTGGTGGGCAAGTTAAAAAAAAAAAAAAAAAAGGCTGGGAGGATCTACACAACGTCTGCTGCTGGAAATGTTGAACTGTCAACGTCAATGGAGGGAAAAGAGCGGGGTAAATATTGTGCTAACTGTTTGATAGGAATGTATGCAAGACCAGTGTGAGGTCTCCAGTCGTGACCTTCGTCTCTGACTTGCAACCTGGACGGCGGAGAGCGGCTGTAAGTTCTGAAAGGCCAGTTCTACGTCAGTGGCACCGCTCCCGGCCACAATTCCCACGAGAATTCATTTATTCCACTGTTTAGTATTGATCTGTATTTTAGAAACATTCACCGCCTGGCAACTCTGTTTAGTGTGTAAACGACAGGGCAAACAAACTAGACCGCAAAACATGAGGCCTTTTAATGAGGCCCCTGGTTGTGCCGAGACTAACAGCCTATCCTATAATCTCTCCGAACTGTCTGTCAAGCAACGTTTGCATCAAAATTAACAGTGGGGATGACTGTATAATCAACATTTGCGCAAACACAGTTTGCCTTTTTGGGAGGTATGCTAGTCTAAATTACCATCTTCTTTTAAAAAAAAATACAAAAAATTGCTGCCTTAAAACCTATTTAGCCAACATTGGGTTTTTTGCTTCAGTTGCCACTTCAGCCTAGACTGAAATATTTCAGCAACTTCTTGCTAGATTTCCATTTAGCAGTGCAAACGGCCATGAATCCTACTTGACTTTTATGTTGCTCTCACTCATTTTGATAGTAATTTGAATAAAGTACTTTTAGGATATTGAATGGACTTCCATAAAATGTCAACGCACATTAATTCTCCTTGATAAATTATGAGTGCTTTCCAATCTTTTTTCATTCAGCACCACCAACATCTGAACTGTTCCATGACTTCAGCTAATGATTTCCTTTCTGCTTGGTCCTTCATAATAATTAACATTAATAATATTATTTTAGCAGATTAGCATGTTGAATGTAAATAGGAATTGAAACTTTTCAATTTTCTTTTCGTGATTTTCTATTTTGTAGGAACAGGCTGTCAAGTCAGTGAGGCTGGTGTCAAATTACAAACTTTCAATACTTAATTTCCACAAACTTGGTAGTTTTACTATTGAGGTATCCTTAGAGTTTAGCAACTGAAAAGGAACAATTCATTATAGGCCAATACAACTGAAGCTTAATGTGTCTACATTTTCAGTTTACTCATATAACAGGTCAGATTAAGACATTTCAAATACATTTTTTCAGGTTCTATGAATGGAGTTTAGACCAAGGGTCTTTATTCAAAAGAGTCTAGTTTAGATGTCTTGGCTAGATTAAAGTGCCTGAACCCAGGTTTAGTTTAAAAATTGAAGGTGTGGTTTTGATAAACCGGATTATTCAAACATTCCCACAAAACAAGCTTTAAACCTTTTGCACAATGTCTGTTCTTTCATGAACACACATCTAGATCACATTCTTTAATTTGAATCTGATGGATATGGTGCTACTGCAAATCATAATACTAATGTTTAAGGCCACAAACCAATCATTGCCAACAACCAAACAAATGTTTTTTTTTCTATGATAATAATGCGATGCTCAAATATGGAACAAATAGATGAATCACTCATGAAACAAAATTTACTTTGGTGTTTGCAGATATTATGGGATGAAGATTTTCTTCTGCACATTAAAAAAAATTAGTCAAATTGATGTTTCCCATATAGCCTTATAGTAAATATAGTAACTATGCATATCATTTTTACTAACTCCACCCCACCCGGTTTTCACCTTACCCCGCCCCTGGCTTCCAGCTCAGCTGGGCCAGTTGCCCGGTGGTGCACCGTGATAAATGAGAGCTTTCACACTCCAGGTTTGTCCTGGCTGAGCGGTGGAGGTTGGGGAGGGGATGGAGGGCGTAGCGGTGTGGTGGGGAGGTGAAAGGACGGTGTAATTACTGATGAAAGTTTGCAGAGTTACAGCAACCTCGGTTGAAGTTTATAAGGGGCAGTATTAGAGACCAAGGGAAGGGTCTGGAAAGAAGGGTGGAGCGTATCAGACTGTCATATGTGACATCCATAAAGGAAGTGTAGGGAAAACTGATGGAGCTCTGTCAGCAAAATGCTAATATTTAAAATAAAGGAGAAATTTATAGATAATCAGATCTGTGTTCTAAATACTGATCGAGGAAGAAAATCACTTGAAAATTGCCCAAGATAGATGATTTAACTGCAGACATACAGTTTGCTCCACCTTCAAATATCTTTTTTTTTTTTTTTTTTTAATGAGTTGACAGGAGATAGTGACTGGAGTTCATCTCCCAGGGACACAACGATGCAAAATGACCCCGCCTCTTGAGGATGAATTTGTTTTAAGAGCAGCAATAGTTTGCAGTGGGCATAATGAAGCACATTGAGGATATAGAGGAGCATTTATTTTTTTTATTTTTTTAAGCATTAATAGATGTTCACACTGCTCAGACAACGCGGGGTGCACTGACTTGGCCATGTTGGAAGACGGCCGCATTCCAAAAGACATCCTGTACAGTGGCTGACCATAGTAGATGATGCAAATTTGTCATTTCAAAATTAACTTTGGTCACTATTTCATGGGGCATCTTTTGAAAATTAAATCTGAAATGTCATTTTCTTTTTCATTCGAGTTAAGGCACAGAATAAGCAGTCTTGAAGAAGAAAATGAAAATCCAGTTTGGATGATTGATGATTCATGGTATTTGTGAGTCAGAAAATACAGTTTTAATCTGAAAATGAAAAGGCATTTCTGTTAATACACTTCAAATGTATTTTTGGTCCATATTTGCTTCCATAATTTGCATGGACAGACGGCCAAGTTGGATTGTAATTGTAGGTGACTCTTAATTATACAACGACCAAGTCCCAGGAGAATATGGACTGGGAGTCATGCCTTGGAGTAAGTAATGAAGTAAAAGAGGAAAAATTAGGAACTGACTCTGGAGGGACACTGGAGGAAAAACAAGATGGACAAAAGATCAACGGAAAGATTGCTTGGATGCAGAAAGGTGACAGATTTGGAAAACTGTAATATTCAAAGCAGAGTTGTGCAACATTGTGGAAAAGTAACATTGGATGTCAGCAAGGTATAGAGAACAGAGAAATAGACAAAGTGAGGTAGAGAGACAACTGGTGAGAGCAGGAACCAGCCAATTGAGTTTTATGTCATCTGGCTGTGTGTCTGGTCTATTTGTGGTTCTGTTCAACATTCCACAGCAGACCACTGCAGCCCACATGGAGCACAGCGACATGCAGTCGGAGCGGAGAGCAGGTATATGTGTGTGATGGTCTGTATTTCTACAGGGTGTGTTTACACACCACCACCATCTCTCTGCGACTATGGATTTATGCTTCTCCTCTCTTCTGTTATTTGACTTTTGGGACCAAAACAGAGCCTGCAAAGTAGATTTGGGATGCATCCTTATTAATAGGAAGACTTTCACAGCTGTATGGTACCTTCAAAGTTAGAATCATGACAGCTTTGGCCAGTGAACAAAATAAACAAGGCCTTCTGCTTTGTTATGACAATGTTGCCACTCAGATGGAGCTGTATAGTTGTCTGCATTTGAGTTTAATTGGTGTGATCTTCCACAATGCCTCCAGCCTGCAGTGCCGCTGTGAGCTCGGTCTGTGTGTTTGCTGTATTTCAGTCAAATTTGTGGTGATGATCTTCAAGCTTGTCGCCGCTGCTTGACAGCCCGACCATCTTGCCACGACCACTTGGCAGAAACACAAGGCGTAACACAAACACTGAGGTTGTAATCAGGCGAGTACGGGATGTTATGGGAGACACAATATATGCCATGCCGTTCATGATGAGCGTGTGCATGTGTGTGCATATTTGTGCCATGCCAGTGCTGTGGAAACAGATGGGTACACATCTGGTTGTGATGGGAAACGATGGCTTTCCACTGTTACAGTGGCTTGGCGAGTGGCTTCCTTAAAGCTGGAAGGAAAATAGGGGTGTGTGGGAAGTGTAACACTGGGATGAAATCACTCGATGATTCTGTCATTTGGCATAATGCAAAACCACTTGTGCAAAAGCTCAATTACAATAAGTACACTGGTAATCACCATTCCTGGATGGATGGATGGATGGATGGATGGATGGATGGATGGATGGGTGATATGTGATATTTGCTGCCTTAAAGGTTTAACACAACATCAACACTGGAAGTTCATCTTTATCTCCTTTGAGTCAGTTTTGAAATGCAATAACTTCCTCAAAACAGTAGAAAACATCTAATACACTCCCAACTACTTACTTAATCAGAACTGAAGATATATTTACTTTGGCAGATTTATAATGATTGCCTGCATGCAGGATTCCCACGCAATGTCTAATTCAAATTCCAGACCAAATCAAATGTCTTGTTCCCTTCACTTTATGTTTGCTGCTCTATTCCTCCCTGGCAAATACACCTAATGTAGCAACACAAAAAATTATCAATGCAGATTCTTACGAAGTCCATCATTATTCGGATTCATCTTCTATAACAGAGTAGAGTTGATCTGTTCCAGACAAATCAAAACAACTAAAAAAATAACAACAAATACATAAAACACACCATGAACAAAGACGACTCGACATAATAATCACTAATGAACTTAGAATTTTTTAATTCAGTATAAGAGGAGATAACATATGCCAGGTATGATAGAACATGCAAACTCCTGAAAGGCAGACCCCACCGATCTGACACGAAAGTAAAACAGCCGAATCGTCCTTGGTTTGTTTCACATTTATAATCGGGAGAACAAAAAGCTTGCCTTTATTCCCACAAAATCTTGAAAAGGATTACTTTCACGATTTAGAAATTCATGGATTAAACTTACTATAATTAGAAGCGCCTTGTGCATGCATTCACGGATGAGTCCCTCTTTTGTATACAACCCTGTGATTGATCTTGAATGGGGCAGGTGTTTGCTGTCTGGATTAATTCCCCTTGTTGTGCTGAGCTCAAGTTCACAACAGCTGGAGCTAGCGCTCTGTCCTCTTTTTCCGCCACTATTTACCCTGTTCTCTTGCCCTGACCCTCACACTTCCTGTTCCTCTCCCTCTCCTTCTTGCCATCCCACATGCCTGACCTTTGACCCTTCCGAGTTTCATGTTGAATTGTGGCACCGTCATCGCCCACTCATTTTTGTGTGTGTGTGTGTGTGCGTGTGGGGAGAGCCTAATAAAAACGGAGGTTAGGAAAAACTGTAGAAAAGAGTCCTTGTCCTGGGTGAAGATTAATCGGTGTGGACAATGGAGCGGAACCCCTCCCAATCTTTTGCCACCATTCATGAACAGAGTCACAGGTCGCCCTTAGATGCGAGTCTTTGCAGAATTAAATGGCTGCTGTGGGCCCAGAAGTCGGGGGACATGTGTGGGTGGGACTTACACGTCACATAAATCTACAGTTGGAGGAACCACAGTGAGCGTGATTCATCCATTCACATGTAAATAGCTCTTGTTAATAAATCCCACTTCCTCTCACGTTCTCACCAGGCTTAAAATAAAGAAAGTTTTTAGCAATGTGTGTTGGACCTGGTTATCTGGGTGTAGGTTGAGCTCATGGCTATTCTTTGATGTAAAACTCTGAATTTACCCTTGTTTTTGGTATTATGCCAATGTAATGACTTCATGAATTCTACATAAATCACACCAGTGTTATGGTGTTATGGTAAAAATATGGAGAGAATTACGACACTCAAGAGGTATCTTGTTTTGACACAGCTTGAACATAAAAGAACGAGAAAGAAACAAACTTTTAGTTACAAAATTGAGATTTACAGACCCTGGTATGATAAGATCCTGTATGAAGAGTGCTCATTTTCATAGTCACACAAATAGATTCCTTTTTAGTTTGTGTGTGTTTGAATGAGAGTGACACCACATTAACTCGGAGTATTGAAGAGATGGAGATTCTTAACATGCACTATGATGTGGTAGAATGGACCAATCACAGCCCTTCCTTCTGTGCTGCATCAAACGCGTAAATAGAGGCTGTTGGAGGTTCACAGAGCGCAAGACTATGTATATCACCTGCTTTTGCTACTTCAATAGCTACCTTTCTCTGCTTAGAGACACCTATGGAGGTTTTGATCCAAGTATCATTCAAAAGAAAAATATCCGCCTCTGCTGTTCACCCATTTGCAGCTAATTAGACAGCATGTGACTGATTCGGGCCTGTTGTAAACATGGACGCATCTGACTCCCATTACAAAGCAGAAATTAAATAAGCAAGGACCTGAGTGGGAAACAGCAGTAGCAGCAGCGACGCTAACACAGGCCCCTGACGCTCTGTGAGAATGCAACATGCACGGCGCTACATCATGAAGTACTTTACAGTCACTAATTAACACACACGGCTGCTTTGGTTTCGCCTTCAGAAAATATACAAATTAGAAAAACATTTCCACTTGTGTCGAGCGCCGACCGGCCTGATGGGGATAAGCCTTGCAGTTCCCGCAGAGTTCCCAAAGTCCGACACTCTTGCACACGATCTACGCACACGCAGCTTGGGACTCATTTCTCAAACGTAATTCTGCCATAAACAGACATAAAATGGCCAAAAAGAAAAAGAAAACCCCTGTTATTCCCGCATCAACTCGCCTGAAAACAAATACACTGGAAACAAAGCAGATGCAGGCTCGGCACTCTCTTTTCTTTTTACATTTGCACCAGTTCCCAACACATCATCTGTTCTCTTTTTCTAAGCTGACCACTGAGCAGCTGCTATGAGTAACACTACACAACACCGAGCTACGCGCTGAAAAAAAAAAAGAAGAAAGAAAAACTACCTCTGATTTGTTACATGAGTAGATGACGAATTAAAAACACACCAAAGTGTGTGTAATTAATGAGTCCATTAGGTTTAGGTAATCTCAGGGATCCAGTATTAACAAACTGTGAGACGGCTAGGATGGAGGTGATTAAGAGTGCAGCCACATTGGCGCTAATTAACTCTACAACCACAGTCACAACCAGATTTAGTGAACATATGTCAGTGTTTTTTCTGTCTTTTTTTTTCCCCCATTGTATTTTGTGGGTCTCACGGTAGAGTGAACTGTAACGTGATGCATGGCTGTCCCGTCCAAATCTGTGAATCTGCTTGAATTCAGTCGCTTTGAGACACGAAGAAGAAATATGTCTGAACTTTTCGAGGATGAGGTCAGAAAGTTGTGTGATCACTCTTCAAGGAAATGTTTGGAAAAAAGTGCTACTACTGTACAGTTGGTGCTTTCACTTTTCCATGCTTCTCACTTAGATAATCCCACCATTCCCTTGTCGCGCCTGATTTGGGGTGACACTCAGGCCGGAGCATTGGATTACATCAATTTCACAACTTTCTCATGGTCATCATCAATTGCCCTCATTGCTAATACCTGAGAAATTAATTCTCAGTCCTTCAAATGTGTTTAACATCCTGTCTCCTCCGGCCTCCTCGACAGTCGCCAAGCTTGTTGCAATCAACACAACGTTTTGCCATACAAATTGTTTCCAGGGACTGTTGACTCAGAATTGCCCTCCAGTGGACCTATAGTGTTAACTTCCATGCCGAAATAAAATATGGTTTTTTTAAGTATAAGGGCAGCACAGTAACAAACATCTTTTGAAATGGACAATTTAATATTACAATGCTTTGTAAGTTGAATGCTATGTGTGCATTGTGAAGGCTCGTCAAATGTCAGGGCCTGTACATACAACTGTAACATAAGACTCTTGCTCATGTGATATCATCTATCAGGTTCTCAGATATAGATGCGAGGTCAGATTTGGTTTTTCTTAACCCCCCACTGCCTCCTGGCAGCTTCTTTCTCCGTGTGTTTCTCTGATCACCGTCTGCTACTGTCCAGCTTCTCTCGCAGCTTTACTGTCTCCTCCTCCTCCTCTTGTATACCTCACAGCCACTACTCAAGATCCCTACATACTTGTAAGAACCCATAAGAACAAGAAGAAAAGTTTGGTTGTGGCATCATCCAGCTGCCGAATAAAGTGCTTGTTTGGCAGGACAGTTCAGTTTTTTGACTGCACAACTTGTTTTTCCCTTCAAATGTTTTCAGAAATACATTTCGCTGAACCGTTTCAGTAATTAAAAAAGAAAGTTTGTGTCCGGTTTGTGTCGAGGTGTGTGTGTGACAGCTCCCTCCAAAGCAGATCCCTCGACAAAGGTACACTCAGCCACTAGAAACGCAATTTTTTGTAAATGCTCCAACTCTGTGGAATACAGAAAGAGTTCTTCTGCACATGCTCGAATAGACTGACAATGTCAGCCTCCGGAGTGGAATACTTCCTGTCCGAATGTCCGCGTACTCACCATTGTTAATGTCTATGCGTATTGGTCTCTGTACGCATGTGTGTGTGGTTTCATTACAAAAACAACCAACAGCAGCAACTCGTGGCCTGGCATGATAACTATATCGCCTTCAGTATTTCTGTGTAAACGGACATCATTGTCAAAATGTTGCTGTGTAAACACAAAACTTTTCTGATATGAAAACACCAAAATGTTTCACTTGCAATGGTGTCATGTAAAGGCGGTTCAACCCAGGAGTTAATTTCCAAAATGTTTTATTGATATTTTTAGCCAATAGCAATAACTCCATTGCTCTTTGAAGAAGTAGTCATGACAACCAAGTAATAATTTCCTGGAACCTGCTCACTGTCATTTGGTTGGTCAATGTATATACATGAAAGAAAATGTGTTAAATCGAAATGGTTTGTCCTGGAAAACAGACCCAGAGATCTGTTGGCATGCGTTCCTGCACGCGCTCTTGGTGGAAGTGTTTTGTTTTTTTTCTTTTTATCTTATCACAACCATCTGTCAGGTCTGCTCCTGTTTTGTCCCTCGGAGATTGGAAAGAAGATAGCACGGGCCAAAAACACTTCACAGTGCAGGGAAGTGTGCCTCCTGCTGCCTGGAGAGCTGCTTTCATCTCTGCAGCTCATTATATGGCGCTTCCCTGGCTCGGGCGCGAGGTATGATGCAAAAACAGCGGGCAAGAGATTTAATACGCTCCCCTTGTTTACCTTACGTCAGTGAGTGTGCCTGCGTGCATCTGCTTGTTGTTTGTGGATATGTAGAAATCTCAGTTTTCACTTGATGTTAGCTGAACACAGCTGGGGTTTCTCTTTTCTTTTTTTTGTTTTTCTTTTCTCTATCTCTCAGTGGAGTGCTTGAAGAAAGTTTCAATCTCCTTTACATGACCCAGACTATAAAAAAATAAAGAATATAGTTGTTGGTTGAAAGTCACATTTTATGATTTGAGTATGGCTCTGATATGTCTCTTCACAGAGATAGATAGATAGATAGATAGATAGATAGATAGATAGATAGATAGATAGATAGATAGATAGATATTAGTGCTGTCAAAAATGACGCATTCATTTAATTAATTGATTTGAAACATTTAACTCGTTTAAAAAACCATGAGTAAACAAAACTGCGTTAATTACGTTAAATGTTTTAATTATTTTTACTCCCTTAGCAGAGCAGCGTCTCTGTGCACCCTGACTAAAGAGCAGCACAATACGCCAAATGGAATAATATTGAGGCATAAAGTTTCAAGTTGATGGCTGATTGAGAAAGTGAAAGACATTTTGTAAAGCTGAATTTAACGGCCACAGTAGTAATTCTGCAGAAAAACTGCAGAAACATGGAAAACCTGTCTACAGAAAGTGTAAAGTTCAAAAAGATCCAGAGCTGATATGAAAATAAAGTTATAACTGTCAGGGAAACTCTGAATTTTATGGACATTAAAAAACAAAAACATATAAATCATTGAGCCATTTTTGTAAAAGATACATTTGTGTTGACCTCAGAGCAGTATTTAAGAACTGACTGGGACAGCAAAGCTGATCCTACTTAACTTTGTAGAATTCTTATATTCTTGACTGAGTGTCTACGTGCTCTTGTCTACATGCATGTCCCCTACCGATTTCCCCCATGGGAGAGACGCAGAGTGTCAGTCTACGAGGCTGTCAGTGCCTCCTCACCAACAGCCTATAAGTTCCCCTGGTTGCGTTTTGGAATAACAGCCACCCTCTTATTGAATAACCTCTGTTTCACCTAACCCCTCAGTGAGCCCCTCGTCTTCCTACTCAAAACCGAGTCTAAGCTCAATATGAGCCCATTTATTGATAAATCCACGTTCCTTACCCCAGCCGTTACAAATTACCATATTATAGGGCTTACAGGTATTAGTTTTGTGAGGCCCTGACCTAAAGCAGACAAGGCATACCTGAATTAGTTTGGTCTGTCTGGGCAAGCAATGATGGACCCACTGGTTGAACATAGAAAATAAAGTCACAGTGTCACGATGGATCAGTCTCTGTTCTCTGTCTGGAAGGATTCTTCAGTTGTGTGGTCAAAAAAAAACATGATTTGATACAATCATCTTTAGCATTTGTGCCTGCAGAGTTCCCCCCCCCCCCCCCCCCCCACCTTAATGCTCCCTTCTATAACTCAATCTGCCATACGGTTTGGCCACGGTTGTATGACCCGAGGCTGAAGACTGAGGTTGGGGTGATGAGTTTGCCGAAGTCAGGAATCAGTAGAGCCATCATTTCTTGACTATCAACACCTCAGTCTCCCACAGAGGGATGGCAGGCTGAGGGGAAGTGAACGGTAAATACTTCCAGGAGATGAGAGACATATGCTTGGACTTTCTGGAGGAAAAAGAATGACAGACTGATAGTAATCCCGTTGCTCCAAGTCTGTAACTGTTCTCATTCAAACACACAATTAAGCAGCATGATGTAGCCACACGCTTAGATCTTACAGTAAATGTGACGCGATAGATGAGGATTCAAACACATTTCTTTATGGCTTCATGTTTCTTCTCTTATCTACAGTTCTTATGATGTTCCAAGCCAATTGTCTTGTGGCTCCATTTCTGTATTCACAACCATACAAGTGGTATCAATCTTCTCATCTCGCTCCATGCCAAGAAAGTGAGAGAGCATATTTCCCTTAATGTCAAACTATAGATCTCATTGCTACTCTGATGGGCTCCTTTTATTCTCGCACTAAATGACCGTGTGTCCTCTTTAAGGAGGATTTGCTGTCATGATAGGTTTCTTGAAAAGAGCTTGGAGCTGGTGGAAATGAGGTTCATGCACGGTGGAATGTTACCTGGTCACATTATCTTAATACTGCTCTTGTCAGCTCATATTCTTGAGGACGGGATCAGAGGCCTGTTAAAATGCACAGTGCCAGGTGACAATAGTAGGACAAAAACAGGGATCCTTCTCAAAGTTGTCATGACAATAGTTGCTGATGGGATTATATTTTTTAAAAACCTTATTGTAAAAGGCTTACTGTTGCATTGCTCACAATAGTTTGAGATGGCCTGCTGAGTTTTCTCCATCGTGCTGATAAGAAGTATCAACAGTGTTTCAATTAATCATGTACATCTAAAACCAATGCTGTGCTCCCATTTTAAAACAATTAATATGTTTGAATGAATAAACTTAAACAGAAGGATATTAAAGCATGCTGAGACAAAGTGGTAGCTGAGCAACTGGAAATATGTTAATGGTTTTTTAAGAGGGAAAATGAAAGATAAGCTCAAATAGGGGGCTTAAATTGTAAAACAAAACCAAACAAAATCAAATAAAAATGGAAAAGACAGTTTTGCCAATACTATAACGTCAAAAGTTACAATCCACCCTGACCACTCAAACATTCAACCTTCAAGTCAGCGTGTTTTCCAAGAACGACCTTGACAGCGTTGATATTTTACGGCTTGTTTTATCATCGAGCACGTGTGTCTCATCCGCTCAGGAGGCACAAGCTCACCCTCCACACAGCACGGCGGACGGTTCAAAGGGCAACAGGTAGGAATGCGGCACCATGGGAGCAAACATAATGAAGGCACCACACGATGACCGGGGTCCCGGTGAGTTATGAGCTCTGAGCAGCTCAGTGGCTGATGGGTAAAATAATGGGGTCATCGCTGCAGTCGTCATGCCTGCTTGCATGGTATTCAGTGTCAAGTTCAATCAGGTTCCACAGCGTGTACTTGATATGTTCTTTATCAGGTTCAGGTTTGTCACTCTTTTTTTAAGACTTTCCATAAAAAACTCATCCATAAATCAGTCCATTTTTACAGCTCCTGTTAAAAATCAGATGGAGAAAGTCAAGGTGTCGGGTAAAGTCAGCAACATAATTTCAAGAAACCAATAGAACAAACCAATGATACACTGACTACCAGTTCCCGCTTTGCCGCCCCATACACAGCAAATTGTAATGCAGTATATTCTGACATATTTCTACCAAACTATTTCAGCAAGTCCGCAACTTTCTGTCATTTCGATCTGGCCACAGAAGCAGGCAATCACTCACGATGTGCATTAATAAAGGCTCCAAATATACTAGCCACTGATAACTACGATGGCCATGGCAGAAGGTAACATGAATGTTGGTATTGGGAAAGATGCAAGATGCAGCATTCCACGTGGCATTGGTCCATGAATCTGACAAACAACTTGAGGTGTCACACAGCTGCTCATCCAACCCTCCATATATTTTGTTTTTAAGCTTCAGATCCCAATACTACCCATAGGCGTTCTGGTTGTACTGCCGTGTTGGACAGTATCTGTAAGTTTCTCAGAGACAGACAGAAATACAGACATAACTTTGGTAGCGTAAGCAAATATTTAGCAGACTCGCGTTATTTTTGTCAAGCCCACATCGCTTTACAATGTGACTGGTAACCTGCACGAGCCAAAACTCATACACCACTTTACCAAATGGTGTGACATTTACAATGCTGGTCAGAAGGTCAGTGTTGGCCTCTCCGCTTGTGCCCAAATGCCCAGTGACAGTTTATGGAGCAGCCGTTTCCCAAAGCGGTGACGTCTTCCTGACTCAGGTCTCTGATGAGTCAGCGCCCGATGTGAAGGTCTCATTAATTTAGGCCACTTAAGATGATTTTCCAGTTCGACTTGTTTTCTAATGAGGCAGGGCAGGGCAATTAGGTGATTAGGGTTATGGCAGCACTGTGCTTTTTTAGGCATACAGGAGTGGACAGAATCTAGCCCACTGTCTAAACTGTGAAAGAGTCATTAGATAAATAGATGACAACAAACCGAACAGAGTCAGGAGCTCAGCACTAAGAGGAACGGTTAATGTTTTATTTCGACATGCTGTCTTGCTAAACGTGTGGTCACCATCATCATTTTAATGACACTTCACGCTAATAAGGTGGCATGAAAACCTGTCAAATGTGAACTGTTGCCTCACCGACACCGAAATGGAGGTGAAGACTGAATGAGGGATATCAGCGGGCCTTTAAAGAGGAGAAAAAAAACCTAAAAGTTGTGAAAGAATAGGTCTCCTTTTGGTATCTTAGCAACCTGTATTTGTTGCTCTACCCGTACTGATTCTGGTGGTCAGTACGAAGAATCACACTGGAGTTCGTTCTTGCTTTTCAGCACCTTACATGCTTGTCTGGACGCAAAAGGTGTTAGCAAAGGGTCCGTTGAGTGTGTGTGGACATGGCCCTTGCCAGTGATTCATTTTGCCATTATTGTACCTCATGGAAACATGGTGCTGAAAAGCACTGGCTGGGTTCAGGCTCACAATCAGACCCTAGAGTGGAGCACCAAGGCCAACCCCATAGTCTCTAATCCCTGTACTGCACGGAGAAAAATCGACATGTTTAATTCACTTTTGGGCATGGGCGGCAGAGGAGCAATAGTGGCGAATAGTGGATCACTGGCAGTGGCTTGGGGTGACTAAACACGGTCCCGTAGAAGGGCATCTAGAGAAATGTTGATTACATGAACTACAATGGCAACTCTTAAAGGAAATATCCAAAATATATTCTCTGTAATGGATGAAAAAACATCCCCCAAAGACTGCATTTGAATGTAAACAAATAAAAATGACTTTCTACATGCACTATTAGCTTTCATAAAATTAACGCATTTAAACACAGAACTAATTTGAATATCCTTTGAGGTTTTTATTTGGTGTAATTATTGTAATAAAATATATTAATGTATTACATTTAAAGACAAAACATGTCAAAGATTCCCTTCATCTCCGAGAAATATTTTCTTAAATGACACTGGGCAGTAGGTTCTCATACGACTGTATTACCATAGACTCAACAAATAGACATCTCTCTCTTTTTGGCAGACACAATGAGCTAAGAATGAGAAGGAGATCTTATTTACAGCATGAACTCGTACCAAAGCCTTTTTTGTACTTTTGAACAAAGTGGTTGTAGAAAAAAAAAGAAGAGATCATTTGGTCAAAACATGGAATTTCACTGTAAGGGTTTATTAAAGTCCAAGGAAGACTGGGGCCAGTGTTTTATTTGCATAATGGGAATATCAAATCATCTAAAAAATAAGTTTGGTACAACAAATATAGGACCTTGAAAAATCAAACATATCACTTTTTTTCCCCCCAAATGAAGGTCTTTTCTTTGGTCCACATACCCTAAATACGTTTTTTCCTTGCCTTTTGTGGCTGTAGCTTCTAAAACAAAGCAAAGACTTATATAACATCATATGAAAGATCAGATACGCTTGATGCTGATGTTGCTCTGGTTTGATGGAGGTCTTTACTTAATTATTCATCGGTTCAAAGACAGTAATTCTGAAGGCCTGTCAGGGTTGTAAGCACACCATACACAGCATAGATATGCATCACTATCTCGTTTTGTTTGTTTCTTCTTTGTTAACTATCATTGTCTTTTGAAGATACAGTTTTACAAGACTATTGCATGCACATACATAACTCTGCATATGTGGTGACAACCAGTTAAAAAAAAACAAAAAACGAAAAAGACTCCCTCCAAGTACACATGCTGCAGAAAAAGACATTACACCGTTTCATGGAGTTTTTACAAGCTGAGATGAGAAAAAAGGCCACGTACAAGAAAACTTTGGGAACTTAACGAACATCATATTTCCAATTTTATACTGAAATTATTAAAGAAAAACAACTGAAAGGTCACTGCTCCTGGCAAATCGTAGCAGAGAAACACTCTAAGTTGCAACAAACAGATCCATTCACTAAAAGAAAACCCATAAAGATAAATGCCTGAACCTGCGCAGAACGTAACTGATATATCACGGTGTCGTTGCAGTGGCTGTGTAAGTGTTTTCTGGGGCAAATGAGTGCAGTTTGTGTTGGCTCGCTGGATGGCAGTGCAGTCAAACACCATAAGGCCGACCCTGCGCCTGATAGTCCTGACGCACTCGTTTTGTCTCACCGTTACCGTCACAGAAAATCCAGGTAAAGGATTTACTAAACAAAATAGTGTCTGAAAACGAGACGGAGGAAAAGAAAAAGGGAGTGAAAGAAACATTACGAGACCTCTCCCTGTGTTTACCTTTGCAATTTTGCCCAATTTGTCTAAATTGCTTAGCTGACCTCCTCGAAAAAAAAGCATATGCTTAATGTCAAAAAGCAGCGAAATATGACTGATCACCTTCATTTTGTCCATTTGGCTCCTTGGCGCGAGACTCTAAATTGTGTATTCTTTCCATGGCGCCAAACCACCCGCCCTGCATTTAATTAATTTCCTCTTTTTTATATGGCTAAAACTTTTTTTTTCGTCAGGTAAGGCAGACCTCTCCAGCTCTTGAAGGAGCCAGACCATTGGACTTCAGGTTAATCATCATTCACAGTCACTCGAACTACATTTTCTTTTTACATTTCTTACTGAGGTCTTTGAGTATTGAAAAATGGAGACCAAATGAATTTGGCAAGATCAAATTGTTAGAAGATGAAATTGCTGCCATCAGAGCCAATCGTAAAGTAATGTTGGTAAACGTCTCTCGTGGCAGGGTAATGACCAAAATGGCTTTTGTACCTCATTCGAAGAGGCCAAAGATCTCGCCCAATTTCCCTGTTGATTTGGCTTCTCATGGATCATTGCTGAGTAGCCGAACAAGGAAAATATAGGTAGGATAGAGGGAAAAATGCCAGCTCTATCAGGGACCGGAGGGTATTTCTAAAAGGTAGCATTCAAGTTTGAAGTGTACAAGTCGCAGATACAATCTTAATGTAATTTGCTCATTTGGAAAACCAATTATAACACAAATGACCGAGTCACATTAACTTTATTCGGAGATGAGATTTGGCCCCGAGCGAAACTCCTGAACGTGAACTCCTGTTAACGCAGCATGTCAGCTTCGGCTTTTAACGCACATGGTGGAAACCGCAAAACCCGTCTCCTTTTCCCTTCCTTCTAGCCAAAAGGTGGACCGTGTTTTCTTTCTCGACTTCATATTTAATACAGCTCGGCGCTTGTTTACCAAAAGGCCCCCCCAACATTCACGTTAGTGAGCCTTCGATCCATCATCTCCACGGTGGGGAGCCAGACCAGGGTTGTTTCCACTGGGGGGCGAGCCCCTCGGAGGAGGGACCTGGGTGGGCATGGAGGGGAGGGGAGGGGAGGGGAGGGCAGGGAGTTGGGCTCAGGGTAGATCTGTATGGTCAGGAGACTTGGGAACTGAGTTCGAGGTTGTCGTTGTTATGGAAATCGAGCAAAACGAGGCCGGAAGTATAAAGATGAACCTCTATGCTAATTTGGTGAACTTTTCAGTGCCTTTATCTTTGTGGTCCATGTTTTAAAAGGTCTTGGTGCTCTAACTAAATATGTTATAGTCCAGCAGATAGCATCAAATTTTGAGCAAATTTGAGCCCGAGCTTAATTAAAATCTACTAATGTGAGTGAAAGATCAATGAAACCCAAGAAAATTATTTCAAATGAGCAACAGTTACTCACACATTTTCCACACTTAATCATTTTGTTGTGTTCCCTCAGGAAAACAATAGCAAAACATTTTTTCATCGTTGGAAGTGAAACAAAGTCAGTGTTTCATGATGAATGTATTTTGCCTTTTTGTCTCTATTATTTGGATTTAATCATGGATAAATGATCAAGAAATGCATTTGTGAAGTCGGCTTATTAAGGTTTTATGCAGGTGACACATATTTGCCAAACTAATGAACCTGTGTTTATTTTGATGGAACATTTGCCACATTGAAGTGTGCAATAGTCCTTTCATGTCAAAAAATAAAAAAGGCCCCATTTACACGATAACGTTCCAAGTGACAATGCATCGTTTTGGTGTTTTCGTTATTTTTAAAAAGTTGTGTTTTCCCCCATTTCCATTGAGACAATAACGGAGCATTTTCAAAAAGCTGCATTTTCAGTTGCTCTGAGCATTGCTGTGATGTAAACAAATACACGAAATACAACAAAACCTTTCCATGTTCACTTGAAAATGTTGATAAAACGGGGGCTGACAAGAACAAAGAAATCTTCATTTACATATCATTCTGTGAAAAGTTTATGAAGTCACTATGAAAGAACCAGGTGTTGCTCCAGCATCACAGTTTGAGTCCCCTCATTCTATTTTATGGGCGAAACTAAGCTAAATAATGGCTACTTCAAAGAAGACATCTTCACAAGAAAACTATGACTCAATTTATGCACGCTTCAGACTGTAAGCATTTATTGGTCGTGGGATTATTAACAAGTTGAAACAAAAAGTTGGAGTGGCGGTAATTAATTTTAAGGAATTAATTTATAGTTTTAAAAAACCGTATGTAACATATAAATCTGAATCGTCAAATTCGTTAACCAAAGGCTGAGAATTGTCTTGTGTTCATGCATGCGAGTCCGTGTATGACACGAGGCAGAAACAAACTCGGCACCACACGCTAGGGAACATGTGATCTCTGCCCCAGCTGTGCCTCCTGCCCCTTATTATTCCAGCGACCCAACCTGAAATAGCACCGCCGTGGCAGTTCATTTATTATAGTCAAGCCTCCCGTGTCAGTCCTTGTGTGCGAACGTCTCACACACACACACACACACACACACACACACACACACACACACACACACACACACACACACACACACACACACACACACACACACACACACACACACACACACACACACACACACACGCACGCACACATTGGGGGGTGGTGTTTCCCACCCCTTTAAATACACGCGTCAGGATTCCCTATTCTATTTTAGGCTTCTCTCTGGACTCTCAGTCTGAACTGCTACTTTCAGGTATTTTGTTGTGTCCCACCGACGGATCACCTCCCAGACCGCACACCCCTGCCATAGTTAGACTTCAGGCTTTGTGTTTAGCGTTACATCTGAAACAATATCTACTATCTAATAATGAGGAAATACTTCTCCGTGTATTTTGTTGTTGTGGTTTTCCTTCAGTTTCAATACACATGTACAAAAGTGAGAATGGAAAAGTAAAAATAAAAAAGTTCACATTATCATACAAATGTCAATACTGATAGCATTTGGCATACATACCGATTTAAACTTTCTATAAAAAATGTCAACTTTATAACGGGTGCTAAACACAGCAGCAACAAGTGGCCCAGCATGTGAACTACAACATTTTCAATGTTTTCTGCTGTTTCTTTGTGTACGATTTTTCCAAAATCTAAACATGAACAGCTAACATCTAAACATGAAACTTTCCATAAAAAAAATTGTTGTTTTCAATTGATCATTGTCATTTGGTCGAACTTGCAACTTTAACTGCAACTATGGCACAACTCTATTCAAGATGCCATTGGCGTAGCAGGAGCTCATTTAATATGAGAACAAATACCACAAAATTCTAGAGATCGCAGGAGACTATTGCTGAATGCTAAGATGGTGCAAATAGAGTTCTGAATTTTAAGTGTCATTGAGAATCAATAAACTGAGAAAAGCCAACCTCCTCAAATTCTAAAAACATGTATTCTATCATATGCAAAAAATGCAACATTTATTGGGCTTAAATTTCTTTGAAAATTGTATTTAAAAATCATTAATGTCATTTGCGCCATTTTTCTTTGCATAGTGGGCATCTCTGTTTGTATAGTAAGCTTTGTCCTCCTAAATTCACATTGAAAGGTGCTCCCAACTAGTGGGATGCAATGCTTCAAAAAGTATCCATCCATCCATCTTTCAGACCACTTAATCCAGTGCAGGGTCACAAAGCATTCGAGCCAATCCCAGCTAACTATTCGTGATGGCAGGGCACGCCCTGGACAGTCAGCGGTCAATCACAGGATAGACACACTTGAAATTAGCCTCACATGCAGGTTTTTGGACTCTGGGAAGAAACCGGAGTACCTGGAGAAAACCCATGCGCACACAAGGACAACATGCAAACTCCACATTGAAAGGCCCAGGGCAGTATTTAAAAAACAATCTTATTGTGAAAGAAGAAGAAGAAGAAAGCGACAAGATCATTCAATAAAGAGTTAGACGTTGGACAATCCTGCAAAGGGATTTGTGTTTTCCATGAGGAGACCGAGGCTATTACACCAGCAGCACACCCCCTCTGTGGCTCTCTCTCTGGGAGTCCCTGCTGGCTCGTGCTCGAAGCGCTCCACGGGTTTGTTTAATGAAGTGCCAGAGTGCAAGCGGGTCATGCTTCCCCTCAGCACAGACACACAGCGACACGCGGGACATGCTTGGGTTCATCTCAGGAAGGCCTGGACTGTGTGGAACCCGCGTGACCATAACAAGCCAGCTCCCAGCGCAAAAATATTTACAGCACAACCGCGCCGACTTCGCAGAAGAGCGCAATTACCCCGTATTGATGATGGGGTTTCCACGGCGCGATGCATCATCGCAACAGGTTTGTGTAACATCCGAGGCGAAAAAGAAAATAACCACATGTGCATTTGTTTGCCTTTTCTGGCTAAGGAACGCAGACGGACACGCACGCTGCCTACATTACACAGGACCGCTTGTGAAAGTTTGTCCCGCTTGTTAATCCCTTTTCTTCTTTTTTTAACCGATTCTCGTGTTCATCGTTTCACGTGATAAATCACCACATCAGAGTAGGGACAGTTTCATGACATCATTCACGCTACATTTCCAATGGTGAGCCAGCGTTTGATTAGGGTTGTAAATCTCCTTCACGACGGGGGCTCCAACATGCATGCAAAGTGACAAATGTTCCCGTACACATTTAGATATTGTTTTTTGTTTTGGTTTTTTTTTTACTTACTGCTCGGATATTGAGTTCCTAGAGAAAGAAGAATGCAATGCTGTTGCTAAAGCAACTGTGAAACCTTTATGGATCAGCGTTCACTCTGTTTATAGCCGGTCGGTACGAGATGAAACATTGTGGTACCAAGCTGTCAGAGGGCCGGAGTCACTGAGGCCCTGTTTAGACGACAATGTTTTCATGTTAAAATGGAAAACTTTTGTTGCATTTTGGGGACCATTTACACAACAAAGCTGCTTGAAGCCACTGAAAATGCATTTTTATTTTTTTAAATGGCTCCTGAGGTGGAACATTTGGAGAGTGCACCAACTCTGTCGCCATGTAAATGAGGGCAAATGTGACTTTTCAGCAATACTGTTACTACGCCTACACAGCCATAGGGACTATTTTTTCTGCACATGTGCGTGTAGATGGACAGAAACAACAATGGCAGCCTCCAGAGTGACATGACTCCCAGTCCATATTCTCCTGGGAATTGGTAGTTGTATAGATGAGTCACTCAGAATACCGATCCAACTTTATCATCTATCCAAACGAATGTCAGCATACTCACCACTGTTGTTTGGAGCATATAGTTGGTTGCTTGCATGTGTGTAGTTTCATTACAAAAACAACCAATGGTGCCAACTTGTGGCCCGACACTACATTGTTTCTGCCATTTCCGTGGAAACGGATATTTTCAAAAGGTTGTCGTGTAACGCAAAACTTTTATGAGACAAAAACATAAAAACAATGCTTTTCTATTTGAAACGTTGTGTAAACGGCTTAATATTGATCAATTTAGGGACATCGAATAGGAAAGAAAATGAAGAAGACAAAAAAATTTAATTATTGCACATTAACAGTCACTTCTTAACAGACAGAGTTTGAAAGTATCCATTGTAATCTCAGGCCAGTATTTCCTTTCTCAGGTCACGAAACCAAAATACATCACAACCAACCACCAGGTCTGATTGCTTAGGTCACGTCTAAGATGCCTGGTTTCATATTCGAGCATACCAGACAGAGAAATTGAATTAGAGTCATATTAAGCCTTCATGGTTTTCCTTTAATCTCGAGTCACAGAGTCTCTAAATACAGATTTTTTTATTTTTTTTCGGTGACAGGGGTTATTATTTCCTCTCAGGGAGATTTGTAGGAGGCTTTTTCAGCTGAGAGGAAGAATGTGTGGCGCTCGGCTTGAAAGCGAGTTTGACACTGGGGTGTCAGAGGATACAGAGCTATGAAATCACTTCATCATGACACTGTCGAGGTCGTTGGAATTTCCCCCTCGTTCCTTTCATGTCGGAGGCGCACACTGGAGTGAATTCATTTACAACGCACCGAAATGTGCGGAATTACTCAAAATATTGACTCGCCACATCTTTTGCCGCAACCGCATGTTTGTGCGCCGAATACATTTACACCCCTCTCGTTATAGGATGCATTAAAAGTTTCCCCCTGGTGTTACGAAAATGACCGTGAAACTTATGATTCGGCCTAATTATGGTTATGCCTCCATATTACCCCTGCCCCTGTCTTCTCCCTCTCTCATTACCCCTACCAAAACACATAAATCAGAAAAGTATACAGCGGGCTCCTGCAACACAATGCACCGGGGGATACCCCTTAACTATCCTGACACGTCTCAAATTTAAATTTCTACTGACATTCCTGCTCCCCAATCCTCAGCTCGGGTGTCAGAAAATAACACCGGAGGAACCCTCGCCCCGCTCCCGCCTGCATTATTCCCGGTTTTGAAAGGTAAACACAGCGAGGAGCAGGTGGTTGTGGGGGGATTTTTTTTTAAGTTTTTTTTTTTCTTTCTTTCTCCTATGTAATGTCTGGTGGCAATTAGGTGTAATACAGGATGTCAAAGCCCGCAGCCGCTAGCCTCAGATATGTGCTGTCTAATGTTAGCTTTACAGATTCACTATGGCATATGGCTTTGACTGTGCAGCCCGGGGCCAAATTAGTGAAAGCTATTACCTCCTTTCCCTCTGTGGCAAAGGGTACGGTAAAGAAAGAAAATACACGGAGCTAACAGGGGTGAAAGTCTTGCAGAAATGTTGCTGAAGCATGAGCAGAAACTTGCGAGTTTCCTCCACTTTATCCGATTTAGGGACACAGCGCGCCGGAGGCCATCCCAGCTTGCAAAGAGGTGAATTATCTAATTATAGTTAATATCATATTTATCTCAAATATATGATTTCTGTGGGAGGCAACTCTGAGAAACTCCAGAAAATTGGTTCACCGACACGGGGAAAACATGAAAACTTTGACTTTTTTTCCCTGAGATCTGCTCCTACAGATAACAGTGCCCTTTCTCTTGGCCTCAATTTACACCAGCTGTGACTGAGACCTTTGTTGTTACGTTCACGGTTCCTACCAGGGCAGCTTCACAAGTGTTTTTAGTCATTCTTCCTTGACTTCCACGCTTGTGATTTCTAACCTGTAGACACCAGTTATGAATAAATGTTTCACCTGTCCGGCCAATAAATACTTTAAATGAATTAATTGCACAATTTTTGTGAATTATTTGTGATTTTCTTTCAATTTAAAAATTTATTCATTTTGAGTTTGCGGAGCAAAAATGCTTCTTGTCATAGGTTTTGTGTGTGTGTGTGTGTGTTGTTTAACATATTTTTACTCACGGTTTGTTTTATGTAAAAAAAAAAATTATAATAAATAATACATCCACAAGCTTGGAAAACAAAATCAACATTTTTGGAATAATTAATTGACTTTTCATTGCATGAATTATTTTTTAATCTGCTTGCTCATGTGGATTCGTTGGGTTTTTCTCTGTTAAATGCACCTAGAAATGACTGTGTTGTATTTGGTTCTATATAAATAAAGTTGACTTGAATTGAATTAATCAGCTACCAGCAAGTAAAACTTCTGGCTCTCACAGACCTGTTATCATAAAGAGCCACCATTACCTGTATTACTTGCACCTGCTTTGTTTGTTTGCCGTTTCTGAGTAAACGGACATGATTTTGAATGTATTTAGCATGCTCGGCCTATAGTTGGCACTGTTGAGTGTTTTTGTAAATAAATTACACACACATGCCTGCAGAGAATACGCTATAAACATTCACAATGGTGAGGACACAGACATGTGTTTGAACAATAAATTAGGATTACTATTCCGAGTCACTTTCAACTTTAAAACCAAAAACGAGGGCTATATATCACTAATTTCTCCAAAGTGAAGGTCTACCTTGAAATGAAAGTGTGAGCATTTCTTTATCATTTGGTGATATAAATAGTCAAACTAAAGGTTTCATTATTTTCCATAGATGCTAAACCACAGGTTACAAGACCACAGCCATGCACGGAGGCCTCGCCGGCACAGGAAGTGTTGTAATATTAAATGTGACAGGCATGGGGAGGTCAAACTGTAATGCACAGCCTCACTCCCATCAATATATTACCAAACCTCCTTCCATACAGGATTTAGCATGAAAAAGTTCGTTTTTAGCGTTTATTTCCATCCAGGAGCGCTACCTTAGTGAAACAACACATTACATCCTGTCTGTGGCAGCGTGGTAATGTATCGCTCTAATCAGGATGGCAGGAAACGCTGCGCCGTCATCGCAGTATGAACTGCACTATTCATTAATGTGGCCTTCCACTGGTGTATTTCATCTACGCAATAAGCAACGGTAGAGCGTACAAAGAAGGTAAAGTTAGATTTTTTCCTTTAAAGGCAATATTTAACTGATTTTCATACAAAGATTACATTACCGAAATAAATAAAAAAGTGCTGAGTTTTAAACTATTATCTTGACCAACCCTATTCACTGAAAGTCACAATCTTACATAAATGGATCATAACAGGTGTTTTTTCATAGTATTATTTACATTATTGTATTGTATTGTATTTTATAGAATAGAATAGAATAGAATAGAATACAATTTGATGCTGCAGGTTGTTGTTTTTGAAGTTTTGAGCACCTTTCAAACGTTGTGCACAAAACTGAGAATTTGATGCATAAATGTTATGCACATTTACCTTAAATAATTCTGACAATTCCTAACAATAGCAAAATAGATCTCATTCAAGATGAGCAGAATTGACCTATTAAAGGCTCTTTTCACATTTCCTCCTATCTATGAAATTCAAAGACATACAGATAAGAGAGACTGCAGATAATTTCATTTTGAGTCAATTTAAATCCATTCACATCATAACCAAGCCCTTTGACGATGGTAGAAACCCATTCTACCAAAACCATCTAATGCACAGGTAGAAAGATGTAAAACCCACACAAAAAGGCACAGAATCAGATATTGTGCTAAATAATGCCAAACACTTTTCCACTGAGCCGATGTCCTCGTCATAAAATTTGGTATTTCTACTTGATCAATTGGAAAAACAAACTCAAGACCTTGCAAGGATAAATATGTCTTGCATTCACATTGGGAAGATTGGATGACATAAAAAGAGGAATACTTGTATTCTCTCGTGTACATTCACAAAGGACGCTTTCTTATTATGCTTCCCTTGGGGACATGAGTGACCTATATGTACCACCAATAATGAAACCTGCGAAGCACACAGATTAACTGTACACATCGGTCTTACTTCCATACAGATCCACACTGTCTGCATCTCGCACTCTGGCTTTTAAAGGCTCCACAGCCCCAGACAGATGGCAATCTGATCTCAAATAAACACTGCTGTAAATCCATTCAGTCTAGCCAAACAGCCACCAGCGGCAGCACAACAAGGCCACTGAACCAAAAACCTCTCACAAGCTGCAGCGTTCAAGAAAAAAAAAAAAAAAAAAAAAAAATCAACCAAAACATCTGTGTGGCGCTGGAAAGGTAATGGAAAGACGTTTCGGGGAGCGGCCCAAACCGCAGGAGGAAGTTGCATGTCGATGTTCTCCCATACGTGAAAACGCCGGAGCGCCTGCCAGGTGTCAGCACCAATCGACGTGAGCGGCGGCTTAGAGGAGCATGGCTCGGTGGGTTCTGCATGGACTGCCCCCCCCCCCAAAACATGAAAATGCTGCGTGAAAGTGATTCGACACGCCAACAGGTAATGGTAGGAAGGCGTCCTCGCAAAGTCACGCGAGTGTGCCGTCGATCTTCTTTCTGTGTGAGATCAAATCGGATTACAGCTCACCTGTTCTCCATTGAACACAACCATGTGGCATTTACTCCTGACAGACCCGGTACATTATTGCAAACACATGCAACTATGGAGGGAAGTGTGTGTGTGTGTGTGTGTGTGTGTGTGTGTGTGTGTGTGTGTGTGTGTGTGTGTGTGTGTGTGTGTGTGTGTGTGTGTGTGTGTGTGTGTGTGTGTGTGTGTGTGTGTGTGTGTGTGTGTGTGTGTGTGTGTGTAATGTGGGTTTGAAAGTCCACAAAATTAAGACAGATGGAGGTAAAAGGATGAAGATGTCTGTCCTTTTACAAATTATCCGCAGTCCTCCGCTTCAATAATAGCAACATGTTTCCTCTGTTGCTGACAGCGAGGCAATAACCTCCACATATGTTCGAATATAAGTAACATGTCCTGATGGCGAGCTTTAAGCGAGAGTGTATTATGGCTGTAAAACACGGCAGCTGTAAAATATTGCGTCTCTTCTCTCTTGGACACCTCCATTGAAACGTGCGCCAAAGGATCAGTGAGGGTTGATTTGCATCGCCTGCTGTGACTGAACAGCCCGACTCTCCAGTGGCAGTGTCGGTTACAGTTCCTGCAGGTAAAGTCTGCGGTTGGTTCTGTGGGGGGGTTCTTGTGTTTTGCCAGGTTCGACAGTCTTCAGTATTTGCACCATAGCAGGCAGACTTTGATTCGTCAGCATTTATTGGCCATGAGCTGCCCAACTTGATGTGGGCGATGGGGAGCCGGTGGGATTGAGGTGGCACCTTGTGAACCTATCGGGTCTGGACTTAGAAACACTAGAGGCATGAGTTATGACACTCAGAACTAGTGTGACTGGTACTTCCACTCTACATACATGCCCAAATAAAAAATAAAGACCCCAGCTCCTCAGAGGAAAGCAATTGGAATTACACCCCAGCCTGGTAGAAGAACATTTCGACATGAGGCAGCCACATTCACAGGTCGGCTCAATATTTTCTTTACGGCTTTACTTCTCCGACCTTCTCGTTGCAGTGGAGCCATCATGGAAGTTCACACCCTGCCCCAAATGATTTGACCTTTGGGGTCGTTTGGGGTAGACTTACAAAACAAAAATAATCTAATGGAAAAGTTCTGTTTCACCAGTTATATCTACTCCAAGAAGATATACATTAATGTTCTTCCAGCAATTTTTACACATTCATTGAAAGTTGTAATATTATATTTTTTATTTCTTCCACATTTTAATACTGATTTGATAGCGGGACTTTTGAAGAAATTCGGATGAAAATGTTGCATGTATAGTTAATAGTATAGTTATTCAAGATTAACTTTAGTATACTTATTCTTACAGGTCCAATTTACATAATATTTCAACATATCACCACCACTGTTGTTACTGTCCATCTTCTCTGTCAGTACATCCAATAAGAACTATTTATTGTGGCCATGGTGTGCATGCAATGCAACAGCATTTCAGATAAGTTACGTTTTCTCCTATTTACACTTGGAGAAGATTTGGAGAAGTTCCACCTTAGGAGCCATTTCCCAAAACTGTTTGGTAGCTCTGAGCACCGTTGTCATGTAAACTTTATTGCATTTTTTTTTGTATGTACCTGTATGTAAACCATGTATAATGTGTAAAGTCCTTATCAACCAGCCATGAAGTTGTTCAGCCGCCATTGGCATGTGTGGTGCCACCACTACTTAAGCTATTCAATTGATAGGGAAGCTGTTGGTAAAACAAATAAAAATGAATATACAGCTCTTGCCATATTTGAAATGTCACAGGGAATAACTGAGTTTTAGAGCAGTAAATTATGTTTCAGAGGCTTTATCATGCAAACAAGAAGAAATCCTCAAACACTTTTCTGCACGTGGGCTTGTGGGGCACAGATTATAAGAAAACCAACAAGCTGGCAGCGACTCAAGACCGGTGCGGCTTAAATATACCTCTCCAGTATAATGGAGACAAATTGTATACCCGAACCTAAAAATGGCAACAAATTGCAGGCTTTTTTCTAAGATTTCAGACAAATTGAGTGAAGGCAGAGCGGGGCTGCTTTTACTGCTTTATTTCTTGAAAACACATGGAGAGTGCCATTAATGCGAGACCGCATCATGAAAATGGACGGAATAGAAAAGGGTTTCTATGCCCACTTGCGCGTGTCTGTGTTACGAGACCAGACAGAGGGTATTTCAAATAAATACAGGATGCCACAGAAATGCACACTTCCCTCCAGAGGACCGGGGGGGGGGGGGGGGGGGGCAGGACTGGATCTGCACACCTAAACACTATATTCATTATGCCTTGGTCTCATAAAGTGATTACATTTAGAGCTTGATGATTGGGACAAATTTGGTGCCAGGGAGAACTTTCCGAACAGAAATTGTTGGGCTTAATGGATCGCTCGTTCCGTCTTTGTATTTGATCACTCTCAGACACCCAATTTCATTGCCAGTGTTGGTGTTACGCTTTCCATCCCTCCTTGTGTACATTAACAAGGTGCACTGGTAAACTAGTGAGAGTCATGGCGTTCACACATGAAAAGCCAAACGATACAGTTTTTTTGGGGGGAGCATGGCCTCTTGGATACGCTTATAACGTTAGTTCTTGTTAATCTGCACAGTTCCAACAATTATTTGGTGATGAATTGTTGCAATTTACCTCTTTGGTGTTGGAGCTCTCCATCAACTTGACTCTTGTAACTCTGTTTAGCTTTCATACATCTGGGTGAGAGAGCAGCTTTCAACGGCAAATGAGTGGGTGGGAGAACACTGAAGGTGCTCTTACGCATGTGGATGAAGTAGAAATGTGACTGTTTTAGTTCGAGCCTGAAGAGGAACGGATTGGAAAATGTGCCTTTACATTTAATGGTAAATTGTTGACATTAACAAGGTGAAATTGGCAGGCATATTTTTAAACTTATTATTATATTTTGACTTTTATATATAAGACATGGGCCATAGTGCAAGGGTGTCAAACTCATTTTAATTCAAGGGCTTTAAGCAGGTCAGTTTAATACTGAGTGTGCCAAACCAACGTCAGTGTCGATGACTGCAAGTGCTTTGCTTTCTTTTAATGCAAATATACATAGATACATCATGACAATGTCTTTATTTAGATTTCTTAGCCATACACCAAAAGATGTTATTGCAAAAAATGTCAAAACATGCCATCTTTAACAACGTTACCTCCAAACCACTTACCTTGCTCCATCACTGATCTGATACCTCAGGCCTGCACGACAACGCTGGATTTTCTCTTACTAGGTAACTTCAGGATTAACCCTGGGTTTTCTGTACTACGATGCTCAGTCACTTCTCACAGTGATAAATTACACGGGCAACTTACACTGAATGTCTAACCTGCTCCAAAGCAAGTTATGTTCTTGATAAGCGGTCAGAGCTCTGCCTCCTGACCATCAGAGAATAATTGAAGCAACAATGCTCTGACAAACAACAATATGATACCGCAGCCAGGATACTGAATATGGATACTGGATATTAAATTTCCATTTACATCCAACGTATTATAAAAATTCTGAAGAAACATCAGCAAACTCACTAAACGTGACCTCAATGAAACTATCAAAAGTTGCTGATTCAGCCATTTACAGCCAAACACAAAACGAGTAGGGTGTTCTCAAAAAAAAAAGGGGGGGGGGGGGGGGGCTCAAAATGTTTGCTAAAAAACTTTTTTGGCTTCCCTGTTTTTTCTCTGCGGTCTTCAAATCAAGCTTTTCGTTTTCGTTTTTCTCGAGCGGCATGCCAGACCTGTCGCCACCCGCGACGTTGAATAGTTTCTTTCATGGGCCCAAAGACTTGACCATGGAGGCTTAAGGGTTCAATTTTACTCTTCTCTGATGCTCCCTCATTTTTTTCTTAAATACCGAATAACATATGACCCTCATCTGCCCCCCCCCCCCCCAATCTTCCCAGGTGTGCCACCTCTGTCTACTCCTCATAACCGCTTCATATCTCCCATCACACATTTGACCGAACCTGCCGACACGCACACATCTACCATCTTCTGACTTTCTTCCTTCCCCTTCCATTCGTCCACCTCGGAGAAGGAGCCACATTTATGGTTCCTGGTCATCAGCCAGTACTAAAAAAAAAAACGGCTTATAGCATCACTACTCCTCAGGACAGGTTTGAATTTCAAACAGATGCCAGCCAGCCCTGGTGCGAGGTGGGACCACAGTCGGACCACCGGCGGCCCCCCGGCTTAAAGCCCTAGTGTGTTTACCAAAGGAGGCCGGTGTGTGTACGTTAGTGTGGGTGGTGCCGCCACTACTCCAGTTTATATTTGATTTATTTTTAATTTTTCTCAAAAGCATAATTCTATTTTGATCAAGTGTAAGCATGACTAACGAGGGGCCTCTTTCGTTTCGCGACGAAATGGTGGGTGACACGCGGGACATCCGCGTCTAGTTTGGGGAACTGATAGTCAGGAAACAAGCAAGGTTTTTGTTGCCAAAAGAGTCTTTCGGAGAGAGGGAAGAGAGGGGGATGCAGGGGGTAAGCCTCTCCTAGGTGGCCTGCGGATGGAAGCGGACCGGTCAGTTGATTTGTTAGGGTTGTTGAAGTTTGCTGAAGGTGGAAGCAAAATCATTCCAATTTTTCATCGGGAAACACCAGTAATTGCGCGATGCCTCTTGGCTGCCAAAAGACGACCGCGGGTTCCTTCAGATGCGAGGCCGGTGTAAATAAGTCGTCTTTGGAGTCCGTAATTATGCTAAGTGTAAATCTCCTGAAACCACAGTGTCTCTGAGGGCAGCAGTTAAACCGGGGGCTTGAACCAGTGATGCACCAAGTCAGGGCAGCCCACCTAAACTAAACATTCACCCAGGTAGCCAACATTCATGTTGAAATGCGTCTTTTCCTCCCCGCATGTATTCATCCCTGCCTTCTTCCATTTTTTTATTTTTCTCCTCACACATACTGTGTACTGCGAACAGGGCAGTAGCTGTACAACATCCAAGGCAGCAGCCCCGCTGTCGCTGGGGAAGTCAGGCAGAAACAGCACCAGCCATACTCATACATCTCTGCCCTGTTCGCCCCGGTCCAGGAAGAGTCACAGCTCATTTAACTCGGGTATTAATGACCAAGCAAGAGCCTCTAAAACGGCAATATATGGTCCTACTGGAGTATACACAGATAGAGGGCCGGGGCAAGAGGGGGTGGGGAGGGGAAGAGAGGGCAAGGTGCCAAGGTGAAGAGAAATGAGGTGTTGGAAGGCAAGGCAGAAAGAAAATAAAGCACACAAAACAGAAAGAGCAGATAAAGACTGAGTGATTTTCGCATGTCGTCATGAAGCAAAGAAATCCACATGGTAAACAGTAATATGGGTATCAAAGTAGTTTCCTGTGATCAATATGTTAGTGATGTCTTTAGTGAATATCAGAAAAAGTGAAAACCTTTGAGAGACGAGAAAAAAAGTGTAAAAATGTATGTTTTTTTAGATAATGTAATCAATTTTGCCTGACCAATTAGGTGATTTTCATCTCATGACACTTAACATTACAATAAAAAGAAGAAAATCTCAACAATCTCATTTAAGCAGTGGAGAGGAATTATGATTTCCACATGCATATAGGATTTGTTTTCATGAGAAATTGTGGCTGCATTTTTTTTTTTTTTTCACACCAATTCAAAGCCTATTCAGTCATTCTTTAGCAGCTTTTTGCAATGGCTCTTGGAGCTAAATTGCAGGAATTTAAATTAAACTGTTGAGTGAAAATTGAAGTGATCCATCTGTTCTCTAATTCTTCTGTTTCTTAATGTTGTGTTGAAACACAGCCTTTAATGTTTGGATTCTGTTGCAGTAGGTTATGTTGAAACAAAAGGCTTCAGACTTAGTTAAGTTGAGCACACGCTCTTGTCTCATCTGTCTCACTTCTACTCTTGATGTCCAGCCGAGGGGTCAGGATCAGAGAGGGACCGCGACACAGTTTAATCAGCGCATCGCTGCAGGAACCCCCGACCCTCGACCTCTGGCCTCGACCGCATGACCCCACCCTCCAGCGATTCAAAGAGGCTTCGACTTGAGCGTCAGAGGTCGACGAGGTGCCCTGTGATGCGTCAGAGGCATGACAGCCTCCTGCTGGACGGCGCTCATCCCCTCAGGTGCATCTCTGTCAGCCCAGACTGGATGCCAACATCCACCACTCTCCTCACATTCTACTTGTAGGCCGAAACTCACCAAAGATACTGAAAGTGACAAGAAATCAAATAGTGAAGAATCGTCGTGTTTAGGTACTTCATGGTCTATTGCACAACCACCAGTTGATCACTGTGTACAACTTTATCGACACAGAACCCTTCCTGCAGGTTAATACAATGCAACAGTGAAAGCAATGTTAAAGTTGTGTTTGAAAATGCATGTTGCCATTATATGAAATAGATCAAATGGAATAGCTTATAAAAGCCAAAGTGAACTTTTAGAATCAAGAATAATACCTAATTTTAGTGCTGCCGCTGTTAAAAAAAAATTGACTCCAAACTATCAGCATTTAGTCCATTGAGGTTGCATGGAACGATCCTTCCGCACATAATAAAAAAAAAAAGTTCATTCTGAAACCTTTAAAAAGAACCGTTCTGGATTATTTCATCCCCATACATGTGGCTGCTGTGGCTCCCAAGGTGTAGCTAACTCTGCACACTTTGCACAAACCCCGGCTCCAGAGATTCACACAGACATGAAACGACCACAGAGACACACAGAACGGCCACAAAGAGGCTCGAAACGGTCAGAGGCACATTCTGCGGCGGGACAGGATTCGTAGTCGTTTGTGTCTCTTCCAGTCTGGTGGTCTCGCTCTGTTCGAGGAGGGCGGAGGGCCTTGAACACATCTGAGCCCAGAGGTCCTTCAGCTCGTGGCCTGTGCACGGCTGCAGGCTGCTTTGCAGCTACGGATAGCTGCCATTTCTCCATATTAATAAACAAACTTGCTCATCTGGTTTTGACACTAAAGAAATGTACAGTTGAGACAATGCAGGGCTGGTCCACTGTTTTTGCGCAATATGCACGCTCAGCCCAAAAGGAATACAAATATAAGCCCACACAGGAGCTGTGAACATGCACACACACACACACCACACATACACATGCTCCCGCATGTACTCAATCATCGCTTCCTGTTTTGCCTCCGAGCTGAAGCGGAGCCCAAGCGGCCGTGATGTCACTGATGAGGTCACTGCTTAGGTCACCAGCAGCACTCTGATGTTCCCCCGAGAGCGAGCGGGTAATTATGAAGTCATGGATCAACAGACACACACACACACACACGCACGCACGCACGCACGCACGTGCAGCTCGTCTATTCACGACTCCAGCTGGTTACAGGGTTGTCTTTCAGAGCTCTCCATCAACCCGGTCAGCGACAGGCTGAGAAAACCTCACACTGTGTTCAAAATCAAGCCCAAGTGTCTGGATCAGGATGATCCTGAAACCAATGCCGGTCGCCTTGACGCAAAGTAGTTTTGCCCTGTAATTCAGTTTCTGAGTTTAGATTCAGAAATCAATGAGGTCTGAAGGAAATGAGGGCCGGTCAAACATAGAATATTTAAAGTTGTTGGCATTGTTGTGACTCTCAGCGGATGATTACTGTCATGACCATTGTGTTACTTGTTGCTCATTACTTGTAAATGAAAGCTTCACACACACACACACACACACACACACACACACACACACACACACACACACACACACACACACACACACACACACACACACACACACACACACACCAAACTTAACTTTTATATACAGTAGATTTATATGTAAGTACCATATATAAAGGGGACAATGTGTATATATGTGTGTATATACAAAAGGTATATGAGTGTGTAAGATGTGTGTATATGTGGTTCAAAATGTCTAATGTATAGCACATGTATAAATACATAATAATCTATTTGATTTAATTATATGGTAAATATTCATATATAATGTAAATATGTTGTGGGGTAAATGGGTGGAATTAGTTTTGTATTTCATTTTTCACTTAACTTTCATTATTTAACAAAGACTCACAACAAAAAGTTATTCAGTTGATTGCGGTGTGTGAGAGATTCTGTATGGTTATGAACTGGTGACCTGTTCAGGTTAATTCAGTCTGAGGCCTCGTTTATGACATAACATTCAAAAGTGAAAATGAAAAACCTTCGTTGCATTGTGGATGTACGTTTACAAAACAATAATGCTCAGAGCCCCTAGTAACTTTTCCTAAACGCCCTAAACAACAGCACAACACATGGTTTGGCATTCTAACTAGATTTATTTCAGAGTTTCTACCTTTTTTGTTTAAATAGACATGCATGATGCATTTTCACTTGAACCATTGTGTAAATGGGGCCTGACTCAACTAAAATCAGTTCCTCCTGACTCAGATGACAAGGAAGATAAGATGGATATTTGGTAGAACTTTTGCAAAAACATTATTTCGGATAATAAATAGTGCTTTTTCTCATTAGTAAAAACATTATAATTAAAGGTACAGATGCTGAACTAAAACACCCTTCTCTGGTATTAAACATCTTACATTTCAATGTAAATGTGTTTACTGTCATTTTGAATTGATCATCTTTCATACCTGTGAGCATTCCGATGCAGAAGCAACCTTTGACCACTTTTCTGCTTCTTGTGCAGCCACCATGGGACACGGGACCACCATGGCTCCTCCTCGCCTCTGGCCTCCGTACCACCCGGTCAGCCTCTGGGGGAAAAGTGACCTTTGAATGCAATCAAGGCTGCGATCTCAAGTAATAGACTTTACATTAAGAATTGCCTCGCACTGCTTCCTTAATTGCACACAGGAGAGCCGCGGACTGCGTTTGTGCATTCACCGACTGTATATGTGCATGACATCATGGTTAATCACAGATTAGACTTCTCAATGAGCGTAAAGTGCAGTGGAAGCGTAACATGTCCACATGCAAACAAAGCCAGGATTGTGATGAGGAAACACAGTCGTTCACCCTTTTCTTATTTTTTCCACAATCCTCGTTATCTGACCATCTTTACGCTCTTGCAGCAAAGTACCTGAAAGTCTTTTTTTTTTTTTTTTTAGTTCTGTCTGTAAAGCTTGTTTTTAACCATTTCATGCATCATGCATGCAAGCTTAAACACAACACTACAAGCTTGTTTAAGCATGCACTGTGTTTAGATGCGGAATCTTCAGTGGTAAATTACATGCAAACGTTCCTCCGTCCTCCCACCTGAGTGTGTGTAACTGTGTGTGTTCTGAGTAGAACTGTGTGTGAGCAAAGTGGTTATGGAGCAGATCTGGCAGCCATCCCACTCAGGACATTTGACCTTGGAGAGTTTTTTTTTTTTTTTTCTTTCTCCACAATTTTTTTTTCTTTTTTTTTTTTTTTTACACACAGCCCCTCCCTCGCTCTCCTTTTCCCCTAGCAGAGGCTAAAAGGCTCAAAAGGGTGGAAAGCAAAATATTTTCTTTAGTCTCCTGGACGCCAGGTTGCATAAAAGGTTCCAAAGCCGTTTGCATCAAACCTCGACCATCGAAACCACAAATTCTGTTTTTCTAGCCATAAAACTCCCCCCGCCAAAAAGAGGAGGCGAAAAGAAGCAGAAGAAAAAAAAGAAAAAAAGAAATGATTTCCATTCAGTTGATTCTTATAAATTTAAATGAACTGAAAAAAAATGGTTTACTCCCCTAAGGAAAACACAGAGTTAAATATACGATATGTGCCGGGGCTCGTGAAAAAGGGGAGCAGATAAAGACACAGTATGTTCAATCAGTGTGATTTATTTACAGCCGTGAGGTGAAAGGAAAGTCAGCTGTGATGAAAGTCGTCTTTCTAATCAGCAAAAACCGAGAAGTGCTTCTGTGATGCTGTGAATTTGAAGCAGCTCCTGCTTTACAGTCTGATGGGATGATGACGCCGGGCCACTTTTCACTTCAATCTACAAATTTAACTTGACGACCATGTTTCGAGAAAATGAGTCCAGAGACGTCGGAAGGGTCAGCTCAGAGACAATTGAGGTTTGTCAGCTACCGTCAGTCAGTCGCCGCCCAGCAGCTGGATATCGCCTAGTGTGGTTGATTGAGTCCAGTCCTGCAGGATACGACGTCTGAGAAACACAACGCTGGAGTGACAGACTAAAAGATGCATATGGGAGTTCTTTGATAGTGGTGTACGTTCAGTCGTAACCTCTTGAAACAAGACATGACAAAACCTTAAACGACCCTTAATCTCTTTAGCACAGTGAACAAAAACTCTTCATTTTTCAGACAAACGGAAGCCAAGAAACCTGCATTTGTCAGAGCAGAGCAGCAGCCAGACAACCAGTCGTCGTCCAGAACGTGGCGGCTGCATTGGAGCCAGTCGTTCCAGTATTTTTAGTTTTCCATTTTTCTGGGAATTTATTCTTTTCAAATCACACTTATTGAAAACCACACCTAGTAAATAAAAAAACTAAAAGCGTCAAATCCCAACTTCAATTTGAACTGTAGGTTTTATACAGAATCATGCAGTTCCTCTGTGTACAGGTTTAAAATACTATATTTATGACTGTATAGATGTTTCAGGCCACGGTTCCACAACTGATTTCAAGTAATGGTGGATGATGAATAACACCTTCCATTTGACAGTTCAGACCAATTTGAAAATTGACACGCAGTTGATGACAACTGCGTGTCAATTTTCACCCAAGAATTTGAGTTACTTCGCTGAGACGAACTATGGACGTTGAAAAGAGCGTGTCCGTCGCATGCAACAACGCACAGCCATGCTTTCAGTTAATGAGCTGCATTCACACACAAGATGCACAGACGCCGCTCGCGTGTGCATAGGTGTAGTGTCATGGAGGTGCGCTCACAACGCTGACATGTTTACTGAGGGACCACACATGAGTGAAGGACCGGTGCCAAACCTGTGAAATATACAAGTGTGTAAACACATGTGCACGCACGCACACACAGGTCGGAAAGCCACAGAAATGTACCTGGCAGCGTGCTATATTTTGCATTAAGTGCCTCTCCCACCCATATAGTTTATGTTTGTCAATATAAACTGTTTCAGCAAATATTCGCCCCACGTCGGTTTTGCTGCGATTGCTCTCAGACTTATGGCTTATAGGTATTCTGACTGGAAAGCTCGGTGCTGGAAAGCTTCCAAAAGTCCTAAAATACATCCCACAGCATAAACGCTTTTTCATATCCCCAATATTTTAACTGGGGTTTGATTTTCCCCTCAACAAAGTTCATGTTACATTGTTGACTCTGAAAACAACTGGCAACAGACGATGGCTTTACAATTTAGAGTCAACAAATGCCACACATTTGCTCTGTGGGTTAATTTATTGATGAAAGTGTGAATCGAATAAGTAACCCATTAAAGTTTAAACTGGAGTTCACAAACAAAAACAAAACTGTAAAGCTTCATGTACAGTGCTTTCGCTAAATGAACGACACACTGCCCTTTAGTATTGCTGAGGTTACAATATATTATAATGTAGGTTTATCTGCCTGTCTGTGTTAGTATTGCACTGGTGTGAGTGAAGTGTGCATTTAATTTTCAAATCAACATCATTAAACACTTGAGACACATTTCTCTGGAAAATCGTAGCTGCATATTATAACACATGAGGACTGCTGTGGAGTTATGAGAGTTAACAGCTAGCTCGCGGACATTATAAAACATTTAGTGACATAAACCAACCAGATATATTTCCGAGGGGCTGGAAGACTCCAAAAAGCCTCAAGAACTGAATACATTTGGCAACTAATGGGCTGCAGATGAAAGCTGAGATCATGTTAGAAAACACACCATAATAATAATCCAAGAATTATCACTGAACTCTGTAGATACAATTTTCTTGAACCTCTTTCAGTTTCTTATTTTGGGACCAAAATGTCACTGCTTTTTTCACATGAATTGCTTTCTTTGGTTTGTCCATTAGGTTGACAAAACACCTTGTACCACAGACCGCTTGATACCCTGCAATGTTACCTTTATGATGGACCTTTTACTCTTTCTGACACGCACCTGACATTCTCTGTTGAAAACCTTTCTTGTCGGAGCGTGGAAGCTGTTATTTGTTCATCTGTGCCTTTACCCTTTATGTAGCGGCTTTGAAACGCCTTGACTACTCTCTGACCTCTGACAGTTTAGCACCGGTCACGCGTTGACCTCTTGCTGTCGTCGCCCGGCGTCGCCCCGACCTCAAACATGAAAAGACACGATGAGGGACGGAGGGAGGCGGGAGAAGAACTGGGTGGGTGTTGTACTGATGTGTTGACACTGAAGGACTGTCAGTCAGTCGGACCGCTGCTGTTTTAAATACACCCACCTGTGCGCAAGACAGTGGTATTGAACAGCTACTCCGATTGGCCTCAACACAGACAATAGGATTGCAGCTTTTTCTCCAATTTCTTGTTGTTTCCTCCTAAAAATGGACACCTTTACATGAGATATTGTGGATGCATTCAGTCAAAGTTTTGGCTGGATTTCGATTTCTTCTTGCTTTAATCGCATTGAGGTTGGGAAGTTAATTTGAAGCAGATTTACTTTACTTTGTGCCTGGCTGCTCGGGAGGCAGAAATAATATCATTGGTTATGTTGAATCTCAACAGAAGCAGTGGAAAGACAGATTTTTGGAGCACAAATTGGCAAACTGGAGAAACTGTGGTCAAAATATCCACTAAACGAACGATTTAAATAGTAATGGCATCTTTTCGTAATCTTGACATTCGTGACCCTGAAAGGTCAAAGGAGCCAAATAACTCAGCTGCATGTTTTCTATTACTCGTAAATACACATGAGGCTACATCACATGTGTTTCCATGTTTTTTAGTTTAACCTCTTGTTAGTGTGATTGAGCTCATAGTAATTGGCCCGAAAAGTATTTTGGCTCCACCCACTGAGCGTGATTGAACCAATTAGATTATTTCACCCTAACTGATGGTGACTTTCCCAAAAACTGAGATTTTTAGTCGTTCGCTGTGGACTTGCTCCGTGCTGTGCAGTAGATCATGCTGAATGCAATACTCCGCTTTCATTGGAGGAGGGGTGCTGCCGAGCCGATGTCAGATGTCGGTGCCAGATGGAAAAGACGCAACAACATCATTTCAGAGCTATGACGAAAAACCACAGAAACCTCAACAGAGACGGTTATCAATCTTACTCTGGACCTTTAACGGAGCTTCGTAAAAATCTGCACTTGCAGGAGGAGATAATGAGTGGAAAGGACTCCGCTCAGACTGGCTGTCCTCCAACATGAAGCTCATCCTCCCTGCAGTGCACTGAATCCCATCCACTAATCATCTATTAGAAAAATAAAGGGAATTGGATCACCTCAGGTAATCTGCCCACTTTACATGCGTGGCCTTTGCCAAGAGGTATGCATCAAACTTTCTACAAAGGCTGACGCGAGGTTACATCAGCTCGCAGTCTGTCGGACCTCACACGATTCAAGCGTTTCGATCTGCTACGAAGATATGATGTTATAAGGTTCAACTGCACCTCCTGTACCTTGTATGCAAGCAATGTCAAAAAGCAGTTCCTGTGAGCCTCATGCCAAGGAGAAGATTGTAATGGTGGATGGGACCAATTTCCGAGTCTTTATATTCTGTCATCAGCAGCTGTAGTAAATACTTCTTCTGCACATGTGCGACTAGATGGACAATATATAGTCTAGAGTCACTGTCATAGAAATCCATCTTGGTCGTCTGTCCTAGACCACTTCATTTTCAGCATTTCCACTATTTCAGTGTCAATAGACATTGTTTTCAAAACATTGCCATGTAAACCTGAAACGTTTTGAAACAAACACAAAAACATTTCACTGGAGAAGATGTCACGTAAACAGGGCCATAATTTGGACTAAGATGGTGAAGAAAGACTTCCTGTGTTCTACAGAAGTCAAGTCTTTTTCAGGGGAAAAAAAACAATAATGACAAAAGTGTCAGTATTTTTGCATATTTGGTGTTGTGGACAAAATGCAACAAGCTATTTTCCACCAGTAGCAACTCGTCATTGTGTGTTTTGGATAGGCTGATGACGTAACCAGACTTACTTTATGGAGACTTGCACATTTAGCAAAAAGGAAAACACACACTAGATATATTTGTTATAATTATGTCCTTTGCAAAGGGTACTTTGAAGCAGGAAAAGCCAGAAAAAAATCAGACACAGCGAGAACCTACAAACTCCACACAGAAAGGCCAACCTCTTTGGTTCAACATGTGAATTTATGTCTTTTCTTGATACATTTCTGTCTCTCAAGAATCAGATCATCACATTCCCTTATATTAACATTGTACACAACTTCTTTAGAACTGCTTATAGTGGATAAGTACGGGATATGTTGAGGAAATATTACACTATATACATGCACACATCTCAAGCACCAAAGTGTATTCTTTGTGTGTGTGTGTGTGTGTGTGTGTGTGTGTGTGTGTGTGTGTGTGTGTGTGTGTGTGTATTCAGCTGGACTCGGACTACATGGCCTTTCACTGCCCTGCTTCCTGCAGTAACTATCGCTCAACATGAAAAAGACCCCCCCCCACCCCCACCCCACCCCACCCTCCATCGCTATTACCATAAAGCAACACAGCGCATACAATTAAAGATAATTTAAGACTTAAGCAATTAAGGTCACATCTCCTCTGGAAACGCACGCCGGTGGAGGTCCTGGTATCTGTCTAGCACAGGATGACTTTGGACAGCTCTGCTAGTGTGTGTGTGTGTGTGTGTGCGTGCGTGCGTGCGTGCGTCGTATGCCTCTTGTAATTGCAGCCGAGGTGCAGAGGGTCAAGCAGGGCCGACGTGGGGCTGTTTTTGGATGGATTGCCCGGGAGGAGATTAGGACAAAATGACACACTCTGCGCCTGCCTATGCTCCGGTTACAACTGAGTAAACACCAGCATGTACAAACTATGCGTGCGCCGAAATGTTAAGAAAGGAAAAAAAAAAAATGGAAAAAAAGTCAGATTATGCAGTTTGCACGCACATACGGCTGAAATAATCCCATATTCGTGCAGACCTCCAACGCTACGGATTAACGACTACGGGCCACCAAGGAGCTCCGTTTAGAAGACCTGAGTGAGGAGGGCGAGTGGAGTTGGCCCTGCTGACTGACGTTATATCAACAGTTTTTTATTGGGTGGAAATCAAGCGGGATTTTCTGAAGGAGGAGAAGTGTTAAAAACAGCTTTGGTCCAAAGCGTGCACATAGTCTGCACTCTGTTGTGTTAAAAATTTCTTCTATTATAGGTTTATAACTCCCATTGCGGGCAGTCTGCTAACCCCAGAACCATCACCATAAACCTACAAACACACACAAAGAGCGTGTTCCTCCCGAACCACACGGTGCTGACTCATCGCATGCAGCAGCCCGAGAAGACGGAGTTGTCCCGGTTCTGCCGTTTCACCCCCGATCACTCCTCTCCCTGTGTGGTCCCCTCAGCCCGAATGGCCACTGACGGCCACCGCGGGCAATATGGCTGCGAGGGAGAGATGTGATTTTATGTGCAAATATATGTGCTGGATGGTGTCAATCACCTGGAATTGAGATAATAAATGCTGCAAGCCATTGCATTGGATCACCTTGAGGAAGAACATGTCGGGCAGACATGGGCCACATCCCATTAATTTGAGGCCCGCGGGGCAGTTTCCAAATAGAAGTAGATTGTTGCTTTTTTTATACTGGATCTGCTGTAATATTTCTTTTCCTATATACTTGTAATAATAATAATAATAATGATAATAATAATTCGTTTTTAACTTGATTTCAATGAGCTACTGTTGCTCTGTATCGTATTTCCCACCGTCTCTGTCTGGAAACCATGATTACATTTTTCACATTTTCAGCTCAGTAAATAAGTAAATAAAAACACATTTTTTCATTAACCATCTTCTATTCCACTGTTCCATTTTGTAGGGTAACTTTGATATATAAATAATATACCCAATGCATACCCAGCTCACATTTCCTGTTAGTGGGTGAAAAATTCCACGCCCGGTGAATTCTGCTTCACAATGATCACAAGAGCCGCCAATGAAGGATCAAAAAGCAACACCACTACAAGCATGTGGTGTCAATATATATCCTTCTGATTGCTTGGGCGTTGTCACTTACTGATCATCTGACAAAAACACACACAAGCTGGAAGTACAATCTGTTTGCATGAGCGTGCATTTAGCATGCAGGACCTTAGTAAATCAGGCCCATTGCTGTCAGTCGCTGATCAAAAGGAAACAAATGGTTTTTGGTGACTGTAAGTTTGGATGTACGGCACCTCAAACAGTCACCAGGAGTTTCATGATTAGTAGGATTTTGCATTATCGTAATTGAACCCTGGGGATTTATGACAGAGACATAAACACAGAGACACAGCATAGAGAGTCCTTATGAATACGTCCTTCTATTTAACCTTTGCTTGCTGTTCTGTTATGTAATGCACGATCCCAAGTGAACTACTGAAATTGAGAAAAAGACATGCAAACATGGATTCTATTTGCAAATACTAATGCTAAAAACTTAAGGAGACACTTGTTTCATTAACCTAAAGCCACCGTGGGGTCATGATTTTACAAGAAGCTACATCAAGATAACATAAATAGGAAGATGCTAGATGATGTAATCTTGAAGTTTATTTAGAGCAAAATGATCAAGAGGCACTGTGTAGAAACATTGCAGTCGGCAATGGGCGCAGCAGTTCCTGAATGTGGGGTGAAGAATCTGTAACACAATACTGCATAATAACAACCGGTTAAAACCTGTTATCCGGCAGGAATGTGCTGTGTCAGAAACAAAGAAAAACACACATCCAAAAACAGCAGCCAGATTATTTTGCTTTCAGCCAGCTCTGAAACGTCTAAACATAGACACGGCCCGGTTCATCCGTCCACGGTTTAAACCCTCCGGACAAGACAATTAAAACTTTGTTGCTCCGTACTAAATTGGGAGCAGCTCAAAAACCCATGCAGGACCTGTAAGGACTCAATAAACACACACACACACACACACACACACACACACACACACACACACACACACACACACACACACACACACACACACACACACGAGTTTCACAGGTCATATGCAGCTTCATGTGAGGTGGGGACTGGCAGCGGCACGGAAGCCACAGTGATAAAATGGCAGCCGCAGTGCCACAGGGCCGGGCTAAGAATAAAATCTGCCACCCAGCAGTCATGTGCAACAGACCCCTTAACCTGCAAGCCCCAAACTCCCCCACTGCTGTTTTCCTTGTTATACTTCATGCAAAAGCCATTTCTTTCAGCATTTTCATCAGATGAATATCAGTGGAAGTGCGTGATAAGAAACACACTCCATCTAGGAGTCTTTAGGGGACTGTTTAAATTAAATTAGTATATTTTTTAAAACATAAATTTATTAAATGCAAACTCGCCTATGCAGACATAAAAAATGCTATGCGTTTACGTGACAATGCAAAACAGGAAATTAAGTTAATTCATTTGCAAGTCATGGCTTCTTGAAGGGAAAATAATGCTGATGTCTGGCCAGTGGCTTGGACAATCCAACAATTTGGTGGCATCTGTGTTATGCCCTCCCCACACTTTGAAATCACGAGAGTAGAAAATGGAGGGATCACTCAATGACTACTTCAGAATAATTTGTCATTTTGTAACTTATTTGACAATAATTGTGAGATTTATTTTACTTAAGCGAGCTTTACTTAGGGTGTTTATATTGTTTGAGCAGTTTCAAAACACTTGAGATGGGGAGTCGAAGAGCCAACCTTGGGGTTGCATGATGACCCACTCCCTCAACTTAACTACTGCCATTGACTTTTGTCTCCATGTTGGACTTGATGCATCCAAATGATGTCTTCAGGTCATATACTGAGACCTTTCCTGCACCATCTGTCTTGTATTTCATACTCTGCTTCCTGATGCGATACCTTACTTTTCTACCATACTCATGACAAACATTACACTTCACAATCCTGTATAGACCGAGTGGAGGATCATGTTTGCAACCTACGTCTTCTGCCTTTACTGTAATTCTTCAAGATGTCAGAGCAAAGTCTTGTCCCGGAATTAACCAAGCACCTTGGTTGCCTGGACACAACCAAACCCGTTCAACAAAGAAACCAATGTGCATTTCTTATTGCAACAACAGATGTCTGGCCAGTGGCTTATACAATCCAATGGATTTATTGCGTATTTCGTACTTCAGAAAGGAGCCTGCTGCAGTCAAACCGCTGGATTCACATCAGAATAAAGGTATGGATTACACATTTCTGACAACTCTTATCTGGCATACATCATTCTTAACACATTCCTGCATCGCTGACTGGTTCATTCACTGTCTTCCACACATACCCACAGAGATGGTATCGAGCTATCTGCTCTGACCGGGTCACAACTATGAACAGCAACCAAGGGGCATTTTAATTAAAGAGCCGTCACGAGGCAGCAGGTGGTCGAGTTTGAGAAGGCAAGAATGTCTCCAGACTGTCAAGTGAGTACAGGAGTAATTATCTTTCCTTGCAGAGACATTTAAACCTTTTTTTTTTTTCTTATGACATGCTCTGAACAATGTTATGATTTAGGATATATTGAGAACTTTCTGGATAAACACAAAACTTTGATTTGCTTTTGTTCCGTTTTCCCAAACATCCCCACTGTTTTCCAAAGCATCCCTTCAGGGCCATATGGCCATCCCGCAGTATTTTACACACCATATGAAATCACAAACCTCAGTAATGTGTTGCATTTGCACCTCGGGTCCTCTGTAGGTGACATAAAATTTGTCGGGCTGACGAGATGGCATGAGAGACTTCTTGGAACATTTCGAGTTGCCAGTTTATGCGAAAGCAGCAGACTCTTGGGAACGGAGCGTGCCAGCCTCAGACAGTAGCGAAATCTGTGTATATCATGCATACGCTATACACCTCAAACCATGATGAACCGAAAACTCTGTAAGCATTCCATTATGAAATATGTATGAAAGGTTAAAAGGAATGTGGTTTTGTCAAAAAAAAGAAAAGTTTATGAAAGTGTATAAACTGTTAAGGAACGATGAGGAGATAAAGGGCAGCACAGGAAACACACAAGAGTGAACGCCAAAGTGTAGAAAATGTATTTCAGATATAATCATGCGAGTGAAGATGAGACGGGATGAAATGGCAGTGTCTGGAAAAGTTTCAGAGAAGATGGCCGGTGAAACAGTGTTAATGTGTTTGTTCTGGAGCCGCTTCTTTCTCAAGTGTCCCGACAGGTTGTGTCCTTTGGCACTTACAAGTACTTTATGAGTGAATGTGAGGATAGATATCTGATTGACAGATACATTAGTAATCTACATATGTTATGCTCGGCACTGTTGGAAGCCGACTGGTAAATTTTTCTTCTTTTTCTTCTCTTTCCTGTTAACATTTTACAGCACAACCGACAGAGCTCATGTGTTCTTCACTCATTTCATGTGTCAGCTTCGACAAACTGTGCGAATTTGAAAACTTCACACTGAAATCACGGCTGTTCACTGAAATTTAGAAGGACAGACAAATGTTTTTCAGATACTTGTCAGAAAAAGAGTCTTAATTACAAAACGTGTTAAAGGCAAATGAGTTAGGCTCTCCTTTCTAGGACTTTCTAGGGGAAAGAATAAGTCTGTCTAAAAAAAACCCAAAACAGGCAATTTTCTTTTGACTTCTCACATTTAATTTGTTATTAAACAAATTAAATGTTTTCAGTCATAATAAATCAATTTTATACCCTATTTTCCAATAAAACACATTTTTTTCTCCATTATTGTTCTTGGATTTTGATTTTAGAAACCATTTACATATAAACATCAACAACATAGAGGTATATATGCATTTACACACATCTATAAACAGACAATAAGTAAATTATGATGATAATTGCTCCAGTTATACTTGAAAATGTTTAAAATAAACACGACCTTGAAAAGCTCAAATCAGACAAGGGAGCGATTCCATCCGTCTTTTCAAATAAAAGTGTGTTACTAATCAAGGTTAACCTGATTTTTAACAACGCAATGTTTAATGACGACATGAAAAGTGGTTCCCGTTCAGCCGACTGAGTAACTGGACTTTGTTAGTTTACACACAATTTGAAAACACTAAACTGGTTTATACTGTCAATGTTATCCATAAGAAGCAAACAAGCATATTCTGGGCTGCTTAAAAAAAAGGTAAACATTGAGAGTATATCCACTTTACCACTGACACCATTTTCAGAAAATGTGCAGTTTTATCAAACAAATGCCCCGATTGTGGTATCAGTACTGCAATTGGGAGATAACCTCGAAGCGAGCATTAGAGAGAAAGATAAAACCTTCTCTACAAGAGTCACATGTGTCTGGAGTGTGATGCGGTTGTGCAATGGTGCCTGGGAGCTGATATCAGCTGATGTGTTTATTAAAAAGTCACTTGCATGAGTGAAGAAAACTGAACTAGTCCTTCACTCAATTAATCAAAGTCAAAATTTGCTGAATAAACTGACTAAACCTGTCAAAGCTATGTTGCAAAAGCCAATGTTCCTGAAGAGAAAACGCTTTTAATCAAACTCAAGGCATAATGAACTTAATTGAAATATTGGATTTTCCCATAGCCATTTCTAATATAGGTATTTCTCCCTATTCTTGGGGAAACTGTAAGTTTATTGTATGTACACTTTTTAGCAACAGAAGCAAATAACACAATTGTTTCAGTGATATTTTGTGACGAGCAATAATCCTACAATAATATCACAAAGCAACATGGTTGACTTTAATGATAGATAGGCATAGAGATGGGTATTTCCTATTGTATCGTGGGAATTACAGTTCACATTAACAACTGGATAACCTGGTAAGAATTCTCTGATCCACTGCAGTTGTTTCAAAACATACATTTCCTGTGAACACACCAGGAACATCTGTTCGACTCCCAACTTGGGTTTCCACCATCTTCACTCTTCACCGGTTTCTCTTCATCGAGCTGCTGACTCACACCTTCTCCCCATTTCTTCCTCGCCATCCCATCCATCATCCATCCTGCGTTTGCTTTCTTGCTGAATCATGTCCATATAATTTGTCTTGCACTTTCCTCTCTGCGGCCCTCTCAAGGTTCTTCATGCAGAACTGCTGACATACCCCCACTATTTTCATTTGTTCATCTTTTCCCCTTCCACCTCTCCTTCATTTATCTCGCCATCCTGACCTGAATGCAAGGAGCTGCAGACGGTCTGGGTGCTTTAAGTGCAGAGAAACGAATTCGAGCAGAATTTTACTCCCCCGGAGCTCTGCCCGCAACCGCCACCCCAGGCCGAGACCCAGAATTTAATCTAGCACACAGTCCTGGAATTTAATCCAGAACCGAATTCAATCAACCAGAAAATGTGACTCGTGTGAAAGACCCCACAAGCCATGAAACCAGAGCTCAGACACCTGCTTTGGCATCAGAGTCTTGCAGAGGGAGTTGGTGGGGGGGTGGGGGGGGGGGTTGATTTCAGTCCTTCTTCCAGCACAGGCTTTGCAGAACACTTCAGATGACGACCCACAAACCAGAGCTTTACGTTTGTAGTCAAATCCAGAACCAAAGAGATGAAAACTGGAACTGGAACTCCTCCCAAATTCTTCCTCCGACACTTGTTATTTCTTTTAAGAATGAAGAACCCAAAAGCTCCCAGACATCTGGTAACGGATCACGGCCCATTTCGGCCCGTGTTTCCCCCCCTTTTATTTATGAGACAGAAACAGAACCACACAAATGGGCCGGGGGGAGCTGCTCCGTCGCACATGCTCGTCACCGCAGGAGAGGAAAAATAAACCTGCGCCAAACCTTAAAAACCTAAACTAATGTAGGAGCACTCTGAATACCAAATTGCCCATTCAGTACATCCATGCTGAACATCAGAATTTTCTGAAATGTGCCCTAATGTACGGTAAAACTGTTATTTTTGACTGGGTATCGTGTACCGACTGTGGCGAGCAAACGCGGGCAATCACACACGGAGGAATGGGAAGTGTGTGTGTGTGTGTGTGTGTGTGTGTGTGTGTGTGTGTGTGTGTGTGTGTGTGTGTGTGTGTGTGTGTGTGTGTGTGTGTGCCTGGAAATGAAAACGCCAGCGAGTGAGTGGTCTTGATTACAAATAACATATCACACCTATTTTATTGAGTGTAGATGCTAATAAATTATTTATTGCCGCAATGTAAGGAAGAATGAACAATGTCAAAAGAAGGAGCTGAAAATGGGAGAAAGAGTGTCGGCTGATGCACAAGTGATACGGAGACAGAGTGACAGGAATGACTGCATAATTTATTGTATAATATGGAAACAATTACCGCTTGGCAAGGAGCGGCTGGCATGGTGGAGCAGATCCAGTGTCCTGGACTGTTGCTGCCTGTCTGTGTCTCCCTTGGCTGGGTGTGTTGCTGGACAGGCACACTGGCACTCAACGGATAGCAGATAATTAGAAGAGAGAGACTAAGTGGGAACAAGAGAATTAGAAAAAGGAAGGAGGACAGACAGAATGGGAGGTTAAGCCTCAGACATTGCACGGTCCAACCGTGGCCCGCGAACCTGGACTGTAGCCACTCTAACTCTCTGTCTATGTGGCTGCGTCCCTGAACGAGAGAACCACAGTGTTTGTACAGTACTTGCACATTATAAAGACCGAACTGCATTAACATGGCTGAGAACAAGGCATGAACCCACAACTAATGAGCTTGTGGCTGCTTCGGGACAACAAAAATCGCCTTATAAAGTTCATAAGGCTAACCTGTTGGCCAACAGTTGGATATTACCACTTCCAACAGACGCATAGCTGTTAGCTGTGATTTAAAATTACATTTCTGTATTCCTGATCAATCGTGAGCATTGACTATTTGCAATCTATCCATTCCAATAACTGCTTTTGTTTAATCTATGAGGTATTTCATTGTGTACCATTTTGTGGACAGATGATGATTGATTGCAGGATTACTGCTATAATCTGCTCTTCTCAAAACTGAATCAAAAAAAGAAGGTTTATGAATTCAATCCATATTTATTTAAAGCTGGGGCCCGGAGCCCTTCAAACCAGCATCACAGAAACATATCCAGAATTACACGATATTTACTATATAGAGCAGACTCAGAGAACTGCTACTCATGCTTTTATTTGGACGACTGATTCTATTGTATGTTTGGAAACATTTGTGATATCAAACAGAGGTCTTCAGAATTTCTTCAAGGCAATCTCAGGATAGCTCCAGGAAGAAATCACTGCTTTAAACCAAACCAAAGACCTTAATACAAATAATGCACGACTAAATATTGATACTTAATGAAATACTGAGTCATGGTTTTGATTCTATCAATAGCTGAAAAGGTGGCCTTTTGGGGTTATATCCATCCATCCATGAAAACACAATAACATTCTTCTTACCAATTTAATGAGATGAAAAGATCGTGCAGGAAAGGCTTTTTGGGCATACAACTAAATTCATCTCAACTTAGGACAGGAACTCCAGATTTGGTTAGGTATTTAACTTATATAACTCTCTCATTTTGATCACATCAACCACAAGGATTATGAGAGTCACAGATACATACGCAACCTGTGTTAAAGTTGTGTTTGGAAAATGTATAAAAGTGTGAGGGAAGTCAGTTGTCCCTGTCTAGCATATGTTGCCATTGATGATCAAGGTGCACGTTTTGTAGTTCGACTCACTTTTTAAACACAATCTGTACACCATATTTAACATGCTTTTACCAGCGACTTAATCTACTGGTTTCTTTGCACTTTTTTTTAGGTATTCATGAATAAATGCAGTGTGCAGCATATTTTAGCCAGAATGTTTTCCTTCATCTTAAAAGATTCTGGAGTTCTTGGCAGCTGTGATGTTCCAAACACTTGAGATCAATCATTTCACTACAGTCTCTCAGGCACCTCGCCATGCTAGCTGTCTGTATACCCTCACTATTACTGCCATCACTTCCTCCAAGGAAATGAACAAGAACTCTGATTGGCTCCAGTGTCTATCTGGCTCGGGATGAGAGATGTGTTATTACCGCCGAGGCGTCAGGTCTCAGCCAGAGTTCTCTGCATGGGGCCAGTGCCGAGAACACGGTCCCTGGCGATACATGCACCAACACAAACATGCACAATGTCCAGCACATCCCGTCCTTGCAGACTTTGATGATGACACCAAATCAGGTGACTTGGTAGAGCCCAGGAAAATATATATTTTTTGTATTTTACAAGAAGGACTTGGCAGGTCAGCAAAGGACAAGCAAGCAGGGAGAATGTTGTGTTATTTGTGCACAAAAAGTTTAGTCATTTTTCAGGGAAATGCAACTGTCTGAAGTAAAAAAAAAAAAAAAAGTAAGTAGTTAATGTCTTGATTTTAGGTTTTCTGACCATTTGACTTTTTAAAAGGCTACTTTTAAACTGGAATCACTTAGAACAAATGATTTTTTTTAACCTTGTTTCCAATGACAGTAAATGATCTTGATGTGTCGGTCTGCCGAGCTTAAACATAAATGAAATGGTGTCAGAAGGAACATTTTAATTGTCCAACTCATTGACAAAATGACCAAATACAGATGTCTTTATGAAACATAAAGCCAACTGAAAAAAAATGTTTTTGCATTTACATTTTCTGATATTTTTCGAATGTGAAAACCACATTTAGGCATAACTTTGTCAGGGTACACCTTGTGATCTGTGCATCTTCACCTCAGACCCTCAAGGCCCAAAGTCACAAAGAGTTTCTGCGAAGTTTCTCTTAGCAAGACCCACTTTGCACCATTTTTCAATACTATCCAAACAAGAAAGGGTAACTGATCAGCATGCTTTGAATCCAAACAAGTGTTACTGCCTCTTCGGTGTCAATTCCCAAAATATTATTATTCAAGTGTATTAAACCATGGCCTGAGGAAAGCTGAGGTAATGGGCAAAGAGCACTCACATAAGAAAAAGGCCCAGGTATGATATGAACACTAGTATTATAATGAAAAGAAGCATAAAATATCCCTTTCTAATAAACATTCACAATTAAATATTCTGAACCTGACTATAAGACAGGGCACTGAAAAAATAAATGCCTGCATCTTTAGCATTTGAAAGTGTCACACTGAAAAACATAACTAATTGAGTTTATGTAATTTAATCATGTCACACATTTCCATCTATTCATATGAAGGAGATTGAATCCCATGTATTCATATTATCTGAACAACATGTATTAGAATGAACCATTTAACAACAAGAAACTCTATATGCTCATGTTAATCAAACATAGTTCTGATATGTAAACTGAAAACTGCATAGTTGATTTTTAGGAGTGTAGGACTGGACAAAAAGGTAACAAAGAGGAGCTCAATAACATATCTGTTACTGACCGTGAAAGGTGCAGTTCTTCCTGGATAGAACACTTATTTGAATTGTGCTCCATAACTTTTTCTATCATCTGGAAATCTGGTTGTCACACTGTCTCGAGAATGAAAAAAATGGCAATTATAAAGCAAATGTACTCACAATACGACATAAAGTCTGCCAACATTTCATAATGTGGAGTGAAAAGTCAGGCCAAGATGGTGACATTTATGAAAAAGTAAGGTAACGTGAGCCATTCGCATTAACAGTCCTGCATGTGTGACAGTAAAGTTACTTTCTGGTTGGCAGATTTTAAATACGCAGGCACATGGATTCAAGTTTTTATTAGTGTCGTTCTATTGTAGAGACTATGATTAGGTGCAACGATGGAGAGAAAATATGATAACTTCTGTGTTCAATAAATATTGGGATTAGAATGTTGTATACTACCTGAACTTGTTACGCAGACTCCAGATCTTACTCTTGCTTTCCATCTTTGACTTGGACGTGGTTTTGCTCACCGAAAAACTCAGCGCAGCACTTCTAAGAAATGTTTCTCTAACTAAAGCTACAGACTGCTGACTCTCCGAGGTCAGAGGTGTAGCGTTACACTCTGGCTGTCAGACAAAGTGCTCAGACTCGCACAATAACGACATGACGCACTGTGCGGACGGCGCTGGAGGAATGTAAAATCATGCAGGTTGGAGGTGGTGGTGGTTGTTTGGAGGGGGGGGGGGGGACCACAATGGGAAAACAGAATGGTTGTGATGTCAAGCGAGATGCAGAACAATGATGTCCACCTTGGGCCGATTTACAGCATCTGCCCTGCGGAACTCCACACGTCGCCACTCCTGTGGGCACAACCGAGCATGGATGTCATGTTTTACACCGTCCTCTCTCTCTCTCTCGCTCTCTCTCTCTCTAGCTTTCATTTGTTTTCCCACATATGGATGTGATTTCTGGTAATCTGTGAGGCTTTATAAAATGACAGCCAGACACAGAGACTGAGGAGCTGTGTTTGGTTGCCAGAACATGACACTGGTGTACAAGATGTTGCGGGCTGACAAAGGTATGCGCTGACAAACACAAACTTCCATGCCGCGTCGCTTGAGTACAGATCTGGGGTCTCTGCCCTCTGTCACCATGCTGCTATGCCTTCTCCTGCTTATTATTACTCTTTAAATACCGAATGTCAATCAGGAGGCAATAACGCTAAGAGGCATGGGATTGGGATTGTGGAAATTTGAGGACTGACGTTGGCGTTGACCGGCATGCTCTCCAACTACGGTAAAGTGCCCGAAAGAAGGGGGTGTGAAACGGGGCTGGGATGGAGGGGAGGCAGTCTGGAGACCTAAAAAGGCCCATATACTGATCGTTTAAGGAAAAGAAAAAAGTAAATGTTCCGAAAATAAACCACAGAAATTATTGCAACCCCTGGGAAAGTTGTTAAAAGCTCATAAAACTAAAGTCTGCTATAATACATGAGGCTATAATGGGGATCCATTTCACAGTTTTTTTTCTTTCTTTAAGCTGGGCAGCTTTTTTCTCTTTTCTTTTCAACAGGACATGGCAAGTTAACAAGGGATTGGCAGTCTCGAGTGTTACCGTCCAGAAAGCAAATCCTAAAACAATATAGTCTTAGCTATATGTAGAAAATATTATTTAGGTAGATATAAACCTTCAGGATCATTATAAGGTAAATGACACAACAGTAGTTGATTGTAAAATGACAGGGGGGGCACAGTGATTGGCTGACCATGTGGGCCAGTGGAACATCAATGGACGAACTAAAATCATATCTAAACTAAGCAAGTAGGCAAATTACAGCAGAGAACAAAGTAGCTATTTGCAGATTTATCACTATCACTTAAATAACTTTGCCTATATGTGTATTTTCAGTGTAGCTAATCACAGTGTGGACAACAAAATCCCATCAAATGTTTTAGTTCTGGGGAAGCACTTCCAAAAAGTTCAGTCCAAAACTCAACACTTTGGGCTGAAATGTTTGCGGGATGCCAGGAATTTCTGCAACATATTGCAGAATGTGTCAGTGGCTGGACTAAAGTGATGGAACATAATCATCCTCAGAACATTAGAAAACCTTCTGCCGAAGGCCAAAGCAAAACGTTGCATTTTAGAGCTATTTAAATATTTGCTTGCATTGCAACATTATGTCATCTACAATATAATAAGCCTCTTGATGTAAAATACTTTGAAATACCAAAATCCATTTGCTCCATTTGCAGCAATTTTCTTCACTTTGCAAACACTCATAGACTCGGGCCCTCATTACATGACAGTGTTTCAAGTGAAAATGCATTGTGTTCAGAAATTCTTCGAGTTTATAGAGATCACATTTTAAAAAAAACTATGTCCATTTGCACAGAAATGGCAGAACAGCTGAAAAAATATGGCGTTAGCATACCAGGCCACAAGTTGCTGCTGCTATTAGAGGCGACTCAACTCTAAAACTACCAAGTCCCAGGAGAATATGGACTGGGAGTGATGGCACTCAGGAGGCCGCCATTGTTGTTATTGTCCATCTATTTGTGCATGTTAAGAAGAACTATTTACCATGGCCGTTGTGCGCATGCGTAGCAGCAGTCTTCCGTAAATGTTGCTCTTTCTCCTGTTTCCATGGAGACGGAGTTCCACTTTGGTAGTCGTTTTCAAAAACTTGTGTTATAAGTGGCTTTGGGCACCATTGTCATGTAAACAGACACCCAAGACATAACAGATGTTTTCAGTTTCCACATTGTCGTGTAAACTGGGCCTCAAGCTCACAGTCTGACTTTAATGCTAATACTACCTTATCAGCTTGGGTCTCCGAGTCTTCCTGAGACACACAGTGATCCCCAGTGAATAAATTAAAGACTAGGGCTTTTGACAAATTCAAGTTATTGTCCTCTTAATAAATGTTACACATTGCAATCGAGTCATCTGAATTGGACCCTCCTTTTGATTCAGGCCACATGTTTAACACACTCGGCGTATTTAGGTAAAAGAAAAATATCACAATTTCGAAGTGTCTGAATATCAGAAGTTGTCTGTACTCTTATGTGCCAACATTAAGGAAGCGGCAACTGTGGGATAAAGTTATTTGCAAATACCAAGCGTCAAGGTTAACGCGTTTCTTGACTGTACCTTTAATGTATGGTGCAGACAAAACAAAACAAAAAAAAAATACTTTTCTGGTGCTTCATATGCAGGAAACGAGCGTATCAGGATACACCCACACACATGCTGGCCCACGCTGGCCCACGCTGGCCCACACTGGCCCGTGTCTGGACAAATTGGAACTGAGCTTGGTCTGAGTCAGAGGGAGGCGAGGGCGAGCTGGCTACCGGCATCTGCTTTGCATTCAGCCTAAACTGTTCTGATGGACCTCGCTTGAAAAACGACATGGCGTTGAAGCAGTGGAAATCAAGAGGTGCTGGCACAATGTGTTGTTTTAAGTGCTGGGCAAGGAGAGGCGCAGGGCTGAGTGGAACGTTCCTCCTCTTGAAGTGATAGATGGTTGTAACTTCTTGCAGTTCCTCTCAGTCTTGTATGAGACTCACAGAGATCAATGAGAAGGAGGGGGGGGGGGGGGGGATTGCTGCACTAAGTCTTAGAACCAGCATGATATTGGCCCGTCCATGTCTTTTAACTCAAATCCTCGTCTCTGCTTTCACTTTGCCAACACTACGAAGTCAACCTGAAGTACCTGCTTTAAATATTCACCATGTCAGGTTTAACTTCCTGCCGAGTTTGACAAGTCAATCTCCAAACACTGCAGTTTAATACAATAAGCATCATAAAAAAAGAATGTTTCTCTAGAAAAAAAACGACACCTCAGAATGCCTGCTCATCCTTCAGACATCTGCCCATTTAATAAAGAACAATTACCAGACTGAAAAATGTTCTCAAAATCTTCACTTCTTCACTCATCTCAGCTTTCCTATCCTCCTGAACTGATCCAGTCGCTTCGCCGTTGCTCTGTGATTCCAAGGTGAGCTGTGATTGATCAGCTTTTCCAGCAGGAAATGAGAGGGCATCCCTCAGAGGCCTGTTTAAACAGCCAGTTATGGAGTTACAGAGTTGTTCCAGGACAGGCCTTCACGTGACGGACCGACCGGTGCCACTCATCCAACCGGGGTGAGTCACAGTCCGTTGCTGGGTAATCATGTCGGGTATGGAAGTGACCTCGAGCATGAACACAGGAGCTCTTCAGAATTGGGATACGAAGTCCTCCATGTAGTTCTGCTCTGTCTGAATTATCCAAGGGATCTCTGAACGATTTGAGCGTGGTCCTACTTTATGTTTTTCATTTCACTGATCGTGACCTGTACAAGCAACTCACATTAGTAATCAATTTAATGACATAGTTAACTCTTTATTGGTTATAACTCATAGCTCAAGACAGTTATTACTTACATGACACCAAGCAAATGTCTGTTAGCCTTAGTCACTTTTTAGCAGCTTTTACTGAGTCTCATTCTTCATCCTTTTAAGAATGGAACCAGTGAATCATACTGGGTTATTAATTCCTTTTATGTCTCGCACTCAATGATCAAATAACCTTTATATTGGCTTATTTTAATTTCAGGAGTTAGGCTTGAATTGGCTTGCTACAACCTCACATGTATGATAAATACATCAGTGTCCAGTGATTAGAATGATCTGGTCCTACCCTAAAATATAATCTTAATGAAATCACATTTTCCATGAGAGGATAAAAACAAAGAACAAATGTTCTGCTTCTTGGCATATAAACAGAAGCTAAACTGTGGCAATTCCCAAGTATGCGTTTTACACTATAGCTGTATTTAAATCCCCAAAATAAACAGCTTTACAGAAAGAGAGTTGCTTTTCTGACACATTATAGTTATTAAATAGAGGAAAAAAATTACTTCCTGTGTGTAAAAATGTTGGACGTATATTATTCACTATTCTATACTGCCATGTACATCATGTAGGCCATATTGCTTTTCTGAACTTATACTGTCTTGAGAGAGCAATTGAACCACGAGCGATTGTGCTCAGATTGAATCCCAGGACATTGGGGGTGTAAGCAGATTTGGCGTTGAACAGAAAGCTTGCCTCTATCAGTTGTTATTTGTGTTATTTGTTGCTATTTGAAACAAACCGTTCTGTCTCCATTCTAAATACCCTAGAAATTTTCTAAATATTTGGCACAATCATGGGTTATAAACTCAACTTGGAGAAACGTGAAACAACACTTTTTCTTGAAGGCTCATGCCACACAGATAAACAGCCAGGATTTTAAAGCCACTACTTTCTTTCTTTGATGTGAACATGCAAAGGCCCCCCACCCACACTGACAGACATCAATGCAAGGTGCTCAACTATCCATTGAGGTCTTGCTCAAAGATATATTGGCAGGGCAGTGAGGGTTGGATCCTGCAACAAAACCTGGTCTAATACTACAGCTACTTTACTTCTATTAACAGATCATTGGAAAGTCTCTGTAAGCCATAACTATTGGCAGTAGTTATCATCCGCCTTGCGGCCACACATTATGTCCTACAGTAAATACACATTCCGAATCCAATGTTAGGCCGCCACAATGCATCAGTACTTAATCCACACCAACATTACAGCTGATCAACAACCACAACACATCAAGACACCATTGTGCAGCTTCTCCATCAGATCATTTTCCAGTGTTTCCAACAAGTTTACAAGGAGGAAGGGGGGGGTGCGAGTCTTGTGTACTACTGTCATACATGCGTGCTTGTCTGTCTGTGTGCACAATTGTATGGGAAACACCACTTTACAATAAAAAAAAACAGCACCAAATGCCAAAGCAGCGTGAATCTAATCCAGAGAAAGTAAAAAAAAAAAACCTTCCACTCACCATCCTGTTGTAAAATGCTGCACAAAGCCTTTGTGGTCTGAGTTAGCTCGTCCATTTCCGGTGTCAGACCTGAAAATTGAAAAAGGTCCCCGAAGCCGGTCCGCTATAATATCATCCGATCTTGCTGTTAAATTACCCGCCATCATCCCTCCAGAGTAGCAGATAATAACAGTGCGTCATCACACGCACCTGCCCATGGGCCAATCAGTCAAGCTCATTTCAATGACGACAGCAAGATCAGCGCTAGAAACTTCGCTGCCCCTAAAGCGGTGCGTCAGTAACACATCCAAATCTGATTGGCTGATAATACTGTCACTCAACATGTTAACCCAATAGCAGCATCCAGTTTCCATCAGAGTGCAGCAATGAAGTTACTGCTGGCCCCCAGCAGAGGAAAGGAGCTGTGGTGCGTTTAGAGGACATAGGTGATTTAACGCCACAAAATATAACCAGTCGTCTTCTGGATAAAGCTGCTAAAGTCACTAATTGATTCCAGACACAGATTTTAGTCATCACTTTTTAATAAAAAAAAATTAAAAAAAATACTTTTTTGATAGGGCCAGCAGTGCTTGCCCTGCTGCCCCTGACAGCACACCACTGACTATTGGTGGGTGAAACCACAATAGCTTTTTTTTTTCTTTCTACAGATATTTTCAACAAAGCCACTCTCAGACTGCAAAAGACACATTACTCTTCATTATAACACATGTGAATGGCGCTAGCAGGTTGATGTTTCTCTGAGTCAGATGGTGCCTAATATTTCAGCAAAAACCTCAGCATATCACTCCGACCAGAAACTCTGGCTACACAAGTCCAGATTAATGAGTTTCAGACAAGAAATAACAAATATTTGCAGCCAGTTGGCTTCTCTTAATAATTAATCAAGTAAAGTACCCTGGCAAGAAAAATTAAAAATGGTCAATTCTGTCCAAGTTTAGTATTCTGCCCATTTACTCTTGAAGTAGGAGTGAGCCAAAACTTCTCGGTGCACTATTGCTCTCCAACAGATCTCCAAGCTGAACACTGTTCCATAGGCTACGAACGTGGTTTCTAGCTCCCGCTACTGCTGCTGAGGCAGCATCCTTACTGTCTGGCTCAACTTCCTCATCTGCCATGATGATACATGCCCACCGTTAATTAAAAGGAATCTACACACACACACACACACACACACACACACACACACACACACACACACACACACACACACACACACACACAAGTATTCGGATTGAGGAGAAAATTTAACCAGTGCAATTAGGGTCTGGACATTCCCGGTATCCACATGGACACACCACTGAAAACACATCTCTTCCTGACAGTTACAAGCTCACGGGAGTAAAAAAAAAAAAAAAAAGTGACAGTGGAGGAGACAGGAAAAGAGCAATGGCGAAGAAGGAGTTTATTTCTTTTAATTCAAACCAGACTTCCATATCTCCACCTCACCTCGCTGCCGGTTCTGCCTCTGAGGCTGAGCACAGGATGCTGGGGAAATGAATCCTGCAGTATTAGTCTCCCCAACACTGCATATTAATCAGCATTTAATAAAAGGAAAATAAATTGCCCTCCACTCCAAATATTATGAGTGTGACGCTACCTATATTTTCATTTTACTGCAGGTTTTTCCTCCAAAAATCTAAAATAAACAGCCCTGTTGAAAGAAGTAGGAAAAGACAGAGTGGAGGGGGGGATGGTGGAGATGCATGACTGGGGAATTTACTGTACGTACATATGTGTGTAAAAATAGAAAAAAAGAAAATCTGAAATTAAATAAACAGAGACTGATGAGGAGAGGGGGCTTTTTGACACGCCTCGCAGGTTAGAAATGTAGCGGTTACCAACTTTGGATCAATGTTCGAGGACACCAAGTTTCCATGTTGGCGAAATGGCAGGCTTCCAGAGTTTGCCTTTTCCACATATGTGATTAAAACAAACATGGAACTCACCATTGAAACGGATTATATTGGCTTTTATAATACATGAGTGAGACAAATGTCCAGAGTCGTTAAAGAGTTATGTATTGATAATGCCAGTGTGGTATATGAAACTGTAAGTCTATTTCGAGTATTTGGGGAAACACCAAGTAAAGAAACTATGTAACTTTCCTCATTTAACAAAAACATTTCTTGAATCTTCTTTTTAATACGTCCTTTCATGGATTACCTTATTGCTACTGTAGCTGCTATGTTGACCTGTGTGTGTATAAGACTTAAGCAGATTAATTCAGTGTTTCATGTCGAGGCGTAACCCAGAAGCTGTCTAGTTCTAATCCCAGTTTCTCATGTGCTTGCACTCAAACTGATATTTTAAAACAGTCCTTTGTCCATTCAGTGGCTTTTTTTTTTTTTTAATGCTGATCCAAGCTGGAGAACTCAACAACACGAGTTATTTGATATTTTCTGTGGGACCCGACACATCCACAATCAGACACATCTGAGATCTCATTCTTGCTTCTCTATCCACACTTCAAACCGACTTTCATTTCATCTGCTGGCACACCCTCCCATAAAAACAAAAAAAAAAGTGACCAAGAGAGCTACATGAACTCAGAGCTGATCATTTTCAATAAGAGTGTTTGACAGCAGATCATTGCAGTTCCACTGGTCACTCACACATCTCAAAGTGTGAACGTGACCCGTCTCTGAAAAAAGGTCAAATTGACAAAAATCACAGCTTCTGTCTTTACCAGCTCAATTATGGCCTTTCGCACTCGCAGCAATGATTACACAGGTTGTGCAAACACCCATAATTATATATCATAACTCTATCTGTGAGTGTGAATAAACCGAACACAAACCCACATGCCGCTACTCGGCAGCCCCCCCACCCTTATTCTTTTTTACCTGCAGGCTCAGCTTTTGCCCCAAGGCCCAAGCTCAAGTTACCTGTTTTCCTTCGTGTGAGTGTAAAGTGTATTCATATGCTCCTGAGAGGGCCGAGATTGGAAGGAGACTGTTTGCGCAGTGATAAAAATCACTTGGCACCTCGCGAGGAGCCGACATCGCAGCGCGGGATGTGGAAGAGCCAGAGCATCTCAGCCTCGGTGTGGACCAGCGAAAGTGGGGCTCATGTATCTAAAGCGGCAGCAGGGCTCTGCTGATCGCACCGCCGCCTTCATAGGTTTCATACTTTCATAAATATATCAGCAATAACACCCCAAGACATGTCAAAGTGTAGTTGCAGCCGCTGCACAAGCCTTCCTTTATGGTTGCGCAATATAACATTATTGCAGGTTATGAATTATGAAAATATTATATACACTGTTGTTTCACATTATCATCAAGTGCAGTTGTTCGAATTGCTTTTCAGAGGAAATTCTTTTTTTCAGTGATTTGTAGTCTTATTTATATGAATAGAAGAAAAACAAATGATGGGATAAAAACTGTAAATAAAAAAAGTAGGGGCTTCTGTTTAACCGTTTCCTTTAGTTATCTCTCAAAAACTATGGCCCACAATAATGATTAAAAAAAACCAACTAAAATAAATTAATTAACTAAGCGAGTCAAATCACAAAATTCACAATTTAGAGTGAAACACAAAGTTAAAATGTGGAATGAATGAAAGATCTGAATTTAAATTTCAAGCTTCCAGTATTTGGCTGATAAGTGATAAAACTTTATTTTGGTCACGGTTTGCTGAAAGGAAGATTCTATTGACCGGACACCACCACTTATGGTTAACGCTCACTTTATTTGGAGCAAGAATCCAAAAAAACAAAGTTTCCAAAAGAGCACAGAGACACAGGAACACTACCAACACAGGACAAACCAACAACCAGAACACCCGGAAGACACCAAATATATACCACAGTTACCAGGTGAAGACACTCACACGTTCAGGGACAGGTGAAACAAATCAAGAGCAGGAAGCAGCAATCAGACATGAGGGGGTTAAAGGCCCTTACATAGTCCCTTTTGAAGCCGTAAGAACAAGAAGAAAATCCATTAGTCATTAGCGAGCTGGAATACGCATGTGCAGCACACGTCAGTGCCGAAGTTTCGGGAGTGTGGCTGTACAGTTCGGCATATATGCACGTGTCGAACTCCGGTCCTTGAGTTTACCACCCCTACTCTAATAGAACACAACCAACAAAATGTGTCAATATGTGTACAACAAACACACAAATAACTAATGCAAAATATGCCACAAAGTTACAAGTTGTATTTGTGCTGTGTTTTGGGGATTGTGGGAATCCATGGGTCAATGTATTTGGTGAATCATAGAATATACAGAATGGAATAATCTCTTCAGTTATTACACCAAATTCGTAAAAGTTAAGATGTTATCTTTATTTTGTTAAAGGTTAAAAAGGAGCCCAGACTGCAAAAACTGATCTCATCCCATTCCCTAAGCTGGAGAAATCAATATAAAATGATGCTGGGCCATTGTTGGTGATCTGTAGCCATCACATATAAGCTAAAATCAGTGACACTGCTTCTCCTGGAGATGAAAAATGGATGAAACATGAATAAATCCTTTGTATCTCCGTCAAATGTTCTGTATACAGCGATACCTCTTTATTCCAGTACCTACAAATTGACCTTTTATTCTGAGATTATTTTCTTTACCTTGTGACTTCCAGAGACCCGCTCTCTGTGTGTCCCCACAAAGAACATTTGTGCTCCCAAAACCCGCGTGGCTCAGTGTTGTCTTTTGGGAAGCTGTCTAAGCTTCCTATAAGCCCATATTACCCCTACAGACGTCAAATGGTTTTACTCTGTGTTTTTTCTTTGCATTACCTCTATGTACAGAACCAAATGAATTTATTAAAAAGTGCTAATTCCAAGCAAACATCAGGAATTGCCAAAATAAAGGCCTTTGATATGTGCTGATATATGTTTGGCCAACTCTCGGGAACACCCCTGTGTGGGTATGTATATGAGCAGCACTGCTGTTACTGGAGTATATATTCTTTTTCATCACCCAGCTGATACCAGACAGCTTTTCTGGCCTGTTTGCAGAAGCTTTGGTCTCCACTTCCTTATTAGAGTCTAAAAAACTTAACTTGCATGACAAACATAAGGCGCCACACAATGTGAAGTGTGGGCTGAAATTGAGGGATTAGCTGCAGTAAGCCAACACTTGCGCCCGCTCGGCACACGGGCTCAATGTGTAACGTGTTCTAATGGTGGAGGTAAATTGAATACTTAAGCTGGGCACACATGGGTCTCCGTATCTTCACTCGCAGCCACCTACATCGCCGCTCAACCTGCCAAACCACACGTCTGAATGAGCCTATGAGATAGACAGAGCACATACTGTACGTATGGCTCTCTTGCTATTCCACCACTCGCTCGCCACCGCAGGGCTGGCTGCTCGAGGAGTAGGTCCCAGTGACAAGGGGGGCCAGTGTTACCTGTAGCCTCAGGCCACGCATCATGAAGGATTTAGTCACTAGAGTTATGATTCATCTACTGCTTCTTCATCACTGCCCTTTCAGCGGGTTTGTTCTCCATGAACATGAACCTCTATCTTCCCTTCCGTCCTCCTCGAGTGTCAATATTTGAATCCTCAGATGGCCCCTGCATTATCAGTTCCTTCCTGAAACACTTTCTCCACCCCGTCTCGTTGTAGGTACCTGATGAGAAAGACGTCAGCGCACATTCCTACATTCCAGGGTGTTGGATGCTGCTTTAATAGAAACTCCAGAGACAGAAACAAAACCACTTCCCCCATTTCCCTGCACATTTTTGGCCTAATCCTATTCTGAACCAAGTTGTCTATTTCTAATGGCTCCATTGCAACCTCCATGGTTTCCCCCCGTATAACAGACTTTTAACACTGTCACAAGCAAAGCCAATCCATCATTGGGTTTTGTGTAGTGTTTACATAGCATGCTGGTCTGAGCAGTGAGTTCTGCCCATCCGAGTTACTGTTGACTCAATATCCACATGACTTTCTTCCAACACGACGTCCATTTTTTGTCCAGCCTCCAGGACAAGTCCCCCATCGGCACCATGGTTACCCAGAGCCAGTTCTCTGGACTCAGGTATGGACGAGCAGTGAGGCCAGGGTCAGTGGAGGTAAGAGAGATGTAACTGGAGATTTTTAATTATGAGCCTCAGTGGTGCGATCGGCTCATGGCTCAAAGTGTGAGGCAACAGAAGAAACCAGAGTTTAAATGTGGGTGCCCTGGTTTAACTTTGCAAACTTAAAATCTGTGCTTGACTTAATCATTAATTCAGGCAGCTTAAGAAAAAAATGCACCATCCTTTGTAAATAACGGCCTTGTGGAATCACCGTATTTACCTAAATTCTGGGTATGGAGTACTGCCTGTCAACCTCATACCTCATACCTTAACAGTTATTAAGACCTCACATTTGATAACAGGATGACCTTCACATGCACCTCAATCTCTCCACATTCAGTTGTTTTTATTATGTTCAGTGAGGAATACGCTAAGACATCCTGACAGCAGGAAATCAAACTCAGTGACTTCCTATCGATTCATGCAATGACTACACAGCAGGAGGGGAGCAATGAAAAGACATGTGAGATCTGGGGACATAACATTTTCAAGAAGGAGGGATGACCTATAAGGGCAAAGAAATGTGGCGCTATAGTGAGTAATCTACCTCAACTTATCAGAAAGGGATGAAGAGATAGAACTCCACTGGAAAGTTTTGGAGTGGATATTTCAAGCCAGAATCACAATGACTACTGGTTTCATTTCCCCTTCAGTGCTAAGCAAAATGAATGGGTAACACACACCACCCAAGGATCTAGAGGAGTTCATGAGGTTCAATTTGAGAACTGGTAATATTTCCAGTGAAAATAAAACCTTGTAGGCCCTGTATACATGATGTTTCAAATGAAAACGCATTATTTTTGCCTTTTCATTTTAGAAACATTTCAAAAACAATCCCAATTTGCACGGGAACAACAGAAATGCTGGAAATTATGATGACAGCATGCCAGGCCACTAGCGGGTGGTGTTGGTCATTTTTGTAATGAAAATACACCCATGTGTGCAGACAACAATATTCTATAAACCTCCACAATGGCGAGTCCACGGACATTTATTTGGACAGACAATGAAGTTGGATTGCTATTATCGGTGACTTTTAACTACAAAACTACCAATTCGCAGAAAAATATGGGCTTCAAGTCGCAGCGCTCTGGACGCCACCATTGTTATAATTGTTGATTTACTTTCACATGTGCAAAAAAACTATTTACTGCATAACATGCAGTACCTGCATTTCAAAAAAGTTGGATTTTCCCCATTGCTATGGAGATGGAGTCAAAGCGTTTTCAAAAAGTTGCTTTTGAATTGGTTTCAAGCCTCATTACCATATAAACAGACCCTAAAAACAAAACAAAAGCTTTCTGTTTTCACTTGAAAATGTAAACAGGGAGCAGGACAAGATAACGTTTTCCAGCTGCTTCCAATTACAACAAAGAAGGTGTACAAGTATGCATTTATTCTCAGGTGAAGTAACATCATGTGTTGTGGGCAATGAGGATTCAAATCAAACCACAGGAGTGAGCTGTTTAGTTTCTAAGGTATAGTAGAGGTAAGTGCTTTCTAACACGTAGTTCCATCTGAGTCCTATGAAAGCCAAGGTTAGGCCTCATGGACACAATCACACGGAGATTTCGTGAAATAAATTCTGCTCAGAGAAGCTTAGTTCAGCATTAAATGATCAGCATGGTGGAAGAGGGGGGTGAGGTGATGAGTCCGGATGTGGCAAATCAGGCCTGACTACAGTACCACAGCTGGCTTGTTTTACAACAACATGTGCACGCACACACACACACGCACGCACCGACTCAGACAATTATAGTACAGAAAGTACAGGAAATTTGGATTTTCGGCAAAGCTCTTATTCCATCACACACACTCACAATGACGTAACTGCACTCACATTGTTTTAGTACGTGGTCGCCAGTGCACCACATGTTTATTGGTTTAAGTAGGAGAAAAATATTTAAAGACCCCGGACGAAATGGCGGTGCTAAATTTATCCAACATATGTTGTGAAGACGACTGAAATATTTAAAACATTAGTTTGAAGGACGGATTTTTCATACATTTCTAAATGTGTTTTCCTTGTCCTTATTGGTTATCATTTGATAGATTATTCAGTGTCTTTTGGCTTAACTGTTCTCACCTCTCTATCCACATTTATACAAAAAAGATCATTAAACTTTGAATTTAAAATACTGCCCACTCTTTTACTCTTGACTATGAACTGACAAGAAAGTTGAGGGCTTGATCAAGGGTCTTTTTCATGAGTCCACGCTGGGGACAATAGGGGTGTGAACAAGTTGTATTTTCCAGGGTTTTCAACTAAAGATTATGCGGTCGTATCAGTTCTCTTTCACATGTTCTTCTTACTTTGATTCACTAAATTCCGAAATTCTATTCAACAGAGTTGCTTAGTTAGGGAAAATAATTGACCAGCAAAACTTGAGAGCCATGTTTACCTTCCCCCTGAATATAATCTCCACTGTGTGGTTAAATCATTAATGGGTCCATGAAAATGTTGTCCTGTTTTTATCTATAGTTTACACACCACCCCAAACGTTTTTGAACTGGACTTGAATTTCAAAGGACGAACTTTGAATTATAATGCTCGTATTAACCCCAAACTCTATATCCAGCACAGTACACTAAAAGGCGCCCCACTGTTCAGCCTGCACTCAAGACCTGCAGATTGCAATGAGGCAGGCCGGAGGTGGACGTGTCAGCGTTTCAGACCAAATTGCAGCGGTCACAATCAGCTTCCTCTGGTTTCCGTGAATCTCTTAGCTCACACCAGTTTTATATTTAAGACAGGAAAGCCACATTTTTACTGTGCTGAACTGTGCTCTATGATTCCTGCGCTGAGTCGCTTCCTACTCGACAGAAAAAGAAACTCGATATTGCAAATAGAATAGCGGTAGTTATAGCAACAATAGCTCACAGTGTTGTAATCAACTTGTCATTAGTCTGATTCTTAATGGCGTAACATGTAATAAGTAAAAACCAAAATGCTACTTATTTAATTACTGATGATGTATTTGTCTTGGTAAAAGTGTCTATTAGCACCTACTGTGGTTCTTAAATCTATCTGACTATTAGTTATTCCGTTCCATATATCTGTCACATCCAGATGGTTTGATGTCTCCAGGGAGACTAAAGAGAATGACACATAGCACCGAGTGCCAGCGAGGTTTCCTGTGCTGCAAATTTGACTTTGACTATTAATGCCATTAAACTTTCCAATGTCTTCCTTCTTTTTAACAGTGTTCTGTTAATCCGGATGGCTGCGGTTAAAAGCAGGATGGAGGTTTTGAGTGGAGGGCCAGCCAAAGCAATGAGATATCATCACCATTTCATTAAACGCAGATCACCGCGCCTCTGAGCAGGGTGACTTTACAGGAAGGCTTTCTCTGTTACCAAGAACTAGATGATTGACAGAAGTGGGGAGCAGGCAGTGAAAGAAACCAATATTTTCAGAAATGTGACCTTGAGTGACCATAGTTATGCCAAAAAAAATTATTCAGATTATGGAGAAGATTATTACTGAAGTTGGATGGGCATGAATGAATCAATGGAATAAATTATGGTTGAATCAAAGACAACTTTGGTTTAATGGATGTATGCAAAGAGAATCAATCGTTATATACAACGAAGATTAACAATCCAAATTTTATCAAATAATTTAAGTTTGGTACACCTGCCCCTGATACTCTTAAATCATCCCATTACCCTGGTCCTTTAGTTGTAAGGATATCTAATGTATTCTGCTACAGGACGCATAATAAATATGGTTATATAGGTCAATTTGGTGTTTTTTACCCATGTGAGTGGGAGAAAAGACCATTTCTGTTGTTCTCCAAGTACAGATTTGAAATCAATTGAAATAGATTAAATAAAATGTTCTTTATTGGAAAACTGGTCAGGACTTCAGAAAATATTGAATGTATTGCATCTCTGAGACACTTAATTTATTTTGAAGTGTCTCTAGTTGGTAGGAGAAGGTCACAGTCAGCTGGTATGAAAGCAAGACACACTTTTGCGGCTGGATTTCACTTGACACAGACAAAGCACATCAAGCATTACACACTGCATGGCACCAATTACCACCAACCACAACTGTAAAAAGACAGAGGGACGGAGAACGGAAACAAGAGCCTCACTGGCCAAAAAACAAGCTGTTACTGTTACAGGAGACAAGGAACACCCCCCCCCCATATCCTGCCCGGAACACAATTCAATAAGTTGGTAAAAATAAAAAAAAGTGCTGCGACACAGTTGGACGTCCTTGACTGCTCAGAGTAACGTTTTGCTGCATCAGAGCTTTTCTCCCTCAGTCTCCGCCCAAGTCGTGGGTGCTGCTCTCTGTCCGGGGAGAGGAAGGGGGGAGTTTTCCAGTGGCACGAGCCACCCGCTGACTACCGCGTTTCTCTTTCCTCGCCACTAAGGAATTTTTAAAAAGCGCACACACACACACACACACACGCACACACACACACACACACACACACACACACACACACACACACACACACACACACACACACACACACACGCACGCACACACACGCACACACACACACACACACACACACACACACACACACACGCACACACACACACACGCACACACACACGCACACACACAAACCATTGGTTAAACCCAAACAACTGCTCAGCATTAAGGTGTGGATCTGTCATTAGTTAGCTTAGCCTGGCTGGTTGAGACCATTGTTATTGTTAAAGCTGGGGGTGTTTGCACAAGCCATATCTTCGTAGGGAAACGGTACTTCTCTGCGGGTTTTTCGACTCGGCCTGAGCGGATTGGGTTTCCATTCGCTTTTCCAACCTCTCGTACGGCCCGGCATGAGCAGCTAATGCACATATTTTAATCAGCAACAACTCAGGTTGCTGGGAAATGTGTCCAGAGGCATGAAGCGATCGGCTCCATTTCCCTTACAGGATTTAGTCTGGGGAAGAGTGTCGACTCACAGACTTTGAACAGGAGTATCTTGGACGATTTTCAGCTATGATTTTTGCAGAGCTAATGCTATTTCAATGTAAAAAGCAGGGGAAATATGGCAGGGCAAAAAAACAGCCTGAATCTCAGGACTTGAGTGTTGATAGAAAAACAAAGAAAGTGGTGAGGGTATGAAGAGGCAGGCAGCAGGGGTTTGGGCAGTGATGGATGATAGATAGAATGTTCCTTCTCGCGAGCTGACTGGTTTTATCCTAAGTGTTATTTAAACAACGCGGAGAGCAGAATGACATTCGGTCAACAGACACCCGGTGCGGAGACTTTCAGATCAGAGCAGAATGGACACACACATGCTCGAGGAAGCTATTAATCACACCCAATCTTCGAAGAATGGCGCATCACGCCTATCTGACAGCTGAAGGTTCCAAGTGTTGAGACGCTTCCCTCACAGTCTCTCCGCTGCTTCGCAATTTGAATACCTTTGATCTTTGTCTTGCTCTTTTTGTAGCCTCAACACAAATACTGCAAGAGGGGGCAAAGTGTTACAGGGAAGTACCAATGAATCACGGCAGTCTTAACTTAGACAAATCTACAAGCAAACAGTTTGAGGGTAGAAATCAGCAGAAGACAGTGGTTGACCAGCGTCCTCACACTTGCTCTACCTCTTCCAATTTGCAGAAAGGGTTTTGAGAACTTAAAAAAAAAAAAAAAGGTATACAAATAGATATATGTACAACTCTTACAGTCGACATCTTGTACCAGTTGCAATGCTACTTTAATATTTTGTAAAACAGAACTTTTACTGGAGCGTGTTATTAGCCCGCTGCCCAACCCCAAATTTGGAAGCCAATTGGGATCGCCATTCTTCTGGTTGCTACTCTTTGACCTTTTAAGCATATGAACATCGTGCTGGAGGATGTTGCTGCAGCAGAACGGTCTCCACTGCGTCCCCAGACTCTGTCATGTCTGTCACATGTGCACAGTGTGAACCTGCTCTCATCTGAAGAGCACCGGGCGCCAATGGCCAATCAAAATTACTGCAGCCCAACCCTGCATGGTGTTGGGCTGTAAGAACAGGTCCCACTTGTGGATGGGGGCCCTCATAGCACCCTGGAGAAGTCTATTTCTGACGGTTTGAGCAGAAACATGCACATTAGTGGCCTGCTGGAGATCATCTTGCAGTGCTCCTCCTGTTCCTTCTTGCACAAAGGAGGAGGCAGCGGTCCTGCTTCTGGCTTGTTGCCCTCCCCCCCACGTCTCCTGGTGTACTGGCCTATTTCCTGGTATCTCCTCCATGCTCTGGACACTGCACTGGGAGACACAGCAAACCTTTCCACAGTACGCATTGATGGGCCATCTTGGATGAGCTGCACAACCTGAGCAACCTCTGTTGGTTGTCGACCCGCCTCATGCTCCCTCTTGGACTGACACAATTCAAAAGTGACCAAAACATTAGCCAGAAACAACAAGAACAGCGTAATGGTTTTAAAGGAGTTGTCTTGCTAATTGCCTCTCATTTCCAAATGGTGTATGTTTTATTTGCACAACAACAGGTGAAACTGATTCACAATTAGTGTTGCTTCCTAACTGGACAGGTTGATTTCACACCAGTGCGATAGACTTGGAGTTGCATTGTGCTGTATAGGTGTTCTCTTTATGTTTTTGAGCAGTGGTAGTTTAGCAGATTGCATATGAATGTGATCGTGGCCAAATGAGCTCATTAGGAGGTGGTTACTGGTTCACCAAATGTATAACAGACATCACAACTGCAGTTTCTCAATTTCTCAAAGGTCGTGAGCGATCTTGGAAACAGAACAGGGCTAAAGTAGTGAGGAGCTTATGAGGGAGAAAGAAACTGCCAATGTTTCTCAAGAGAAACCAGTCAAACACAACTAGCCAGGCCTTAAAAGGCTAACCTCCCTTTTCCTCTATATTTCTGCCATTTTTATTATTATTATTTTTTTTTTAACAATTCTGTGGCCGTAGATGCACTATCAATTAATTGTTTTTCATCATAAGAGGGTTACCATGCCTGAGGGGTGTTGGACTTTTAGAGCCTGCGTTATTAATAACACATGGTAGCATCAATATTGACCAATGTGAAGTCAGAAAGCTGACTCACTGGTCATGCAGGAGGTTCCAAATGGCATGGAGCTGTTTTCAGTGTTATTCATTACATCTGTGAGGATGACAAAAAAAAAAAAAAAAGTCAAAACGTACGGTGAAGTCAAAAGCGTGCAGAAACTCTGTCACACCTTTAAGTCTGATTTCCGGTCCTCAACCTTCGGGCACAGTTTTGATATTAAGCAAGTGTGCACCGTGCCAGATGGAACTCCCCCTGATGGGAAGCTGATAGGACTTCAGTAGTTGACTCTCACTATTTGCTCAGATTTCTTACGCTGTAGCTCCAAGTGGAGATGAGAAGTTTCCCAAGGCCTCGCCCTGCCGGTCCGCCTGCCTGCTCGCCCGCCCTCTGTACACACCAGCCTCTGGTCATCCCCCGCCACCTGAGAGACCGCAGGATGGACGAGCCTTTCATCCTGCAGCAGCAGCTCTGAAACCACAGCCAATGGCAATCTGTTCCCGAGATGGATCGGAAACTTTTTTCTTTTAGGAGAACCTTTTAACTGCTCCTAAACCTTCTTCAATGGGGGCAGGATGGGATATATTTGCAAAAATTACAGATAACATAATAAATATACTGCATTTCCTTGATGAGGGAGAGGGAATCAATTCAACACAGAACAGTTGCCACGAGTCTAACTGTCTGACATGTGGAGGAGGAATGTGTACTTTAGGTGTTTAACCATATGTTGGTATTAAAATTGTTTGGGGCTTTTTTATGCTTTCTTTTACATTTTGACAAGATGTCATGTGGGAGGGTAGGTCATGTTTTTTTGTATATCGTATGTGTTTGATATTTGTGGATCTACCAAGTGGCAGTCTGGCAGCTGCTCAACGCAACTGATAAACAACAGCTTTACTAAGCCTTTTATTGGGATACTAAATCCTAGTTGTCCTTCCTTTGTCCTAATTTTCTTTTTCTTGTTATTGCCACCATTATTTTACACTTTTCAACAGTTGCTCTTACTTATAAATCTATCGCTAAGGCCCATTTCTAAATTTGCATGTGAAAATGGAAAACGGTTCTGGGGGGGGGGGGGGGGGGGGGAAATGGCTGCCTCCTTAAATTTCCAAGTGCAGTATACAGAAGTCTGGCAGTATGCATTTTAATAGTGATGCTTCAATCAGTATTTGAAAGCTTCTTCTTAAATATATATGTTTTGCTTGTTTGTGAGCATTTAGTGCTTGTTGTGCTCATACTTCACCAATCTATGCTTAAACCTATTAACTGGTCTCTGGGTTCTCGTCTCCATCCTTCCATTCACACATTCCACCTCACCATCTCACTTTTTAGTCTCCACTCTTTGCGAGAACCTCATTTCGGGGCCTGTTTGCTCTGTCAATACCAACACCACCTTTTCCAGTGCTCCGCTCTGTGAGTCAATGTGTTCACGCCTCTGTTGCTCCACAAGCAAACACAGTCGGATTTGGTGGCCTCGCGCAATGGCTTGTAGCGCACACGCGACCGCGGCAACGTCCCACGAGCCATTAACACGGGGCTGAACTGCCCCCTGTCTATTTGTGTTCAAACGGAGTATCTTAAATAAGCATGTCCCATGTAAATAAACCGGTGCAGGGATGAGGGGAGCTGGCCATGTTAGGCTCATAGTGTTTTGGAACCAGGGGTCTAATTGGTGAGGGAGAGAAAGAATTACTGGGTGATTCAGAGCTCGGGCGCCAAAGGCAAACAAGCAGCATGGCAACATTACGGCATGCAGAGACAGTCATGCTCTCTCTTTCAAACACACTCGATAACTGGAAGGAAGAAAAAAAAAAAAAAGTGATTTCAGCTCAGGAGCGACAGTGAGAATTAGCTTTCTACCTGACATCTGTGAGCTATTAAAAGCAACTTCAGGTAGCACATGTTGTCCACATTAGCTGGAACTGAGATTTACATTTCCACATCTCCACAAAGCATAATAAACAATCAGAGGGGGGAGGGAGGGAGGGGGAGAGGGAGGGAGGGAGTGAGGAGGAGACGTGTGCAGGCAGGTTACAATCGGCGACCGCAGCCGAGCGTTTTCTCTCGCTCTGATTGGAGAGTCGCGCTGCTGTTTGACTACAGGGGAGGACAAAGGGTACGAGTGTGCTATGTGTGTGTGTTTAAAGCAAAAATCACTCATAGATGATTAATAGAGCTGTCAGAGTTTGAAATCTGCTATTTACATGCACTTCTGTACTTGAATTTCAGAGTGGTTTAGTTAGATGTCCACAACTTTCTGCTTGGACCTCATTAGATATTACATAGAATCAACTCAGCTCTATTCTATTTTGACAGATTTATTCTATTTTGTGTTTGTTTTGACATAATATATTTATTTCCCAAACAACTCACTCACACCATACATTCCTTATATTATGCCAAGTGTATTAATTTATTTTGAAAATAAACTGGACGTCTTAATGACATTCAAACCACAAGATATTGTTACAATAACGGACATTGGTGTGCTTCTCATGCTTTTACATTGAAATACATTATTTTTTTCATTACATTCAATTCTACAAATGTATATTTTAGTAGAATATTTTTACCTACAATATTACAAACAATTAGGTACCTGTAATTGTGCCCTATAAGCAAGGAACATAACACAGCTGATTTAAAAACAATAAATCAAATCAGATTTCCCCCTAATTCAATGTTTATATTCACTTTTGTATAACCTAAAACTGCAACCTTATTAGTGTTAGTTGAGATTTAATATTCACATCTACAAATTAAGTCAGTATAATATTACATGTCTTCTTCATTATATAATTTATGGTAAAAAATAACCAAACTAATCACGAGATTGAGGACTGACAGCAGTCATGGCACCTCTAAAAAGACTTTTGTGTTTCTCGACCACCTTGCTCAAGCCTGTCAAACCTTGTAATACCAGGGTCAGAAGAGACAATAGTATAAACCACTGACGCTAAAACCCCGAGGGAATATCAAATTAAGGTGATTATACACTGTATGACTTTAATTTCCAGGCAACAGATGATAGATCTTCAGATCACATAAAACTCAGCAGAAAGAGTCTTGACAGGTTCACCCAAAATGGCCCACATCACCCCCATTTTATCCAAACTTCATTGGCTCCCACTCAAATTTCGAATTGACCTAAAAAATGTAATCCTCACTTTCCGGGCACTGCACAGGTAGGCCCCGCAGTACACTGTGGACATGCTTTGTCCTACACCGCAGGACGCACCCTCCGATCCTCAGGATCCCCAGTCTCCTGAAAGTCACAAAGACCCGCTTTAAAACCCGGGGGGACCGGTCCTTTCAGGCTGTCGCCCCCAGACTGTGGAATGACTTGCCCCTGTCCCTCCGCACACTTGATTCAAAAATAAAAAATAGTTTGCTGATTCACACACAGGTGAAAAAGGATCACAGTCACATTTTCCCTTCTACTTTGATACTGATCAAAAACTGCAGGATTTTATGTATCATAAGTAGATGATACATGATGAAGGTAGTGCATTTTCAGTGTTATCACCTCCAAGCCTGAAGAAAGTGGTCAAATTTACTAAAAATGCATACAACTTGACAGGCAATTTTTAATGTAACCTTCAAAACACAATGAAAAGTTTTTTTTTTTAAATGCTCCCGTGGTGTCAAGCGTGTTTTTATAAACTCGCCACAACAGCATGGCTTTGCGCATAATGCCAGTTTGCTTGCTTCCATGGCAGCATCAGTTTGCGTCTCAAGTGTTCTGAATTTTTTTTTTTTTTTTTTTTTAAGTATGCGTTTTCTTTGAAATCTTTAGAATTTGCTTGGTGGTTTGGCCAGTTTGGAATCTCTTAAAGGCCGGATTTGTCCCAAGGGCCTTATGTTTGACACTGCTGGTATACATGAAAAACTACTTCACTCCCTTTAGCAGGCAGTTTATGCATTTTTTTCATAATTTTACTCGTAATTGTAAGTTTTTCTCACATAGTTATGAGCCTTTATTTCAGGTTTGATCATGTGTTTTAAACACAAGTATTAACATTTTGCATTCACCAAGTATATTGTAGTGGAGAAGCACCCAGTAGAATAAAGAATGGTTGAACCACTTCTCTTAGGTGATCATTTTATTATTTCAACTAGATGTAGTGACATACGGGAGAGTTTAATCACTGTAATACTTTTCGATAGGTTTTATCCCATAGAAGATGTATATGTAGATTTATATTGACTTGAAAAAAAACCTCAAAAGAGTGTAAAACTAAAATGAGATATATTGAAATATGACCCAACACTGGGGAACTTGATGTTTTTAAACATTTAAGGATATCACTGTCTGCTTTATAAAGACTGCTTCGCATTTTTTGCTTGCCTCACTCAACATTTGACAGCAGCCAGGTGAGGAGGAACTTTAAATTGAAGCCCCTTTTAACAGCATGCTTGCCTTTTGCCAGTAATTCATCTGCAATATCACTTAAGAGAGGTTGTAAATGTCGGGTTTTACTTGGAAAAAGCTGCTTTATTTCATTGCTCTGCTATTACCTTCGTCCAGGTAAAGGATCTGCCTCTGTTCTTAGCAATGTCCTCGGTTATTAAATCTAATGTTAAATGTCCCGTCCCCAAATTATATTAACAAGACCAGAAAAAAAATCATTTTTGAACGCAATCTGCTTTTGGTAGTCAGATGTCTGTGTAATTCCAAAGTTAATAAAAAGTTATGATCCTGTGTAACGCGACTCTTTAAATGTTTTGGGGAGGAGAAATGGAACAGTCCGCAAATTGAGCAGAATTCGCAATTCACCGGATTATTGTTGGAAATGAGATGAGCGATACAAATCAGGAGCTGATGTTTGACAGCAACTGTTGCTCTGCAGCAAGCTGCTCACCACCCTCCTCCGCCTGCTCCTCCTCCTCCTTTCCTGGCAAAGAGAGGGAGGCCAATATGGAGTGTTTCTAGACTGCTGTCTCCCCCTATTGACCACATCATGCAACTTCACGTGTGCGCGTCTGATCTGTTGGAGGACACTTGCAAAATAGGAGAAACAGATTTCAAATGTAGGATTATAAAGTGCTTTGCGGCTGTTTGAGATGTCAAACGTTGTGTAGTTTTCACTGGTTTTATTTCTTGTGGTTTGATCTTTCACTCACCACATCCTGTTGCAATGAATTTGTTTATCTTTATGCTTTCTTTCATTATAAAATATGTCACTTTGATGCAATTACAGGTGGACTACATAAATATTCCATATGTCTGGTTCAATGTTTGACTCCATACTGGCAAGAAAATATCTATAGGAAAAATCTAACAGAGTTAAACAGCTTATATAGACGCTGGCGAGCAGTATGTATGAATGTGTGTGTGTGTGTGTAAAGGAAACGTGTGTGTTGGTTAGCAGAGGGAAAAAATGGGATCAAATTCCTTCACTTTGGCGTCACACGCTGTGAGCCAATCACAGACGGGCTTTCCTCAAAGTAGCAAAGCTGATATAAAGCCAGTCTGCAGCAGCATTTGCAGTTCAAAGCACAGGAGCGTTCTGAGGATTGTACTCGGGGACTAGAAAGGAGCACCCTGCATTTCCACACGAGTTGAAAGCAGACTCTGACCAGCTGGCTTTTTTTTTGTTTTGATTTGGCCCTTTGCGAGTGCGGATCCCTTGCAGAGAACACGCTGATCGAGGGACTGCGCCAGGAACCTGTGCGTAAAAGTCGCTGTTTTTACGCACGGCGCGCTATCCACCCTTTCCCCCCCCTTACTTTTCATGCGTTTTTCATTCTGAACAACGTTCCGAGAAACGCATCATTTCAAGGTGAACGTCTGTTAAGAGGTTCCTTTTAAATCCTCCGGCGCGAATTGATAATTAACTCTTGATTTCACGCGTAATTTGGTAACCATCCGTTTTGCGTATGAATCTCCTCGATCCCTACCTGAAGATGACGGAGGAACAAGACAAGTGTCTCTCTGACGCCCCGAGTCCGAGCATGTCCGAGGACTCCGCGGGCTCCCCGTGCCCTTCAGGCTCGGGTTCCGACACCGAGAACACCCGGCCGTCAGAAAACGGGCTGCTCAGAGCAGACGGCACCCTGGTCGACTTCAAGAAGGACGAGGAAGATAAGTTCCCCGCGTGCATCCGCGAGGCCGTGTCCCAGGTGCTGAAGGGCTATGACTGGACCCTCGTCCCCATGCCGGTGCGCGTAAACGGATCTACTAAGAACAAGCCTCACGTGAAAAGACCGATGAATGCCTTCATGGTGTGGGCTCAGGCTGCCCGCAGGAAGCTGGCGGATCAGTACCCACACCTTCACAACGCGGAGCTCAGCAAAACTCTGGGGAAACTTTGGAGGTGAGTGCAGATGCTCTGAACTGCTTTTACGCAGCCGTCTCACGCGCGGCTTGCTGCTATTTTCTAAATTCTATTAGCATTGCACATTATGAAGCAACATTTCAAGCTACACGAATTATGTGCGTCATAGCACAATTCATGTAGGATATAGTAGGGAAATGCAATTGTTTGAATATAGAACTTTGTATCTTACGCACAGGCGACAGCGGTCCCTTTTTACGCAGAACATGCTCTAAAGTACTGCAACGGTGTGTTTTTTTACGCACAGGCTGCTGAACGAAGGGGAGAAACGGCCGTTTGTAGAGGAAGCCGAGAGGCTGCGGGTGCAACACAAGAAGGATCACCCTGACTACAAGTACCAGCCGAGGCGGAGGAAGTCCGTGAAGAACGGACAGACGGACTCTGAAGACGGCTGCGAGCAGACTCACATCTCCCCCAATGCCATCTTCAAAGCGCTGCAGCAGGCGGACTCCCCAGCATCCAGCATGGGAGAGGTGCACTCACCAGGTGAACATTCAGGTGAGAAGGAACATCAGATAGTTTTGACTTCAATTATATTATTGTTCATTTAAATGCATTGTGTTTTACTTCAGTTTCTCCTGAAAGAGAATTGATTGTTGTTTTTTACTTCACCGAGATTAAGTTGCTTTAAAATATATATTTATATTTGAGGCTCATCCCTTTAATTCTTTAACCCCTCAGGCTCCCAGGGTCCCCCTACCCCTCCCACCACCCCAAAGACCGATGTCAGCTCAGGCAAAATGGACCTAAAGCGTGAGGTGGGGCTCCGCTCTCTCCCTGAAGGCCCCAGTGGTCACCGCCAGCTCAACATCGATTTCCGCGACGTGGACATCGGCGAGCTGAGCAGCGACGTCATATCCCACATCGAGACCTTTGACGTCAACGAGTTCGACCAGTACCTCCCACCCAACGGCCACCCGGGCTCCGTCGCTGGCAGCGCCACACCGGTCACCTACACAGGCAGCTACAGCATCAGCAGCGGTGCCCCCGTCAGCCCCCAGGCGGGCGCTGCCTGGATGGCCAAGAGCCAGAGCCAGCAAGGGCAGCCACCGCAGCAGCAGCACACCCTGACCACCCTGGGGGGCGGCAGCTCGGACGCGGCCCAGCACAGGACCCAGATCAAGACGGAGCAGCTGAGTCCGAGCCACTACAGCGAGCAGCAGAGCTCCCCGCAGCACGCCACCTACAGCCCCTTCAACCTGCAGCCCTACAACCCCTCTTCCTCCTCCTCTTCCTCTGCCTCCTCCCCCTCCCCCTACCCAGCCATCTCCAGGGCGCAGCAGCAGTACGACTACCCCGACCACCAGGGGGGAGGCGGCTCCTACTACAGCCATGCGGGGGCGGGGCAGACCTCGGGGCTCTACTCGACTTTCAGCTACATGAGCAGCCCCGGCCAGAGGCCCATGTACACACCCATCGCCGACAACGCAGGGGTGCCCTCCATCCCGCAGAGCAGCCCGCAGCATTGGGACCAGGCTCCGGTTTACACCCAGCTCACCAGGCCCTAAGCCACAGCGGCCACAACAATGACATGTACAGCCACACTCAACAAAAACACTTCAATCCCAGGGTGAGTTCTTCCCCTGAATCAGACACTTGAATTCAAAGAAGAGGAGAGCTGGAAGTTGTGATTGGCTCACGTAGTGCCTTCGCTATTGTACCATGATAGAAAAACTATATATAAATCTATATATTTTTTAGAGAGATGAAAAGACTTAAAGAAAATCCTCTGTGAGGACTTATTGATTGTTGATATTTCAGTAGGTACTGTGTATGTTTCCTCCTTCATATGCTGGCAGTTTGGGATAATTATTTGTATGTGTAGATATCAAACAAACACAAAAAAAGCTTCTTTTTAAAAACATTTTTTACATTTTTAACCAGTTAACTTGTGGCTACACATGGCTGTTGTGCAGGTTTCTGGTTCTCATCTCATAGTAGGAAGTTTTTCTCATTTCTTTTCTTGTTGTTTGTTGCTGCCTGCTCTTTACCACGTGCCACCCAGCCAGATATAGTTTGTGTTTAAAGCTGTTAAAGATGCTCCCGATTGTCGGAAAAAAGCTAATCGAGCAATACGAGACGGGGTGGCGGGGTGTCTGCTGTGCCCCCTTTTTCCACCATTAGTGCCTTGGATTTCACCCTCCCCCCGCACCCCCAAAAAGCGTGTGTGTGTGTGTGTGTGTGTGTGTGTGTGTGTGTGTGTGTGTGTGTGTGTGTGTGTGTGTGTGTGTGTGTGTGTGTGTGTGTGTGTGTGCCACAGCTGAGATTATGCTTACCGTCCTAACAGCATGTGTTTGACAGCTACGGGAAGTCACCTTTGACCCCCTTCCTACACCCCCCCCCTTCGCCCCTCTATGCTGGTGTGTATTGGACACCAGCTTTTAGCATTTTTTTATTTATTTATTAGCGTTAACTTTATTTCAAATTAATTATTTCGCATTCCTATTCTTATAACTAATAAATTGTCATCTTTTTGCAATGCAGACAGCATATAAATCGCCTCCTTTTTTTTACCCAGGAGGTACTTAGTTTAAAAGGTACATGCTGTAATCGTAATTTTTTTGGTTTATTTATCTTTTATCTAAATGTCTATTTTAAGTATGTGTTTGCCTTGTTTTTCCTGAGGGTGGGGCGGTATCTAACAAAATGCGTACGGAATATTTGTTTTCTTTTTGTGAATCTTTTTGACTTTTGCTGAAAGAACTGGAAACGTGGATTTTACAGCTTTTCTTCTTTCTTTTCTTCTGAGTGATTACACTCTCTTTTTGTTTTTCCTTCTCAGTATCAAAGAACTGATGCTCCTTTTTTTGTTTCCTGCGATCTCACCATGTATTTGTACTGTCTTTAAAGAATCTTTTGTATATGTATTTGCAATAAAAAAAAGAAAAATGCTTTTGAAATGAAGTGTGTGTTATCTGCTGAACATATGAAATGATAAAAACCTTCCACATGAAGTCAGTGAAAGGGTTAAACCAAGAGTGCCAAGAAGCAGCACCACTGTTTGTTTTCCCAGAAGCCTTTTTTTTCTCCCCCCTCCTGTTTTTATTTTCTTCCTCCCCATCAGCTGCTAACAGCAGGGGGGGTTTGAAGCTCTGGGGGACCTTGGGGGTGGGGGTGGGATGGGGGGTTGATACAGTGAGTGCAGTAAAACGGGGAAAAAAAAGCTGTAAATATGCAGGAGTGACTTTAAGAAGAAAGAAGACAAGCCGGGCTGGGAGAGGTCCCGCATAGGTAAAGTCCTAGTAGGGGGTGAGCAGAGATTCATGCAAAACAAAGTCCGTCAAGACTCCCTGAGCGCCACGTAAACGGTGAATGTCCGTAGGAAGACCTCATAACTCCACCTCTGGGTTACACAGAAAAAGCCCTTTTAAAGTTCAGTCAGACTTAAAGCCCAGGTTTTTTTTATTTTTATTGTTTTCTGAAAGCGGACATTTGTCTGTTTGATACAAGGATTCGGTTGCATAAACATACAACCTAAGGCAGGGGTATTAAACATAAGGCATGTAGGCCACATGAAGCAGGATGGTTTTGGCATGGAGATAGCATGGGGATATTCTAAACACCATAAAATTATAATAAAAAATTCCCCTCTCGCCCTCCGCGGGCAGTCACCTGTTTTTCTATTCCAAGCTCGGGTCCTCTACCAGAGGCCTGGGAGCTTGAGGGTCTTGCGCAGTATCTTTGCTGTTCCAAGTACTGCACTTTCCTGGACTGAGATGTCCGAGGTTGTTCCAGGGATCTGCTGTAGCCACTCCTCCAGTTTGGGGGTTACTGCCCCGAGTGCTCCGATTACCACGGGCACTACTGTCACCTTCACCTTCCAAGCCCTCTCCAGCTCCTCTCTGAGCCCTTGGTATTTCTCAAGTTTCTCATATATATATATATAAATACATATATGTATGTAGTTATGTTATGTAGGTCTATGGCCCTGCTCCTCCTCCGGCTGGCGTCAGTAGCTTCTGCAGCTTGACTGGAGCAGGTAGTTCCCTGATTGTTGTGGTTATTAGATGATATCGTAGACCGCCGTGGGAGTGGGGGGGGGGGGGGGGGGGGGGGGGGGGGTGATGACATCATCATTTTTCCGCAGATGATCGTCTTTGCCGTCCAAACTTCACAGTCGAGCCGGGGTTTTAGAATTTCCCCACTATGGGACCCGTGTTAAAAAAAAATAATTTTCAGGCTTCTAAAACGACACCTCGTGTAGATGATTGGCCAGAAATGGTGCGTTTTTGAGAGTCGGCATTCCCTAAGTTTTAGACATAAAAGTCAATGAAGTAATCATCCATCCATCCATCCATCCATCATCACCTGTAAAGGGTCGTGAGGGGGAAGTTTAGAGAACAAGGAAGCGCAGATATTTCCTTCCCGGCAACTTTCTCCAGGTCTTCTGCGGAGACTCCAATCTGCACCCAGACCAAACCAGAGATAACCTCTCCAGCGAGTCCATCCTCCGTTTGTATTATTCGCTATCCATTCAACTTTGAATGGACATGAGGGAGACCCTTGCTTCAAAATTGAACACTTCTGCTTCAGTTCTCCAGAATCACGGATGCTTGACAGCCGAACATCAGGAAACTCCAGAGCATCTCCTCATCTCAGCTCACTGGATTCTGTGTCAGTGCCCCTCAAAGCGCAGCATTTCCAACACAACCATCACAACTAATCAGCAAATAAAAAGCAGCAACAAAAGCTATAAGCCTCACCCACGCTCCCCTCAGTTGTTTCCTATTAGTTTCCTGACATGTTGGATATCAAATAACGGAGCGGGCACGAGCTGCTGCTGTGAGAGCGGCGCCCTCCCCTTGGGCCCTCCAAGCTGGCGGCAGACAAAGGTCACGGAAGGGAAAACGCTGAGTGATGTCACACCATTGGGGGACCAAACACCATGTTCCTATGATGTGGATTACGTGTTAGGCGACACAGTGTTTTGGTCCTCACTGGAAAGCGGTTCATGAACACTCCATTTATAGTGAGGCTGAGAGCTTCATGGAGCCAAGGCTCGCCTTGTATCGCATGACTGCCGAAGGACTGCGGCCTTCCAGCTCTATCGTCAACACACGTCATTTTTATTATTATTATTATTTTGGAAACCAGTCTTCATCAGTCAAGAGTGTAAGAATCTCAATGCAAAGGGGAAAAAAAACAAAACAGTTGAGAGGGATCAGCACAAGCAGATGAATGACTTTTCTTGTCACATACGAGAAAAGTGGAAGAAAAAAAACCCTCTTGTAACTAAAAACAGCGACACAGAGCACAGATTGAGAGAACGCGGAAAAAAGGGATCAGTTTGTGCCTGTTTGCATGTGACAGTCACAAACGTGATAAGAGTTCAGCTTCGATGTGAAGCTGTGTTTCCTGGAAAGTTCCTCAGACATCAGGATGACACTGCATTTACCCGGTGACATTTCTTGGTTTAAGATAAGAGGCATTGAGCCAGGTGTGGTGGGTAAATGTGTTCATATGAGTCAACATCTGCATACTGACTAACCCAGTTTAAAAAATGTTTAACAATGAATGATGTCTTTTTAGCCTTGTGATGTATTTTTCCTTTTTTATGACAAACAATTATTTAACAATTAGAGTTTAACTACAATAACCTATATATTTTTTCTCCTTTGTGTGAAATCAGAAACTACAAGAGAGTTTTTAAACAGCTGATATTTGAAACGTGTATCCTGAAATGACAAGTTGTATCATCTAGTTAATCACAGCATGTCATGGACCAACACAACATGACGTGTACAGTAAAGCTGTACTTGGATCGCCTCCGTTTGAGTTTCCATAAAGAATTGATACAGGACATTGCCAGAGGTGTATACCAGTCAAAAAAACTGTATTATCTCATTCTAGTTGTATTTAATCTGAACCAGGAGCGGTGGACTGATGCAGTGCTCAGTGATTCAAAGTGGTAACCTGTTGGCAGGGACGTGGACCTCGAAAGGCAAGCTTTCTCTTGCTTCCAGGCCAAAACTGCTGTTATTAAAAAAAAAAAAAAAAACTATTACCCCAGTGTGGCATATTGCTTGAAGCCATATGGAAAAAACAAAACTCAGGATAATTAAAGCTGCCCAAACATTATTTTTTCCAAATATGGAACATATTCATTGATCTAAAGGGGGCACATTTTACATTACGTCTGCTTTGCAACAGTGAAAACTGTTCTGATTTGGGAAATGGCGAGCAGCATGAATTAATCTGTCACCTTTCCACTTGGAAACTGGGAAAGATTCTGAAAATTGGAGGTTATGAAGTTTGATGTCACTCAACACGAAGACATTTGTTCGTTTTCATGAGAAATCGTTCATATTGTTTGGCTCTATAATTCACCAACAGCATCACATCACATCATCCCCCATACCTGGAAACATGAATAGAAACAAAAGAAATGGGATTTTAGTAAACATATGAACGGACGGATGGTGTGAATTGGAACTAATCCACCAACAGCCATTGATAGCAAGTAGTGGATTGTTCCCATCTGAAAAAAGCCATCAGTTTGCTCATGTTGGGGGGAAATGGTAGGAAGAAGCACAGGACAGATGTTTCACATGCATGTTTTCCATTGCACATCGACAGCCAAGTGTTGGAGTCTCGTCACACCAGCAGCACAGATGCACTCAGCACAGCCAGCATGATCAGCAGAGCTAAAGTGAAAGAGCATCATCTTTCTTTAATGATTAATGATAATGTCCACACTTCCTGAGGGGGGTGGGGGCTGAGAACAGGCACAAAATGACGTGTAACAAGCAAACAGCTCACAAAGCACATTGATTTATTAAGTCCAGTGTTGCTTGGAGAACATACAAGCCGAAACAATAAACACTGGATGTCGTGTTTCAGAAGAAGTTTCCAATGTTATTCTAGCAGGACGAGACAATAGATAAGTGGTACATCATTGTACTGTATGAATTATGAGCATGTATGTGTATAACTCATCCTGAATAGCAATGACAAACTTAAACTGATGTTTGTGCTCAATGCCAAAAAAACATTTCTTGCTCATCTTCGACTGAGTGAGTGCATGAGTGAAAAGGCATCCAGTCAAACACTGATTCACAGTTTTTGGAAGCATAGACGTGAATACTGTGACACCCTTCAGCGTAATGTTTGGCATACAATAGGCAAAGGCTCTGATGAATGTTCATTTGTCATGCATAACGTGAGTGTGACATAGTATTTTCTTAACTCCAGGTCTGGGAATTCTTGTGAATTCAAATCTATTGTGACCACTGAGCGACAGAAATTAGGCAAGCTAAATTTAAAATGTGTGTCTGTTTCAAACTAAGACCAGGAAGGATATTTATGGACTTGTAAGGCTGATGTTTTATTTTGTGTTTATGGAGGTTCAAGGCTACATCCAATCACTTCATGGCGAATTCAAGCAAGCAAACCATTTCCAGCAATTTTTATTCAGAATCTTAGCACATCAGTTGTCAGGTTTATCTCAAGAGGTTGTGAAAGCTATTTAAGAGTGAATTAATAGGCAGGCGAGGTTAGCAGGCAGTGTACCTGTGAAAGTCTGAAGACAGAAAATCCTGCTGTGTATGGTTTGGAAACAATACATAACAACCTTGCATTAGCAATGAAAACAAAATATATTTCAGTCATTGTTTTTAGGTTCTCCATAAATCAAAGAGATTCTGTAATCATGGAAAGAAATTCCTGTGTATCAGGCTCCAGACATGAAGGCAGCCGAGACCTCTTCCCCCGAATCGGAACACGTACTTCTAATTTAGAACTCCTAATGAACAATGTTTGTCCCATTACAGGCATGCGCGGGACGCTGATCATGGGTGACAATGCAGGTCAAGCAGAACTAATCATAGAGGCATGTCGCTGTGACGTCAGAGGCCCTGAGTGACAGCGCGAGCTGTAGCCTGCCGTGCTGATTATCATCCGATACCCTTCCAGACAGGTTGTACGGTTCTAGTCTTGATATGGCTGACAATTAGAGACCACACCATTGTTGGAGTGGCGTGAGGTTTGAAAGACGGAGCGTGACAGGTCCCTTGGTTGGGTACGAGCAGAGTGGGGAAGAAATGTTTATCTCATCAAGTCTCTGAGGTCACTATGCAATACCATAATGTGATGGAGGGTGGGGTGAACGAAGGAATGTGCGTTGGATCATTTGGGCGAAGATGCTTCAACTTCCTAATTTCTTAATCCAAATGGTCAAGTTTCATTTAAGAATAGAAGTCAGAGGCATGAGTTCAATTTTATTTGTGTTATAATTTGCTCTTCATAAATCAGCCATTTAAAGACACATTTACAGAGGAAAAACCCAACAACAAGTATTTCCAGAGTATATAGGCCCATGAACATTTGAGTGGACACTTTGCCTGGAGGTCTCTCCCCTTGTGTTATGTCTTTCTTCATTCATGAGTGAATGTTTAATTCTATTTCACTTATATAGCACCAATGCAACACATTCAACTCAAGGCACTTTAACATAAGAGATATACCAACAATTTGACATGAGCAAGCAGCAACGCTAGAAAACAAAAACCTCCATTTTAAACCTGAAGAACCAGATTCAGAGGTGCCGGCTTTCTGCTATTCTGATTGGGGTTAGAAGGAGGGAAAAGGAGAACACATAGACAGCAATCAGCTTGGAAACACAAATAAATCCACAATTGATCTCGGGCCTATGTTCTGCTACCCGTTATTCGGATATCAGTGCAGTCTTGTCTTTCTCTGCAATCAGGCTGTGGTACAATCACTGCAATTGCACGATTCTACTATTTTATTGACCAGACATTTATTTCAAGCAAAACCGCATGAACAGATATCTCAGACCCTCTTCACATGACAATGTTTTGATTGAAAATGCATAATTTTTTGCAAATCCAAAGCAGCAGAAACACTAAAAACAATGTAGTTGACATGCCAGGTCATGAGTTGGTACTGTTGGTTTAATTCTATAACGAAACCACACACACATATGTGTACAGAAAACAATACGCCATGAACATTAACAATAATGAGTACATCGACATTCATAAAGACATGCAAAAAAATTGGATTGATATCACAGGTGACAGTCAAGATATAAGTATTTTGAGACATTACCTCTCCATTTATATATATTAAAGGACTCTAAAAGGAAGCTAATAGAAACAGAAGCGGCTTTGCTTTGTGCCTGCTTAGCCTGTGGTTTGTCTTGATAAGGCCGTGGAAGCGAAAGCCTGCTCTTAACATTGCTTGCATAAACAGTGAGAAGAAGCGGGGCTTGGAATGAAAGTGGCAGGCGGTGTTAATGTGGGCAGTTTTCCCAGGGAAAAAAAGAGACAAAACAATTAATATTCTAAACCAATTCCTCTCTTGTGAATCTGCCCCCTCCTGAACCCATGGGTGGTCTTTTCAAATGCAAAATACTGCACAAAGACTTTAGAGACCAAGAGGCTGTGATAGAGACAGAGCGAGTAAAAGACAGATGTAGAAAGACAAAGAAGGGGAAGAGAAGTAAAATACGGTGTCTTAAAAAAAAAAAAAAACCCTTCAAAAAGTGGAATGATGTCAAAGTATGTTAGCATAAACAGAGGTAATAAGAAGGGGACATTTGATTAGGGTTTAATTTAAGTTGCAATTATGTGTGTGAATGAAAGAGGAAAACAAAAACTGGAGGCAAAAAAAATAGGAAGCGGTTTTCATGCCTGGACATAGGCAACATGCACTAATGAAACAATGAATTTAATTGCATTACTGTTGCCGCTGTTCTACATAGGAAAATGAAAAACACGTCAGCCTCCCACAAAAAAAATAAAAATAAATATATATATATATATATATATATATATATATATATATATATATACCTATTATTAAAAACAATGGATGATTGCTTTGCTTTTGCTTAATGTAGCCGCAGGGCTAAGAAAAAACATAGTCCAAGAGTCAGCTTTATTGCACTCCCGGGCTGCTTTTTATTGCACGACTCTGACCTACTGTTGTCAAAACAACTAACTATTGGCAGATAGGAGCACACAAATCCAAATAAATCTGCACCTATCGAGCACGTTGTGAGTGCCCCTGTGTGCCCACTTAATTTCCTTCCTTTCTGGAGCTTGTGTGGGTGCGTGTGCGTGTGCGTGTGCGTGTGCGTGTGCATGCGTGTGTGTGTGTGTGTGTGTGTGTGTGTGTGTGTGTGTGTGTGTGTGTGCGTGTGTGTGTGTGTGTGTGTGTGTTTGTTTGTGGTGCCTGACCTCGCTTTACAAATCTCCTAGTCCTCCCAAAAAGCCACTTTTAATTGCAGCGGAAACTGTACATCAATGTGGAAAACGCGGCCTGGAAGTTTTTACTGCGCTCACACACAGCTGGAGTCTGGAGGGTCGCAGGTCGCCCCTGTAAATACAGCATCTCTCAACTGAAAGGCTACAAGAGGGAAGCTTCATTGTTTATGTACAAATTAGAATGAGGACATGTCTGCTTTGTGTGTTCATAAAGCCAAACATTGCTCTCTAGTCTTGATTGGAATTTTTAATTTCTGAACAAATACTGGAAGATAAACATGAGAAAGGAATTCCTCCAATGAGCATACTTTTTGGTGGTGCATCCTGAGCACATCACACTCAGTGTCTGGTCAAGCTAGAGGGTTTATGGTTCATTTATGATTAATATTAACGTCTTCCCCAAACTCCAATGTTGCAGTACCACTGGTAGCCTTGGGAGGCAGTGCTGAGATTAGAAGTAAATAACAAATTGCATCATTCGATTGTACATCTACCTCATAAAGTACTATTTTTCTGTGTATTTGGTCAGTATGTTCATTTAGAAAGGAGCCCACTGATACAATAAAGATCAATGAGCAAAAAGCTTATTTGAATGCATTGGAAACACAGACGTATAAAGGCAGGGACATTTTTGTGCGTATATAGAGAATGAATGGATGGATGGACATTCAAACATGCATTTCTTTATTTCTACCATTCCTTCCTGCCCTTTATGGTCACCAGCTGCAACATTTGTTCTGTGATTCGTCTCGCTTTGTTTAGAAGCTAACTCAAGCTCAGATGTTTTCAAGAATACGTTCAGGTACAAGTTTTATGTGCAGGCCGTATCCTTTAATATATTTTTTAGAATCCACTGTGGGCCAATTAAAAAAGAACCACAGGCGTCAGCTGGCCCTCGGGCCACAGTTTGAGCACCTCATGTGATGCACTCAATCAATTATAAGGTTCTCATAAAATTATAAGTGTTTGGAAATGGATAATTTTAACTCTTGGGTGTTGTTAATCCCATTTTAAGAGCTACTTTTTTTTCTTTATATTTGTGATATTTTAGAGTCAGTCGTATAAAACAACTGACTGTTATCTAATGTGTAGTTAAAAATCTGTTGGACATGAAAAAAATGGATCAAAATGACATTGCAATTCACAACAATAAAATAAATAGACTAAAATTGGATGTCTTCAAAAACATTTTTCTATTTTTTTTTTTTAACCACAAAAGTGATTTGTCCTATAATTGTTATTAACTTAAAACAGTATTAAGAAACAAGAAAGATAATTTGCCGTACGATGGGTGAAGTGGGAGGTGATCTTCTGAATTATAGTGGAGACAAATTTGTGTTTTAACTTTTCAAAAATAGTAGTATAAAACAAATAATGCCAGGTCTATGTGAGAACAATACTTGTATTGTCAAACAAAAATTATTTGATTTGAGTGTTCTGCATGTTGCATTATTTTTTGTCATGATGGATGTCACAGTGAAGTAGTGAATAGCTCTCTCATCTTATCACTAGTTTGTCACCAGTCTGTATGTTCGGCCTGTTGGGCATAAGTTACTTCTGACAGTTGTCGAACATCCCTGTGAGCTTAATTGGCGGTGCTCTTGAACTAGAATACGTACCGCTAGTTGGGTGGTTTTAATACCTGGGAAATTATGAGAATGGGCTTGCTCTTCTTAAACCTTATCAGCATTATAATATAGAAGTAAAATGTGCTCCATGGTCCATATTGAATTCATGTAAATTTAAAATACACTTCTTTGATTTGTTCCAGCCAAGAATGAACAAATCACGATTATTCTCCTGTTCTTTTGACATATGAACAATGTTTTCCACAAGCAAGGTCAACCTTTCCAGAATAACCATTTCAAGCTGACTGAAACCACAATATAGAGAATTTATCCCAACTACTCTTAGGTTCTAAGGACTGACAAAGGACATCCATTGTCTGCAGGGATTGGCTTCAGTCGCACAAACGAAACTTCAATGAGGTGGGTTTACAAGAAGAATGGATCTGAACCTGATTAAGTAGGGAACACGTTGAGCGACATTAGATTTCAGTGTTTGTAGCCTTTTATCATTTTCTGATACATGTTCTGCAAGGTTTAATGCAAACATTCTGGTGGAACCGTCTGCGGTAGTACTCAAAGTGGTTGGAATGGAGGAAGAGCATTTAACACCTCACCTCACATGTGGACAGTTCTTGCATAGTGCACCAGTAGGAAATATTTCATCCACTTCCCTGACCTGGATTTTCAAAAACTGTGTTGGATCTCAACCATCAACCTTTCCTTGATCACATGCCTGCTTACAGCCACATCCCGACCGGTCAGGGGGCTTTATGAGGGTCTTGAGTATTCCACAAGGGGTTTTGACTCTTTCTAGCGGTCTGTAAATTGGAGAGGAAGGGCTTACTTATTATGTAGAGGTTTATGAGCTTCCAGGGGCCTTGACAAGTGGCCAGTGCTGATAAATCCCAGTGAGTTATTTCGCAGCAGTTAAAACCTTTCGCTGTTTTAGAAATGAAAGTGGACAGCACAGTAACTCCTGCATGCAAGAGATTGTATACACAAAAGAAATAGAAAGGACACTGTTTGGTTGGCGTAAATTCCCACATGACCTTATTGGTGGATGAAAGCCAGGAATCAGATAGTCATGTTGCATTTTGAATAGGAATTGTTCTTGCTTTATAGTTGAATGTTAGATATGTCACTGTCAGTATAATCAGCAAATACTTCATTCGATCTGTTTCGAATGTTGGATGATAAAACCACATTTTACATCTCTGCTGTTAAAACCCATTGTCTTTGTACTGAGAGCCTTCGAAACGGTTTGTTCTCAGACTTAACCATTTCATGGTATTGTCATACTCACCCTAAAAGGAAACACTTGAAGGTGAAGTTGAATTCATGTGACTTTGTTTTTGTTCAGTTTTCAGGCCAACCTGTGTGAGAGTGGCAGAATGGGTGTTTAGAATATGTGAAAGTTCTAGAATGTGTAAAGGTTCGAGAATTTATGGACGTTCAATAATGTATGAGGGTTCCTGAAATATTTAGAATTTTAAGGATAAATGACACGATATTTTTGAGTGAAAATGAAAAACTTCTGCTGGGTTTTACGCAACAATGTTGCTTGGAGACACTGAAAATGCAACTTTTTTTTAAAATGCCTCCTGTTACTGCACAGATGCTTGACAATATTGACAATATCCACAGTGTTGGTCATCAGAGTGTCATGAATCCCAGTCGATATTCTCCAGGGACTTGTAGTTTTACAGTTGAGACAACGTCTGTGTACTTGCCATTGTTAATGTTTATAATGGTATTTGTCTCTGTGTCCATGTGTGTGTGGTTTCGTGACAAAAACAAGCAATAGCGCCAACTCGTGACCTGGCATGTCAACAACATCACATCGGAAATTTCTACCATTTCTGTATATTTGCATCATTTTGAAAATGTTGCAGTGTGATCACAAAATTATTTTGAAAACGAAACTGCAAAAACGATTTCATTTAAATCGCCTGAATTGTGTAAATGGGGCTCGAGGTTTCTCAACTTTATGGCGATTCCACACTGCATGGAAGTTCCAAAATCTTAACAAAGTAGCACAAATTACATTTTTCTACGACAATAATGGTGATGAAAACAGTTGCTGCTGTCTGCACACATTTTGTTCTCCGAAATCCCTCGCTGTCTCTTTTATCTATGCGCTCTGACTCCCTCCATCTGTCTCTCTCAACTCTGTCTCTACATATCTTCCTCTATCTCGGCTGCTCGCTTCTCCACTCCCACTAATAATTTCCCTATCCAGTCGCAGCTCCTCGAAACACCCACTCACCTCACACACCCACCGACCCAATGTGTGAACCATCCTCCTCGCCAAGGAGAACACACGCACACACACACACGACACTTGAAAAAGCGGCTGTATGTTAATAGATGGGCTGAGCTTTGGATGGTGACACCTCGTATCCATCACCGGAGCTTATCTGACGGCCGAGCTGGGAGGTTCGACACCATGCAGCCAGATGTAGAATTAACGGGGGGAGGAAGGGAAGGCGATCCTGTCTCTCACTGCTTTACAAACCTCTTGCAGCAGTGCAGTGCATGAGGTGGTGGGAGGTAAGGGTGGGGGAAGTAAAAGAAGTGAAAAAGAAGGAGCGGACCAGCTGTTCTGTGCCTATAAACACGAGACCTGTTGGCAAAACAAAAGATATAGATGCAAATTTTAGCTGGTTTATTTTTTTTTTTTTTATCTTGAACATCTGGCTCACCCACCAAATTCTTTAAATTTCTTTTTGTTTTGTTTTTAACATTCCCATGTGTTTCTGAGTAGTATTTGATCAGTAAGCTGTTTTCAACAACAATAACTGTAATCTGCTGGTTTTGATTCAGAAACTATTCAACAACAGTTCTTAGCATTATCATGAAATTTACATTTATCCAAGTACAAAATTGAGTTGGTTATGTACAATTTACTATGGTGGCAATATTAAACAAGCCATTTGATTAACTTTGTGTAGGAAAACAACTTCAAAATACATTAATTGATGCAGACCCTATTAACCTGCGTGACATCTGAACAGGTATGACTTTGTTTTTGTATTCACCCACAGTTGAGGTAGGCTGTCATAACAGCGCGGGTAATGCTTAAGAGCCATTGCTGGATAATGTTGTGGATTGCTGACTATGATCACTCAAAACTACATATTCAAGTCGAAGAAATCGTTTGGCCGTAATGGCCGAAGGTTTAAGACAATTTACAGTTTGACATTTCTGAACTTGTTTCTAAGATAAAGGTACTTTCCTCCTTGAATGCAACCTTTCTCCTGATACTTTACTCTTTAGTCCTTGTCTATTGCTTCTTTTATAAATACTCTGGCAATTCGGGTGACCTAAAACCATACAATCTAAAACATATTTTTTACGATCCAAACAAAGTTAAATTCGTTAAGCAGCAGCCATTTGGCTGGAATAAAATATTTTGAAAAGGAAAAAGAAACTGTGGGAATGGTTCAGTCATACCTTCTAATTAAAGTTTTTCATGCAATCAGGACATATGGATGCGTGTTGGATGGGATGATAATGTTCATGATGTCATAAACAGTGTCTGGCAGCACTCTTACACACAAACACACATGCTGCTATCTTTGTGGAGCCTTCTCATTGACATAATGCATTTCCTATCCTAACCTCAACTCTAACAAATAAGTGTCAAACTCGGAAATCAATAATAACATTAATCCAATCATAACTTTACCCTAAAACCACATCTTCACCCTTTAAGTCACGTAAATTAACTTGCATTTCTCTCACTACGCTGATCAGTCAATACAAATGGTATGTGCTTTTAGTTTTCATGCTCTCCAGACAGCAATGCAAGACCACACATGCAAGTGAACCCTCAGAGCGGTGTCTCATCCCGAGCCTCTTCTAAAAGAGCTTATTGCTAATCACACAGTCGTGATTTACAGGAGTGCATCCCCATGCCCCTCTCACAGCTCACACACAGCTTCTCTGAGCAGCTAAACACGTATCAGCAAAGCCTTGTAGTACTGGGAACACAGCCACAGTCATCTGCAGAAAAACATCCTGGAGAGTATAATAGAAATATGTTGCCAAGTCAGTGTGAAGGGTCGCTGCTGGGAAAAAAATTGATTTTGTAAATACTTTGACTCATTTGGCTTCATCGGGAAAAGAAATGGAAACACTTAGGAAGCAATCAGTTCTGTGTTATTTGTTGTATAAATGGCTTTCATAAATCTTTGGATCGTCTCATAGCTTTTGTATGGGTGCAGACTGCGGAGATGTTATCATGGTTGTTTCCATGGCTTTGTGACAGGTGTTTCAAAAAGGAAAAGAAGGAAGAAGTGAACTGAAAAAAAACAGACAATGTGTTCCACTTTGGTAAATATACGGAATTACCTTCACTTTGAATTAGGAGCTCCTGGTAGTGTAAGAAGTGAAACATATTCAAGTAGGCAAAGCCAGGGAAAAAAAAAGTACAATGGCTTCTTTCAGGATTTCAAAATTGACGGTGAAATGCACTTTTGAAAAAAAAAAATGTAATGGCCACATTTGGGTGTGCACAATTTCTATTTTTAAAGATTGCTTTTGGTATAAAGTCAAGCTCAGCAATTAGGCAAATGAAAATGTACTTGCCGATTTAGTACATGGTTACCGCTTGGCAAGTGAAGTGAATAATACTGATTGTCTATTATGGCACTTGGAAGCTGATGGGATAAATTACACAACAAGTGAAAACTTTCCAGAAAAATGTCTCAGAATAAATTTGACCAGGTTTGGCCAGTTTCTATCAAAAGTAGTTCAAGAAAAGCTGTGAACAGATGCTCATTGAATGATCCGAGTAGAAAGTACAGTAAAGAGAGTAAACTTTATTTTCCCTTGAGGTATATCATTACTTCAGAGAACAGGTAGTGCGATGTTCTCTGGACCAGCAGATGCTGGGTTATGACAATGAGGTGCCAGGATAGAGGTCACTGAGATTTCTTGGGCTTCAAAGTTGCAGACCAGTCAGATGGGACCAGGCTGACCGCTGGCCACTTCCAAAAGCACCAAGAGGCCTCAAAGAAGGTGAGCTGGCCTTATGAATCACACTTTCTTCTTCACATAGATGACTTGGGCGTATGCGCGTTGCTTGCCCGGGGGGACTCATGGTACCAGGATGCAACGGCGGAAAAAAAGCAGACGGTGAAAACAGTATGACGTTTTGGGCAACTGCTGCGAAACCTTAGGCCGAGCCTACTTTGGATGCAACTTTGACACGTAGCTTCCACCTAAGCATTGTTGCAGACAATTGACAATGTTTCATGGAAACAGTATTTCCTGATGGCAGTGACCAGAAAAGTGTTCCCGGCCAGTAAGAAGAAATGGAAGGTCAGAGGAGTGACGTCATGTTGAAACAAAACCACGGACGTTTCAAGCAAAATGAATGCTTTGCCTCAAAAAGAGATTAATTTGATATTACAATTTAAGAAATGAAAAAAAAAAAAAAATCAACGACTGACTGAATTGATGAGCTTGAATTAACTCAGCTAATAGTTTTAACCTTTCCAAACGATTGGCTTATGGTATGAGACGATATCTCACTCACTAAGCAGAAGAGTGATTTTATATTCTTCTGGACAGAAGACCAGAACAAGCACAGTGTGTGATTTCTAAAGTTAGTTCTGAAAATCCTCCCGACGCAGTAAAACGCATCATCATAACTTTCCATCATTGTAATTGATAGGCTGTCTGGGGGAATGGGAGCATTCCGACAGCCTGACTACCGTGTCTCATTCTCACTAATAGGACATTGCACCGGGGAGATTCTGGCTCGGGGGAAACAAAGAGAGAAGCTCAGCCGCCGCAACAGCTCAGAGCGAACGTAAAGAGGGAGGAGTGGGATGTAAGCGAGGGATGGCGGATGAAAGGGAAAGAGCGGGAATAATAAAAGATTTGCCAAAGCAGTAGGCTCTGTTTTTTTGTTTTACGCTGAAGGATGAGGTACCGCAGCTGTGAAATTTAAGTCCTGGTGTGGGAGAGGTGGAACCAACACACACATACGTACGTGCACGCACACACACCGAAGGGTTTTCGTCTGAGCTTCAGACATACCTGATGGAAAGACCATTCTGTAGCCGCCTTTCATCGTATTGCATCATCTCACAATATGACAAAGCGAGGTAATACGAGGCTCCGCTGTGGAAATAATAGTATTAGCAGGCGACCCCATGGGAGTTTTGTTTGCAGTGGGTTCATAATATGACTTGGGGGAGGAGCGTTAATCATGATTTGAGCCTTTCAAACTCTTGAAACATGCGGCAGACTTCCCGAGGAAGGCGTAGAAAAATCACTGTTCACAAAAATGAAAAACACAGAAGTTGGGTGATGGTATGATTCCAAAACAAGTACTGGCATGTTATGATTGGTGCACTTTCAACTCAGTATTTTCACAACAATCAGACCAATGAAAAAGTTAGATCACATTGTTTTTGTTGCAAAATGTAAAACTATTCCTTTTTGTTTTTACCTAAATATTTGATGTTTCCCATTTTTCTTTCTCTTTGACTGATCGACAGCTGCAGGTCAGCATCTTAACAACCACCTCATTCTTGCCTTAAATTACTTCACTGTTCCTTTCTGATGGCAGTGCTCACGATGTGCCATCCATAAAGAAAAGTCTTCAATTACAGACGTTGTCGGGCATGTTGGAAAATGATTCACTTTTTAGCAGGGCCCTGCATAAAAGGATCACTATCAATTTCATGGTTGTAAATATGAAGCGAGAGCCGGCAGCTAGAGATTAATTTAGCACAATGACTGGAAACAGTGGCTCTGTTCAAAAGAAACCGAATCCACCCAGAAGGCCTAAACGTCACTAAATTAGGAGTCTTTGCAGGTATCTGTCTTAGTTGGCCATTGTGACTTTATGTCAAGCCAATTGTAGAGGCCAAGCCTCTACAAGGGTTATATAAGTGACATGCTGCCTTCTGGTGTGTTGGATGAATGAATGTCCAAATCGTAATTTACAATGAATCACCTTGCTTCTATAATAATATCCAAAACTCAGTGTGCCGTAATCTCAAATTCATCTTTCTCAAACATCCAGACTTCTACCTGCTTCAGCATTACAACACTTTACCTATTGATTAAAAAAAAAAAAAAAAAAAAAGTAAGTTACAGTGTAAACGCAAAACTTTTTGGAAACAAAAATGCAAAAAAAAAAACCCAAAACTTTTAACTTGAAATGTTTTTTGAACAGAGGCTGAAACACTCCAAGACATGAGAGCTGCTCTGACATTGTCCAAAGAGCAAATTCTTTGTATGAGCACATGGAGCTTTTGCATGACGTATCGGTATTTTGTTTGCATTGTAAATTGATTGTAATCACTAGGAAAATCAGTGTTATAACGCTTATGTTTTGCACTTTTATTCTACAAAATTTGCACACGGTGTAAATGTGTGAATCCGATGTGAAAAAGGTGAAGCGGAAGAGCAGAGAGGCCAACTGAACCTTCTTAATAAAGGAAAATAAAACTTTCTAGGAACGTGAGCTTATTCAAACATATCGCTTGGCTGGAGCTCAGCATTGCATAAGTACATTTAACGGCAAGCTCAGTGCCATCAGAGGGCTCCCTTTTTGTCATTCATCATGCCTCAACCCTCACCCATATACTTCACGCAGTGAAATTATTTGTTTAAATGTATATTAAAACTTAATTCTACTGAGTTCCTTGCATGATAAATGGAGCTACTGATATCTCATTATCGTGTCTGTACATTTGTCTGCATTATTTAAATGGCAGCTACAATTCCATGACAATTACAGATGAGAACATTTGGTCTGCAGATTTCTCTTTCTTTCACGTGCTCTCCAGCTCTCATTAGCATCAGCAAGGAAACAACGTTATTAGAAAAACATTTCCATGGATCCTGGAATGATCACATGACAGTGAACAAGAGACGAGCCAAGGAAGGCCTTGAGATTGGGGAATAATAAGTGCAGGACCTGAGGAGATGATGTCCGTTGCTCACAAAGGAGCAATTTTATCTCCTCACCTTTAATAGCATCTTGTTGTTCATGTCCTTGTGTGTAATGGTATGTGAGGATTTGTCTCTTTCACCCTGGTAAACATTACTCTCCATTGTTCCTGTTTATAGTATATTTTTCTCTATGCGCATCTATGTGTGGGTGTGCGGTTTTATTCCAAAAACATCAACTTGTGGCCTTGTATGCTGACTACTAAAATGTTGTCAGTGTTCCTGCCATTTCCGTCTAAACCGATATAATTTTCCAAATGTTTTATATAATGCGTTTTCATTTGAAACATCATCACCTAAACAGGGTCTTAAAATATAGATGTTACTGTTGTTGCATGAACGTGACCTTGCTCGGATTGACGTCACTTCAGCAACAATTATTAACATTATTGCAATTGCCAACAAAACAAAACAGCGGTTGAAGACTTGAGCTCTTCACAGAGAATCCTCAGAACTTCATAACCACTATTTCTGCACTACAGGAACAACAGGGAATCTGGTAACAGATGGCACACTCCTTTCATTGCGGTTTCAGTCAAGTACCTTGAAAACATGCGTTCCACAGAGGAAAGGGCATCCGCTTCCCCATGTGTTTTGAGTGAGAATGAGAAAGTTATTGTCCTTTCAAACGTCCATTTGAATATCTTCCTGAAGATAAACAGACAAAATGCAAAAACTCATAGGAGAAATCCTTAAAGCTCAAGAAACACTTTTCCTGCAGCTGAATGATCTAAGACGTGCTTTTTTATATAGTTTGGGATGAAATATAATATTTATCTGGCTAAGTGTGAAGATGCCTGAGAACAGTTTGGAGCAGCTGATTATGTTAACTGGAAACAGATCAGCTGTCAAAACAGCAACCGCTTAGGAGATGCAGAGAGAGAATGGAGGAAGGGCAACGGGATGAGAGGAGGAGGAGGAGGGGGAGGGGGAGGAGGGGAAGGGAAAAGGAATTCCAGGATGCAGTGAACCTCTCAGTCACCCCCCCCCCCCCTCCCCCCCTCCTCCTCCTCCTCCCCCCCAAGTTCTCTGCCTTCCTAAGCCAGGAAACCCCCAGCGGTTTTTCAGAAGAAACCAGATCTCTCATCTCTCGTCTGCACGTTGCACTGGGATGTCCCGGGCTCATTATCCTGCTCATTATTCTCGTCTTCATTCCCAAACATAAATACCACCTCCCCAATGTCTTTGTCTCTCTCTCTTCCTTCCTTCTTTTCTCATATCTCAATTACACATTCAGTTTCTCTCTCTCTCTCTCGCTCTCTCTCTCTCTCTCTCTCTCTCTCTCGGTCACTGGATCTACCCTGCAAATACCCCCCCCCCCTATCCCAAAACCTCACAACGAGGTCCCCAGCTGACCATTAGAAGACCTGTGATGGAATCAACTACACATTAGTCAGCGTGATTGACAGCTGGCATTGTAAATGACTGTGTGTGTGTGTGTGTGTGTGTGTGTGTGGGGGGGGGGGGGGGGGGGGGGGGTCATGTTGGTCGATTTGCACGTCACTGCTGCACTCTGTCTTGAAATGAAATCACGGAGTGAAGATTTGAGAAACAGGAAAAATAAAACTGATGCACACATTCAAAGGGGTGCAGCAGGTTTGAAGCCACGGCAGGTGTACTAAAGAATGAAACAGGATGCATCAAAGACTGCCACTTGATTTGTCACAGAGAACTTTTTCATATAGTAGATGCAGTTACAGAATGCTGAAAAGACTTGGATTATTGAGATTTTATATCTGTTTGTTTGATGGACAGAGCAGATGACCGAATGATCTGATATCCTGTACATTATGTAAAACCTTAAACAAAATCTGAGACTTTATCTCTTGGAATCAGTGAGCTAAACAGGCCCAACTGTACACATCTTTACATTATAGTCATTTGACTCCTTTTATGAGTATACTTTCTTGTTACTCGTAACTTTTTAGGTTAATTAATGACTTGGCATTGTCTGTGTATATGCCTTTTTTTTCCCACTGTGGAGACAGAATTTTTCATTAAAAATGGTCTCAAACAGAGATGGATAATTATGTACTTTCAGTTGATTGTGTGTATCCATACACATTGTATGTGCATATATGCTGAAGAGCGCCTTAATCCAGATATGACTTTTGTTTAACCACAACCATTTTACCCCCCAAGTGCCCTGATAAAAAAATAAATAAAAAAATAATTGTTTGAATAGCTACCCCAGAGGACTGAATATAAGTCTGGTTTCAGCGAGTGAATGAAGACACACTGACTTTTTCAGCTGGACCGATTGTGTTGGTCTCAACAAGACATCACCACTGTTTTCCCTCACGTCATGGCATAAACATCCAAAACCCACTTTACATGTTAATGATTGTCACTTCAAATGGCTGTTAGTTAACTGTGTCAAGTACGATATGCAAGCTTGAACTTCATCCTGTTAATCATCCAAGCATGGGAGGCAGCTGGAAAGTAGGGTGAGCTGGATGAAGCGACCTTGGTCACATTGCCTGTCAGACAGAACGACGTCCTTCCTTAATCCTAGTTTTGTCATGAATATAAACTTTACAGCTGCAACAATGAGCGGCTTCACAACATGCCACTTCAAACAAGAGTCATTAATCAAAGCTGCCTGTTGCGTTGAGCAGCTGTCTCGATCTCACTAAGACTCATTATGTGGCAATGTGCTTCCTTAAAGATGGAGCGACAAGTCTTGCCCAGCAATAGCTGGATGAAGACTACAGTAGCAAGCAGAGAGGAAGACATCTGCGAACGGCCTGTGTCGTTTCAAAAACCTGATTAAAAAGTCGATGCAGTTCCATAACTTACGCATGGATAGCTTGCCAAGCTGTCAACAAGGATGTTAAAGTGAAGTCTGCTTTGTATTGGGACCATAGGTTTCCAGTGCGTTCATCAGAGTGAGCGGACAACATTTCCTCTCCAAGGACCTGGGGGGAAATGATGCAGTAATTGGTTAGATGTGAGACACTGACTTACAGAAATCTTGCAGAAAACTTCACTTTATGAGCTTTGTGCGTATATGTTGCTTCATTGGACACAAAGTGATTGACCACCGTAACAAATACTTCAGATGTTTTTGCCACCGCGGAATTGAAAATGTGGAATGACATTTGGGCGTTACACCAGGAGAGTGCAAACAATTAAGGTGTGACGCATGGACATAGTGTAAAGGTTAAAGGATAGGTGAGTGGCAGAGGAAAGATGGATGGAGACATTGAAGGATAACCAGATGAAGGAAGGAGAAGAGGGAGGTATGACAGTGATTAATGACTCTCGAAGTGTGTGTGTGTGTGTGTTGGGGGGGGGGGGGGGGGTTCCTGGTGTTTTGTTGATGGTCACCACCCTCGGTATGACATCTTTGTTGAGGTGTGAATAATTTTTCTCATAGTTTTACAATAAGGCTTCAATCTGGATACAATGCAAAATATATTATGGTGAGTGGATCAAAGTTTGTTGGGGTTTTTTTTTTTGGTGGGGGGGGGTTGTCAGATCGAAGAGGTACAACGTGTATTCTGACATGCTGTGGCACAGCCAATGGCCGATTCATCGTCTTATTGACTGAGAGGTACTACAGTTCACCAATCCAGCTAGAGAATACCCACAGCCACACTTCTCAAGATGTGATGGACACAAAACACTTACACAAGAGAAACATAGCCTCAAAACAATTGGATAAAAAATATAAACTAGAAGAGCAGTGAGAAAGTTCAGCACGTTTCTGCTATAATAAAGTGAAACTGAGTTATCACAGTGCTGTCCGTTCATATCATAGATGAATTAATATTATATAATCTGAAGTCACGCATCAACAAGTCGGGAATGGTCTGGTTTTGGACGCGGCAATGCGGTTGGTTTTAGCCTGGTGGATGTATTTTAATTCTTCATATTCTCAGAGAATAATTGCTCCTTCAGTAATCTGTAAACTGCGCTGCAGGATTTCTCTGTATGTGATAATGGATATGAAAAGTGTCAGGATCAGTACCAAACTTGAAAAAAAAAAAAATTGGGGCCATGGGCCACTTGAAGTATTTAAACGTTTTGTCATGAGTATTTTTTTTCTTTACATTTGTTAATTTCTTCCTGCCCAAAGAACTGAAGCCAAAATATTTAAACAGGCTGAAATTTCTCTATCCTGATGAAGTCCTTGAGTTGCAATTGGGAATATTCACCATTCCTACCAAAGTGCACAGCCGTGACTCTTCAAGGCACATGCAGGCTCCTGCAGGCCGTGACCTCTGCTCCGTGTACTTCCTGTCATTAGCCCAACCAGATAACATCCTGATGACATCACTGCTCTTCTATCATTTGACAGGCTGGAGCGCTGCCTCAGTGATTGCGAAGGCCACTGATAGTGATTGGTGATTGTGGCGGCATGCTGATTATGCTAAGCACCCAGGCAATTGTGTAGCATCTGTGCAAGTGTGTGTGTGTGTGTGATAGCAAATGTTCATGTTAAAAGTTGATTACCATTCAACCTGTTGACCCTGACCGCGATCCCTGACAACTCCTCCCACTTCCTATTCATCTCATCACCCTCATACTTTCCCCCTTTTTTCAGATGCTGTTTAGTGTAATTTCCCTGAAAAAACCATCTTTGTCAACAAGGCTACCAGTTCAAGAGCGACTCTTAAACATTGCGGCGTCTGAAATTCTGTTTGGTATAACCTAAGTAACAATATCTGGCTATGAATATGATCTGAACATCAAAGTTGCTTTCAATCTAGGTGTTTTTACAGTAGAACGTGTGAAATAATCCCTGTATGTACTGACAAATATGCAAATATTACACTGGATAATGTTTCTTTACATTTATTTCAACTGAACAAGAATGACGCTCAAATGCACCGTCGCAAACCACAGGCACAAAAAAAGAAAAACACTATCTTAAACTGACCCTGACCTCAGCAAGACACTCTTCTACCCCTCCCCTAAATTCTCTCCCGAGTGAAAAAAAAACAACTTGAAGCATATACAGACACTCATTAGCTGTATCCTTACCTCAAGTTGTTCTGTTGCAACACGACTGTATTTAACACCTTCGGGTAAACGCTGCCTGTCAACTCAAGTATCCACACCACATCTACTTTGTGCCTTCTCACCGAGTCATCTGAGAGCAAAACCGCTGCAGGCCAGTAACACCCTGTTCTCCCAGAAAAATAGACACAGCGAGAAAAGCTAATTGCTCTGGTGATACTTATCATCCAGTTTTAAAGCCTTTAATAGCTCTTCTTCCATCCCCTGGCAGTGGAAGGGATATGATTAGAACAAACCATTATAACTTGGCTCCCGTTTCCTCTTGATTACAGCCGTATTGGATCAAACAAAGTAATCATGAAATGTGAGAGCCCAGCAACAGTGCCACAACAAAGTTGAGAGGACAAATTTTCCAGGTAATCAGGTTGTAAAATATTTGCCTTAAAAGTTACAGTAACAGAAGCCAAAAGGTTTCTCCATTCACAAAGAAACTACAGTGAAATGTTGGTCGCTCAGCCCCAAAGCTAAAGGGCAGTAATAATAATGGAAATATTTTACAACTCAACATCTTACATGGGGTAGCTTGAGGTAAAACTGCACAATGGCGTAATGACCACAGCCACTGCAGTATAGGCAATGCATTATGGATGTTTTGCCCTGACACATAGTTGCTGCATCATTAGTTTGTGGGTCATTTTCTTCCAGCATGGTTTTGTCTCACCTAGTCATTTAGGCATCGTTCACACTGCAGAAAAACCAATTCAGATTTTTTTTTGCTCACAAGTAACCCATATCTGACCAATTCTGTTTATTTCACACCAGACCAATCCGAATATTTTTCTACATGCGACTGCTTTGTCATAGACGTGTGACTGACGTCACGGTAAACCGCCTGAGGAAGCAACTCAAAATGTTTAGATTTTGCTGGCTCAAATTTCACAACCACTTGAAAATGGACCGACACACGCTGACCTGTGTTGCCAGATATGGCGGTTATTCCCCAATTGGGGAGCCACATTCTCTTACCTTTTAACTTTGTTTATTTTTGTGCATTTGTGTGTTTATGGTGTGTTCTTTAGGACACCTAGAATAGTTTTATGGTTTTAACATGCTTTCTACACAGGCTGAGATTTGAGCTGGCTTTTATTGAGGTGTGTGGGTTTTACGTTGTTTGGGCTTATAACAATGAGTCACATCTGGTAACTCTGGTGCTGACCTGCATGCCATTCATATTTGTGTCGGTCAACAGCATCTTCTGCAGATGTGCTCTGGGACCGGAAACCGTCTGTCCTATCATGTTCATACAGCAGTCTGGTAGAGGTTGAGATTCAAATATAATATGAATGATCAGGAAAAAAAAGAATGGATCTCAATTTAAAAAAATCGGAATTGAGCATGAAGCCCTGCATTGTGAACCTAGCCTTAGCCTGCAGTAGAACAAACCTATCCTTACAGATTCAATTGCATCCGGGATGGTAATGCTCATATTTTTAGACTTTTAGCCTGCTGGGAGCTTTTGCATACAGTGATGTTTCACTATTCTCTCTCTCTCTCTCTCTCTCTCTCTCTCTCTCTCTCTCTCTCTCTCTCTCTCTCTCTATCTCTCTCTCTCTCTCTCTCTCTCTCTCTCTCTCTCTCTCTCTCTCTCTCTCTCTCTCTCTCTCTCTCTCTCTCTCTCTCCTCTCTCTCTCTCTCTCTGTGAAACTGAAAGTTTGTGGTCTGAGGTTTCTGCTCCCATCATGTCTGCAGTGAGTGGATTTATGACACTGTTATGACATTTTGTTTGTCGCTTTTGCTTGTTTCACCCTCAACCCAAACCAGGGTCTGTATCCCTCTCTACAATCATTCCAGTTAAAGGTTTTGCTTTTCCACTGTTGCTCATGCTCGATCAATTGAAATTGTTTCTCTGTAAAGTGCCTTGAGATGATTGTCTCATATTAGGTGCTATACAAATACAATTGGCTACATTTCGCTTTGCAAGAGTTAATTTACGTGCACATTCTGAATGAATAGTGTTTAAAGAAACAAAGCAGTTTTCATTGTGAGGCAATGAACAAGCAATTGAACAGGATGAGATGAAATAAATGAGTTGGCAAAAAAAAAAAACTTTCCATTGAAAAAAAATATTTTAAATTCAGGTTTAAGACCATCTCTAACTGTTGCTGTCCTGTTTAGTTTTTGAGGAAATGGAGTGATCCTTAAGGTAAAGTCGTAACTCAGTTGCTCGACACTTCCATCTTCAAATACTAAAGTGGGGTATTAAATTGCCCATCTTACCCTATCCATGAGCTGAAGCAACGTGGAAGTTGCTCTGAACCATAAAGTTGACTGATCATGTAAAGTGCATTGAGACTGTTCAAATGGTATGATTAAGAATATAAGTAGAGTGGTTTTTTTTTTACCATAACTGTTTCATTATGTAGGTGCTGAACTTTTTCTCGTGGAGGTCAATTTGGAGATTATCTTGCTCCTGAAGTGAGTATCCTGTTGGGGCTGAAAAAAAAGCTGATGAAAATGATATCACCCTAAAGTTGCTGTTGGTAAATTCAACAATAAATGCCACTGGGATTCTCCAAAGAGCTGTGAAAAACTGTTGAGATCAGTGATAATTCACCTTTATCGCCATTTGTGATCACGTTTCCCATTATTATTGAAAAAAAAGTCATTTGTTGCAACTTTAATGGCTAAAAGTAAGGCACATTGTGGGATGGCCAGAAAGCAATGCAGCCGGTTCCAGTAATTCATTCGTCGCTCTCCCCATGCAAAAATAAACAAAACAGAACGAAAAATCACTCCCTCTCTGAACACTTGGCTCGCGCTCGATAATCGCCGCCACGCGTAATCAATCCCATCATACTTTTTATGATCCCCAAATGACCCTCCCTTTTGAGCTTTGTGCAAGATGCTGGCAGAGAGTGGCCGAGAGGAAAAACAAAACGCTGTGGTTGTCCCTCCCCCGAGGCGCGAGCAAGTAGAGCAAAACATGACCGCGTAATCTCACACAATTAGGACTGTCTTGCTGATAAAACAAGAGGGGGAACTGGACGGACGTCAACTTGATTTCCACTGCACTGGACGCAGGAGAGAAAAGTATACGGTAGTGTGTGTTTATCGTGTGTTGCTCGCACATGCTCCGACATCCAGCAGAGCCTCGCTGTGTGTCCAAGAGATGGATATTAAATGCTTCACTGACTACCTCTCTCTCTCTCTCTCTCTCTGCTAAAATGTTGTTTCACAGTCCAGCAGATGATCGAGTTTCCGAGCTCCAATCTGTGGTGAGCGACATGTTGCCAATAACAGCGTTCACATGAGCCTCCATACAAGGTCTGGGGAGTGCCAATACCTAATTTTAATTACGGGAAACCTCTTGGTTGGCCAACAACTTTATCACTTCTAATTGCCCCCTGTTTCAAAAACCAAGCAGTCTCCATGTTGAGCAACCCTGAGGGATGCTTGGAAGGTGTGCTGAGAGATGTTCAGGAGCTTGTTTCTTCATGTGTCCTGCAGGAATACACTGAAATATTACTCATTACTTCCAAACAAGGACAATCTTTCTTAGCAACCTCCTTACAACCGCAATACAAGCTTGAAAAGCTCAAGAAAAAAAGGAGCCATTGGGCAATGGATTGGATGCCGAGCGTAGAAATTAATCTTGGGATCATTAGGCAGATACAGTGAAAGCGGCGTCATGTGAGGAGGGTGGAATATAATGAATGGCTGGGACAGTACTAAAAGATGAGACCCCATGGGAGAGGAGGAAGAAGAAGAAGAGCCTGGGGATGCGAAGACAGGAAAATAGATTATGAAGAGTAAGTCGGAAGGAGGAAATATAGGAAAATACCAGAGGGTGAAAGGTGGAAAAACAGCAGAGAGTGAAGTAGAGGATATGGTGTCCTCTGGAAGGTCAAGAAAAGAAATGTTGATATGCTTTGCAGAAATCTCGCCCTGAAATATCATCTCTTCAAATCAGCAGGATCTCAGGATGATGAGGGATGAGTTTTTTTTTTTTTTTTTTTAAATCACAGCTGCAGCCTTTTTACACGTTCAGTGACAAAAAAGCCTCGCTTTAATAAGCAGCCCGATGATGAGGTGCCCATGAGGCAAAAAGTGGAGAAAGGAAATGGCACAGAGAAATGACTTAACGCACGAGACAACTGGCTCCTTCAGATTTTAGAACTGGTCTACCACCTGAGGTCACTCAGTGAGTTATGAGTGTGTTTTTGCTTTTTCTTTTACACACCAGCACACTAAATACTCTCATAATAAAATAAAATACACAGAGAAGCTTCAACTGTCATATTTCTTTAAATCCGTTGCCACTATTAAAGAAAATCTTACCTGTTATTGTTATTTCCAAGTGCAGAGCTGCCTGAGCCAGAAATATTATCCTCAAATTGATACATGGACCAAGATAAGCAACCAAGCAACCTTTAGGTCTGTTAGTATTGGCTCAGTCCACTATGGTATGGACGATTGGTGATAGTGAATAGATCACTCACAAAGAAAGAATGCTTTGAAAATGTTGTGTTTTTGCAACTTTTTGAAAATGTAGCGACTCCTTATAGATGGTGGAAATGCAAGTTTCGTGAAATATGGATACTGTGTATGATATTCAAGGCCATAGTAAATAGTTCTTCTGCACATGCACACGTACAGTAGATGCACATTTAAAAATCATCAAGTAAATGGCAACTGTGGACATATTCTTTTTATCAGTTCCACATATAGTAAAGTCAAAACATGACTGTTGCAGCAAAAAGGGAGAAAAATGGTGATTACTAAATGATGTAGGTTCTATGATGTAAGATTTAAACAAAGAAAGACAAAGTCTGTCTGAGTGCATGTACTGAACTGTTGTTCAAATCTCACATACATGATTAAATGGGAAAAAAAAACAAAAAACAATACACGTTGCGAGCACTAAGATCTTCATCATCGTTAGCAAGGGTATGTGCAAGTTCTAAAGCTATTATGAGGATAATGGTCTGCTGATCCTGTCTCTAATGTCCATGTCATTGATGAGTCCCAACTGAGCCAATTGTAACCAAAGTAGTTTGCTAACAAAAAATCTTACAAAGATGTTGGTAGTCTTTGTATGTGATTGTTACCGGCTTTGTTTACCACTACACTGCTCGAATACAAGCGAACCAGCACATCTAAACACCCATCCACAAGTCCCACAAGTAGCTCATTTGTTACACTGAGTTTTGTCATTGTTTTGGCATCAACAGAAAGCTAAATAAACTATTCCAGTCCCCCAAAAGGTTTACTTAATTACAGTAAGCAATTCTGGAACGTCTTATTGTTGTTTTTCTGCAGTCCTGTTCAGCAACTCCTTGGATTCAATTGGCAAAACGCGGCCTAACAATCCAAATGAATTTCAATAAAACGTACCGTCGGAGCACCCGCTAATCTTTTCCCTTGATTGGAAGTGTGCTCACAGATGAAGCCATCAGATGCTGAGTTGGAAGACGACCCACAACATCTGGTGGACATTTTGCCACAGCCTTTTTCCTATTTATTTGTTTTCCTTCTAGTCCTCATCCAACCAGCTCCTGTCGTTGCTGCGATCCACTGGAGGAGCTGGAGCAACAACTCAACATGGATGACTGCATGCGCCAATCAAATAAATCACACGAAATTGTGAAGTGCCTTGTGTCCGAATGTCTTCTTCTTACTTTGTTGTGGTTGGTCTATCCAACCAACATTTGATTTAATACCATTATTAATATCCTGGATGGAGCAACAAGGTCAAAGGGTATGTAAAATTAATGTTCATCAACTTTGATACCAGTAACATGTCAAACCAGTTCTTATACTAACATGTTGCTCTCATTTTACAGACAACTGCAATTATTCTGCGTCACACTTTCAGCTCAGCCCCATTAGTTGTGGACTCATTTGGCCTCTTTGAACAGTTGTGATCCAAATATGAGCATCATCACCAGAGGGAGCAATCATGCTCATGTACACAGCAATTATGTAAATGTGAGACCATCTGCTCGAGTCTTCATTTTTTTTCTTGCAGGAACAACTAATTTCAAGAGTGTACTCCACCTTTAAAAGCCAGATAAGACCGTATGTTATGAAAGACAGATGCAGGAAAACAGGGCGAAGAGAAGGAATGCCCACGTTGTTATTTTGCATTGCGGCAGGTGTCATTCAATGTTTTAGACCTGAGAGTAGTCCTAATCACAAATGGTACCGATGAAACCGATCCACTTGGAAGTACACTTAAAGTCACATAAAGTTACATAAATTCCAGATGTCTTTTAATTTGCATCATGGGGATTCGGAACAGGCACATTTGCTTCCAATGGGACCCACAAACCCATTTGATTTCTGATGTTCAAAATGGCTTATGTCATATATGTTCAAGTTCATGTCCCGATTCTTGACCCATGTCTTCTCTATCGACTGTCTCTTATCTTCAATTCAGTTCAATGTTATTTATTTAGCACCAACAGTCATTTCAAAGCACTTTTACAGAGGAAAACCTGTGACTGTGGACAAGGAAAACTCCAGCAGACAGACTAAATCTACTCGCTGCAGACGTGATGGGGGAGGAGGCTTGTTGCCCCACCCTCCATGGGTCTTCTCTCACTTCCTTTAATTGTTGCCACTCACATCCCGACAAGCTCCCTTCTCCCCATAAAGGATTCAAACCTCAGTGTTCCTCGGTTCCTCCGTGTTCGTACTATATGTTTTCCTCCCGCTGTTCAGTTTCTGTTTAATTCCTGAAAAACGCCCAGTATTTTTGCTGCAGAGTAACCCTATCCAAACTTGTTTGTTTCCACCTTGGGTTTTTGGTCGTTCTTTCTTAATAGCTCAGACTTGGGTTTCATTTGATCTTTCACAAAGACTTCTGTTTCTGGATTATTATCAGTAATTATGGTTGGGAGAGCGGTCAGAGAGGAAACCTGAATTTAATGTTTCAGTCTGGAAGAACAGTGAAAACTGTCCTGTGGAGAAAGTGGTCAAACCTTGTGTTTATTCAGGTTACTTTTTTTCCCTATTTGATAAATGATACACACTCATGTGTGAATGTAGACAAGAAAGTTGAGCTGCTGGTTGTGGTGATTGATTGATAGTAATTATTTAAAATGATTATAATATCGATTACTATATAGAGCACGTTTCATACAAAAATAAAGTTCAAATTTCAAACTTTGAATTTTGATACAAGTTCAGTATAAAAAGAGGCATTTTTAAAAATGGAGTAAAATTGAAATTTGAAGAAAGACACTATGCGGAATAAAAAATCATGAGGAAATTTCACAATCAAGCTCAAAATAAATATATAAAAAGACAAAAGATCAGTTTAATAAAAAGCTGGTCTAACATAGAAGGTTTTAAAACTGGTAAAAGTTGAATATGTACTAGGCATTGTGCACGTGCATTCATTTATTTAATTCAATTTCATTAGTGATTGTGTGTCTCATGACAGAAATAATTAGATTTGACATTTAAAAAAAACCTCATTCAACCATGTTAAGGCACTGGAGTTTTTAAAGGCCTCATGCTGTACAAATTGAGGTGAATAAATTATGTTTTCGTGTTTATATGAATGTTGTTGAATTACAACCATTTACAAGGTACAACATAACATGTCATCAGCAAATAAATATGGAATGCATGACACATTTTTTACTGACCCAGCGGAGTATATTTTACGGCAGTAGGATTATGAGAACATGTGATTGGCCAATTCTCATTCATGCCAACCTGTCATGAAGGAACAAGCAACTTGGTCCTGGCAGACATCAATTAAAAAAAAAAAAAAAAAAGCTTATGGAGATAGTTCTGGGGAAAAATTCCAAGAGATGAACAGTTGTGTACTGGTTGGAATTCATCTTAGTCAATTTGCTGCTGATCATTGATAAACATCCTCCACTTTTAAGTGGCTACAAGTTACACACTTATTTTAATTTACAAGTCATTTTCACAATAAATAGTCTTCATCACCAGATTATTGCTTCAAAAATTGAATGTTATGGAGAAACTTTTTTTGGTGGATGTACCTATTGACCACCCCAGCCACAGTAACGCACACTCATGCCAATCAAGGTTTCCAGTGCCTCACTGCAGGACAGAGTAATCCCTTCAAAAACAAAGATGACCAATCCAATTCGAGACGCCTCATTAAAGGCATCTTGACGTGCGACTGCTGATGGAAACTGTTCCTTTAACGTTTGTAGAACAGAACACACCGTCCCTTCCAGTCTGAGGAGGAACAGCCCTTGGATAAAACTTTAAAGGTGCTTTGCAAAGCGATGCTACAAAGGTTCTAAGAAGACCACGTTCGTAAATTCTCTCTCTCTCTCTCTCTCCTCAGAATCCCCCTTCATGGTACATGTACACCTGAGGCCCACCCCCGAAAGCGCTGCCTCGATCATCTACCATAAAAATCTCACTCTACGGTTGGTTTATGGTTCAGACGGGTGCGTGGGAGTGGTTGAACGAGACGGGGGTGGTGTGTGTTGTTTGGCTCGCCAACACTTTTTCCAGCCTGAAGAAAACAAGTCTATTTGTGAAGTTGCCACAGGAGCAGAGTGTACCTTAGCTATGGGGAGCGTGTCAAGTGTGGTGAGTCCACATGTGTTTGTGTGTCTTTGACGCAGCCGGCTCAGTGGCTGGCTGGTGGATTTCAGTGGCACACAGTGCTGCGTTTGAGCATTTTGGCTGTTATTACCAAAGACTGGCTCCACAGTCATAACCAAAATGTATGGAGGTATACAGCAGCCTTGCAATATTTACACAGATTCAATTGTTTCATCTTGTGTTCATACAATCTCATTTAGCTTGATTTATTTTCCCAAGCTTTTCAGTCATCCTCTTTTTTTCCTTCGTTTCCACTGGCTTACATAACCAATTGGTGTGTGAGAATGAAATATAAAATAAGTGCAAGAGCGTCTGGAACAGGAATAATGAAGCAAAGGCGGAGCGCTAGGCTATAATTTCAGTAAAACCATGAGATTGTGGGGGTATCACCAATGCAGAGTAAATCGAACATCACAGTTGCCCTGCCTCTCACTACCGTCTCTCCATCAGGGGTATATAGTTAGCCTCGTGGGTATTAGTCTGGAGCCACATCCCATAGCCATAACTCTGAGGTCAGTCCCGCTGTTTAAAACGAGCTCTTGAAGGGTCGGCGGTGTGCGAGCTCCCACGTCGGGCCCAACGCCGCCAGAACAAAACGAATACAAGACCAACTGTGCATTTTCCATGGGTGCTCTGGGGTTACTAAGTAGCAAATAAATGCAGCCTGTTGGCCGAAGAAACCATAATGACACGGTGAGAACGTGAACGTACATTGAAAGAAGTTCAATGAATTCAGTAGGTCGCTTGAGCTTATGTCAAGGGACCAAGTATAGGATTTATGTCATTTATATTTGTACCCAGTACAGAGATGTGTTGTGCCAGATGACGAAGTAATGGAAGAACTACATAATAAAAACTCACAGCAGATTAGCATTTCATGTACAAAAGGGATCCATGTTCATTGGTATCCCTGAATTTTAAGGTACAAAATTAAAATATTTACAAATAAATGCAACATAGCACTATTTTGTAAATTCTAAATATTAAATTAAATAGTGAACAAAGCAAAACAATTCTATATGTCTATTTATTAAATATACAAAAAGGCATTAAATGTAATTGAAATCATTTCATTCATTAGCAAATAAATTTTTATAAAAGTAAGACTCGATTTTGTTTGTAGACCTGGTCCTCCAGCCACACTTCACTTTCACCCATGGGGGTTAATGTTTTAATGCCAACATGGCCAAAGAACTCAAAAGTATGGTCTACTTGTATCATAAGGGATTGTTACCAGTTTCTTTTTTTCAAACGCGTTAACACAGAGAGCTATTTTATAGCATTGGATATTATGTAGCCCAAAATGAATCCAAAAGCTCAAAAAAAAAAAAAAATCAATGATTTTATTTGCAGTTTGTAATATAGTCCGTAAATTTCACATTCAGAAAACTATTACAGTGTTTCCAAGACATAAAGTGATAAATTCACCCAGAGGAGCAATTGAGGCTTGATGTGGATTGTTTGGAAGAAAAAAAAAAAGGCAATGCTCGATGTGCTTAAAATTTCAGGGAAAGCTGGAGCAACATGCTTTCAACATGTATCATATACCAAAGAGTGACCCAAGGAGGACTTGGGTTAGCCAGTGATTCAGTGCATCGGTTCATTTATAGGCAGCCAAAAAACCATTAAGTACAGTCTACCTACTTTATTGCATTTTCATGGATCCATTGCCTCTGTCAAAGGAACAGTAAAAAGAATGGCAAAGATTACCAAGCAATTTTTGCACAACATATGTTGGAAAACTAGCTCTGAGATAAAGCTTTTGGCTTCTTGTGAGGAAAATACACCAAAGCACACATAAAAAGTGCAGGGTGACTGTTGAAAAGGAGAAATTACTTACTTTTAAAACTTTTAAATAGCTAAAGTGAAAGACATGATAATTAGACTTACAGCTACTATCAGAGTACATTGACAATTCATGTATAAGTAAAAGTAAAATACATAAATATTGGTGATGGACAGTTCTGCTGTCTTGACTTTCTGACACATTGATGATTAGTCTTTAGATTCAAGAACTATGCCTACTTTTATCTTTAAAAAAAACCTAAACCTACATGTCAGTTTCATGAAACTGACTGCCTTTTCGGGATGTAAAGAATTCATATTTATCTTCAGCAAAATTATTGAACTGGAAGGCTTCTGTTCTTCAGCAGATGGAATGAGCTGAGGGATTTAATTGATAATGATTATTGCATGGATCTCTCCTAGTTAGGCCCTCCTCTTTATAATCAGCAATAGGTGCAGCTATGATGGTGGTTAAGGCAACGAGGTCTGTAGAAACTGGCATTTATGAGAATTTGTGTTTTTTAAGGAATTCAACCACCAATAGATTTAGTTTGTTTAAATTGTTTAATTTGTGCACCTTTAATTGAAACTTTGGAAAACCTCCCCATGAAGCCACAACAGTACCGGTACATGTCCCTGTTTTGTCGTAAACTGCAAATGAAAATGCTTGGAAGAGTCCTGAAAGCTCCAAAAAGGCCTCGAAGATTTATTAATTACATCCTCAAATTCAACTGATTGTGATCTGTGAAGAACTTTTTTTTTTTACAAAAGCTTCCTTCATACTTGCATAAGTGTAGTGTTATACTTGTTGAAGCAGTTTTACTCTACCAGGTTGCTGAGCTGGGGGACTTTAACTGTCGGATCAGCAAGGATGGATCTTGACGGCAAGAAAATGACTCAAGAACATCGTCTGTCTGCAGGGACGTGAGAAGCCTGCAGAACAATTGAGCTTCCGTGAGGTCATTGATATGCTCCTATATCGTTTCCATTGTGGTGAGCTATCCAACAGCATGGGAGGACACATACTGTACACATTGCAGAACATTACGAAGCAAACCTATCAGTTTACATAGCAGAGATGAGAACTGTACAGCCTGAACAAATCTCATGTGTTGTTCCTGTACACACCTCTTGTCTCAAATGTGTACAACTAGTTGTCAAAGGTATATTCTAAAGAGCACTTAAGTTTTTCCAGTGATGAATATGCATACTCAAACATTGTCTATAATATAATGATTTAAGCCAAACTAAAATGTTTACAAAGGGACAATCAAGTAGTTTCAGTACCTGAATCTCAATATGACAGTTTCACATTCTTAATAATCAACATATTATCATACCAAAAGCAATATAAATGTGGATTTTACCTTGGTAGTGAATTTGTTTCTTCTTTCAGTTAACTCAGAGTTTTTTGATCATATAGATAGAAAAATGGAGTGGAATGACTGTCAAAGAACTATTGAACAGGAACTATTGAGGGGGTGACTTTGGAAAGTCTTCTATAAGTAGATCTGTCTTAGTAACCTGAGCACAATTGTATTACTGGAGTGTCGATGTAACTACTTAGCTGAGCTGTCAGCGCCATGCAAGGTTATCCAATGATTAATAATCCTGATGTTTCCACATACAGAAGAAGAATCAACTAACAAGAAGTAGAAACAAAACCATCTACCAGTCAACTTTCAGGGGAATATACACGGATACTAGAAACTATACATTCGCTGGTGGCCTCTGGATTGTCTGAATTGAATAATGAGCCTTGTTGCTGTTTTCTATCTCTTTGGAAATTGGCTTGGACAGTGTTTTCATCCGAAAATGCTGATCCCCTGGACTTAAAATACTTGACTGGCACTGATGGGTCAGACTTTTTAATGAGTCAGGGGTTTTGTTCGTTGAAGGATGAAAGAGAATTTGGTGAGAACTGGGCTTGAAAACGAATGGAAAGTTTCTCTTTTGGACACGGATGGATTTCTATTTTTATTTATCCTATTTATCTTCTTCCTTAGGACTGCTGCAGAGAGGCGCCTCATTTGTCTTGATGAGTACGAAATGTTTTATGGAGCTAACATAGGTTGAAGCCAAGTGGCACAGGACTGACAGCGAGACTAAACCAGACTGACAGCTAGACAGATAGTCATCCTGCCCACCAATCTCACCTTGTCCTCCGGGAGGCTAATGTTTCTGGGAAAATCCCACTCTGCTCGTTGCCGTGTCAGTTCCTTAAGGCTAGCGTGAGCATATGGACAGATGACGGGATGAGGGAGTTTGGTCTGATCAGCTCACTGGATGAGAGCGGAAAGGATGTGGGTAAAGGATGTGTATGAACGGGTTCAGCCCTGTGGCTGTCTCTGTGATTGGGCTTTCTCACCTTTTCTAATTGCAGTGCTTTTCCCATTAATGCCATTCACTATTAAGGCAACTTAAAACCCTGCCTTGGCTCACAAGCAGCCTCTTACGTCACCATCTCTTGACCAACACTTAAATCACTTTAGTCCCATTGTCAAAGAATAACATCAATGTAACACAACAAGATGCAAGCATGGGAAAATAAGGAGGCTGGTGAAAAAGGTTGTTTTTTTTTTTCCCCCCACTGTTGCTTTACACTGATTCCTCTCGACTTCCGTACAAATTAGGTGCCATTATTCGGCTGACAAACTTGGGCATGGGCTCCAAACGGGAGGGGTCAGTCTTGGAAGGGCTGTCTAAACAAAAGCAACAATGGTTTTTATTGTCGGGCTGGCTGAAACTAACCCACACACCCCTGGCATGAGCACAGCTTTCAGTGGAACAAGCCGTCAGTAAGCATAAACTCGATTTAGCCGTTTTTAAGCTGCGAGCTGCTCTCAATAAGGCATCGTTTTGACTTGCTCTTTCTTTTCTCCCATCTCTCGGGTGCATTTCTTGCCTGGACAGATGCAATTTAAAAAAAAAAAAAATCTGACATGACTAAAAATGGGTTTTTCAACCTATGTTTACTTAAATTACCTCTCATAATGGATTTTCTTTGGAGTGCTGATTTCGTCTCGCTTTACTTGCATGTGAACAATAACTATTGGTGGCTTCCCAGCGAGTCGAGCCCTCCTACCTGGCACTGTTCGCCCATCACTGGGCTGGCAAAGTGGCTGTTTAAAACACAGTATGGTCGGCACTGGAAAGCCTCTGGTTGTTAGTGGTTAACCCATGACTCCCCACAGAGGCCTTCTGCTCACTCGTCATCCTGCCGACACCCAAATAAATCGCTTGAAGTTTCTGGGTATCCATGACCGAGGAAAGTTATTCAAAGAAAGAATATAAGAACGAATATATGTTCAATGGTGAGAAATTACCATATTTTCCATGTGTTGATATTACCAGAGGAAAATATAATATGTAATACAGAGCGCTCCACTTACATGAGATGACATCACACTTACATTGGTCGATTTCTATATCAATCCAACCTTCATACCTGCTAAATGCAGGGAAGTTAAAGTGATTACAGAGTCCAGAGCGCAAATAAAGGTACATCCCGGAGAACTAAAACATCCATTACAGGGCTAACACAGGAGAGGTTACAACACAAACTCATGCATAAACATACAAACGCCACACAGAAAAGCTCCATTTGCTAGTATGTTAAAACAAAGAACGTTATCACTGTGAGGCAACAGAGGCATTACCATTGTCCCACCTCATTTGTGCATTGAAAGGATAAATTTCAAAGCCAAACTCATAGGAAGTTAAATTTCTCCACATTGCAAGAAAACCTTGATCACATGGGTGGTCACTTGATATGGTCCAAGTCCATCCTTTTTTTTCTTCCAAAGGAAGATTATCATGCTTTTCATAGCCATGGTTTTTATAAAACCAGGGTATTAATCATTTGTAGGCACCATGAGTGCCTATGTTAGGCTAGTGAATAGATCCCATTGGTTTGCAAAATGATGAATGACCTTCATACTATAGCTGGGGTCGGATTTATTTCCAAGGTCTCAAAAAGTAAATGATAAAAGCCTAGTGGATTAGTGTCTGTAAGCTGCCTTGTTCCTGAGATACTTTTACTTCAATCTAAAAACTCAATTGTCGCTGGAGAGTACTCAAGCCAAGAGGTAAAATAACTTTACTCATAATGTAATTATCTTCATCTTTTGGCTCTGAGCTGCATAAAAAGGCTGCGCAGCATTTCCAACTCGGCAACAAAGCTATTACTGTATCTGCCATTGCCTCAAACGTCAACATCATCAAGATAATGCGTGTTAAATTTCATTAATTTGATGGGATCGATTTGCATGGATTGACTTTACCCTTCGGAGAAAATCCACTGATTGCTGGAATTCAATTGACAAAGTGGCCTCACTTAAAATTTCCTCCACTGTAATTAGGAGGCAGACAGTGCACTATGAGAAAGTGAAAGGTAAATAGAAGCGATCACCAAGGCCAAGGTTACACAAATCTCTGCCATGATATAACCAACCAAAGCGCTGCCTGTCCTCCCTCGTTTTGTCTGTCCTCAACTCTTAATTGTAGTTCCCATCCTTCCTGCATTCCTTTTCCTCAAATAGGACTTTCTCCCACTTTTATCTATAACACTCCCTTTTATAATCAAGTGATAAAACTGCTCTGAGAGCCACAAGCATGTGAAAGAGTTATACAGTGGATCGGTACCTCATGATATAGAATCAGGCTCACAGATTCCTTTCAATATGTTTTAGCTCGTACAAGCAGAAGAATTGGTTTCAAAACATGTCATAAATGCTTCAAAGTATTAAAAATACGTAATATTGTAGATAAATATAGAGAGTGAAGTCTTCACAAGCTTGTGGATCAGCTGCACTATACAGTAGAGGTAACAAACGCTAAAACATGATCTTGACCTTTCACAAGCTCTCAGGATAACAACATTTTCCCACCTTATCATCAGGATATAAATCGGGGTGCTGCGTCAAGCCTCATGCTCATAAAGCATGTTCACTACCATAAAACCTGGCTGCAACGTTCGCGCGTCAGGGTTTTTTTTTTTTTTATTACTTCTCTCAACTCCTCCAATCCCTGTCGTCCATCCCATTATGATGATTATTCCATGCTGTCCTGCAAGAGTCTGGACCTGGGCTGAGATGTTCTGGCACATGCCGTGCTGGAAGCGAAATGTTGCGTGGTGTTTGGGTTACTGTGGTGAAGCCTGGTGCCATGTAACACTCTGGGAGTTATATTTCATAATACTCAACATCCACTTTGGGGGATTAAATAATTACATAAGGTCCATCTCTCCAGGTTTCTTAATCACTGATGATTTGATTTGCATTTTTGGTCAACCAGGAACTTGCAGTAAGTTACCTAATAAGTGCGATTTTGTGTATTAATCACTTCCCATCAATCACTTGAGAGTGAGAGAATGAAATACTGGCAAACAAAAAAGCAACATGTATGGTACCCGGTGTCGTTGTTTCTCAGCCTCAGATGAGCTGCTTTCAAACATCCGAGCAGAGGTAGATTGTCTTAAGGGCATGACTCCCAAAACCGCAGTGGCATCAGAGGAGAAAACCACAGATGCAGCTGTTCAGACAGAAGGATATGTTTCTCTCACTCTTTCCCCCATCTCTCTTTCTTAAAAGACGGGCCTCATTAAATGAAAGTAAGGCTGCTCAGGTCCAAAACCAGAGAGAGTCATGCCCCTCGAGAGTGCTCTGCTGCTAACCATAGTGCTGGCATGGTGTGATGTGGAAAACAAGTGAATCAAATGCAACTGTTGAGCTGCAGAGAGCGTACAAAGACATAATATTACACGATGTTACATGAGTTCAGTAAAAGGGATCAGCTGCACTAATTTACAAAACAATTGTGAAATCATACATTGCAAGACAACTTTATTATATTGGAGAGCCAACTTGATAAAGCACAAAGTCAAATAACATTGATAATGAAGTCTTCAACATCATCAATTTCAGCCTTAACATTGGTGAAGCTGTATCAAAGTGGATAGTCATGATAAAAGTCTGAATGCGAAATCATTTAGGCCCCGATTGCACTAGTGAGAACACCTCGTTTCAAAAAAATAATGTTTCATATTTACACATTTTCAAAATGATGTCTGTTTATACAGGAATGGCAGAAATGCTAAAAAAAAAAAAGCCTAAAAAAGTTTCATTTTTGGGCTTCTCCACTGCTTGTTTTAGATATCCCACTGGATTCACAGCAATTATATCAAATCAAATCAAGTTCCTGGGAAGTGCCTCATTGTGTATTGCAGCAGAGACAAACTTAACACAGTCAGGGCAGAAGCTTCCTACGACCAGGATTGGTCAACAATGTTCAAGATATACTCAGTTCTGAACACTGAGAATTTCCCAATTAACATTTTTAGGTGCCAACTGTTTCAAACATATTGCTACTAACATGATAAAACACAAACTTGGCACCTGAGCATGTTCATAGGAAAATACACTCACCAGTCACTTTCATGGGTACACGTTGTGAGTGCTGGTTTGAATCTCCTTTTGGCTTCAGAACTGGCAGAATTCTTTGTGGCATAAGTTCACCAATGTGCTGGAAACATTAATTGTATCCACATTCACTGATCTGTAATCCATAATCCAACTATCCAGCTCCACCATATCCCAAAGGCGCTCTAAGGAATTTAGACGAGTCTGGACGCCATGTGAGTCACGAGACCCCATTGTCATGTTTAAGAATCCAGTTTGTGGTTTCTGAAACGATTAGAAGACAATGTCATTGACCCTAAAGGTTTAAAATGGTGTTAAAGACAAATCTTACACACCATAACAACACCAGCAGAAGCTTTCATGTTAATGCAAAATTATGACCCCGTCATATGAACATCTTCAAGGTTTGACATGTGTGGCTTGCGATGATCTTCTGCACACCTTGGTTGCAGGTTAATTTTACCATTCCCTCATCTCAAACCCGTTTGGTTATTATCCCCTGACCTCAAGCATTAGCAAAGCATTTTAGCCCTGGGCAGTGTTATCCAGTGGATATTTTCTGTTTTTGTGACCATTCAATGAAAAATAGATCAACGGTTCCTGAAATATTCAGACCAGCCCATCTGGCAGCAACCATTCCACTTTCAAAGTAATTTAAAACACCAATTCTCATGCTCGGTTTGATCTGCAGCAGCTCATATTGACCATATACACATCTCAGAATACATATAGTTGACGTCATCTGATTTTGGATTTCCTCATACACTTGGAGGATTATTTTAATGACAGTTTGTATAACCACAATCACAACACATTAAACAAACTATTACATGTACACATAGTCACATTAATGCGGTAACTTTAGCTATTCTAGATGTAAAAGTGGAGCAATGGCCTACATTGTTTTCATGAAATCAAAACACATTACCTCAGTAAATAACCTTACATGCTTTAGATCACCTCAACATGATCCTTGAAAAGACACTAGGTGGGTTGAATGTATTATAGTGCATTCTTTTGCCAGATATCATTGGAAAAGTTGCATGATATCAAAAATATATACCAATGTAATCCAATGGAACTATATTATAAATACATCAAATCTATACCATATGGGTATGTTCAGGATGAGTGACACAGAATATATGTTCATGGTATAACTCTATGGTTTCTATCCGGATAGCCTGTTTGCAGAAAAAAGTTCCATGTTTCATTCAATAGCTATTAGGTGTATCATTTATGACTGGCTCACGAGGCAACCTCAGTAGTCATGGTTGCCATGACAAAACATAAACCTTACATCATTTATTTTAGAGAGTTGCATTGCTGTGAAAGACAGGGAGACATAACAGAGCATTTCGGTATTGACTTGTACCGCTGCGTAGACACAGAACATCACTCTGTGGAACTCTGTGCTTCGGGCACAGCCCTGTGGTTCCTACTGGTAGACAAGAAACAAGTAGAAAATCAAAAAGATGTGAACGCTTGTTGATGTTTTGGAAGTTCAACTCCACACCGGTAAACATTTCAAATATCAGTTACAAGCTAAGATGGGTCTGCAGTGAGAGATGCTATTCAGGTATGTGCAGTTGGTCAGGCTTCAGCTTTGAGTACTGCTATAAGTGAAGGTAGATGCCAGAGTAATAGGAAAGGAATGAGTAGTTTAAGCAGGAAAGGCGAGAGTGAGAGAAAGGAATGTGGTTAAGAGTCTATTTGGTCACACTCCATAACCAACAGTCTTAAACAAACAGGCTGTCGACTCTTTTCTGTAAACTGCTGCTACCTGAAGCTGTTAACCTGATCATGTCAGCTGTGTGTGGTTTGGTTGGAGCTCTTGGAAAATTATTTTGTGTTCGCTTCACACAACACCTGCGAACATATGGTGACTGATGTTTGATTTGTCGTGTAATTTCTCATGTCTAATCTTGTCATGTCTCATTGGGCATCATAACTTTACAAGTGGATTGATTTTTTTCCAAAACACTAACCCAGGCTGCTGGCGTTGCTTTAGCAAAAATATTGCTCGGGGCTGGTAATCAGCTGCTCCAACAATAACTCAAACCATGGGAAAAGACCAGTGGACAAAACTCCCAAGCATACACCACAAAATATTAAACCTGACTTCAATGAATCTGCATTCAATAGTCTTGTTTCCTCTACAACCTCAGGGCTGAGGGAAGTTTCTGAAAAGGCTTTTAAGGCCCATGTGGTCTGTCATGTTCCAGTCCACATATCAATCGGAGTCCTTCTCAAATGATTAGTTTTTGACGATTACAAATGTCACCAATTACAAGTGTAAATGCAGACTAACATAAATACAAAACAAAATGTATGTACATTGGAAACGGGATCAGTGAGTCAATCGTGATGAGCAATAGGTCCGTAACATGAATCAACAAACATAAACTTTGACATATTGAATCAAATCAAACATGGGAGTCTTGTTTTTACACCAATTTACTTTTTCTTTTTAAAGAAGTGCTTTTAAAAACTCTGTGGTGATGATGTGCAATCTTGTTGACGTGCATCAATCATCATGAATTACTTGCAAACACACCATGCACACGTTTTTCTACTCATGATGTATTTTTGGCTGTTTCTTGAAGCTTCTTGACTTCCATCTCTAGCTTTGTTAAACACTTGGTAGTTTCTTAATGAATCTCAAACAACTTATTTGAAAGCTGCTTCTGTTTTGTTTGGCTCAGAGGAGGACTCGATAAGCCAGACAACCACCGTTGGGTCAAGCAGAAGCTCATCTTTACTGAAGTGCAAGAAACCAAAACCAGTCCAGAAATACAGTTACAAAATCCTGGGGATCACAAGAGATAATTATAAATGCAACAAAGACAAAGTGCCTGAAATGAGACATTGTGAAAATCTCCACCTTGATCAAATAAATGGAAAACTGAGTCGCTAGTATGAGAGATGATTTTCCAAGCAGAAGTGAAAGTGACAGTTTGCACATCGGCCATTCTGCAAGACATCAAAAGTTTCCATATGTCTGCTGACATGTCTTGAATAAGGGAATCTAAACATTATGAGATACAAATATCTGCTCTTATGTCTCAGGAAAAGTAAATAAATACACCACTGATGCATCTTGTGCAAATGATTTTGTGCCACTTTGGGTGTGCGCGTGATGATATTGCTGAGTATTTGATAAATTCTTCTGGCATTCTCCAAAGGATGAACAACAATATTCATGCATGTCACTTCTAAACATTTTGAATTACTTTTTTTCTGGCATAGCAATGAATATATCCAACTATTTTGCTGTAATTGCTTAATTTATTTGCCTTCTAGTGTATTTTTCCCTCAAAGGTTTTCACTTTTCCATATGAAAGTTACTCATGACTACACTACGAGTTTTTGTTTCCCCAAGACATCAAAGCACTGCCAATGCATCTGAACACATCTCATTTTGGGACTCAGGTGTCCTCAGGTGTCACTGCTAATTAAATAATGTCAAATGGGAAAATGAAAAAGGCAAAAACAAGCAATTCTTCAGACATACTTTGAGATGACTGTCAACTTTTGTACATATACAGTACATATTCTGTTGATTTATACATTCATAAAGACAGTGCAAAATTGAAACAAAGCTTTCAGATCATGCAGGGTTTTTTTTGTTGTATGTTATATACACAATTTTCCAACCAGAATTCACAACTCGTCTGGTACTTGTCATGTCAACAATAAGGTGGCCTGGAGGAATGTTATTATCTGTCCACCCTTGATGGAAAACATACCGATCTTTATAGAAAATTGGTGATAAACATCTGATAAAAACCGGCTTACTCTTGGGATAATTTTTCTTCAACTTGACAGGAAGAAAACATAATATTCAGCTGCCAGGAAAGCTGATTTTATTACAAGTTTTGACTCCAATGTAGATTATCCTTGATCGGATCTCAGGACAACAATATAATTACAACCCATTTTTCCAAATTGTGACTTCTATCTTTATAATAAAACTTTGCTGCAATGGGAGGCATGATCATAACACATCAAAACCTGTCAAAAAAGAGAGCTGCAATTCAGTTTGGTTCCTGACACAACAAATCTAGACTCTCAAAGTTTTGACTGATCTTGGGTATCTTTTGTTGACCCAAATGCTTCCCCATTATTTTCACCAGAACTAAGCAATGAATATTGTTTCCATGGTGCCGTCTTCAGTCCTTTATGTTTCCCTTCATTTCCTAAATGTGACAGCATAAAGAAAATAATGGACTGTTGCTGGCAATGTCCTCCCTTCTGTCAGATGTCGAGTGCTCGCCGTGTGTGGTTGGAATACCTCAGTCAAGCTGAACCACATTCCCCCTCCCTCCCCACGTCACCCCTCCACCTCAGACTGAGATCAAATTCTCTCAGATAACATCAGAGTGGATGCTTAACGTGGCCTGTTTGGCTTCTCCTGCAAACAGAGGGATCGGGTTTACATGCGGACGTCCCGCCGTGCGTCTCCTTCCACGGGTTTGTTTGGTCAGTGTGGCGCCCCGTGCGAATACCTGGAAGTGGATGGCATGCGTGCACATGCATATTGCACCCAAACACGAGGGGAGACCCACATGACAGTAAGTTACACACTCTCCGACAGAAAGAGATGAGAAAAAAAAAAAGAACCCACAATGTTTTCTTTCATGAAAACATTTTTTAGTTGTTGTAGCAACGGCGATATCCAGCCAAGAAAACTCAAACCACAGATTTTGCCATTTTATTCCATAAAGATGACAACTATTTATCTTGTCCCAAACTCAGCGACTAAATGATATGGTATCAAAGCTGATCCGCACAAGCACATGAGAGACCCTGAAACCTCAGCTGAGCCGCTGTGAAACACATAACCTCAAAGTTGGATGGAAAATCGATTGCTGATGACTTTTCCATAGATAATGACAGAGCATAAGATTAGGCTAATGCACAGGTAACGGTAACTACATGACTATGCAAACAGTATAAATTCTGTGAAATGACAGACACCTCAGGGCACGTCCACATCACACCTTTGCGGCACAGTCTCATGTTCAGTTTGATTGAAGGCCGTGCAAGCGGCTAATTCTAGCATGTGTTTTCTCTGTCAGTGGTAATCTGGCTGTCCAACTCTGGCAAACTTCTGTCAGACCTCACCTTTGTTCAGCTGTGTAACTGAACAGCCAGCCAACACAAACACTGATGCACTTTGTCTGGGAATTGTTGTACATTTGTCTCATCATCCCACTGCCAGAATAAAAACTCCAGGACTTCTCCCAAAATCTGTGTATAGAAACAACTTGTAGACAAGTACCTTCTACTTATTAGAAAACTAGTGATTCATGTGAATCTGAATTTGAAAGTTGAATACTTGTGACTGTGTGGGCGGGTCTTACTCTTGAGGCTACAGTCGAGCAGCGAGCCAGCCTCCTCATTTAAACCTCCTCCAAATCTGGAGATGAAGAATTGAAGTAATTCTATGTGGATTATCACTGATGAAGAGTTGCTTCTGCAGTAAGCTTGGTCCACAATGTGGTTTCACTACATTTAATTCAAGAGAACAGGGATTCATTAATTTTACTTAATGTTATTATTGCTTTTAACACATTAAGTTCAAAGGTTAATTGGAAGATCATCTTCATTATCATCTGTGTCAATAATGCTTTATCTTCTGGATCTAATCATGATACAAATCCATCTGTAGCCACTCCTAGTGATACAGAGTAAACAAGAGTTTTGGCTGAATGCAAGAGAACTTGTAATGGATTCTGGTGTCTGGACAACGAAAAAAAAAAAAAGTGATTTGGCTTCTTTCGATCAATAAAAAAGGGCTTTGTGGACAAACAGACTGTGTTAACTGCAAATCATTCAACAGGCTTTTGTGTGGCTGACAGGAGACTGATGGGACACATGTTAAGGATTTGGGTTTTACACCTTTAATCATCTCAGCACTCCATGAAATCTGTGTTTTCCCCACATCAGATATTAAAGAGGCAGCTTGCATCATAGCGCAGAAGTAGTGACACCATGGGGACTGAGTTATTATAAAAACAAGCGACCGTTCTCACCTTCATACTCCATCCATAACACACTTGCGTCAGCCGTTTATGCCTTCATTAATGAATTGCTGTAGCGGTGGCGTTTTGGACGGAAGATGTGCCCCCGTGTTCAAGCCCCATGCCATGCAGGTGAAAATTTGCCAGTAAAAGATATGAGCACTCATTAAGTTTAACAGGGCAACAACCCCCTACCTCGGGTCCCGCCTCCGCAACAGCAAGGGTGGGATTTTACTGGCTCGTTAACGTGACTGACAGAAATTTCGGATCTATTTGCCTGCTGCGATGCAGCAGCTCCGATGCTTCACAAGCAGAATGACGACAGTTGCTTTCGCCTTGCCAGTGGTTACTGGCTGAAGATATTACAGCATGCGGGTTTGTACCAGCCAGTTGGCACGGAGCTGTGTGGTCATTAGAACACACGTACCTCACTCTCTCCTCTTTATCATCCACCAAGCACGTTAACGAATGACAAAAAGAGTTGGCCACCTCTCGGACAAACAGCTAATTAAAGCGCGTTCAAGCATAAAGCCAGGCCGGACTGAAATTACTTCTGTATTTAGTTGAATAGTTCTCAACTGTAAAGCTTATACTTCAATAATGGATCAGAATAAAGACGCTAGAAATGCTACTGCTCACAATGTGATGCTCGAAACACCAAAATGAAATATTACCTAGAGTTCTATGCCATATGGTTATTTCAACTAGGGGTTTCTAGTTATCTTTATCCAATTTTCTTTGCCCTTGAGCTGGCTGATCCAAGCTGACTATGGGTGATGGCAAGGTATACCCTCTCACAATCCATCACAAGACAAACACAAACAGAAGGACAATCACAGACACTCACACCTATGGGCATTTTAGAGTTAACACTTAACCTCCAATGTACATTTTTGGATTGTGTCAGAAATCATGACAACAAGTGCATCAGGCATGAAGTTATGTCCACCTAAGGTCATTTATTGGAAGATAATCTGAGCACAGTACCTACAGGTACTCTGGTTCTCTCCCACAGTTCAAGATCACGGCGGAATAGGAACTCTAAAACGTACCCATAGCTGTGTGAAGGTGCATTTGTGAAATTATCGGTCTCATTATGTTTGCCCTCTGATAGACCAGTGACGTTCACCCATAATCAGTTGGTGTTGATTCTAGCATGCAACAACTTAGTGTTATAAAATGTGGTATAAAAGATTGAGGGAATCAAGTGAAAACTATTAAAGGGCTCAGATGGACCTCCCTTGGCATCAAACAAAAATGTACCCATCAAATAAAATTGTGAAGCACTTCATAAGCTATAGCAAACCCGAGAAACTCCCCATTGCTTATTTTTTTGAAGGCTGCAGATTTTGTGTCCACAGTCTCTTGGCTTCATTGTGATATTCCAGCAAATCTGAAATCAGAAAAATGGTCCGCAGATTTTATTTTGCGGGGCTCCAAGGAAAACACATTGGACAGCACTGATGTAAATGATGAGACAGATGTCAATTCATCTGATGAAAGCTAAACTATACTCAAAATGAGTTCATCTTCCGGGAAATATCCTTATTACTGTTCATATAAATTACACCAATCTTAGCACAGGAAGAGCCTTTGACCTCACAGTTATTAGGATGTAGCAGCACAGAACCATGAGTCCAAACAATTGTCAAAGTAATCATTCCATCTGTAGATCTTTTCCAGCAAACCAGTCCACTAACAAACAGCTCAATGACAAGCACTGGGAATTATGAAAGTCCCGTGGAATTTAAATCTTGATGGCATTTTGCCATGTTGACATATCTCTTTGTTGCCGTGGATGAAACTTGCAGTGGTCTTTCTTCCAGAAGCTATTTTGATACAGGCGCCACAGAAGGATAATAATGAGTTATGGCTGAATTCCACAGGACTGCTTTAGATTCGGGGTGGTAGTACTGCATATACTGGCTCATTGTCCTGGCTTGCGAGACCCACCAATCAAAACAAAGAAAAGAGAGGTCTCATTAATGCTATTAGCAATGCTTATGCTTTACATAGTATGACAAGTCAACATCTCTACTGAGGAAAGTATTACTTGGGCTGATACAAAAAAGACATTGAAAAAAAGTGGTTTCCATGTAAACTGAATTTTGTTCTTGCATCTGTGGTTATATGACTTTCTCTTCTTCATTATCTAAGACTTTCTCTCAAGATTTTTGAACAATGAAGCAGTAGCCATTCACCTTTGCTCTTTTTCTTGTGATAAATTAATACACACACCTGACATTGACTTAAAGCTCACTGAACTGATGTTCCAAGCAAGAAGAGTGAGCCGATTAATTGTATTTTATGGTTTCTCTTGTTGTTGTTGACAAGGGCATTGTATCCTCGTCCAGTCGATCTGCATGTGTCCACAGATTTGAGTGTTATATGTACAGACAGTATCCAGTGCTGTATCTAGCCAAACATAAAGGGAAAAAGCCGAGCTCTGGCAGAGCCTGGGGACAGATTTATACAGCGGAGATTTGGATGATTACACACCATGAAAGTTCTCAGTGATTGAGATTGGAAAATCACACTCGCCAATAAATCAACGACAGTAGCCAGTGTTTAAAATCTGGAAATCACAACGCATTGCAAATATAAAAGTAATCCCCCACTAATGGTACAAAGGAGCTGAGACATCCAGATGTGCAGCTACTCTTATTCTATAACACTGTATCATGTTTCTCTTGTTCTGAGTGGATCCTCTCAAAGAAACCACATCTATAGGATCCACTGAGGAGAAATGTACTTTCCGTTTCTCTATCACTTCTAGTTTTTATCTTTTTTTCGGGGATGACAGATCACAAGCTATCCGGTCCTGATGCAGGCAATAATCTAAAAAAAACATATGTGTTACATTTGGCATTCTGGATAGTTTGCTGAAAATGAAGCGTGAGCTCTGATAAATGAGGACAAAAACTGAGTAGGTACTAATGAAATGTATGAGGATGCTCTTGTAGAAAAAGTAAAGATGTCATTTGCAGCGAGACATTGCCATCACTGCCTTGACATACAATTCTAGTGCAGTCTATTTTATTGTATCACATTGAATACATTTCTTTCAGGTGGATGGGCTAGGGTACCATAAGCCCAGATTTGTCTTTATCGAATATCATGTTCATCTTGTCGAGGCGACAGCCTAGACTCAAGAACACATATAGAGAATTATCGAGACATATAGAGAGTCCAAATATGTTCAGTAATTTGTGGACCAATGAAAAACGAAAGACATAAAAAAAGGCTGACAGACCAGATGAAACACAGTTAGCGAATCAGTGGCAAGATCTACAGATGACTGACTGATTATCAACAATTCCCTATCATAGAATATTGATAGTATAAAAATATTGATCAAAGATTAAGAAGCAAAACTGAATTCTGGCTGTAGCTACTTCTTTTCAATTCACTCTCATTTCTTTACATTCATTTGATGCTCATCATAGTTTTTCAGGTAAAATTGAGACCAATTGTTGCCATCAAGGAATCGCATTGATGTTTTCTATCTAAAAAGTATAGTATTTTTACTATTTTATGAGCTCTAGAATAAGAAAATGTTGTAGAACAATTCATTACTGTGGGCTTTTTTTTATGTAGATTTAGTTAACTATCTCACAAATGGCTGAATCTCCTGTATGTAGGTTGAAGATATGTGGACCAGTTCAAACATTTGCAATTGCCTAAAATTCTGACTTGTTGCAACTTGTTAGTCTAAGAAAGCAACACAGAGGAGTAAGACAAGAAGTTCCATGATAGTCCTGGCTGCTGAACAGATCCAGATTGAAAAAATAAATGAATTTCTCCTTATTTGCAAATAAAGTTATGCACATCTTTATCACGATGCCTAACTGCACCTGCACACATTTCAAAACATTCATCCTACCATATCCGAATATGTAGACAATTATGTAAGATCAGTAGCTTTAGATTGATGCATTTATGAAGTTTCACATATTAAAATGTATTTTTCCGCTGTATGAGGTGGCTCTACATGTTCACTGATTGCAAATAAGCTGGTATTTTACCTGCTCTGCACAAGATTGAGGTTATCATTGCATGTTTTCCCTCGGTTCATATAATGACTGCAGTACAATGCCAACATAAACATTATTTCACAGGGTATGCCATTTTTATCTCAACTTACACCAGTGGAGGGTGGCTCATTGAACGCACTGTATGGATGCTCTTTCTAGCTCTGATTGAACCCTCACACAAGTCATTATCTGAACTCTTAGTAATATTCAATCAGATACCTCTTTTCCACGTTTCAGGTCTCAGCAGTTCCTTCCTGTGTGTCTACGAGGAGGCCGATTGTCTCCCCTGTGCGCTGGTCCAAAGCCAGCTGGCTACGACTTAAACAGCGGAGTGGCAGCGGAGCAGGACTGATCCCGGAGAGCACTAACTGATCCCAGATGACCCCGCTGACCCACCTGTGTGTGAGATTGTGCAATGATGCAAGTGCCCCACTGCTGTTGTTGCTGGAAGCAGTTAAAAGGTTTATGTATCTTCCAGATGAGGGAGGTTTATATGCATGCTTGTACCTCCCCTCATATCTTTAAGTTTAGTCACTTGATTGCTTTCAACTTCCTATTATTTCACATTCAGGCCAGAGACGTGCACTCAAAATGTAAAGAAGGGATCATATTAACAATGCAGCTCTCAAAATGATAGCTGCTGCATAAAAACACAACATATTTAATTCCACTGCAGCACAATGTATGTCAAGTACAAGAAAAGAGCAAATCAGATCATCTGTATGTTTCCCGCCACATAAGACACGTCATTTAGGAAACCCATTTACCAAATAACCCTACGCATGTACAAGATACGGGGCGATACATGTTTAATAGTGTGCATAAAGTATGCCACACACCACAATACTGGCACACAACTCACATCCCCTGGTCTCTTTACAGGGCACCCAACAGACACTGAGGGAAATTTACAATGCGTGGGAAAAGGCAGCCTTGGCACCACACCCAACACGCTCCATGCAGCTCAGTTACAATGGGCAATGGTGTAAAACAGCTCATGTTCACAAAATATAAATTGAAGTTACCAACATGAGCCTTACCAGTCAGTAAAAATATTCTTCTCTCTGTATGAAAAATCCTCCTTGGCACAGCCATTACGTCAGAAAGCAGCTTTATGGTAATAGTGTTTTAGCTCTGAATCGCTTCGGCTGTCCTGGCACAGGGCATCACAATTTTATCCACAGGAAATGTTCCCTTTGAGGAGGGGCGATTGGCAGACTGATCAGTGTGGAGTGGGGCAAAGTTCCAGACCTGGAGGCCCAACTGAAGCAATAGTCATAGCCTCCAGTGAATGGGAACGGAGATTGTATGGTATACCTTCCAGAAATGCATCTCTGTTGTGTAAATAGAGCTTCACATAGTTGTTGAAGATTGTGATTAAGGAACATTATTTCCACAGATGATGTTTAAAATACTTGAATATAAATTACCTGAATTCTTAGTCCTGTGCATTCCTGACGTAATTATTAAGTTAATATTTTTGTTTGGATGAAAAATAAATTCACCAGGTCTGTCCCTAATAGTACAATCTTCAAGTTTATATCATTAAACACATTTGAACTGGTGGGATAGTTTCAATATAAATTCTCCCCCAGGGTGTCTATTTTTAGCTTTTATTTCATCTGAAAGAACAAATCCACTACTGACATATTTATCTATTTCAAACATCTGTCAGTAAAATCATGGTGACTCATATGTCCCCCGTAGCGGCTCATCCTCGTCATGAGGGAAGGCAAACACAGCATGAGGCTCGACTGACCACAGTATGTGAAGTCATCGACAGTACATCATAAAACAAGATGTCTGCGATTAGTTACCAAGGTTTGTTACCATGCAGGACTTTTTATCGTTTTCCATCTCGGATGAGCCCTCATAAAACATTTGCTTCCTGCATGGATCCTGGTGGTGATTTCATAGTCTGAGAGTCAAGTCGTCGATTCCAAGGTGAGGAAGCGACCGCGTGTTTGTTGTCCTGCTGGAGTTACAATGAAAGCTAACACCGGGACAGACTGTGTGACGTCCACGCTCCCACCTGGAGACTCTGTTGGTTAAGAACGAGCAGCAAGAAATGCATGGCGAAGGAAATACAAGTCAAGAGAGAAGATTAATGGACCACACAGACACATGAGGGTCTGAGTCTTACAGTAGTGTAAATAAATTAGATACAACTGTCTTGACGACGATCAAGGATTTCATAAAGAATCTGGCAATAAATATGACCAAACATGATAGACAGCAGTTGTTTTCTGCCAAGAGTATGTTCTAATTGCACTTGTAATTCTTACCCAGTGAACAGTGATTTACCCTGATTTGGCTTCTGTGCAAACTCCTGTGGTAAGCGAGGAGTTGGCATTTCTTCTATGCTTTCCTGTGTTTTATTTCTCAATTTTCAAACTGCTCTGAGGACATGCTTCAAGTTAGTGATCCTTTATGAAGATGAAACAGTAAGTTTAGAGTTTATTATCCGATATACACAATGGTATCAATTCAAATAGAGCGTAAACTTCTGACAGTTATATGACCCAATAATGTCCTGCAATTGAAATAAATGGATTCATTTGATTTCATGAGAAAATAAAATACATGATATAACTGAAATACGCTGGAAATTCAATTGTTATTCTCTGTCACTAACTAGTCAAGTTGGAGTTAAAAAGTTTGAGGGATAATTCCCTTTTTTTCTCTCTCTCTTTGCCCTTGTCCTGTTCATCAGCTTGGGCAGACAATATTATGTGATTGAGAGCCTTCCGATGTCAGAACAGTTTTTGCTCTTACAACAGGAGGAGACTTGGAGTCTCTCCCTGTTGCTGCCTTTATTATAAGTTGGCATGGCTACCGTACATGACCGGGTGGGAGCACTCAAAGAGACAGACAAGACAAAAGATTGAGGAGAGAGAGAGAGAGAGAGAGAGAGAGAGAGAGAGAGAGAGAGAGAGAGAGAGAGAGAGAGAGAGAGAGAGAGAGAGAGAGAGAGAGACCAATGTTAGTGCTACATGTATTATTTACAGTTATCTATTAACTGTTGTTAATTAAACCAGCCTGAACAGGTCTATCTAGACAGTAACATGACTTTCAAGCAGGAATATAAATTAGCAAGGAGGCAACAACAAATTAATTAATTAATTAATTAAATTATTTCGATAATTGAACTAATAATGGCAGAGAACAAGAAACATCAGCCCCACAAGCTTGTTGTCCCTCCAGAAGAGCTGAAAGAAGTTGCAGTGGACATGTCTGGTCTTCTTTAGTCTCTATATTCAGCCTTGTAATGTTCTGTGTTGCATTAAATAAAAGCCATTCTTTGATAACCGTGACCATTTATTGCCGCTCGTACCTTCACTGTGTACATGCGCAGTCACTCACCAGGCTATAACATATTATGCCTCAGTACAACTTTGTCTATGGCAAGTGCAAAGGGACAAAAAGCAATACAACAATGCTTTTTCTTCTGTTATTGAATGGTCACTTGCTCAGAGTTTATCTTACAGTTACTCCGAGGTTACTAGAAAACTCTAATTTGGATAAAGCAGACAGAAGAAGCTGATGGATTGGTGCAACAAATGCAACAAACATAATTAAGTTTCCAGGTACTGAATGTAAACGTCATAGCAATCCCATAGGTTCTTCAACGTGTGTCATGAATCTTTTTTTTCAAGAAGTTTTCAGTTTACAAGAAGTAATGTGTTAAAAAAGGTGATAGTGATCTTTATTTCTACTCCATAATATCATTTAGTGATTGTAAGCATGAGTCCCAAACTTTATGAGGACATTAATCTCCCACTAGCAAGGACACAGCATGACATCTTGACTTAAAAGAAATACTCATAAACCCTTCCTCTTATCATGCAAACTTCCTTTCTGAGATCATCCCTAAAAAAAGTCGCATGCCAAAGATTTACGAGAAAAACCATTAAGATAAACAAAACCCAGCCCCTTGAGAATAAGCAAACAGCCTGTGACAGCGCTCTTCTGACCCAGACGTTAAGTGAGTCATTCTAGCAGAACAGCTTGGACATTAACCCTGAGGCACAAACCTGTTTGCAGTATTTGTACTGCAAACCTTCCCCAAATTATGTCATTGATAGTGTTTTCATCATGAGAATGGACAAAAAAGTATCAGCGGCTTGGTCCTCCGATTGTGCATTGACACTGGGCAACACTTAGATGGTTTAAAGAGGCAGCAGTTAACCTTAAAGATAGCAGACTCCATGTGGTGTCATAGAAGGAAAAGATTATGTGATAAGATAGTTATCGTTACATTCCACCCAAACATGATGGTTTGAGAGCTGTACGCATGCGAGGTACACAGGTAAGAAGACGTTCATGGAACAAAGCCAATGTAAATGTTATCAGTCATGTTGGTTGTTTTTCCTGTCTTCCCTTTCATGCTATCAACTATGGAGTCACTTTAAATTCTGCTCTAAAAGCTCTACATTTCCACATGTCCCCCCATGGGATGCGAGGACACGCACGCAGAAGTATTTCACGCAGCCTGCAGTAAATAACTTTAATAACAAGCGTGAAGCAGACGTTTCAGCCCAACCAAATGACTCCCATCACGCTCAGCCACAGCTGCTTGACCTCGGGGTGACCTCAGGGTGAAGGGTCAACCTCTCAGGGTCTATTAATGATCCTCCTGACACACTCATGCATGCCTCTTATACAACTCCCTCATATGCATATGTTAAACATGGAGACAAATGCACTTGAATAAACAAATAGTCTCGAGGGTCAAGATGAACTGTCATACGAAACATCTTTGTGTTTTTTCTTGTTCTGGTGTCTGATTGTTAGAAACACAATCCTCCCCTGCTAGAATGCCTGCTTGTGTGTTTGTGTAGTCGTCTCTCGAAGGCCCCCCGGGGTGGTCAGGAGGTCTCGGGTTGTGACTGTTAGCGACTACGCTTACTATCTTTCAGTTAGTCATCTTTATAAAACTCACTCCTGCAGCTCTCATAAGTGTGACATTATCTGCGGTAGCATGGACTACAGTAATCCGATTCAATGCTGATCACATTCAAATCTCATCATGTAAAGACTTTATCAGATTGGCCTTGACCGATTGAAATTATGATCAGATCAGAGTTATTGGCGTACTCTTAATTATGAAGGTTCATGTGAAAATAGCACATGAGGTCACATCTGAGTGTTGCAGCTTTGTGTTCATGTCTGTTGTGTAAAATCCTCATGTGAAGCTTCAGGCAGTCTTTTGAGGAACATGGCAGTGGAAAGGAATAGGAACAAACAAATGTCAAACATCACATTGCAAAGTATTATGGGATTGATTGGCAGACTGAGGCCTCATTCACACAACAATGCTTCAAGTGAAACATTTTCAAAGCGTTGTTTTCAGTTGCTCTGAACACCATTATCATGAAAATGGACCCCAAAAACACAACCAAAGTTTTCCATTTTCACTTGAAAATTGTGTATAAAAGAAGCCTCAATAGAATGATATTCTTGTTGTATTTGAATTTGCACAAAAATCTCATCTCTTTATTCAGTGTTCTTGTAAACGAGATCAATTGACAAGAATTCAATCACCTTAACAAAAAGCACAGCCTGTACTTGGTTAGAAGATATACATTTTTTATGTTACTAACCCTGAGTGAATAAGAGTTTTTAAATTGATTGATCAGAATATAAAACCCAAGCCCAAACCCATGCAAAAGCATGCACAGATCAAATGATCTGTGCATGCTTTTGCATGGGCCACCCTACGAGGCCTCACATTTGTTGAAATTGCCAAATTAATACCAAATTATACAAAAATGTCAACTTTAGCATTGTTGCAAATTATCTTTACGTAATTCTTTGCTTGATATGAGTATCAACTGACACAGGACTTCAAGAATCAAGAATGAGTCTATGATGTGTTATAACTGTAAGTATTGCAAAGCAAGTAATCCATCTTTTTTTATTAACCCAATACATAAATCATACACCCCTATAGCTTGGGGTCATACACCCCTTTATACACCTTAAACTCATAGATTAAGGATTATTTGCTTTCCTTTCTGTCAGCAATTGGTTTCCATTTACTGGCCATATTTCTGAGTATTAAATAACCAAGTGTGCAGCACTTGGTGTCCTTTATAGCATTCAGATGGCAGTATAAAGTATAAAAGTATAAAACAGTATAAAACTTCATTTGTTTGACTTTTTGGTCTGGATGGAGATTGGGAAGTCAAGACGGAGAACCATACATGCTCATTTAACATTAGCATATCTGCTGCGGTTTCATCCCGATAAAACACGGGTGAACTGCAGTTCACGTGATGACACAGCTGTGGCGCAAATGGTGTCTGTTCACGTCAAACATTGTGCCAGCTATACCATTGGCAAATGTCGGTGGTTGGCTGGATTTCAGAGTGCAAACACAGAGGTTTAGGGCTGGGAAAAGAGGAGGTGACAAATTTAACATAGGGATAGTTTAAAATACATTTGAAAGAAAAGCGAACATTGGCAAGGGGTGGAGGAAATAAGAGAAACGTATGATTGGATCCTCTGTTGCAATATTCTTCCTTGTACTGTAGCTGTCTATGTACTGGAAAAAGCACGCACCACTGATTTCATCTGGAGCAGGAGATCATAATAACTCTATCAGGCTTTATAGATGAAGGAGGGTTTCGGTAGAGGTAGTGGAAAGCCGATGTAGGAGGATGTAACATGTTCTTTTTCTTCTTAATAATCCTGTTGATCTTTATCTCCTGGTTCTAATGAACTCCTCCCAGATCGGGTTTCCATGGCAGAGAAACGTCTCCAACTACTCATTTTCAGAACTGCGTTTGTGACGACGCGAGTTGGCTTCCTGTCAGTTTTCGTTCAGCTGCCTTCGCTCTTTCACTTTGAAGGTAATTACAGAGAATTTGCTCTCTTTTTTTTTCTTTCTTTATTGCAAACAGCGGCACTACCTTGCATGAAATATGTTGGCAACATCGACATGTCGAAAAGTCGGATCTCTCTTCACTGCCAAACCTTTCCAGATGCCTCAGATTTACTGCTGGAGGCAAACTTATTTCATTCTTATGTGACACACCTATTGAGCTGTAGGATGAGAGCAGCAACAGGAAAAGGCAGAAGGTCACAGGGATGACTTTCATCATATTATAAGACACAAGTCAACAATTGTCTGAAAATATTTGAGAGTTTAAAGGGCCGACCCACAATGCTAGCCAAAACCTCCCAAAGTGATAGGTTCATATGTCGTAATGTAGTTCATAAAGCTGAGATTTACCATATTAGAAATTGTCCCAAGTAAAAGTATATGTATAAATAAGTGAATCTACATGTTACCTAATTTTATACAAATTATGTATGAGTTACATCCAAATTGTCATCCCATACTATAACAGTCTACCCACAGCTAAACGCAACTCTGATTAAAGTAATCACTCATGATGGGTTTGTGTTGGAGGTTTTGACCATCTGGCGCCACCTGCCCAATCGCTTCTCAGCTTTTGACGGAACTTTTGCTAATTTCGATTTCAAAATTTGGCATTGGCACACCACTGCAGCTTTTTTGAATAGCAAGAGATTCAATATAAACAAACCAAGAAAAAATCACCAGAGATTTGTGGCAGATTGTGGCCTGCAATTTGGTATTTTCAAAAAAGAAGAACGTCACATGGCTAACAACTGACACGACAGTAAAAACTCTTCCAAAGGTCATTTCAAGTGCCTCCACTTCAACTCAAGAGCAGGAAGAACACTTGCAAGTGTGTAGAACAGAAACAGGGATTATGGATCTTGATTTCTGGCTGCAGGCACCTCAACAGCAAGAAACATGATACCTGTGCCTTAAAAGAAACAGATCACTGCACAATGGGAAACAAGCATATGATAATCTATGTTCTTGAGCTGCCATCTATGGGCATCAGTAGTCGATGGGGTTATGAAATGTGGGCTGGTGTAAGGGAAGGAGAAAAAGGAGGCATGCGTAAAGGACACAGAGAATGAAATTAAGGGGATAAAAGCAAAACCGAATGAATTATATGGGGGGGGGGGGGGGGGGGGGGGATTTGTGTATGTGTGGTTGTGCATGTAAAACCACATGGCTGGGACCTACTGCTCTGATTGCTGTGCCGCAATGGATTTGCAAGGAGAAAATGTACAGGGCCGGTGATGTGGTTTAATCTACTATTAAACTTCTTTAATTAGAGGCTTTTCTCTCTCTCTCAAGAATGGACTGAGTCACCAAGACTTTCACAAACATACAAAGCCTAATGTAACTTCTGCTGTCTTCACTGTGCTGTTCAGGCTGAGTCCAGAAAACCGTGTTTGGGTGATGGTCCCTTCCATCAAAATTGTGAAGTAAACCCATAATGTCTTTGGGGTATAAACATCTATTTTTGGGTTCCCACAGCTTTGTTGTAGATCACCGAGTGGACCAGAACAGTTTTCCAGATGATGAATTTTAATCCAAAGATTACAGAGAGAAAGCCTTACTGGAATTTTTACACTTCAGAATGTTCCAGGAATTTTTGCTCCAAACTCCAACTGAGAGAAGACAGTTTTTCGCTGTACAATGAGTATGATCTATGGTTTGGGTCTGAAGGTCCTTGTGTGTTTTGTCCCAATACTACATAACCAAAAGGGCATGACATACACTTTTCTAAAATATATTGCCAGTGGCAGGAATAAACCTTGTGTCAGTTTATAGTTCTACCATTGTGGTCAACCATGCTGGGTACCCTGAACAGCAGGTTTGTGGCTAAGAAAGTGATTGTTTATCTCAGCTTAATGCGATCACCTACTAATCTTGAACTTCTTTTTTTTGTTTCTGCAACATTGTCCTTCAAAATTGTATCATGTAAGATGTCTTGGCTTGGCTTACATTTCTATTCATGTAAACATCTGAGAGGAACTTTGGTGGCTACATAACTCACCCAGGGTCTTCTTGGTTTATCATTTCAAGACTACCAAAAAAACATGGCAAAACAATCTCCATCCATCCATGCATCCATCCATACCTCTTCATTCGACTCTTTGTCTTGGTGAATGTGATCTGCATTAATTGATATGGAGGACTTGAAGTAGTACGTGGGCATGAGCCGGTAGTTACATGAAAATCTAGATTTTTTTTTTGGTGTGCAATTTCATAACAAAAACATCAAAAGCAAATCAAGCATATGTAAAGTATTTTTTTTTTGTTTATTCTTTCGCCCTCGTCCTGTTCAGTAAGATCACAGCTTAAACTTATAGAGAGTTACAGAAATTGCAATAAGAAGGCAAATATAAAGAACCACAAGTATTGTCCAACTACTAGTATGATACAATTAACTAGAATGATGCATAATATGCCACATGAGAGTATGAAAAGTATATCTTGTTTTTCATCCATTTATTTACTTTCAGCATTTATTTACTTTCAGAAAACATCATAGCTCAAAGCACATGGCAGCATATCTAATAATCATAAAACTTTAAATTCTGTTCTACTAAAGTAAAGAGTTAAAGTTTCCCTGTTTCACTTACTTTAAAGAATTTTCCAAACCTTTAGAGAGCACATGCAGCTAATGGGGAGTTTATTGGATGCTTCTTAAGAAATATGTCAGCGTAGCTCACCATCAATGAGTTTACATCAATAATTGTTAGTTCAATTGAAAACAATTAGATTGTATCTTACCAGCTGGAATGATTATTTTAATTTCTAAAAGTCCAGCCCTAATAGATGAAATCCCGAACTTACTGCTGTTTATAAAATCAGCTACCGGGGTTTTTAACATAAACAGACATTCGTCATGAGTCAAGAGACTGTAATTGAGACATTGGGAAAGAAACTGATAAGCCTATTTATTGTGTAATACCTGGGTGAAAACAGCAAACATTACCATTTTGTGTACTATCATCAACACCTCCGGAGCCAGGCAACAATGTGACCTCAGCAGAGGAAAGGCCCAGCCAAAATATTACCGAGGTGTGAGACCTAATAACTCCGGGACTCTTAGCTGTTTACACGCTGTTGCTGTTTTCACTTGGATGGAGGTGATTTGTCAGCCTTTGCAAATACACACGCTTTCCCACTAGCCAGGCAAAGCCAACTGCTTCTAATCTGGGAATCTGGTGGGAAGTCACAGCGGGTCAATATTTGTCAGTGTGTGGTGGGTGTCGATCAATAGGGACTGCTTGTTTTCACACAGATGATAAGAAGTTAAATCTGGGAGCTGTCTCTTATGACCTGTCCACTGTGACCCTACGTGTAAGGAAAACCAAACCTGTTTGTCGACCTAAGATTAGATTGTTAGAAGACAAAAAAATGTCGCAAGAAATCTAGATCAAACTGGTTAAAAACTGAAAATGAAGTTATGGGGGTAATCAATATACACTGTGGTTACATTTTGACTGAATCTACCACTGCCCAGGAATAATCAACCATGCCACACAAGCACACAGGACCACCACCTTTAATAAATGTTTTCCAGGGTGTTTTCACAACTTATTAGTGTGGAGCAGGGTGTGTATTTGCTGTTGGCCAAAATGGACAATGATACATTGGCTCGGTTGGCTTTTACACCTACATTTTATAGTCTGATCCAGACATGGCACCAACTGGCGCAGCATCGTGTTTCCATGATTCCTGAGCACCACAATGTATGAAGCCAAGTTTAGATGACTATGGGCGGAGTTTCCTTTAGTAGCTTCTTTGTACAACGCATTTAACCACAATTTCCTTTCTTTGCTTGATTACTTCCCAATGTTTTCTTTTATAAGAGAATTCCATGCTTGCATGTATCCTATATGATTTTCAGCGCTTTTAAGCAGTTCATAATCACCACTTTTATAAAGAGTTGTTGATGATTGTTTTGATAATATATCAATGAGTTAATGCTGTATGGATCCAGGTTTTGCATACATGCATAGCTTGACCACGGTAGCATTTTCAGTTCAAACCTGTGATTAAGCAAGATACAGTATGTGCCCTGCTGTTGGGGCTTTCACATAACACACACACTACATCATTGTGACATGATCTGCTTCGACATAGCCTCCTCAGGCTCATCTCAAGCCGTGAAAACGAGTGAAAACTGAAAACGTATTGCAATTTCGAGGTTCATTTACACAATAATGGTGCTCAGAGCCACTGAAAAGACAGTTCTGTGCAGATGGAAGACATTGTGACTTTTATTTTGCCCACTTGTGCAGTTTGATGTACAATGTTTACATCACATTGCATTTATTTAAAGCAACAACTTGAAGATGACAAAAAAGTTTCATTTAGGTTTGCTTTTAGCTTGACAAGGTCAAGAGATGTGAAACAATGTGATGCCGTAGTGTCACACCATGATTTCACAGCTTTGAAAGACCATGCCGTTGTGTGACTTTATGGACAAATGAATACCTCAGTGAGTAAGGCAGACATTAAAGTTCAGGCCAAGGATCTTTCTGATTGGAAAAAGAGGCTCTGAACTACAAACCAATCAGTGTAACTGACAGTGAAAGGACCTCTTGAAGCTCAGAAGGACAAGGCAGGTCAATAGGATAACAAAGACAGTGAATGGTGTTGCTGTGCAACCATGTGCAAGAGTGTGAGAATGCATGTATGAAAATGTGTTTGATAAAGATTCAATGCTCTATGGATGTGTGTGCAATATTGTGTCATTATGAATGTGCATGAAGGTTCCAACATTTTATCCGTCTGCGTACGAACGTGTTGATCTACAACTGTGTATGCCAGAGTCATTAGAAGTCCATTGGACCAAATCTACAAGTTGGTGAAGTCCAGGAAGCGACCGAACATTACACACAGTGTAACATCCTGAGAAACACCCAGGAGCTTACCGTCTGAGGCGACAGCAAAAACCACGAGACACCGTTCCGCCCTCCACTGATGTCACCTGCCATTTGGCCATTACATTTTTGCCCGTCAGTGTAATAAAGGGCCGGAGCGATGGCATCTCCAGTCGCAGTAACTAGGTGACAGAAACACTCAAAGCCGAGCTGGATTTCCCTCGGGTCGTTCGTCCTACCTTCTGTTCATCATCAGCTCGCAGCCAAAGACACACAACGACCAGAGAAAACCCATGCTTCACACACTAAAACACACGCGCACCTCATTAAAGGTCAAGCCACAAAACACAGCACTGCGTTGAGTCACCAACAAAAATGGAAAGTTTTAATCTTTTCAGTCTTTTTTTTTTAAAGATATTTTCTCAACAAGAAGAACAAACTGAGAAATAGGAAGGAAAAACAGCCATAAAAACCGAGCCGTTTGTCATAATTTCCCGCTGCCGGTAGCTGTGGACAGAATGAGAAAGTGGCTTCGGTAGCTGTGGGGGGACGTGACGGTGCATTTTAAACAAGGGAGTTTCACCATGAGGGGAAAGGAGTGGTGGGGCATGGGCGAGGCCCAGAAACGGCGCACGAGTCTGAATTGACTCCTGGTATGTGGCGGGTGCTGATGAATGGAGGTGCAGGCAGGATATCTGGGCAGTGTTGAGAGGCGTGTGTGTGTGTGTGTGCGTGCGTGTGCACGTGTGTGTGTGTGTGTGTGTGTGTGTGTGTGTGTGTGTGTGTGTGTGTGTGTGTGTGTCTGGTCAGTGCAAAGGGACTTGTAATGCTATTGGTCTGGCCGGACCCATGACTGCAGGACTTGAGCCATTCGTTACAGAGAGACAGTTACACAGCAGGCTAAATGAGGCTTATCCGACAGTCTGGCTGGAGGGATGTGTGTGTGTGTGTGTGTGTGTGTGTGTGTGTGTGTGTGTGTGTGTGTGTGTGTGTGTGTGTGTGTGTGTGTGTGTGTGTGTGTGTGTGTTCGGAGTTTTGTAGAATATTAGCATATGCTTGTCCTCCACTGCCACAGTCATAAAAGCCGTCACATCGGACGTTAACCCCAAAACCCCGCGTGACCCAGAAAAAAAAGCAGCTCTCAATGGGAGGAGGGGAATCAAAAATTGAGCTCATTACTTTTTCCACAATGAGGAAAAAGTTGTTTGTGTGACACTCCTAATTCTGATACTTTTGCATGGCCTGCTTTTATTTGGAAATTTCCTTGGCTGTCCTCTTTGCTCCTCTCAACGCGCCGGGTCTTGCTCACTCCCTCTGAGCTGCATTTTCCAGAAAAAGTCAACGTGTTTGACATAATTGACAATAAACAGAGGATAAGTGTAACCCGTGTAGTTTGTGTTATGTGTTAACAGAGTGGTCCATTTCTGTTTAGGGAGACAATCTTGATTTTTTCTGACAAGATGAAGCAAAAACAACCCCCCCCATTGAGTGGTTCACATTGACGAGAGTGCAGGCATACATTAGCGTAAAAACATAAAAAAACTCAGGGTCCCGATGTGCTAGAGCCAATCCCAGTTAACTATGGACGATGGCATGGTACACCCTGGACAGGTCACCAGTCCATCACAAGGCACAAAGACAGACAACTAAAACCAGAGTACTGAGAGGAAACCAACACACTCACGGAGAGAACATGCAAACTTCAAACAGAAAGGCTCTGGCTGGTATTTCACCTGAGAACGTCTCGCTGCGAGGCTGGAGCACCAGCCACTGCTCCACCATGCAGCCAACTCATCTCAAATAATTCCTTTATTATAGTCTAAGGCTCTGTTTACACAACAATGTTTCAAGAGAAAATACATTGTTTGTTCAGAAAAGTTTCACACAGCTATATTTCGAAATGATCACATGCAAGGTTTTGGCTTTGTAGCCACTTTGGGCTCACAAGATGATTTATATCCTGCTACTGAGTTCAAATACTTCTTCAATGTCCAACACACTTTCTTCAGAGTGTTTGATTTGTTGGAACAATAATTTACCAAATAGCAGACACAGCATGGTGGATCATTTTCAGAAGTGCTCGGCTTCACATTCAAGCAGTTATATTCACAGTTGAATGAAACCTGTTCAACTGTAGACTGGCCAGTGAGCCGAGAAGTGACGGGCTCCTTCTCAGTGGTGAAAACTAATCGAAATGGCTTGCTTTAATTCTTCTGTTTTTCTAAAGCCATAGCCTGTCCGGGACAGCAACATCTAACAGAAGTGAAACTGAAGGGTGTAAGCCTGTGAAAACATCCAAAGACTAAACGAAGTAGTTATGCAACCATGAATTCATTCATCGAGAAGTGAGTCAAGAAGAAGTGGTAATTATCAATAATATTGACTCAACTACCCACATTTCCTCCTTGCATTGGCTTCTGTGGGTCATAATAAAATTGATCTTTATGCTGAATAATGTAGAGCGGACTACTTGACTGTTCCCTATTGTGTATGATTGCTAGAAACAGGGAAAATCAACCTAACTTTCCAAGTTCCCAGCTGGACGAACGCTTGATTGTTAGTAGTTGTAAACCATACATTTAGGTCAAAATAATAAATAGATAAAGCTTTGCTTACGCTACAACATTGTACGCTTACTTAAATTACTTTTTTTCTTTAATGTTATGTAAATGCAAAATGTTGTCTTGTTATTGACGTATTTGAATAAAACTTTCAAGGCTTTGTATTTTTAATTCTTGCAACATTTTTCATGTTATCTGCAGAAGACATATTGATGATAAAATGAAAGAGGATCAATATTACTAGGGAGGCTTAAATAAGGCCACAGACTTCCTTTTCCTGCCCCTGATCCCTCATTTATCACTCGTTTTCGGACTGAAATCAACTTCTGCACATAATCTCCTGGCCTTCCACCCACAGCTCTTCCAGCTGTCTCACTATTACTCCACAGCCGCCGCCACCACCCTCCCCTGCTTTCCCTCTGCCCTCTCTGTTCCCTCCATAATGATGTTAATAAAGTGAGCAGAATGGATTATCCAGATTCCCATGGCAGCTGGCCTGAGCGCTGCTCTGTCGACTGCTCTGCTCTGTTTACTGGAGAGAATCATTCACTTAGCCTTATCGCTCCACACCAACACTATCTGCAAACACACACAGAGACACACACATACACACACACACACACAAACCGATACTGATTAGTCCAGTGTTTACATGCCCACAAGGTAAAGTTAACAGGTGGGAAACAAAGAATTGTGAACAAGTCTTGGGGATCTGAACTTTAAGCATGAAAGATCAAATATATTGGACGGAATGGAGGCGACGTCTTCTCAACGTCTTTCAACTGCTTCCTCCCAACAGATGGGGGAATTAGGGCGACACCAGTGCACACAAAGTGGCCCACATTCCCACCATCGGTCATGGTGAAATTACTCCGGCCAGCCATCCTCAAATCGAATCTAAACTAACGAGACAGATCGCTCCATCAGACATCGCCAGACAGGGTATGGTGAGTTGCTAACATGCTGAAGTTCCATTAGGGTCAACGTTCTCATGGACTGTGGAGAAAGAAGTGGCGGCGTGCGGCTTGGCGGGATGTCCAATTTGTAACCAGCTTTAATAAATTAAGACTTCTCAGTACCACAAAGTTCGTGTTATCTTGCTTGTTCTCCCCAAAAATGCTTGCGAGACAAGAAAAGAAAACCAAAAACAGGCATGAGAAACATATCAAGTGATCAGGATTCGTATTGAGTCAGTGGAGTCTGGTGTGAGGTGATTTACAGTTGCTGAGCAGGATGCAAATATCCCTTCTGAAATGCTCTCAGTAGGAAAATTAATCTGGATCAGCACTTTAAAAACTATTGACAAAGAGCAGGCCAGGTCAGTGAGAACTCAGACACATCTGGAGGCTATCAAGAGAAACAGGTAGACTAAGTTTCCCAGACACAAAGTTGAAATACCTCAATAGCAATGCCAGTTCAGACAGTCAATTGCAATATGTATATTGCACGTCCTGTGATAATAATACATCTGTACATTGAGCCCTATTTTGTATCCCATTGGGTAGGGTTTGACCTAGTGGTCCCGTTTTAGTCTGATCAAATCACAGATATGAGCCTAGACTTGTAACTCTGTTGTGATTTTACAGAATTGTGTGAGTTGTGTATCAGAATTACCTGAAATAAGTTCTCACCTGATTCCCACAGATTTTAGTTGACAAGAAGTTGACAATAATGAAGTTGGTATACCATAAACATGCTTTATTTAGGAGGTTTTTCCAGAATGAATCCTGATCAGTGTGAGTGCATGAGAAATTATCATTCAGTAAAATAGAGTAAGAAAGAGAAGAAAAAACATGCAAGTGGCAGGAAAAATCAACAATATGTAACGAAGCTGCAGAAGAGAAGAGAATGAAACAGAGGTGAGGCTGTGGCGATGATGCATGGAGGAGGGATTCAGGAAAAGAGTTGCTGCACCAAGTGGTGAAAATGTGATGCTAGTCTGTACCTGAGAATGAATGAGCACTTGGCTAACTGGATAACTGTGTTAAAGAATAGCAAAGAGGCGCCAGCGCTGAAGATTTGTTACGGTCACAATCAAGTCATCCCGATTCGACGAAACTGGCATTCGACGCGGAATCAAAATGGAAAAGTGCTTGATTGAGTTTAGAAAGGAGTAATTCTGAAGGAATTAGGAATAGGAATGCTTGTGTCTTTTAAACTGGTAGTGCTATATAACACTTGGATGTCGGAGCACGTTTCACTCTTGGAGGCCAATCCGGATTATGCAGTGACTGAGAAGACCAATCGAATTTAGAAGGAAAGCCGCCTCCATTGCATCCTTTCACCCTTCGTCCATATGGAGTTTTCCATTAGGCAGCCGTTCTATACGTCTATCAAAATACCCCAAATCTCTTATCTTTCCTCCACATCCCCTCCGTCTCGTTAGGCTGAGGGGCCTCGGTAGAGTGCAACCGGTTTGTAGCAAACCTAATTTCAGCCCTTAATTTCTGTCAACCTCTTTGAAAAAAAAAAGGAGAGGGTGAGGGAAAGAAGAAAAAGTAGAAAGGGCTAAAAAGTGTTCATCTTTGTACTCCGCTTTAAACAACAACTCACATTTTTTGTCATCCCTTTAATTCACTGTCCCTTTTCTTTCTTGAAATATCTTCGCCTCCGCCTCCTGCCCCCTCCCTCCGCTCTAATTAATTCTGCTGTGAATTAATTACCAGGGGGAATCTTCCCAAAACAGAATAGAGAGAGGGGCGAGAAAGAGGGGGGTAATAATAAGGAGTGGATCTGCATTAATCACCCTTCTATTCCTCAGCAAAAAAAAAGAAAGAAAAGAAAAGAAGAAGCTTGGAAACAAAAGAGGCCACGAAATGAAAGAACAGCACAACAAAAACATGATAAACAAAATTGTTTACTTCGCCCTCACCTCCGCAGCTGAAACCTCATGGGGATGTGATTAGGGAAGCGGGGCTCTTTTCTCCTCTCCCCACTTTCTTTTTTTTTGTGTTTTCCTGCCCCTCCTTGTGCCGCTCATTCCTCTTTGATGAAGTTGTGGGAGTTCAGAGAAGCAAGCGCCACGGCTGGGAGATCGCCCGAGCACAAAGCACCATGGGAAGAGCAAACTTTGGCTCGTCTGAGGGGGACGAGAAGACCGAGGAAGTACACTTGTACTCAGGAGGGCTGTCATACCCAGCTGATTTAAAACTTCAGAAGTGTAAAAATTAAAATTGGTGAAATTAGAGGCACTCGCTGTTACGTTTACATCATGTCAGATCACTTCCCTGTGTCCGTCCCCTTCCCTGCATGCTAATCAAGATGTTTGTTTTGCAACAAACACAGAGGATTGTCAGACTTCAGGGGGGCCATAACGCCGATGACTCAACCCTGCTCGTACTCCCAAGCTGCTGAGGTCAACCCGACTCCCAGAAAGGGAGACAACAAGGGGTGATGATGTCAAGGGGGGGTGGGGGTGTTTGGGTAAAGTATCTACGTCAATATGATGTCAGGCTTTTGTATCCCCTTTTCTGCATGCAAGACAAAACTAATTTCTTCCCTACATGAATGGCATGTGAATAAAAGCCCAGATATTGTGAAGTATTCCGATTCTGAATTCTGAATTTTTCAGCAGTGTCAAAGTACTCTACCACAATAGTCTCTGAACAAGTGTCCTTGAGCAAGACACTAAACTACAAACATGCACCCAGTCTACCAATGAGCCATGATTAACCTCATATGTCTTGGACATTGTGATGAAATCTGCAGCCCATGTGTTTGTGAATGGGTAGATGGTACTCACGTTCACAATAAAGATGTCATCAAACCAAGCTTAGCTCCTTCTCGCCCTCCATGCATGTCTACACCTCGACTCACCGTCCCCATCCAGCTGCCAGAACACATTCACACACTCAGTCTGCATTGCGCCAAGCTGAGATCATCAAACAATGGTTGTTCCCTGGCAATGAAAAGGGGATCTGACTGAAATCCCAAACACTGGTGCGCCGCATAGGAACTGCCTTGACCCATCATCAAAAGTAATAAGACTGTCTCTAATCAAAGAATGGAAGATAATCCACCTCCAATTATTTCTTTAATTTGGTTAAAAATCACAGATGGCCGCAGGGAGCTGACATCCATCAACATGCATTTCAAGACAATATTACAGTGAATCAGAGTGTCTGTCCAGACTGGTTACGTTGTGATCAACATCTTAAACTTGTATAACTGCTGGCTATAGCATGTCAACATCCGTCTCTTCATGCCCATAAGCTTCTATGATTTGTGGGGTTTAGTTTTCTGTTGTGACTTCATAGAGTTGTAATCAACCTCACCACAATTTTCTTGGCAGCAAAGCAAAAGCCACACTTGCAGTGGTCACTCCATGTAAATATTTAGTTCGGACGCCAATTCAAATGACAGTACTCTCACCTGGCCAAATGAAACTCACCAACAGATGGAAAAATAAGACTCCAAACACACGCAGTCTGAAATGTGCCCTTAAAAATATACTGCCTTTTCCCATATGGCACCTTCTCATGACCCAGACACCTTTCTCCCACCAAGTTAAACTGTAAACATGTTTAGCTCGCTCAGCCAGCGACAACACAAGTGGCCAATTATAATGATATAACAGGCATGAATGGTAACCCTGGTTTTTGCTTCTGTGAGGTGATACTAGGTTCAAAAGGGGCTTCTGTGAGAAAAAAAAAAAGCCAAAATATCGCCAGGGTATTACAGTAAATTACACTGCATGGGAATAAAAAAATGCAGACTTGTTACATAACTTCTGGTAAAGTTTTCTACTTTCACTCCAGTCTGCTTCAGAAGGGTAATCATGTTTTGCCAAGCTGGCTTGAGCGAGGGGGACGAATGTTGGTACATGTCTGTGCATCAACAAATCACACTTGAAAGTTGGCGTTTTCACAGATTAATTTTTAAATGTTAACACAAACATGATTGCAGATGGCTTACACTCTCTGTTCAGGGTTTATGGAGGTGTTGTGATATAATGTATCATGTTATATCATAATGTGAGCCAAGATATATATTGCATTTTTAAAGAAAATCTAATTTCATGAGCTTTGATAACTTCTGGTGCAGTATGAACTGAGATCATTGGAGCAACTCAGACAAATAAAACTAGCCACCTTAATTCTAGACTATCAGTGATATTTGTGTGTAAAATCATTATATACGTAAGGTCTAAATGAATCACTTCTTCACCAGCTCAAGGATCATACATAAAAAACACTCCTAGCAAACACATCCATCAATACTTCATCAAGACAGGCTGCTGACTGTCAGACATAAACAATACAGGTCTCTCACTACCTGTTGAAATCACGTTTTCTGGTGTAATCAGAATAGTTCTTCTGTACATTTATAAGTAGAGCATCATTAACAACAATGGCGGCCTCCAAATTCCACATTCTACTGGGACTGGGTAGTTTTACAGTTTGGAGTCAAATATAATATCAATCCAACTTTTCCATGTGTCCATAAGAATGTCTGTGTACTTGCCATTGCTAATGTTTATAGAATATATATAGAATGTTTATAGAATATTGTTCTCTGTACATATGTATGTGTGCTTTCGTGACAAAAAATTAAAACACAACAGTGACAGGTTGTGATATAGCATGCTAACTATGTCGTTTTCTGCATTTCTGTGTAAACGGACATTGTTTCCATGTAAACGCGAAACATTTTTTTGAAACAAAATAACAATGTGTTTCCAATTCAAAATGTTGTGTAAATGGGACCTTAGTTTGATTTACACTCTGTGGTTAGTCATAGCTTCCAGGTCTGAATTCATGGCCAGTCACGAAGACAAAAAAGAAATCTTGCATTTGGACAAATTTGGAAAATGTTGCACATTTGGTGAACTAGTCCAATAAAATAGTTGCCAAAATTAAAGAAGTTAAGTTTTGTAATGTTTTGAAGTGAAACACAGACCTTTTTCCTCACCAGGTAACCGAGTTGTTTGGTGTCTATCTTGGAAAAGTTTGACATTATTACACCGTTAATGTTGGGTCAGTTGGACCTCAAATTTTCATGTGAAATGTGTGTTTGGTTCAGACTCATGGGATTTGGTTACAGAAAAGTGTATGCTGTTTTGGATGTTGAATGATTAAAAATGACAGATAATTGAATAACCACTGCGGTGAAAATGTATCTCAGCTCTTCAAGCACCAATGGGTCTCTACACCCTCAAATCATATGGGCTAGCAAAACACTTTGTGCAAGTCCTTTCAATAAAATGCTGACGGCTGGGATGTGACTCAGTGCAACTTGCTAAGTCATACTTGTAGAGCAACAGAAATCCACCATGTCGCGAAAAGGACCAACGGTTGTATACACTGCTGATGCATCTATTGCATTGTAATTTTTGTCTAATTGTTTAAAACACACAAAGAATTTTGGTATACGTATGGCTACATGTTCAGAACATGAGTTTTAAGTTTGACACAAAAGTCTTCATTTGGGCATTAAGCTGCAACCAATTTGTACTTGAGCGTTTTAGTTTTTTTTCACACTCTCCCCATTTGTCATTTCCGACGCGCCTCACAGGCTCTGTAACGCTTCATTCTGTGAATAGGCTTCAGAGAGTCTCAACTTAGTCTGGGCTCCTGTGCTTCACACAGAGGCCTATCGAAACTGCTTGGAAGAGGGGATGATCGATGGGCTACTGCGTCATTCCTCAGAGCACGCTCCGTCAGAAGCGTCACTGCATGCCTCGCGCCAAGCCCACGAACATCCAAAGACAATGTGATGCATCAGTCATCGAGCCAGATTCTTTCCTTCGGACTACAGGATCTGAGCCCAAGTTATATGGGTGGTTCATTTTCCCCTTGCTCTAATCCCATCTCCAGCCATGAACAGTCAGCTTCTTTCCCAGCCCGGGCCAGATAGAAACCAAAGCCTGGTGTTTTTCATCCCAAAGCCAGGCCTGTCTAATTTAGCCTACTTTATCACCCGAGCAATCAGACCGCTGCTCCCACGCAGAACAACATGTCCACAGTGAAGACACATGCCAACTCTCTATCCAATCCCATCACAGGCTCAACTCCTGTGCCAGGTAGAGACCGACATGTTTCGACTTCACGTCGAGGGAACCTCCACTGCCGCCGTCCTGAGCTGGCACCAGCAGCATGTGGGGAAGGCTGAAGGAGGAACTGGGGTTTGTCGGGGGAAGAAGCTGCAGGATGAGAGACATCCATTGCAAACACAAACCAGATGGAAGGGTAGATGGATGGATGAGTATGGAGGAGAACCTGAGTCATCCTCTCCCTTAGTATTCCTGCCATTCTATTTCGGACTGAGAAGGTTGCATAGGAGGTTTGCTTTCCCACGTGGTATTATTCAATGGGTCATTCCAACTGAAGTTGATTGGTCAGAAAGGGAATTTGGCCTTGTAAATAGCTGTGCAACACAGAATATGATGATTTTGCTTTTGTAAATTTTTCATGTGTTGAAAAGGACTTGAGGGGGCACTCTCAAGCTCGTGCAATCAATAACTTTGTGATGTCGCAGCTTCTTACATAGTAGGAAATACTTGAAAAGTCTCACATGTTAACTAAAACTGATGGCGTAATCATGGATATTATATGATAAATTATTGATGTATCCAAGAACCAGGGACATGCATGATTTCAATTCCAGGAACTGGAGGCAAGATCCTTACATTGCATTTATCTACTGTTTAGTCTGAGAGACTAAGAGAGACCAGAGACTACAACTACATCTCTGGGTAAATAAATACCAGTAATAGTAAAAAGCTGATAATAAAACCCTGAGTCAGATATAAATGCAATAAAGAATGAAGGTCAAAGGTGAGAATATGTATTACGATCAGCAAGAGACGAGGCAGTGAATCAAAACTGAGTTTTTGGTAAAACCGGTTGTCAATTTTATGTTGTTATGGTGGAAACAATGACTCCGCGTCAGAATTAGGTCACAGTCTTCATGCCAACCAAATATCAATAAATAATCTTGATACATTCTTCATGACCGGAGAAAACATAATTCATTATCATTATGATTTGTAATGCTTGTAATGATGAATTTTGTTTAGAATTTGCAGTTTGACAAGCTATTCCTAATCTTTCTTCTTTTTATTTGTAGTTTCTAAAAATCTTATCCAATCACACCCATTTGAACATACAATGACTGAGTTTTGTTATCTTTTGCATTCAAGAGTGCCAATTTAGGATGTTTTTCTAGCGGCATTTTGCAGTAAAGCAACTAAAGTGCCATGCCATTCTGACAAGCACATTGGCTTAGGCTTTCCATGATGGTTCAATGGTACATATGTCATAATTTCTCGGAGCCAAACGTCAAAGCTTTGGCAGCTATTGTATGTAGAACAACAAGACACAACAATAAAAAGAAGGCCAGATCAATGACAGGACTGAGAAGGCGAGGAGACGCCTCGTTTCCGTCAAAACCTCGCTAATGCACTGTGACCAAACTGTGGCCGAAGCAAAAACAGATGTGACATATTTTATTATTGTTAATCGCCTCTTAAAGGTCAGCTGCCAGTTTGCATTGGTATCGGCTATCAGCTGTACTTATGAAGCGCATTTTCAAGAGAAGCCATTTTGGCAATAGGGCCTTGTGATGGTAGCTGGCACATACTTTCCCTACTCTTGGTGATCCTTTTATCCTATATTCACTCAAAAGAGTCAGAAGGATGATAATGTACGTCCTTACGTTTGCCACACCTTCTCTACCACACTACATCATTTTGTGCACGTGCACAGAGGGGCTGAGGTCCACACACATACTCCTGGAGTTCACCTCAGAGGGAGTGAAAAGACTCGAAGGGAATGAGTAAGAAAAAGTAAAAAAAAATAACAAGAAACATGACAGCTCTGATGTCATTCGCCATTAGAAGCCATTAGTGGTTTTCGAATGTTCCATTGAATGTTTTCGAGTGGGTGCAAGCCCATTGACATCTTACTATCACCCCATATGTAACTTTGCACACACTTGCATGGATGTTTCGTGGTAAATTGGGAGCAGCGGAACAGAAGTGGGGTCACAGTAGCTCTTTGAGTACCTCAGCGTGAACTACACCTGGAAACTCACACGCACAAACACACGGGCCATCGCTCCATCACCACCCAGCAGTCGATACGATGGCGTCACCAGTGGTGGCCCATCCTGTTTTTCCCTTGGCAGCACTCAGTGTGTCATGCCGAGGCGGCACGGACCTAAGGACTGAAAGATGAAAGAGAGAGAGAGAGAGAGTAAAAAGAGGGATGAGGAGGGCTGCAGGGGAAGACAGACCTGTCGCCACCTCAAAACTGCACTTTTTCCCCACCACCCCACCTACTTTTGGTGTTGAACACTGTCGCTGGCCTTGGACACTCATGTTTTACTGCTCTTATCAGCAAAACTAGCAGAACATATGTGGCTTGTTCCATATTTTTGAGTTCAGAATCGGAAACTTGTTTTTTTCTCATTACTCCAGGGGTTACACACACACGACGAACCCAAACCAGAACCTCACATTGCATCTGATCAGCCTTCAACCTGCTCTCCCTGTTCACTCCAGAACTGACAAGTGTGGCTGTTCACAAGGTCCATTTGAAGTAAATGAAGTACAGAGTGGACAAAACAGAAAATCTGGCATAGAAAACTGCTTTTATAATGTTTGTGTTTAAAGAATGCTGCTTCAGGAATCTATAAGTGACCAATTGTTCCAATCCAACCAGTCCTTAATTGACTTTCAACAGTACAACTTTTACTTGTCTCCTTGATCTAAATTGGAAGCTGACTTGAACATTAACTTATTTGTGGATTAACACAATTTGATCGCTCCATATAATGTAAACATAAGATACATAATATACTGACTGGCTAGCAACATTGATGAATCAAATGGAAAATATATTTTAGATAACTCAATAGCTTTCCAAGTAAATAATGCCACAGCCATTGATTTAGTAATTGGTAAAGTGGTGAGCATGCTAAATTAAACCTTGAAAGCTCTGTGGTTAAAAAGTTGTCATTAAGAATATTCAGTAATTTTTTATGCTGCTTAAATATCCAAAATCAAGAAGGAATCCAATAAAACATCCCAATGTATTTTTGTTTTTATTTGTTTAACCAGATGGAACTGTCCAAAAGCAGTAACCTCTCCAGGTTCAATTTCATATGTTGCCATTTTTTTTCTCTCCCACATTTAGTCACTTGAAAACATTGTTCTGTCGACAGGGCCTCAATATGTCAGCTGACCTTTTCTCTGTTAGCATAGCACACCAGAAATTAGTGATAAGAATAATTTTAAGACGTACCAATGTATATGCACAAGGCTTGAATTGTTCTGACTATTCCTTTTAATCAATCCAATTCACCTTGCATCTTTGCACAAACCTCAAAGTAACCTTGGGCCCAGCTTCTCTTCTACAACCAACACCAAGACCAGAGTAAGCAGAGCAGAGAGGAGCCCACAGCAGATATACAAGCCGCCTGCCAGCAACAGAACTGAGCCAGAGAGCTTTATAGGAGCTGGGTCTGGTTATAATAGTTGGGAGAGGGAGGATTGAGGGAAGCTGGTGGGGTGGAGGAGTTGGACAGCAGGGGTTATGTTTCCATGCCCCTGTGTGAGTGTGGATGATCCAAAACCCCATGTCTGTAAATGTCAAAGTCAGGAAGCTGAGCCCAAGACTGAGATCTCTATAAGCTGTGCTGTAAGCAACAGTAAACCCAGACTGCAATGGAACTGAGATCTTTATCGGACAATATACCAACATAGTGCAGTGCAGGCAATGCTTAGAAACAGCATGGGGCTTTACAGTGGCAGCTTCTCGTCCAACTTTATGCTCCGACATTCATTAGTGCTGGAAAGAGTTTCTTTTTTGAATGCTGTTAAGTTTTGCGCACACTACTCTTGTGTTCCGTTAAAATCCAGTCAACAGAGCAATCCTTTAAGCCTTCGTCAAAACTTTGGCTATCCTTGTTTGGCCCTTGTGAACTTTAAAGATCCATTTGCTATTGGACTCGCCATTGGTTTGCAAAAGTTTACATCGTTTTCATGGTCAATGAACTCTTTGAGAGAAGATATGTATGTAATATGGGACATAACCATTTGAGCATTTCATACAAAATGCGAGGCATGAAGATATAGCGACAAATGGAAGAGAAATATGAGATTTACTGTATGACTCAACAAATACAATAAGAGCGGATGAGTCACTCGCAAATGTTATGGTTGATTTTGGGTAGCGCAACTCACATCTTAAAAATGCGGCACGATGTGGTGCACAGTGGAAAGGGCTCTTCATAGAGCTAGCTTCTGCTTCTCATTATTCTGAGAAGAAAGCGTCTATTCTGCATGCTCTGTACGGTTATAAGCTTAGCACATTCTGTGAAATGTGAACTCCGAGCACTAACTTCCTGGACTTTTTGGATACAACACTTTGTCTCGGTTCAACAACCCTAAATGTTATTACACAATCGCATCAACAACTTGGCCTATTCATGATAGATTTGTTTTGATAATGTCAAATACTGAATGGGTCGGGTAAAAAAATGTACCTGCTAATGTATTTCTCGCATTTTTAGTCATAAATCATCTCAGTGTTTGTCATTCAGTGAATTTTAGATATGCTGTAAACATTGCTTCTCCTTTTTAGAAGGGAGAGGCAGCACTCTGAAAGTAAAGAATAACTAAATTTCAATATTAGCTTTACAAAATCAAACATGAATCAATGGAATGAAACAGCTATATGCTCAAAGCCCATCTTCTCACAAAGCCAGAAAAAAATGTGGGTTTGAACATGTTGTGTTTTTAAATGTGTAATGTTGACATCATGTTGGTCTTCATTAAGCTGGACACCCTCCTGCAATGGCGCTAGAAGGGCAACCACGCCATTTTGGGAACCATTCGTTTAGGCAAAAGAATTTACGTGTTCATGGTCATTTGAATAGCTGTTTTCCAGCCTGAAATTTGAATACAGCATATCAAATACAGAGTATTTATCATTTGATGGTTGCTGTAAAATGATACAATATTCTTAACATACGACTGGTAGGGTTCACGATTGGTTTAATATACCTGATACATTTCAAAGCTAACACCAAATAACGAATGCTTGAGAAAGGAAAATTAATAGTATTTGGAGGTAATGTCCTCATGCCAGTGTCACCATTTGCAAAAATTCTAAAATGTTGGCATTTTGGATGTTGATATGACATAACTGCAGTTTCTTTTTTAGAATTGGGAAGAAAGTGCAGAATGAACAGCTGCCTTCTGTGACTGAATCCGCTGAATCTGAATAATAACGTAGCATCTAAATGATCAGAACAAAGATTTGTTACAAAGCAACAGCTACAGATCAGGGACCAATTCCCATTGAGTTTATTGTTGCAAGCCATGAAATAATATTGACTATTACTGCTTTTATGAACTCTTTTTACCTCTGAAAACACTATGGGGCTGTGCTCTTTACCTAATAGTACAAACTGTTCTGCTAACTGATGACTTTGAAAACAAGAATAATCTGGTTTGTAAAGTACAAGACTTCTGTTGCATTTTACAAGATGGACTATATATCTAATGACACACTTGTGCGTATGAGCAATGGCAGGATTTCCAGTAGAAACATTTTTAGACTCAGAGGCCAAATGTCTTTTTCTTACAGACTTCAAAATCTGCTATATTTAGGATCAAATATCCGTTTAGGACTCCACCCTGTGATTCTGAGGTAATACCCGGCTTTAAGTAAAGTCTAGGTAAGATTTCAGTATTGCCAAATTTTCTTCTTGCTGAAACGGCTTCATAATGTAGGGTGATCTTTACTTGAAGTGAGAGTGGTGTGAAGGAGAAATTGGTTTGTATGAATAAGGAATGAAAGTACGTCAGAAAAATCAAAAGTCATGCGCACTGAAGAGGACGATGGATTACAGAGGCAGTGGAAATAAGGAAGCAAGGCCCAACACCGATGAACTGGGACGAGGGACCATGCTGTCCCACACCTGGAGCAGTGTCCTGATTGAGAGGACAGACAGCAGGGGAAGCGACCAATCTGTGAAAAGTGACAAGTTGATCATGTCTCAATTACAACAGCTGATAAAAGTCTATGTCATCCACAACTAGAAAACCTCTCTAATGAAGATGGGCGAACAATGTCATAGCATGTCAAAGATATGTTGTTAAACTGAATTGGAAAACAGCCAAAGACTTATAAACAGAAAAAAATTTGACAATATAGTGTTACAGCAGGCAGAATGCAAGTGAAAATCAGGTTACAGGTCAGAAGAGAAAGTTGAAAAATATCTGGTGAATGGACAAGAAATTACCGAATGAAACTCCTTCGCTTGAACCACAAGACTGATAAGACGGAAACCTAAGTTTTTTGCTTGAATCAGATTTATCCATAACAAAGAAAAAAAACTTATATTCACGTACATTGGGTCATGTAGCATTGTTGGTAGGAAAGTATTGCGTTGCCCAAATTTACTGACCACTGTTGACCATCTTTTGAATGTTGATCATATCATGTCATATATAATATTAACAGAAAAAGGACTACATACAACACACAGGATAAACCTCAACTGCTTGCCTATGTTCCTGTTCCAATACTGGAAATTATTATCATTACTACGGTAAATTATCTGAAAATACCCACCAGATGCTTTGAAAACTGCAAACCAGCTGCTCAAGGAGCCAAAATGGAGCATTTCAATCTCAGGAATCCCCGGAAAGGTTTGTTTCCTCCCTGGAGCCTTTTAGGAAGACCAAGAACAAACAACACGAGGTAAAACGGGGTCAGACCGCAAGTTTACTGCCCTGATCTATTTACTGTACAACTGTTCTGCTGGGGATCAGCTGGATGTAATAAAGCCATCAAAAAGACATGATGGTCCCTAACACAAACCAGACGGGTGAAAGTGCTGCGCGAAAATGGCTTTACATATTAAAACGACTGAAAAGAATGTGAAAATAGAGGTGGCTTTAAACAAAATGATTATAAGGAACACAAGAAACCACACAGCGTGACAAATGTTGGAAGAGAAAAACATTTCAAGAAAGCAATGATGCGACGAGGCTGGTTTGGTGACTTAAGATGGAACTTCTTGCCCCAGGTGCTTACGTCGGTGACCGACAACATGCCTTCTACTCATTATTTCAAAACAAAGATGTAAATAAGTGTCCCGACTTGCAAATGTTTGATTAATCTTCAAATATTCTCATGACATAAAGATGAAGGCACCGCACTGTTGTCATGCTAACCTAAATAGTGAATTGTGGTTGGACCAGATCCCTTTAGGTCCCATCGTCCCAGATTAATGTGATGCATTGGACATATGTGTAACAAAGGGACAAGACTTTGATCAATGCAGTATGATAGAAAATAGGGTGAGTCAATGGGTTTCCTCAAACATAAGCTGAAGCCACTGCAATCTAAAGTGCGACAATATGAGTGCATCATATAGAAACCCATGTTTTTCACACAACTACAAATGCTTTGATACATAACAAAGGTAAAAGAGCATAATCTTGCTAAAAGTCTTCAAATGTGATTTTGGGTTGAGACTGAAGCCTTTAAATTTAAATGCCCTGCATTGTGATTAAACCTATTTCACCAGGAAATCAGAGAAAATGTATCTAGTTATAAATCATAGCATCACCTCTCACACATCAAACATAAATCTGTATTTTTTAAGTCAACTGGCATTCATGTCCAAACCTGACAAAATGATAAGGATAACTTGTTGTCACATGACGGGTGAAATTACACAAGCTCATATCCAGAACACAAGAAATGCCAAAGCACACCAAACTAAGACGCTTATTGTTCTGATACCCTCCACGTCCCTGGAGCTGTGTGCTGGGGACACTGATCTTTCCAACAAACAGGCACAAGACGTTGTTATCGAGTCACGACATCCGCCTGCAGCCCTCAAAGACATCTGTCCTCACTGAAATCTGGTTAACTTAATTTCTGCTAATTTCTAGCCAATCAAATAGTGGTAAACTAGCTGTTATCTCATGTCTGCTGTGGTAACAACCCTCCTGCTAAGCCTGTGTTCAAACAGCTAATTATTTGAATTTTGCTTTCTACAGAAATAAAGACGTTTGCCAGAAGCTGACCTGGAGCTTCTATTAGTGTTTTATCTGATGTCTTTTCATAACCCCTTGATGTCACACTCTGCATTCACTAAAAATGGAATGACATAACTGAAGATTAAAAAAAAGTTGAAGCATCAGTTGAAGCTGTTTTTGAAGACTAATTTCTCATTATGTTGGCATTTCTTGGCCCTGCTCACACAATGTTTCAAGTGGTAAAGTGTGTTTTTATTTCAGTTTTCACCCATTTCCGTGGAGACAGATTCGGAGCATTTTCAAATGATGGCTCTAAGCCCCGTTGTGTACACCCAAAAGAGGGCCTTAAAGTCTTGCACCTTAAAAACATTTAAAACCATACTAATTTTACAGTACAGTTGTTCTATTCATAGAGTACTTGCATGCAGTACGGTGTTGTATTTACACATAGTAGCACCCAATTGAAAGCAGATTCAAATGAATCGTAAAGAAGTAAGTGGAAACAGACTTGACCTGAGTGTCAGCCATTTAATGTCATAACAATTATAACAGTTTGTTAGAAGATTACTGCTTGAACATCTAATATGTAACAAAAGTAATTAAAGAAAATGCCATGTGTTCAGAAATAAACCAAACTGGACACGTGTTCATGCCCTTATTTGGGTGTTTACGCCATCTCCAGCAGTGTAAAGAGTACACCCACCTAGTGTTGTCCACACCCAAACCTCCACCAGAAAAGATGGGAAACATTCTTATTTGTGAGTGTGTGTTGCGTGTGCTTGTGGGGGTCCAGTCCAGCACCTCCTATGAGCCAAAGCCTTATTAGAACAAACCAGAAACTCTAAATTAGGGTTGCAACACATCACATGTTTGGATCTCACTCCTCGAAGAGGTTTTTTTCCCCCCTTGTTTAAATCCCAAAGGTAAAGCGGAGTTACACAGGCCATCTGCTGTCATACAACACAGATAAAATTCCCAGAAAAACTGAATCCCTGGTGATCCAGACACAGCCAGGAAAACACATGCCAAAACTGCTGCAGCTTGTGTGTGTGTGTGTGTGTGTGTGTGTGTGTGTGTGTGTGTGTGTGTGTGTGTGTGTGTGTGTGTGTGTGTGTGTGTGTGTGTGTGTGTGTGTGTGTGTGTGTGTGTGTGTGTGTGTGTGTGTGTGTGTGTGTGTGCCTGCTCGAGTGCGTGTATTATCAGTATATAACATTCTTGATCAGTCATTTAATGAGGAGATTTGTGGCTTTCACAGTAGCTGCCAGGAAACATCCAAAACAGGACAAACGCACATGCTGATATACACACAAATAGCAGACATACAACACGCACACACAAGTACCTGTGCTATCATTTATCAAGCCGTTGGCTCAAACCATCTTAATCTCCAATAAGACATTTCTTCTGAACTCGCCATCTGGCTACCTCTTGAAGATCAAGACTTTGTCACCACCTTCGCAACGAAAGACTTTTAATCTTTCTTTGGCCAGAAACTACACCTTTAAAACCATTTTCCTTCTGCACCTCTTCCTCTGTAAAGTCACCAACATAAGACTATCCTGGTAAATGCACAATCAAGTCATCTGGCTCTGGTTAAATCAAATAATTGAATTAAGTAGCTGTGTACAACAGTACAGATTGTCCTTAATCCTTAAAATCAAATGGAAAAAAAAAGGGTCAGTTTCTTTCAGCTCAGGTTGAGACATTTCAAATTGCAACATTTCATAATTTGATGATTTCAACAGCACCAACTAAAGTAGAGTAAGAAAGTCAATACACACCCCTTTTTCTTAAATCCCGTTCAAGTTTGATGGCCATGTGTTAATTGAAAATTGGGCAAACAATGAAGAACTGCATGCAGTTTCAAATTCAAACTGGCTACCACTATCAAGCTAGCAATATGATGACAATATTTGTCTCAAAATCTTTCTTTATTATTATTCTTTTTTTCTTGTTTCTTGGTCATCTGGGACATTAGTTTGCAGTAGTATTGCAATAAGAAGAAGACAGCTGGGGACAATACCTGGGAGAAATAACTTTCCCAGCAAAAAGGGCAAATCTATGAATGATTAAATAACATTTTTATCATATTTGTATGGAACAAGAATTATAATGCAGATAGATAGATAGATAGATAGATAGATAGATAGATAGATAGATAGATAGATAGATAGATAGATAGATAGATAGATAGATAGATAGATAGATAGATAGATAGATAGATAGATAGATAGATAGATAGATAGAAATGTTGATGCAGGGTCAGTGATAAAAACAAACATTCATTTTATTGTGTCCATGTACTTTTTAATTGAGTGGGAACATATGTGAACATACCACACCTCAATGGTTTTCCGTAACTTACAAAACTTGTTACTAGAGTTGTGTTCACCATGTAGCAGCCCATGTAATAATAGCATTCCATTTTTTTTTTTTAATCTGGATTCATTTTATTTCCCCAATTTCGTGGTGTGACCACTCACTAAGTGTGCACAAATTTTGGTAAATGAAATCTGATCAACCACAAGCAATTCATAATCTGTTTGTGTGTGGAATTTGTCTCTCTGGAGATAGGCTCTTTACAACGTGTGGTTTACGTGTGGTCTGTAACAAATTTTGACAATGCTGAGAGAAACTTCCAAAAGAGTGGACATGAATGGCCACACATTCACCAACGGCTGATGTGCAGCTGGGGTGACCAGTGATGGAACATAGTGCAATTTTGACAGAAATTTATGGCTGAATTTGTCCAGCATGACTGCAACAACCCACATTTGCAAAACAAAACAAAAAACAACACAATATGGAAGGTTCTGAATTATGCTGGTCATGGAAAAAAATGGGAAAATTCACTTGATTGTTTTTAGAAGTATAGAAGTGTGAGTACTAGAGATTTTTTTATTATGTTGCTTCATTTTTATAACTTCATCTTTTAAAAGACAAATTGGGTACTTTAAACGACATTAAAATCCAATACAGAGTTCTAAAACTTCACCTCATACGTTGAGTTAACGGTGCTCAGGAAAGGTCAACCTCAAGCTTGGTCCAGTGGTGTGAAGAAGTTCTACATGTGGTGGTATAGTGGTATTGGTCCTAATTACATTAACTGCAATGCAGCTTTGTCTGACCGCACCACCAAAAAGGTTTACAGGGCTCTCATTATGCACTTAGATTCTACTGTAAACCAGGAAACAAGGAGCCCAGTCAGCTCCTGCTCCAAAACCACACCATTTCCTAGCGTGCTCCCAAATTATTTTTTTTTAACTTTTTGTTCCACTTTCTTTGTTGTCCACAGTCATCACTGTCAAAAAGCATGTGGTTGTTTGTCTATTTGACCAGTGAACACACATGGACAATTGAGATTATGTTGTTATCTTGTAAACTTTGAGTTTGCTCTTGATTTGATCAGATTCTTTTTGACAAAACCACCGCACTAAGGTTCAAAGCTACCTCATGCCCTATTACCAATAAATAAAGAACTAATATTCGCCAAATAGGGTGACACTTTTTAAAAGGATAATCTAATTTCACCAATAAAATTACCCCTAAGAAAGTCATGGTCTGCAGGGTATTTTTATGTTACAGCAATGATCTTAAACATTCAAGCTAAGTGGATATTGAATCCTTTTGGACTTTTAAAGTGGTCTAATACGTCATTTGGAGGACACTTTCATTGGGTGCCTTACACATTTTTATTTTTAGCGGAGATTGTCCCCGTGGGAATGGCGCCCCTAAACCGTGGCGGTGTTTCAGTGGTCGAAAAACTCTTAGAAGACATTATTACATTTCACAATCGGCAGATTTCCTGGATCACGAATGCTCTTGTACCTCCGATAAACAAAATTCTAGTAATGTCAATAACACAAGGGAACAAACTGGCACAAAGTTTGTCTGCACAGATCACGGAGCCAAAGAATTGCATTAGTAGAATTAAGAGGGTATTTGAGAGCAGCTCAGCGTAAGCCAAGAGCATTGGGCATACTGCAGAGGATTATAACCCCAGCCTGCAGCCCCCTCGGCAGTCTTGTTTCCAGCCCATTTCTGCAAAAGATCACAGTCTATTGGCTGGGTAGCTTTGCACTAAGTGCCACGGAGGGAGAGAGCCAGGCTCGGCCAAGTCCACTGGTCCACTGGCAGCAGAGGCTGGCAGCAGAAAATCCCAGTTCCATAGTTTAAACAGCCAACAGTAGATGATTGGCCTGGCAAAACAGAACCACTCTGCCTAGCAAAACACATGGCAGTGCTTATGTTCTTAACCCCTCCGCACTATCACATAGCTCGTACAGTATATGGAACAACAAATCATGGAGGACGCTGGAGTATTGTCACTGGTGACAGTATAGTCAATTTGTGATGGTTTTTCTCTAAAATGTTTATTTGTGGAAGGCTTTAAGTTGGATACTTTAAATCAAAAACATCTGAGAAGTGAAAGCGCAGCCAGCTCTGAGCTACTACCAGATCTACTTGCTGCTGCTTTGACTATTCTTGTGCTTGCAAAGGTGTGAACAACAGTGTAAGCATTAATGGAAATCACTGTATCGAGGTAGACTTTTATGAAAACAAGCAGATATATTATTATTATTATTATTTTCTTTTTTTTTTAAACAAAACAGCCATGTGATTTCACAAGCACGGGTGAGTGAGAAATTAAGGTAGACATTTCCAAAAGTTGTTTTTTACAGCTCACTTTTGAACCATATGTGGTTCAGCACCAGTCCCAGAGGGCAATCATGTCATGAAATCAAGATTTATGGATGTTTTAACTGAAGGAATTTACAAGTAATGGTTAATTACGAACAGTAAAAATATTTTAATGAAACATCCAAATTCTTGGTTACAGGGTTTCTTGCACTTGGAGAGTTAGAAGTAGTATATATGGATGGCCTGCTATGAGCTACATTGGTTTATATTGCCTTTGCTATGCATTTCCGACAAACACCACAGGCAGGACATTCTTATTTGAAAAAAGTCCCAAACTGTAACGACAGAAAGCCGACAGTAAGGCTTAGTTTCATGTGCTTTCTTGTTTCACGCCACAACTACTGATAGATGCAAGATTCACCTTTCAAATTTCAATGGACGTAGTGCATGCAATACGTGTTCATTTGGGATTCATGCAATAATTCACCAAGAGAATTAAACATCTGCCACTTGTCATCACCAGCAATAACACTCATTTATATATGAATGAGCACAGTGATGTTAAAGCCACTACTTGAGGGCACAGAGCCATTAGACAGTACATTAATCTAAAAAATGAAAAGGGTAACATATAGGCTAGGTCTATAAGTATTCCATTAGAGCAATGTAAAGCCTAATTGTTCTCAAGGATTTGGGTATTAACCAGCGCATAGTGGTGGTAACTTTGAGATAATTTACCCAGAAGACACGATGCTCCTGTCCGGGCTAAGATACTAAAGAGATCCATTTCCAAATCAATTTGACTTCATTTATAAAACGCAAAATACAGCTCATCATCTGAAGTCACTTTGGCCAAGAAAATCCCAACAATTTCACTTGAGCAAACACTGGTAGTGGTGTAAAAGAAAAAAAGAAAAGAAAATCACTTTTAACCGAAAGACACCTTTGCACAACGCACCTCTGCTTTTGTTTTCCAAAACCAGCAATGCCTGGTCCTTAAATTTAATTGGACATTGGTAATTTTGCCATTGCATGGCATGCACCTCTTCTACTACCTATAACCACACTTTTTTCAGATTAACAGGGGATTCTCCTCGGCTTCTTCAGCTCATCAGTGTGCTCCACTTCCACCACTAATGTTGCTACATCCATAATCAATAAAACTTTAACATACATTTTCTATCCCTTCATGAAACATTGCGACTCCTTCCAAATGATCTCTATTTACTGAAATCAGCAAGCTGACAAAACACTGATTAACTGGGTGGAAGCTCACATTGATGGTCTACAGACAGGCAACTGTAAACTCCAGTTTCTTATTGGGTCTTTTTAAACCATCAAAAATATATGATACACAGGCTGGATTTTTTTTTTTCCCCACTCTCCTTTTAAACAACTTTTTCCAACTTAATGCACGCTTGCAACACTAATGAAGTACTGTACCACTGACTTAAAAGCAGGTATTTGCTGGTAACCTAAGATGACATTATGCTAACCACACTTTTTTCGATACTCACGCTCAAATTAGTGAAAACAATATGAGCAAAGCCATTTCTGTGGCAATTGGCACTTTATGCTTATTATAAGAGACTGTCCTCTCGGCTTTGAGCCACTTATCTTTCAAGATAAAGTATACAGTGGTGACATATGAATGTATGGCAAGTAAAAGTTGTACAATGTTTACCATGTACAACAGGGATTGATCGCAATGTCCTATATTCAGCAGATTTTCTGTCTCTCGTTGGTCTCCCTATTGTCACTCTTTCATTCACTCTTTAATCATCATGGATATCTTCATGTTGCAAGGCAAATGATCTGAACTTGCCATTGTTAACTTTAGGAATTAATGCATCAAATTCAACAGACTTTTTTTTAAGCTTGTTAACTGTAAATTGACCCCAGTTACATACCCACTGCTTCACCGCTTTCCCAGCTTTATACTGTTAGTCACATTCACTTATACGCCAATGACAATAGAGCCCATGTACTTAACCTCTTTGGCTAAAGAAGAATCTAATTCAGCGGCTTGCCCAAGGGTACTTTTGGACATGTTAGAACTGCCAATGAACCATTGACCACTGGAATGGTAATTTTTGAGAACCCTACATTGAATATAATCATTACTTTCCCAAGCACAACAATCATACAATGGTTAGTTTTAACCAGACCAAACATGATGAGTGTGAACATGATGCAGAAAACTACCCAGTCTGTTCTGTGTTTACTTCTTAGGTGTTGTAAGACTAATCACTCAGTTTTACCAATTGAGCTGATTTACCAAAAATATTCAGTGGCCTGTTGACATCTTGATGAAATGTATTTACACTCAAAACATCACAGGGGAGGAAAATCTCTCATTTGAGTTCATGGAAACATAATCAAAAGTAGAGTAAACTCTCTGCTTGAGTGCTATGCATCTGTGGCTCAATTGATCTGTCATCCAAAAGGAATGGCTGATCATGTGAGAGGGAAATGTTCAGAACATTCGATGTGAGCCTAGGGTGAAAATATGGCAATATGTTGAGAAAGAGTAAAGAATTCCCAGGTTAATCCTTTGAATCCCATATGTCAGTATCCCTATCTACGAGAAAGTGCAGTCAAATACATAACCACTAACCCATAGATCTGAAGGCCTGCACATGGCTTTAACATCTTTTAACACTCTGTTCTGAACCAGAGGCAGGAGAAGACAAAGTGGGAGCCAAATGGGTAAAAGACAGAAAAAGTGTGTAAAAATCAGCTAAAGCAAAAAAAAAAAAAAGGGAAAAAAACGGCAGGAGAGGTATAAGAGCAGATACAGCCCTGTCCCTCGCAGCCTGTTCCTGGATGTTCCTGCTGCATGCTGCATGGAGGGGATCAGATTGCAGTGCTGAGCTCCGCCAGACAGATTTCTTGGAGCGCCCAGTGCTGTGTTCTGCCAGGTTTGTGTCAATAATCTCAGGCGGTGGACTTCTTCCATCTCCCAACCCACTGCCTGTTTATCAGCCATGCCAACCACACACACACACACACACACACACACACACACACACACACACACACACACACACACACACACACACACACACACACACACACACACACACACACACACACACACACACACACACACACACACACACACACACACACACACACACACACAAAGCAGCAGTCCACACAATGTTGGCACATCCATACTGTATACAAACACACTAAGTAGCATATTTTTGCTATCACTTATTAACTACAGAAGAAGATGCTGAAATTCATACATACAAGTCTCTACTTTCCTACCCCGAGAGGGAAATGCTACACTCTCAAACATGCACAAAGCACATATGGTCCCATAATTCAACGTACACATTTGGTGTTGAGCATTTGCTGTAAATTAAATTGCGCCCGATGTAGTCATCGTAAATTATTGTCGACTGCGTGTGTTTATATAACCCCCATTTACCCCGTTCGTATTTATATGCTATTTTGCTTTGATGTATCCTATTACTTCTTTCTGCAGCAATAACCATATTTCTCAAAGGAGATCATTAAAGTCTCATCTAATCTCATCTCATCAAATCTAAAATCCACCTAGTTTTTTTTTTTTTTTTTTTTTTACTGAGCGCGGCACCTCGGCTCAACGTCCAAATGGAATTGTTTTGGGGGGAAAAAAGAACATTTTACTCTTTCTTAAGTTGCCAAAAGTGGTGAGAAATAGTCTGCTTGGTAGAGCAGATCTTTTTTATGTAACAATATACTAATCTGCTCAGCTGCATGATATTTGAGAAATAAACCTCCTGCAGTGGTTATGAAAGACTTAACAAATGCATGAATGAGAACTTATCCAATAAGACACATTTGATACTTTAGATTTAGGTGTGACTGCTCATTCGGCCAGTGCAGCTGGACTGTGGGGAAAAAAAGACCACTTTCAAGCAAATGCGGGAAGTAACCAAGTATAAATGCTCTTTTGACTGAACTTTTATTTGTCTTTAGGCATTTGTACATTAGTTGAACACTTTAAATTGCATAATTGTACTTGCTACTCCTTAGAGTCTCAAAACTGGTGTTTTTACTTCAACGGATGACTTGACGTAAGTGATGAAGTACAGTGGGGCTGAACCGCTGAGAGACATGGATGAGAAAAGCTAGAAGAAAATGATAGTGTATCTGGAAACCTTGAAGACATGGTTTTAGGCAACAAGTTGTCCAGCCAAAAATAGCGGACGCATTGTTCAAAGCAGTCTAAAATCTGTGTACAATGGCCATCACTACTTGTCACCATCAAATTTTGACTAGATCCATCTTTTCTTGCCAAGCAGAAACAATTACTGTTAAGAAGCAAAATCCAATCACATGTCAAAATGTAGTATTTATTAGTCCAGATTGCATTGAAATACACAATTTAAGGTCTATCTTTTAATCGTTTTTTAAAAATCTACTGATAAAAGCAGTGGAGTTCAATTTTTTTCAAAACAATGGGTATTTGAGAATCAGGGAGATCAAAAGCAGCTACTTCAATGCAGCAACTGAAGTAGTGTTAGTGTTGGGCTCCTGATAGTCATTTTATTAAGACAATTCTTCTCGCAATCATGATAGTTGTGGATAAAAACACAAACAGAAATTGTACTGAAAAACAAAATGCAACAACTGAAGAGTTTATGGCAATTCAATCATTTTGTACTGATTGACAGTTTCTCAATGATCCTTTTGTGAAATAGATGCTGTAGTAGATACCATGAACCAATGAGTAAATCTTAAATGGACTTCACTTATGTAGCAAATGTCCAAAAGTCTCAAAGCACTTTATATATAAACACCAATGGCAATGGCTGCCATGGAAAGTTCTCCACCTCCATTGTGAGCAACTTGGAGTTCAATGTCTTACAAGTGGTTACACAGTGAGTTTTTGGTGATCGAATCTAAAACATTTGAAAGCAACCAGCTCTACCAACTGAGCCGCAGCTGCCCCAACAAGGGTGAATGATGAATGTTGCATCCATTCACAGATTTTGGTAATTACTTCCTGCTGTACTGTTTGGCCTCGGAAGAGCTGCTGGATTGGCTTCGTCTTCTGTACACATATCTCGCTAACTGGCCAATAGTTAGCCAGACATGCTAGTGATTGGGTCTTTCACCAAATTGAAGTACGACTAAGTATAGCCTCATGTAGTGTGAAGTCAAATATCTGCCAGGCATGTCATTCAGTGACTGAACTATAAATGGACAATAAGTTTGAGTATAGAGTTCACTGAATGGTTGATTAAATACCAAATTGAATCAAATAAAAAAACGGTTTCTTTTGCCGGCTGAACCAAGGCTGACCCTGTCTTTCTCCCTTTAACTCAATGTTTTGTTGCTGTCTAAACTGTGAAAGAATATAATGTTGGGGAAAACACAAACAGAATCAAATGGTAACAAGCTGAAATTATGATTCATCCTTGCCGAGACATCTGGATCAAGGCGGCAGATGGGATGGCGGCTGAGGACACGGGGCCGTGGACTGAAGCCTGCTGTCAGTTCTGCACTCAGGCAGCGAAAGTCACATTTGGTTTCAGGTCTTTTGGATGGCTTCAGTGCCCCGCGGCGCTTTCATCTGCAGAGTACACACTAATTTAGAGATACAGCTTCTTCAGATGACTGGGGGGAAACACGTGGAGAAGACAACGAGTGGGAGCTGCTGTAGTCGGCGTGAAATACAACGAACACGTAGGATGAGACAGATGCTCTTATACAGTGATGAATTTGTAATGTAGTATGACAACCTACATTAGCGAGCCATTTACTCCTCAGGTTTGTTATTTATAGAGAGACAGATTATTACCAGTGAAGGTGGATGATAGCAGACATTTCCAAAATACCTTTATAAATCGTGAAGTAGAATGTGTCAGGGCAAGGGTGGAATAACGTAACAACCTAGTCTAGATAATGGCAGTGATTCAAGGACATTCTTCAAGCAAACGTTGTTACACTGGCAAGAGGCGTTGCTATCTCGCTCCATTTGCAGTTTGGTTTTACTTCTCACTTTGAAGAAAAACAAGTTTCAATTGTTTTAAGTTAAACAAAACAGCGAAGACCAGTGACCTTGGTGGGTACTTTGCGCTTTGCAAGTGCCGACAACAGTAAGAGCTCGAAAACCCGAGCAGATGGAAGGCGAAGACCGTCGTCCAAACCTCAATCCACAGACTTCAGCTTACACTTGGCTTTAAGCTTCTTTTAACATGCCATTGTGAGAGAAGAAAGGCAAGAGGACTATACAGAGAGAAAACATAAGGATTTAAAAAAGACCTCAGGGAGAAAATACCGCCCAATGTGTGAGTCAAGATCCCAGCCTATCAGGCCAAGTTAATGTCTCCAAATTTCAGATCTTAAACATGCATTCATAGGTAGACAGTTTTAGTGACATTCACAGGTTTTCATTGGACCTCGTGAGCTGTATTTCCACTGTGGCCTGTATCAGGACTGGGTCTTCCCGTTAATGCTCAGAAAGAGTCATCCAGCAGCCAAAGGCAGATCAATCTAATCGATCAACAGTACAGCAAACAGCTAACAAACACCAGGCGTATAGGTATTTGACTCTCAAAATAATACTTTACAAAACAGAAAAAACAAAATACAAAACAGAAAAATGTGACTGTGAAATAGCAAAGTTTTCTGTATTCAAAGCACCTGAAGTTGCACAGCCAATCCCACAAGAAACCTTTGCAAATATAACAAGTTGTACAATCATGTTTATCTTGTGCTGTCACTTTCAAAGATTTGCTTTCTCTCTGCAACATAAGCAATAAAAATGATCCCTGGCATGTTGCACGATGCCAATGCTTACCATTTTATGACTGAATTATGGTGATCTAACTTTTGTGGTACAGACATTGAGAAATGCAGTGTCAGTATACATTGCAATGCTTGTTAGCATTTTGATATTATATTAAGGCTGGTAGCGTTTGTTTGAAAATAAACATTTTAAAGATTGTATATAAAGAGTTAGTTTTTTTTTGTTTAAATGTTGTTAGCGTTGATTATATCCTCACCGCCAAGTAAAAGCTCATCTGGATGTGCAACTGTGCTTTCAACACAACTGTGCTTTTGTTATGCACCCAATTTTTCACTGACTGGTTGGCTTTGTTTTTAAAGCTGTTGTGCTTTAAATACTCAATATATGGTGGGAATTAACTCCAGTTCTGGCACAGTTTTGAGGATGTTGATAAAAAATATGAATCCAAGTAAATCAATGGAGGGCCATGTTTGTTATTGAGTAATATATGCTTTTGTAGTTAGAGTCTAGTCATTTAATTAGTGGAGAAATGAATGTCTATAATACGATAGCAAAAGTGTACCAATTACCCTTAGGTACAATCAACTGTACACATAAATAAACCATTTGCATAGGGCAGGACATTGGTTTATCACAGGCTTTGAGCTTTGAGTCAAGCAGAGGTGGACTATAAATCCCCGTTATCCAGCTTTCAAACAAGCGCCACAACTAGTTCAGTGTCGATTCCCAGAGCACAGCTCCTTCTTCTCCTCCTTCTCCTCCGAGTACCACTTCAAGCCCTCACTCCAAACTGAAGCCTCGTCCCCTTCTCCACTCACAGCTATGATCCAGGTCTCGGCTCCAATTCCAGCGTATCCAAACCCCAGGCGGAGACCATGCCCGGGGTGGGCCCGCTGGCTTGGCCCACATCTGGATCCAATCAAGGGTGTTTGTCGTCGGGAATTGAATCAAATTAAAAAGTTTAATATTTAATGCGACACCAGATGGAAGCGGAGAGGGGAAAGAGGCCCTGTGGTCAGCACTAATATCCCCTTCTGAAGAGCCATGCTGCATTCCAGAAGGGAGTCTCGCTGGAAATATGCAAACACAAGTACACACACACACACACCCACACACACACACACTATGCACACAGCCCCAATTAATGCACCGGCCCTGGCAAATGCCTTCACAGTTGCAAACACATACATGGAAATCCACAGTGCTTTAATATGTTGGGCACATGGTCACTCCTACTGGACAGAGGAAAACACTTTCCACAATCAAGTCTGTCAGTCAAAGTGACAGGACTCAAGATGTTTAACAATGCCCAACATGTGCCTTTCAAGTACTCATACTCACATCTTCTGTAGTCCTCCCGTATACCTTCACTACAGAAACGTATAACATTTGTGTCCTCAATGTGTCACCAGAGTGTATTCTGGGTAATCTACTTTCGCAAAATTAGAATATAAATCTTTCTGACATCAATTCTGAAAGTTTCCAAACTGTCTTTTACTGTACTATAACTTTTTATCCCATCATTATAGGTTGGGCGTTTGCAATTTTATGCTTGTTTAGGCCTAGTGTTTAAATGCCTCCAGGACAGCGTGGCTCCAGCATTCAAAAAGTAAGTCATGGTTGGTTTGATTTCCGTCATTTTGTCACTGATGCATTATATTGTTTATTGGGGTTTTGATATCGTTAGTGTCAGTATATAGTATGGCGTGCTGTTCTGATGTCTAAGGTTTTTCTTTTACTTTTCATCAGCGCAAAGAAATTTAACAGTACACTTCAGCAACTTTCAAAGCAGACCTGTCTAATCTAAACCCAACAGATAGAGATATTGTACTGCTAAGAGTGGCTTATGTTTATTACCATCCATTAGACCAATAGTATATATAAAATAATGCATTTGATATGAGTTTGACAAAGTAGGTTCAACCTAGGCTGGAACCGGATCCATGACAACTTTCAATTTCTGTGACTCTTCAGCTGACATCAGCGAAACACAAATATATTTAAAGTGCAATTATCTATTGGCACAGCAACAGAAGATAATGTACTGAACCTGGTGTCAAATTACAAATGCTTAGCACAGCATGTTGGCAAGTTTTCAACTACAGTAATGACTTTTTTGCTTCAGACTGATGTGAAAGCTCAGTTCTCACAAGCTGCCATCGGCTCGCCTTAAGCTCTACCAAGTAAGAAACAACTAATACTATGCTGAGCCTGGTGTCAAATTACGCTTCATGCTTCAGACTGCGTGTGTGGAGGCTGTCAATATTTCCACTTTCAAACTGTTGGCACAAGATAGTCAGTGTGTTTTTGGTTTTTTTTAACATGGTAATCTCTTTCTGACAAGGTACTGAGTCTGATGTGGCATTATGGACGCTCAACACTGTATTTAGCCTGATGTCAAATTACGGATGGTCAACACTGTGTTTTGGAAGACGTCAAACCAATGCAACAGATTTGCTGCTCAAATTTCCACAGGCTGACATCGACGAGACATGACATTCTCTCCTGGTACAGTAGCAGCATCAGGAGATGAGCCTAGTGTCAAATTACAGATTATTGATGTGTCATTTCAGTATCAGTACATTTTCAGTATTGACTATTGGACCATCACTCATTACAGGTATGAGTAAAATGATTGTTTTTCACACTATACATTGAGTATTTTTTTCCCCCCGAATTATCAATTAACATAAGTTAATTAAGTTTTTGATATTTACACCCATCAGCCAACAGGAACTACATCTGCTTCCACCGTTAGTAGTAATGTGTATTTTAGCTGTATAAATCCTCCATGCAGTATCTCTGAGAAGATTTAATCAAAGGCTATAAGCACCTCAACTGTTTAATGACAAAACCAGTTTTGGTATTAATCACAGTAAGATTAAAGGAGTCTGTGGTATCACACATCATTAATGGGAATAGATGCTGCACAAATAGAAGAAGCTGAGCCATCAGCAAGGGTTAGCCTTAAAGAGACAGAAACTAAATAGTTTGTTTTCAACAAAATCAACGGAGGAGCTGCGTAAAGGAACATGAGAAAAAACAGGATTTTCCTAAACTGTGATTCATAAAAAGCTGTGGACAAAACCCAAAAATGACCCTAATTGTTCCCCTTTTATTATGCACCCAATTAGTTTTATGATGTTTGTTTTATTCACTTGTGATACCACGTTATGACGAAAATGTGAACAGCATGTCTCATTCTGCACGCTGTTGATTATCAGCTCCCTACTGCATGGCGGATGCTTTCGAAAGTCACAATAATTTTGGTCGGGAGAAACAACGTTTTGAGCAGTAGAGGGGAGCACACATACATGGATGCGTGGCAGTCTTGTCCCCAAAATTACCATCAAACTATTAAAGAGATTGTGATGGAATCAGAAAAGAGACGTGGAAACATAGAACAGGGCAGACCCCTTCTTGCTGGTTTCAATCAGCGGCAAATGTCTGCCAACTCAACGAACAAAGATTTTGGACTCTTTAACCAGGAATCATTGCAGTCATAAGTTTCTGTCCAGTTTGACTGGATATCAGCATGAAACCATCAGCAGTCCAGCTTTTGATTGTTTGTTTTGAAGACCCCTTGAAAGTTGATGGTAAAAATCTGTCACTTCTGTAAGAAATAATAGTTTTTCTTAAAAACAACTTCAATCAGTGCAACAAATCATGACATCCAATGCCCCCCCCCCCCCCCCCCCCCCCCAGATAAGCGGGGGAATCTAAAGTAGTTTGGTCTACAAACTACTTTCGATTCCCCCGATTATCTGAGATAGGTTTATGATGATGCCAGGACTATCAAGAATTCCTCAATTCCGGCCCAATTTACATGACAGAAATGTACAAATCCAGAGTGTCTTGACTCTCAGACTATATTCTCCTGTGACTCGCAATTGTTAATGTTAGTAGTAAATTTTTCTCCGCAAGCAAATGTGGTTTCATTACAAAAACAATCAACAGCACAAACACATGGCCTGACATGCGAACTACTTCATTTTCATAGCATAAATGGACATTGTTTTCAAAATGTTGCTGCATGAACAGACTGTTTTTAAACATTTCTGAAACAAACATGCAAAAATGTGGCATTTTCGCTTGAAATATTGTCCCGTAAACAGGGTCTGACAATCTCAAGGATAAATGTGTTTATTATTCCGAGTCCTCGGCATAAAATAAAAGCCTGGAATGCTTTGCAGTATCTCCAGAATGTGTCAGATTCATCAAGGACAGTGAAGCGTCCTGCAACACATGCTGTGTATTGGCCGGTTTTGCATGTGTGCTTATGAGAGACTAATGGAGTGAGGATTAATTTCAGCCCTTCTCGCTAGACCACCCTGACTGAGACGCAGGACTGGGCAGCACTTGGAATGACACTCTGTTATGCAAATTCCTGCATCGTGAACAAATTGCCATGAGCTTCACTTGCATGTGTGTGTGTGTTCTCAAGCTCCTACGCAACACTCCAGCTCATCTTGATGAAGAATCCAAAGCCTCTGTCACTACCTGCTAATACATGTATGAAATCCTGTGCTTGCAGTGTTTCACTGTCGAGATACACGTAGGCTGCTTTCACCGTGTCTTCCACAGGAATGAACACACGTGCATGCTGGGAAAATCCATTAAGAAGAAAGAAATCTATAGGAGTGGACTGGAAAGAAAAAAGCTGTCAAAGTGAAATCCAGCAGAAATGATTTCCGTCCGGAAATGGTTCACTGGTTCCCGACTGCCCCCCCCCCCACCCCCTCCCATGGTAACAATATTCAGCTGACGTTTCACTGAAAAAACTTAATCCCACCACTCCCCCCTCCTCCTCGCCAGTGATACCTTATTGCAGAAGTGGAAGCCACGCACGCACTCACTTCTCAATGTAAACCGTCCCCACACGCAGGTACACAACTGGAAAAACAGGAGCACGCCCGATTCTCTTCCAAATCACGCCCTCTGACCACCGTTGTTTTCCTTCTCTTCGATCTGATGTATATTTTATGGGTCTTTTTGTGGGTTAGATTGTAACGCAGGCACAAACAGAAAGAAGTCATGTTAGAAATGTTGGAGGATCGTTTGCTTTAAAATATGAGGTAAAAGTAAATAAATACTGAGTTAGCCCATTACCAGCCAGCGGTGACTGATGTTGGTGTTCGTGAGCTATAAGCTCACTTGCATGTCTTGGCCATTTGGCAATCATCTCAGTATGGTTTTTTATCCTTTATTTTTTGAATGTCTATCAACTTGACATCAGGGTTCAGCTGAAGGTGCGTGGCTCTGTGTTGATTTTGCAGCATTTCAAACAGGCATCTGTAAACCAACCTTTCAAATTACAAGGGATGACGTTGCCAGCTGCTTTACTCCAGGAAAAGTTATTGATTTAAAGGATATTTTACCACCTTTCTAAAATTCCAAGTCTTGTCTTTGATTTGGTGAACAGGATTTCCACATTTTCCAGACTGGAACCCTAAAACTTCCCTCACTGCCTCTCCGTAGTTTAAACATATATAATTGGAGATCAACATCTTATGTAACTGCAAAGCTTTGAGGTAGTTAACCCTTGTGTGCATACTCACAACAGTAACGTGTACATTCAACAGTGAAGAAAATCTTTCAAACAGTATTTTGATCAATCAGAAGTTTCTTCACAAGAATCTTCAGTTTCCTCCTATTTCTGGAGAAAATGTCTCGGAAGAGAATCATCAGGGCATCTTTACCCTTGATATTGTAGTCATAACAAGTGGGAAAGAAAGTCCTCTTTCACACACAACAGCTGGTAAACAAGTAAATTCACCTACGGGTTACAGCACCTGGAGAGCTTGTGGGTCAAGGGCCTTGCTCAGCAACCTACAATGGCAAGCTGTAGGATTCAAACCACACTAACTCATATTCCAACTCTGAACCTCCGACCTTTAACCCACCACTGCAATTGACATATCACAAGTCACGAAGAATAAGTAAAGTACAAATGCACAAAGACATCATTGCAAGTGCAAAAGTTATAACTTTTAGAAATGAGCATGTCCTTTGCTTTTGGAAATCTTGTTCTAATTTCATTTTATATTAAAGCCACAATAAGCATCTTTACTGGAATAGCACACTGAAGTTGTAATAATAAGAAGCTGATGAAAGTTTTCGATGATAAATCGACTGAAATTTCTAAAATCTTTCTTCCACATTGGAACAAGCTGCTTAAGACCTTAACTACAATTAGTTCAGTGTGTAGAGGAAGCAATCTATCTAATGACTCATTAAATATGTCACGTCAATATTAATGCAATGACAGCTTGATGTAAAAAAGCAACTTTATGAGCAGAAGCAGTGAATCAGCATGTCCTAGTCCAACCTGCGCAGTCACATTTCCCCCAGATAAATAAAGGTTATAGGGAAAACTAAAAAGAGAAAAACAGGCATGCAGGTCTTCAACCCTAATATTTTTGTGGATGCATGATTTGGGTCTGGCGACTACGATGTTTTCCGCAGAGGGAAATGCTGATGAATAAGTTCCAGTGCGAAGAATTGGGAATATTTAACAAGTTGGGCAGTAAAGGCACCAGCCACTGTAATACTGTTTCTGTTCAAAAGTTGGTGGGGAGGCGGTGGGGGTTGTCAGCTTGTGTGTTATTCACCACCTGGTCCTCTGATGGCTACAAGACTCCTGGGCCTGGCTTTGGGTGTCACTTCCAACTCCTACTGTTTACATTGGAGTGAAGACTCAGCGATGTGAGCACCGCTGCCACTGTTATAGGAGAGGTAGTAAAAGAATGGAAAAGGTTGCGTGGAAAAGGCAGCATGTGTGTGTGCATGTGTGTGTGTGCGTTATGTATTTGAATGTGGCCGCTTTCTGCATATGTGCAGCTCACGTGTGCATGGAAAGGCATGCGTGTACAGGCATGTGCGTGCACGTGTGCGTGTGCGTAGGCGTTCGGTACGCCTGCCAGTCTGGGGTTCTCCTGGCAAATAAGGCTTCCCACTGCAGCATCAGAGGTGACGAGGTGCGAGGGCGTAGACACACACACACACACACGTACACACACACACACACACACACAAAAACACACACTGAGGGTTTTCCTCAGTCTCATGCCAAAGTGGGGAGAGGAAAAGACCAGTGAGAGGTGCTGGGAAATAAGCAGCATTAAAATGGTGAGGCCTTTTTCCACTGGCATGTTCCCACATTCGGCAAATACACAGAAGTGACAGGTGACCAGGCCTGGCGTGACTTCTGTCTCCACACATATACACACACAAACACATGTGATCTTCATACGCATACAGCATATGCGTCATGTCAAAATGTCAGGGACTGTCGAACCACCACTTTCCAATCATGATGCGAGATTAGTTATCATGTTGCTTTCTGCTTTGAAATGTTTGTAGTTGGTTTTGTTATTGTTTTGGCTAAAACAGCTAAAACAGCTCAAATAAATACAATGCCAAAATGACTAAAACGCCAAGTTGTTAAAATGTCTAAAACTGATTTATTTGAGCCCTTTTGCCATTTCAGCAAACAGTTAAAGCTGTCACAATTAAAGGGTGGACCCAAAATAGAGCTGTAGTAATGCAGACGAGGGTCAGAATATGGATATCACTAAAGGAATGGGCAGGAAGGTAGTCAGGCAGAAGTCGGGTCAGAAATGTGGAAGTAGAAATAGAAATCTGAAAAATGACAAGTACAAAGAACAGGGACACACTGTCCATGTGACACAGAACATACACAATATGTAGTGCTGTCACCATGTGAAGGCAATCACACCAGGGCAGGGAACAGCAATCAGAGACAAGGAGAGGAAATCAAGAAACTGTGACTGTGACACTTCAAAATAAAAGAGTTAACAGATGAGACAGAACATGGGCACTGTGACAAAGTGTGCAATAAAGACTGAATGAGCTAAAAACAAATGGCTCAAGAACTAAAAATACTAGAACAAGACAATGGCTCAATGATAGGGTGATCATGGCTCAGTGGTCGAGTCGGTCATCCAATAATCAGGGATTGAATCCAAGTAATTGTCCTTATGTCCTTAGGCAAGACACTTTGCCCACATTGCCCAATAATGGTCTCTGTACGTGCTTTGAGCCAGCTTGAGAAAAGCACTATATAAATCCAAGCCATTATTAAAATGCCAACATAATGAAACTTTCTACTATACAATGTACAATATGTATGTAAAATGTATATATAAAATTAACCAGTTTTTGCGGCTCCAGGCTCATTGATTTGGTGAAAATTTGGCAAGAATGTTCTTTGCATTATAAAAGTGGCTACAAAATCTATTAAATCGACCAAACATGGAGGCTTGTAATACCAGATTGTACCATAAATTGGTAAATTGAGTTAAAGTAACCACTAAGAAGATCCACTATGAAGTTTTCCATTCAATCCAAGAGGAACATGTGCAACATGGCAGTGACACAATGACACGAAACTGCCTACACACAACCGTAGTGTTCATTACTTACATCTCATGTATTGATCCTTTCACACAGGTAACTACTTTAAACGCAAGAAAAAAAAATCTTGCCGCGTGCTTCATGGCAGCATGATTTATTAATTTGTCCAAAAGACTCTGGATCATCTTGTCTTTTTACAACTTTTTCTCTGCGTCGACTTTATATTTCGTATGGTTCCGGTAAGCTATAACTGGCCGCCGTGTTGCTTATTGGTCCCTGGTGCACAGCAAGTTCTCATAACTTGGCGTGGAAGTAATGAGGGGGAATTAGTCTCGCTCACATGCACATATACACTCTCAGGCCCATGTACCCATAAAACACAGACTCATGCAGGGACATAAAGATGCAGACTCACGGATTTGCGTCACTAGGCAAACAGAGGGGGGATTTTTGGAGCCAAATTTTGGGGAATCAGCCAATGAAATGAGACTTTTCAATTTCAATGAAAACAGCTTAGGATGAAAATTATATTAACGAGTGGAGAGTTTTAACCAAACAGTGTCAAGTTCAAAACAAACCATGACAGTGGTCTTGACTTTATAATGCTCAGTAGAGCAAATGATCAGGAATAAACAATAAGGGATAATGTTGCAACGTTGACCTTGTTTGATTAAAACAAAAATTTAAATGAACCATAATGTAGTTTGATTAACCAAACAAAGCAACAGAAACTACATAATTGAGGAATATTTAAAAGGTGGTAATGCCTTTTGCCACTGTTGTAACAGGACAATATAGAAACAATGGCTCGGGCGCTGCATGATTATAGCTAAAATTAATATTGCAGTTAATTAAATTTAAAGGGTCCACTCAAGATGAAATTGGGCTGTATGTGGCCCCGGAACTAAAACGCATTTGAAACCCTTGACATAGTGCCCTGGAAAGGTTCAAAACACCATTTAATACTGACAAAAAGCCACATTCAGGAGTGGGTGTATGAAAGCAAGTGTGATAAAAGTACATATTTAATATCTTTATCCTTTCTTTGCCTTGCTTTTATCTAAAGTGGTTCAGGTACATGTAATCTAAAAGCTGAACCTTCTTCCATTTCAGTAGAAAACAAAGTCAGACTTTCCAACAGGTAATCTCTGTGTTTTGAAGCATTTAATTCAATAATGTGGCTTATTTAAACATTTCCCTGCTAAAATGGATGACAACTCTACAAAGATGCTTGCACATCTTCCCATCGACTTCAAATAAATCCTGAGTCTGTGGAAAATGCTCCAAAGTTTCTGAAGCCATTAGTGAAGATGCTGTTTGGAATCACTGCATGCGTGTGTTAGCCCGGCCAAAACAAGCCGCAATGCAATCATTTAGAAAATGGATGTACAAGCATGATACATTTGGAATCAGAGGCGCGCCAAGAGAGTTGACAAATATCAGCATATCTGGGGGAAAAAAGAAAATTGGCTGGCAAATTAATCTGCTGTTAAATGGAAAGTAAAACTAAATGTAACGGCTTCAAAAAGTTTATGCGTCACAGTTCAGATATTATTGAATGTCTTGTTCATGATTTCTGAAATTCTACATCAATGAATGTCTTTACTGCGTGTTCTCGGGTAACTGGGAAATGTTTTCGGATGGAAAAACATGACTGAACATTTGGAAGAATGGTAAGTTGGTCATATGTGATTGAAATGTAAAAGAGCAACACAGATAAGTAATGATGCCATCAAAGTTTAAATAAGGCAGGCTTAAACTGCTTCTTAAAGCAGGTTTATAATAAACATCAACGTATAAAGTTAGTTTTAATATAAATACTGGCTTATAATAATCTGGGTGTTTTAATGATAGCGAGATCAAAGGGGTGTCCTTTTAAAACTAAGTCTCTGGCCCTCAAAATCACAGTGTACGTCACTGGATGATTATTTATTTTGAGTTCTGTTCCCATTACTTGATCCATTTTGCCTTTTAATGTCCCAGAGCAAAAAAAAACAAAAAACTGTGTGGCTCTTGTGGCTCTGGGACTGGCTCAAGCCGACCTCACACAAGTGACTTATTCTCTTTCCCTGGAGACGAGCTCTTCAACAAATCTAACCGTTTCTAAGTTTCTAACCCGTGAACACAATGAGAACATTTTGTCCCGATGCGAAGGCTTGAGAACGTCTTGTGTACGCACTTAGGGTGGTGGCTCCACGTGTGAAAGCCAGCAGGAGATGGTGTGTGGCGGTGGTGGCTGTGCACCATCCATCCAGCACATAAAGCAATCAGCACCAGGACTTGTACCAGCGGGCCATCAAGGCACCAGACGTGATTCAATGGTACCGTAGGGGCCGGCCACCACTCCCTGAAATGTGTGTGTGAGCATTTCCACTTTATATCCTGCCATTCCGACAATGAGACAACAAGACGGACAAACGCGCCGATGTACTGTCGTCGGTCTACCGTGAAAGAAACTGAGTTTCCATAAACTGCAAAGAGGTGAAAGGTGCAGTGGGAGGAAAAAAATGGAGTAGATGTGGAAAGGGAACAAGGAGAACCGTGAGAGCGTAAGGTAGAGTGTGAAGGCAGACTGGCAAGATGAGGAAAAAGTTCTGCAGATGGTAATGAATCCGACAACAATACAGAAGCTCATCAGTGATGTTTCTGTGTTGGTGGACGTAAGGATGACTCAGCAAATGTCATTTTCAAATAGGTTAGCATTAAGTTGTGAATGTAAAAACTAAAGATAAACATCAGTGGAAACCCTCCAGAGGAGGATACCAATACAGTGAATCAAGATGCCTCCTACAATATTTAATAGACATCACAGTTTCAAGCTGTGACATAAAGGCGGGGTGATTTAAATTGGTTGTGAAATTCCGCTTTAGTTTCTCACCTTCTCAGTTACAGCCGACTCGGTGGTTTTCCAAAAACCAGTCAGCTGTTAACCCCTCTTGAAATACCTGAGAAGACGTGTCACAGCCACACTGCTCATGCAGTCCTGACCTTTTATCTCGGCCGTCATTGATCCAAGACATTTTCCTCCATTTGTGCCAAAACTGGTGTGGGTTAACTCCACACTGGCACAGAGAGAATGCAAACAAAGCCAAGGAGAGTCCATCATTAACACAGTGACTCAGAAAGAGGCACAGACCTCCCACGCATCAACAAGTTGAAAGTTAACTACAGGACGACCGATACTTGAGCGTGACCCACTTTACCAAAACAATAATATAAGAAAAAAAATCAACATCAATTATTGTGATAAATCCAGTGGTGTAGTTGTCCCTGGAGAAGTGGGCATACAGTTGATTTTTGCCTCAATGCTGACCGAAAAGTAAATGCCGTATACCCTTGACTAAACCACAAGATAAGTCTGACTTAAAGTTATCTATTGGACTACATTTTGACATTTTGAGTTTCATCCCATAACCAGATAGTGAAAGAATGCAAATAACACAATAGAAATATTCCGATCAACAATTACTTCAACAAAATGTTTTTAATTAAAAAAAAAACATGTCACTGGAAGGCTATTTTGATGGACCACTAGACTGCTGTGTTTGTTTTCATGTCATATTCAACACTGTAGTATTTAAATGTTCCAAACCTGAAGATAAAAAGAAAAATTTCTATGTGAAGTTATCATTAAAAGGGTAAACAAAGTGGAGACAAAAAGGAAAAAAGACAATAAATGAACATAACCTTTTTTCTTTTCTTTTTTATGTTTATTGGTAAAAAATGTGATGCAGCATTACTATTTTTTGGGTTGATTGTCAATGTAAATGTTTTCTGAACTGCTATAAAACATTACTATTCACAATTTTTCACTCAAAGCGTTATGCTTCTGTTTTTCATTTTCATACTCAAACTGTTAGTAATAAACTATTCCGGGAAAAATGGTACCTCTTGTTATTTTAATAAAAAAACAAATTCATGAAATTAGGTTTAGCACATCATTTGATCATCATGTTTCATCGTTACACAACCATTCCCTCAGCTCTGTAATTTGTTTGACCAGTGACATAAAAATATTGCTGACAACCCTTTCGAGAGAAAACTGCTCAAATCACTGTCATCACATCATTCAAGAAAATGAAGCCGCTTTGTCTTCACCTAATAAGCCCGTAAAGTGTTCTGGTGTGGTGTGTGCGGGGTTGTACGGTGGGCCCGTGGGATCTCTGTGAAGTCGGGGTGGGGTGGGGGGTGGGGAGGGAGAAGAAGCGAGTGGTGAGGGTGATAGAGTGGTGAGTATGAGTCACGCTGGTTTCCCCCGCGGTCATTATTCTGTCACTGAAATTTCACTCGAAACTCAAAGAGCGGTTCCCGAAACAATCCAGACACTCGTTCACATACAAGTTAATACATTACTAATTACAGTCTACGCCCACCAATCGGTCCCCGACGTCTCCGACGGCCCGTAAATGCATCGCCACTGTCCAGCAGCAGCCATTGTAGTCCAGATTTTATTAGACTTTTGTTCGGCTCCTGTGTAACTTCAACGCAAAGCTGACAGCCTTAATATTGAATTAGAGTTGCCAGTGCTGAGAATGTCTTGACGATATTCAATATCTTTGTCTTTCTTACGCCAATGTATCATGTTATTTTCTGTTTTTTTGACAACTCAGAGTTTCTTGGCAGGATGGGGAGTGCTTCTGAAACAGCTTCTTTACAAAAACAAATGAAAAATCCAAACCGATCCAAAAATGTTAACTCTTACATTTCCAACATTATTCTTTGATACTCTTGGGAAAGATGCCGCTCCAACCAAGAGACCATAAAGTTTCGTTCACCTTTTCTTTGACTGCAGTTGAATACAAAACAGCAAGACATGTTGTTTGACTTTAGGTTTTTAAAGCATTTGATTTTTTTTTTTTTTTCGACCAGAGGAAGCACATGTCAAGATCACTCAACATGATAATGTAGATCCAAACCTGCTACTTTCCACTGTAGGAATGTAAGGAATTGACAGTTCCTCCTCTGTAGGAAGCACCAGCCTCACCTCTCAGAGGGGTTGCAGGAGACTGTGGCCTGCATGATTGAATAGACGACTGGACAAGCTTTCAGTTTTCTTTCTCTCAGTTTTAAGAATGATTCAGATAGGAAACTTATTTAAAATTTTAAGCAAGACATGTCAACAAATTCAACTCATCAAGAAATGGTTCAAAACTAAACATTAAAGAGTTTTGGATCCGTTTTTCTTAAAAACATTTGAATTATGAACATTCCTATTGATGATGTAAGGTTTGAAGCCACATCTGTCTGCTATTCACTGGTGGCAGGAAGAAACAAGATTGGACAATATATATCTGGCAAATCATGTTGGACTCATTAGACAAAATCTCTTCTCCTCTGCCATGTACTCGAGCATTGCTTTGTGGAAGGTGACAGTCCTGTAACTTCCACCTTGTGGTAGGTGGGTGAGTCAAGTGGTACCCTGGACATCGATAAGACACTAGTATTTCTGGGGTGGACTTGTGTTGTGGTGGTAAAATATCAGCCTTGTGGAGGACTGATCACATTGCAAATCAGTCCAAGCCGAATACATAATTTGCAAATGGAAAGGATAAATTATTTTTCTTTTGGTTGGCGATGATACCTGAGGCTGTGGAACTTGCATGGTAAAACAAGACACAATCCCACATTGTGGATCATACTCACGCTTTCTCAGGAAGCATGTTACAGAAGAATCTTTGTAGTTGTCACAGATTGAGTCAGACAGGAAGTCCCCACAGCAAGACAATCCACTCGGAAACATCTCATTTCATTCTACTTCATTAATGAAACATTATATCGTACCTGTTGCATAAGCTCCAAGCTTTTTTGGGTGTCCATTTTTTCATAATTTTGCGAAACTCATGAATTTCACACAAATCAAAATAATTGTTGTTTATGTGAAATTGTGGAAAATGGATGAATGAATGAATGAAAGAAAACAGGCCAGAAGGCACAGGAACAAACTTCACCAAAGGCTTCTGAAATGCTGCTGGTGTGAACTGAATTTGTGCATACAACAGAACAAGCCTGGGACAGGTGGCTAATTCCTCAACAAGCACTCAAGAAAACATACAACAAGAAGTTTCATGGTGTTTAGCAGACAATCTTATCGTGGCAAATTACACATTGAACCCAGACGCAGAGCTTCCAGGGAGGAAGAGACTGCGTAGATGTTGCACACTGTCTTGTATCATCTGATGACCTTTGAATGTACTAATCAGCATGAAATTGGCTAAACTAGTAGAGTTTCAATGACACCAATAGAACATTAAATCAACAGGAGGTATGGGAGAAAAAAAAAACATATTGGGGGCCATTTTCTCCGTCGCCTGGTTGAAGATACTTTCCTTGGAAGACCTTCAGAAAGGCTCTTGTTCTTTTTCCTCTGAGAAATTTTCACTACCTCCCAGTTGTTTTCTTAAAGAAGCAATTCGCCAGAATACTTCATGAAAATGACAGCTGACGTCAACTAGAAACACACGTGAAGTCGAGCTGGTGTGAGTTATTTGGGGTGCTGAAAGATTTGATTCTTTAAATGCAGTTTCCGTTCATTTCTTCATTTTTTATACTCTACATTAATGTCGGACATAAAAACCAGTTGGAAATGCAAAATACGAGGCAATTATTTCCAAGCAAATCCATTTATTTTGTCTGAGCTCTAACTTTTACGGTGGCTCACTCAGTGCTGGGAGTAACTTGAACAAACCATCACCAAGGTGATGTGGCCATGTGTACTCAACAACATGTTTTGGTTAATTCAACATTTATTATCAACATGACAGAAATATTGATGTTTACAGAACATTTTTCACCCCGTTTATGGAATTTATATAGTGTTACCAAAACATATCTTCTTGTATCTTTGTTTTTGCACATGTTCATAAATAAATAAATACACATTTTGCCATTCCTCCACCAAGACACTTTTCTTTGCCCCCAAAAAAACCTAAAAACAAATTCAAAATATACTTAGAATTATAAAGATCGTTATTACCGTCATCATATATATGAAGATTTGAGTCAAGGTATCGGCTCATTGATTGGTCTGGAACAAAAGCGCAAGTTTAGCTCGTGGTGGCTAGGTTAATTTGCTCGTGGCTAATGGGTAGTCACAAACAACCATGATATCAAATCTTCAGACCAGATATCAGTGAGCGCCTTTCTCACAACTTTCTCATCTGAACGCAAGATATTTTCCAACTTTTTCTTTGTGTCCGCTTCTAATTCGTGCAGTGAGCTTTGTCTGCTCTCTGCATTGCACAGTGCACATTTGTTCTGCAATCTGGGTAGTAAACAGTGAACTCACATGTATCCCAAACTTCCATCCATCCATCCGTCCGTCCGTTATCTACTGCTTATCTCGGGCCGGGTCGCGGAGGCAGCAGTCTAAGCAGGGATGCCCAGACTTCCCACGCCCCAGACACTTCCTCCAGCTCTTCCGGTGGGACCCCAAGGCTGTCCCAGGCCAGTCGAGAGACATAGTCCCTCCAGCGTGTCCTAGGTCTGCCCCGAGGCCTCCTACCGGAGGTACCCAAAACTTTTGAACTTCAGATTCATTGAAAAAAATGCTCAAATGTATTTATTTTAACAGAGACGAGCAGTCTCAATAAGAGTGAAACTAACATACCACAAACACATGCTTTCATCCCACATCTGCCGTCAGCAGAGAGTTATAATAAGGAAATAATGAGGGCAACAGACTTAGAAGTAACCGAGTCGTTAGACCACGTTTTCCTGGCTGGTCTCATGTTTTGAACCATCAATCCTTCATTTACTTTCCCGCATTTTCGTCACCAAACAACAGCCGTGTCAACGCGACTTCACTCTAATTCTACAGCAGCTCAAGTCGATCTCCATTTTTCTGCCTCCTTTCCTTTCATGTCTTTCTCCTGGATCTTTATAAACCCTTGCCGCCCACATTTTGCATGTTGATGAGGTCCCACGCTTAGAACCCTGCTGCTCACTCATCCAGCAGCACATTACGGCACGTCCTCAGAATGCCCTTCATATCACACAGTGATAAAAACACCAGACGCCTCACTAACAAAAAGAAAACAAAAACTAGTTCTGCAGCAATGATGGTAGTTAGGCCAACTCTAAGATGTCGACCATATGGCGACAATATTGGGGCATGAAAGTCTGGAACAACACAAAAGTGTAAAACTGAGTGCAGAACATGATTATCATTGTACATATTCTGTACAATTCCTATTTAGATAATCTGACATTCCTCAGTATTTAGCCAAGGAAGCTAAACGTTGACACCATACATCTTTTGTATGTGTCATTTCAGCTGAATGGGGGAAAAAAACCCAATATATCAACATAAACAACTGTACTAAACCACATGCTGCATACATGCAATCTAATGCTTTAATGAAGATAAAGGGCTGCAAAATTTGATCACAAATTCATTAATTGTGAAAAAATGCATTGTATCCCAACATTCTCAGCAGTTTTAAATATAAAAAAGTGCAAAAAGCTACAACGATTGTATTAATAATTGATAAAACATTTGGCAGCTAATTATTTGATATTATTAAGGAAGAATTACCAAAAGAACTAAGTAAACAAACCAATGGTGCTCGAGGCCACTGAAAACTCAACTTTTTGAAAATGGCTTTGGCACCCGTACTGCCATGCACTTGACAGTTGCAGTTAAAAAAAAGTGATCTTCCACACATGCAGGAGTAGATGGAAAGTAGCAACAATGGTGGCCTGCATAATAATAATAAAAATGGTTTTACTTTCATTAAAAAGTATTATTGGCCAGTCCTGCAGGCCCATTTTTTAACAGTTTCTTTAAAACATATACAATCTAAACATGTCTTCATGTATGTAATGAATCCCAAATGTATTTCACTGTCATTAGAAACCCTGAAAATCAAAAAGTCTTTTTTTTTTTAAGATTTCATGAAATTGTATTCTTCCCTAATATTTTCTTAACAGGTCATACATATGACAACAAATAATTTTGTTTTTACAGTTAGTTTACATGTTCTGGGCATAGGACACCTCTAAAAAGTCCTCTTTACCCTTTTTTCGTGTTATTCTGAGTTTGCCAAAAACATGCAATTGCAACATTTAAAAATTTTGAATAATGCCAAAATTTAGTAGTTGTTAACATTGTTGACTGTGGAAAATGGTTTTCCCACTAACTAACTCCTTCAGCACAGAGCTCCGAGTCTTGTAAACTTCTCACTCCTTAACATTATTGTTTGCCCTTTTCTACATCTCTTAATCCACTCTTGTCTTCATCTGCCCTCTTGTTTTCCCTGCTCGCTCCCCTTTTCTTCATTCACATTGCCCCAATTAGTTTTCCCAGTCAACCATTAGGGCATTTCGGCAGCAATAAACACGGGGCCAATAGGCAGAACTTTACAAGCTGCGAGTCTCTGTTTCCAAGCTTGTTTCAACTGATCAATGAGTCCCTGCAAAGTGATGCTGCAAAGGCCACCGAGCAAACTCCTCGTGTGGTTGGAACATTGTGGAAGATTTTCACCAGGGTTTGGAGTCAGAAAAAAGCCTCAACAACATAATCACCTAAATTTGAACAGGGGGAAAAAAAGAAGGGGCAGTGTGGTCATATCTCAGGGAGGATTTTATGTTGGCTGCGAAAGGCTCAAGAACGACACCTCCATCCAACAACTGACAATCATCCCGGCTGGAGATAATGAACACACTTCAAAGGCAACTTTCCCCGAACGGTTGCCAGTGAGCATGAGCAAACAAAAATACTTGCATTCGACCCAACGCCAACTCCACTCATATGACTTTCGACGGCTGACAACGGCGGAGATGACATCAGTCCCAGGAGTGCAAGTGTATGCAATGAGCTCGGTGACAGAACTGCGCAAATGAGCCACCGAATTAAACACTTGGCACCTGTCAGGACACCTGGATGGGACGGGGGAGCGATAAAATGGAAAAGAGGAGGCCAGGGAGGAGAAAAGGGGCCATGACTGGGAGGAAAGGACTCTGGCGAAAACATGACGAGCCTTCAGTGAAACAGTGGCGACGGATTGGGCCTCGCGCTGACAGCTCAAACACCGGGCCCCCTCATGACTGTCAGTGGCGTGAGTTGATGAGAAAAACAAACATGTGTACTTAAAAACGTTGAAGAGCGGAAGACCAAGAGGCATTTTCACAACAACCCCGGGCTGCTGAGGCCCCACTACTGTACAAACGTGTTAAATCCAATTTTTGTATGGTGATTTGGTAGAGTCAAGGCGTACTTGTTGTTGGATTTCCATCGCACTAGTTTATTTTTCCAGTCATCTTCTCGCCAGGCAAAGCTTCAAGTTATTGTGGCCTCATTTAAAAAACATTTTTAAAGTTAAGAGAAACCATCTATCGTCTCAGCGTGAAGACTGATATACGCAAGTAACATAAGGTATGACAATTTTGGGTAAAGCCAATGGAAGACCCTCCTGTAGATCAGTGTGCCAGAGTGAAAGTGCACGAAGTGGGCTGATTGTGTTTTTATTTGCATCTCCACAGAGTCGAGGGTAATAATCTTGATGAGTGTGTGCGTTTGTGTGTGAATGTGTGCGCATGCAGTTGCATCCAGATGCCGTTGAGCGAACAGGAAATGTGGTGTTAACCGAGTCCCTCTGCAGCGGCCCACGGGTTAAATGGTGTCACACTCAAAAGGAAAGGGTTAAACGGAACCACATGGACGCACACAAACAGATGTGCATGCGGACCCGCTGTACATAAGCGGCGAAGAAAACACACGTTTATGGAACGACGTTGCGTGCTTTGAAATACAGATGTTTGCCCCCTGACACACTCATGCAATCATTAAATTCTGTCACTTGCCTCCATACTGTTTTATGCCATTGTCTGAGTGACATGCTCGCTTTAGAAAATGTTGATTTAGTGTGTGTGTGTGTGCGCGCGCACACATGTGCTGCAACCCGGCAGCTGAAAATCCCTCTTCTGCTATATATTAGTGGTTTTGTCAGGGCTGTGTGTTTGGCTCTGTCGCCACAGTGACGGATCCTGCAGGCAAAGCTTCAGGGCTTCTCTGTTACTTCGCGCTGTTTATAATGGCGCCAAACGCAGAGAGGGAGGGAACTTGAAGATGGAATGGAGATACTGTCTGATAAAGGACGCAGTCCGACAAGTTCCCTTGTATTAACAACACTTTATTTAATTGATTTCTAGTTTAACTGAGGGGTGCAATGTTGCGCGTGTGTGTTGGAAAAGAAGTCAGGCAAAGTCCTCTTGAAAAGTTTGATATATTACAGCACTTAGTCATATGCTGGGTTTAATGAACTCAGACACAGATGGACGGCCGCCTCACAGCATGAATACACCCACTTCAAACTTTTGCTTAGATGTATTTTTGTATTGACTTTGATATTCTGTGAACTGGTGTAAATTAACTTCACCATAGTGTTAAAGTGTGTGCAAGTTTCTTCATGTGTGGACAAGCAACATGTCCAGAATTTACCCTGCCTTCAGGCCATAGTCAGCTTGGATATAGAAGTTATGTATGGAAACACAGGGACACAAACAGTAGAGACCAGATATTATTAATTTACCTTACCCACCAAATGATTTTGAAAGTGGATTGCACACAAAAAGGGATGAGGACTTGACACAAATTCGTGAGGCATTCCTCATTTTTGTTGCAGTTTGGAACTCAAGTCCTCTTTTTTTATTCTTTGCTGCAAAACAAATTGCCTTTCAAAACACAGTTACAAAAATACAGGAAAACAATTAAAATATCACTGTTTAGACTTCAATCGACCAAAAACACGTCAAAAACACTTGTAGAACTCTTAATGAATGATTACAAGTGGAACCTTTCATGGTAAATTGTAACAGACAATCCAAAGGTTTCCAATGCTGTTCTGACACACACACACACACACACACACACACACACACACACACACACACACACACACACACACACACACACACACACACACACACACACACACACACACACACACACACACACACACACACACACACACACACACACCATATATTTTACAGGTTGTTAGCTGGTATGATGCTTACTAAAATAATCCAACATGTATTGTGTTCTTATTCAGAGCAGTGTCTGTCAGAGTTATGACTTTTCCTTCAAAAAGCTGTTGGTCACCATGTTTTTGTAATGAATTCACAATAACTTCCAAGATATCGGTAACGGTTTACCATTTTTCCCCTCATCCAAACTCAAAAAGTGGAACTAATTGCATTATTTGTGCATTTGCAACTATTAAATGTGCTGTGCTAAAGCAATATTGTTCCATCCATCCAACTTGTACGCCCATGAGCGTAGAAGATGAATGGATGGATTGAAACCAAAACCAGGCAAAAGGGAGCAAATGGCAAATGACCTTCACTCATATGGTACGTTTTACTTCTCGAGTGTTAAAACACAACTGGCAGCATGTAAATATTATATTTGTGCACCGAGAAATATGATCAACTCTTTAAAAGTTGGACACCACAGATTTTAACTTATTTGATTTTCATTTCCAATGAACTTAAAATCATTTTCCCCCTAATATTTTCACAATATTTAGAGTATTTATCAATGTATAAAGCTTTTCATTCCACAAAATGGATTAGGATCGTTTTTTGGGGGAAAAACAACTACTTATTTTTGACAAGTTGGTTGCTTTCCAGAGACTGTTGATGTGAGGGGAAAACACATGGGACCAATCATGGATCCTTGTGGTACTCCATAGCTGATTGTCACTGTTCCATTGTTGTCTTCCTTAAAGATAACCAAGAACTCACAATACTTCTTGTTCCATACTTTTTTCAATAAAATAACATGATTGATTGTGTCACAAGCTTTTAGCAAATCAGAATAAATACTAATGGAAAACTAAAACTCATTGTACTATTTCAATTTCATTTAACAAAAACTTAAAATGAAGATGAAGCAATATTTCATGTACGTTTTCCAAAATGTTTTACTTGAGTCAACTTTTAAGAAAACTTTTTTCATGATACTGTCTGTGTAGCGTAGACACCATATTCAGCATTAGGTTGGAGGAAATCAGAAGAACCTTCCCTTTATTATGGGAGTGGATCATCTCCAAGCAGCTTTTTCAAACCTATGATGGGAAAAATACGCAAAATTGAGAACAATTTCGGGGATATCTTGTGACTTCTGCGTGAGGTGAGCATTAAAACAGACATCCATATGCTTCGGTGTGAGCTGAATTTCCCCGACCCACTCTGTGGTATGCATCATATCCAGACAGTGGTGGGCGAAGGACTATAAGGTTATTCAAGGCTACCATCAGAAAGTTAAAGGGAAAAAAGGGCAACATTTGAAAGGAAATGGGGTAAATGTGGCTTTTTTTTTTTCACTCTCCGAGAGCTTAACTTGAGAAAAACATTCCTTTATTTGGGTGTGGATATGACAAATGGTGACAAAGTGAGTGTGTGTGGAGTTTGACAGGTATTTGTCCAGGACTTTCACACATTAGCATTCAGAATACCTGAAGGGAAAATAATACCTTTTCCTCCGAACAATAATGCCAACTTCTTCATATACGATCTCACTAAATATAAAAAACAGGAATGCTCGACTTTCAGGAAGCCATTTGTGATGTAAAACAGCAACGCCATAGCATATTTATGTACTTATTTTCCCCCAAAATGAGGGAACTGGCGGTGATAGCTCTGGCTGTAAATGGGTGTTAGCTTGTGTAACTCTGATCTGTTATTAGCCGCTTCACTCGTCAGTCGCACCTCCGAATGACACATTTCCATATGTTTATTTCAACTTCTACAGAACGCCAAATAGGACACACACACACACACACACACACACACACACACACACACACACACCAGGTGGCCACTTCATGTATTTAGACTGGCCATCGATATTTGCCTTTTTCAATACAGGTATGTTTAAAAAAAAAAAAAAAAACACTTCACAATTTAAACACACTTCTGAGGTAGTTCATCATCAGATCCTTTATTTTTTCCAGTGCAGTTTCCTGCTTCATACCATGTTGGGATTATTCCTTACTGGTGCATCCAAGGACAAGCTGGCTGCTAAAAAAGCCTTGCATTCATCAACTGCTCAGGAAAAGGAAGACAAACAAAACCGATGTACAGATGATTTTGGTTTTATGCTTTTTTTCCGGGAAAAAAAAGTGATTTATCATGATTTATGTGCTACAGATTGACACTAATGTTCCCAAGTCTAGGAAGCTAAGGTAATGTTAATCTTTGTCAACAACAAATATTTGACCAAATTTTTCCAAGTAATCCTTCATATTCTTCTTGGTGCATTTAAGGACAAGCTGGCTGCGAAATATACATCATTTCAGGGGGAAAGTATGTGTATATGCAAGGGGAAAAGTGAAAAAAAATGCATTGTACACAATGTTTTCAGTTGGCTTTGTTTTTTGGCATATGATTTGTTGTCCTGATAACAGAGATTTTAATTTTGAGGTCAGTTTTACGATTGGAGGTCAGTCTCAAAATCACGGCAGAGCAGGTTGCAAGACAAGTGCTCCTTTTGTTGAATAAAAAGGAATGAAAACCATTGGAACAGGGGTAGGAACACAATGAGTCACAGATGAACATGCCTCATGACAAAAAAACTGAAGGCCAATATTTAGCGCAGTCACCAGGTGAAGAAAATCACACACTCAGGCAGGTGAAACGCATCATGGCAGGGAAGAGTAATCAGGCACGATGAGGGTAAGTCAGGGAGCCTGAAACCAGAGACTGCTTGAAATATCAACATTAAACAGGATACAAACAAAGCAATTTGTGTTTTATTTATGTATTTTTTCACCAAATTGTCTGATTCATCATGATGTCAGATGATGCAAAGTGATCTCAAATTGTATTTCAATAACACTGAGAGACAATTGCAGATTTGCATTAACCTGTATCCAGGCAGATCAAATATCCTTGAGTTATAATATGAGCTGGCTCATGAAAACCCAACAACTTGCCTTTGTTTTTGTTAAAGTCTTGAGTTTCAGCAGTGTGAGCCTTTCTTAAGTGTAGGTCAAAATTACAGAATCAGACCTGAGGTTGAGACCCACGATAAATATTGCAATTTGAATCAAGTTTAAAATTGTGGCGTCATTTAGAAAGTCCATATAGTAAACGTTCCTGTATATTGCTTTGAAAATCTGTAAACTTCCAAGAGACTGAGTCGAGTTTCGATTGCTTCAAGTTGAATGGTTACTGGTCAAAACTGAATTCCCTAAATAAGTAGTTAGGAAAATATGCTTCAATGTTTCTCAAACACTGTAATTTTAACAAGTAAATCTGAATTGGACTCACAAATTATATCCTGAAAATGCTACATTTTACAATGTGAATCATTAATTCCAGCTTTAGAAGCAGGGTGCATGGAGTTACTGTTTGATTTTCAGTCCAACAAAGATTTGAATTTCTGGTTATTTTTCAATATTGACAGAAAAAAAGGAACTCAGGGTTATTGCACAAAAAATGCTGTTCCAAGAATTCTCTGAAGGACAAGACCATAGTTTTGCCTTTACATTCATTCCTAATGGAAACCCATAATCAATCTCTCTGTGCTCATTAAGTACAAAAAGGCAAATATGCAACAAATCTGTCACTCGGACTAATGCTCTCTTCTCCAGTCATACAATTTTCGGGTATTTTTGACGAATCATTATAAGAGCAGCGTTTTAAATGTGCATGTCTGCTCACGTTTGTGGGAGACGTACAATGTTACAACTCAGTCCTTCACAGGTGAAACATCCTTTTCCTGTACTTTAGGAAAGATAAATCTGACTCCTTGCAAGCAGGGAGTTGTGGGAACAAAGTGTTATCTGACAAGAGCATGAGCGTTTGATGGGAGAGGAAAACCAGATCTTGTGCGCGCACACACACACACACACACACACATGCGCACACACACACACTTTCTATAGACACGCATCATGACATCTTGGTTGTACATGTCCAAAACAGAAACCACACTGTTTACCCACCGACGCTCAAATGTAGCTTGTTACCACGACGACGCCAGCAGCCATAAATTTCCGTATTGACTCAATAGGATCATTAATCTTTTCAAGTCTCTCCCAATGGACCAGTAATGATATGTTTGCATTCCAGCCTCCGAGCACCGCAGCGTTGGTGGACTATCACACACCAATATGAAAATATGAGGCAATGTGAATGTATGTTGGACAGAGGGAGGCTATATGACCTATAGGTTGCCAGTTTGAATCCTGGACAGGCAAGGAAAGTCTGACAAGGGCGGTGGAGCATGGTGTGCAAGAGTCCCACTGTGGAAAATATACAGTGAATCTGGATTACTGGCCACTTTTATTGACCACTGGTGATGAGAAAAAGGAGTCTATCATCAATCATCGTCCAAGTGTGGCTATTTGTTTTGGACTTATGGCTGAACCATATTAAATAGGCTCGTTCTATAAATAAAAATCCCTGTTACTGACTTAATTACTTATGGTTTGAGATGCAATTAACAATTATAGTAATTGAGAAATGTGTTAAATATCTTTCCCGTTAAACAAATTGCTGTTTTGTCTTTACAGTGCTGGAATATCAAAGAAGAACGTTCTAATATGCTCTAGTTGTCTTTCTCTACTAAAGTACACGGGTATAAAAAAAAATATGAATTGATAAATCATCTGTACAATCACTAAATCACTTTAATGATTGTTTCAGGTGATTCAACTATAAAAACTACCAAGCTCCAGAGAATATTGACTGGGAGTCATGGCACTCGATGCCACCATTGTTATTATTCATCTGCTCGTGCAAGTGCAGAACTTTGTGAAGATGGTGGAAAAGCTGCTACTGTACAATACTGCCAGAGATGGAGTTTTCAAAAAGAAATTTTGAACGTGCAAAACATTGGGCTTTATTTCTGCCATGTTTTTATGACGAAACCATTTTCTAGTTTTGGAAGGTCACTGTCTTTTGTTTCGGGCTCCTTCACTTCCCCCCCTGGTGCTTGATTGCTGCTTCCTTCACTGATGGGTTTTGCCTGAGTGTGTGATTGTCTTCACTTTGTGATGGCAGTATATGTTCAGCTTAATTTCTGCCATGTACGCCCATGACATCTGTATTCCTCATACCAATAGTTGATTGGATTCCTGCCATTGAGTGATCAGCTGCTTCTGACCCTCATCTGCAAGACTGCTTTCTCTCCAACACCCCCTCCACGGTCTCAAAAGCAACGGTCTTTGTATCCCTGCCATTACTCAAATTATTTGAGGATTCTCAGTGTGACAAGAAAACACGACAGGGAGTTATCTTCCATCATCAATTTTTATGACATTTAATAGTTTGGTAAATACTTTGGAAAAAACATGGTTACAGTGGTCGCCCACAGTGACCAACAAACCAGCCATTTCGAAAGATTACAATACAAGTGTGACAGCACAGTTTGCATGAATTATGCGCTTTTATGTGAGATCAATTTATCTAAAAGGGATGCCGCCCCAGTGGTGGGAAAAATCCTTTAATAAGAACACAATTCTTTCACCCAATGTAGACAAGCCTTCAAGTTTCATCCTATTAGCCCCATCAAGCTTGGCATCAGTAAAAACAACACTGTGACAGTAACCCCCTTGGAGTTTCACTTTGTACCCACAGTGTGTCTGCTGTGTAAGTGATCCTGCTCTTTATTAATAATATTGGAGGGAAGGAATCCAATAAAGTTTCAACTGCCATTTAAAAAGTGCTTCACTTCACCACCCCGAACTTGCAACCCAAAACAAACCGCTCATAACATATCGAACATACTCAAGGCCGCTTTCTCCGTTCTCTCGTGCCGTCCAATAGACCACAGTGGGGTGTTTGTTTCACTTGACTGCTCAGAGAGGGCTAAGATAAATATACAGCTTGGGAAAGATACGTATGATTGGTTGTTAATGTGGCATTTTATGATGGACAACTGTGTCTTGTTGCATTTGGTGTTTGTGGGGTGTCAGGGGTTGTGTAATAAGGACATTTTATTCTAACTGTAATGGATTTTGGTCGAGCCAGGGAAGATGAGAGTGAGAGTAGGAGAAGGCGAGCACCCAGCCATTGTGTCCCAGGTTCTGGAAAGTAAGCGAAACTGATTGCTACAAGTTTATCTAGGACCAAATAACATATACAGAGTGATGGAGATACATTAGGTTGATCAGGTTAATGTGATCAAGACAGCAATGAGCTATTTATTTTATGCTGCTTCCTCTGAAGTTCAATCTCTGTTCTGTTTGGGCTGAATAAAATATACAAAGGCATGCAAGTACTAAACTCCAAATAACACCCATGCCTGATATTAATCCAGTGAGAGGCTTCCAATTTAGAATCTACTGTATATGATATCACAAGTCAGGGGCTTGAAGATTATGCTGCTCATGGGGCCTTTACTGTCTTTAACTCAACAATGGAAAGATAAGGCTGCCAAAGTGTTGCAGATCAAATATCTCCATAAATGTGAATCCTAATGCATTATTTAATAACACATGGCTCTTCAGTAGGCAACAATGTTCAACATCAAGTTGTTGAAAAATGTAGAAAAAAAAAAAGACATTCTGACAGCCAAGTTCCAGTATAGAAATCTGCACATTTGCCAAATACATACCTTTCCGTTCGTACCTGCTCCAAAGCAGGAAGACCGGAAACCACCATGGATGACTTCAACAGGTAATCCAACCAATTAAATTCAAACTCCATTGCAAAACTAGCAAGGTTTGCAGTGAATAACTCAGTATCTAAACTTGAACTACAATTTTTCTCACAGGCTTGAAACTTCATATTTGTTAGTTGCCTGTAAGAATCTAAACTTCAACTAAAGACCAAAGACCCAACATGAACCTAACAATTGGCTATTGTATAAACAGCTCAAAGATACTGCAGTCCTCAGAAGGGATGCCTCTCGATCTTACAATCATTCAGTCCAGTGCAGCATTGAAAAGCAGCTTTGATTTTAAATCCAAGGATTTTAAGTGATTGAGTTTCTTCGAAGGGCAACCGAGAACGCCTACAGCAGAACTGCTAAATTCACACTGCAAATTTAGTCCACTCCAACACATGCAGGCATCCACATAATCACACATTATGACACATTCACATTTAGTATGTGGATTAGAAAAAAGGGATGGATATGTAAGAGATGGAGTCTCTCTCAGCCAGTTTCTCACTTGGGTCCGGGGTTTTCTGATGTCCCTCTTTTTTTCCCTCCATCCTCCCTCTCTCTCCTTCTGACGTCAAACTGAACAGCAGCAAAACGTGCTTCCTGGATATGACAACCTCGCCAAACCTAATAACACACGTCAAGAGTCCCCTACCCATAACCAGTTGTGTAACACCAGTGGATCACATTATGTTTCTATTTTCGCTTTGGCCACAGTTGAGATATTACACAATAAACCCACCCTTGTTTTTTATTCTAGCAGAGCTTTTACTTCATAGAAGCACTCAAAGACGCCTGAGGATTGAAGTACATGTTTTAGTTGATAGAAAGCAGTGAGGAATCATAAGGTTCTATACATTAGTCGTCCACTAAATATGATGGATATGAGATTGTTTGACGGAGCAAACATGCAGTGATGCAGTTTTCTGAAAGCCAGTGGGAGATACTCCAGATGTGGATGGTTTGGCCACAAGAGAGTGGTGGGAAGAAAGGCAAAGGCTTACCACTGTGGTTGAAAACCAAACCTCTCCAGCGCTCAATTCTCTACTTCTTGTCCACGTTACATCCAAGCTGATCTGATTAGCTACACGAAAATATAGCCTGCTCTGTAATGAACCGTGTCTACATTTCCTTCAACATATGTAAGGAGGCTTAATTTAAAGGAAAAGAAAAAATATGGGCAGACTAAAAAAAAAAAAAACCTGACTGCTTTTTCACATCTTTATTTATCAATGGCAGAAAAGACTAATGCCCAGTTTACACAATGTTTCAAGTGAAAATTAATCGTTTGTGTTTTCATGTGCATGCAGCAACATATTGAAAAACATTTTGTTGGAGCTCAAAAAAAAACAACCCACCACAGCCACCAGGTAAAGACAAGCACACACTCAGGCACATGTTTTTTTTCCGGTTTTTTTTTGTACATGTTCGGAAATAAAGATTCATTCATTCATTCATGGAAAACACATCAGGGCTGGGAACTGCAATCAGAGGGGCAATCAACAAACCTGAAACAAGAAACAAGCAAATCACAAAAGGTGGACCGTGACATGAACCATGTTGATTTCTCACAAAGTTGTGCACACAAAAACAGACTTTTGAACACATAACGGGTCCGTTTCACGAAGCAGGTTTAAGAAGCCATGGGCTTAACACCGAGCTCTGAATTGAGTTACACTGAGACAGAAAACGCGGAGTTTTCGGTTTCACGACGCCGGATTTTGATCAGTTTGATGAACTCGGAGTAGTTTCACCTGGAGTCAAGCGCGTGCACCACGACTCTAAAAAGACCGCATCAATGGAGCCCCGATTCAACGAGTCACCATGACAACTGAGACGCGGAGGGCGGAGTTTTTGACGCCAGTGGAGCAGGAAGTATTGATCCGATCATATGGCGAATATGAACGTATTAAAAAAAAAAATGCAACAGCGCAGCGGCTGCTAAAGAGAGGGAGGCGGCGTGGAAGAAGATTGCTGCTCAAGTGAATGCGTAAGTTCAAACGTCTTTGTCATCGCAACATTATTGCAAGGGAATACTGCTTGATGGTAGCTTATTAATTTATTTCGTTTGGGTGCAATTCCGCGGGGGAGAAGCGCTCTTGGCAGCAGCTGAAAGTGAAATATAAAAACATTGTCCAATCGGGTAAGACCGCTGCCAATTTAATTGTTAATCAATACATTTCTTAACGTAATTTCGATCATGTGTGACATTGTACAGTAAATATCAAGTGGCCATTTGACTGTGCAGGTGTTTTATTCCCAACATAATGCTGTTTTCAAACACATAAATGTCTTCTGACCCATATCATGTGCTGTCAAATAATTAAGGCTAAACTAAGACAGACTTTACTCAGCCAACAGAAAGAAGGCAGATGCCTGTAAAACGGGTGGTGGCCCAGCACCTCCACCTTTAATAGAGGCAGAGGAGCCCTAAGCCAGAATGTTGGGAGGCCAGTGGCTGAGGGAATCCCTGGAGGAGCTCCTCTTCAGAACTCACCCCTCAAGATACCACTTCCTTCCTAATATATAATATGCCAAGGCCTATATATCTCTTTAAGCCTCCTTTTGTTCATCTTTATTTCCCCATCATGTCTTTTTTTGTTGTCACCCAACAGATTGTGATGGTGCTCTCTGGCTGCTGGACCCCCTCATGCCACAACAGACCTTGTAAGTAGGCAACACTCCAAAGATCTTGCAAAATGGTAGTTTAAATATAATGAAACATATTCATCTAGGATGAAGAGTACGAGGAAACCCTGTCTGCTGCCTTTACAGAGGAGGACCCACAAAGGCCTATAGAGGTATGATAGTTCTCATCCTGTTTACATTTCTGAAACATTGTGGTGGAATAAAGAGTGATATTTTGTCTACACTGAAGTATTGACACATTATTTTTAACAGGGCATGGCTGGGCAGCAGCAGGAGGGTACCTCAACATCCACTGCAAGGACTGACAGTGAGACAGATGTTCAGTAAACACCAGAGGTTCATTCTGTGGAATTCATGTCCAACTGTAATATTTGAATGTCCTCCTTATGTCCTCCCAGTTATCTGTAAAACAGATCTATAGACTCCACCTGCTCCAGAAGATGGAAAACACTGCTAAGGAAATGCAGATGTGTAAATTGAACTACTGGAGCACAAGTTAAGGGTGGGTGTACAGTCCCAGGTGAATTATGCTATCTACTAACTACATTAACTAAACTAGCTCTTGTATTTGTAGGAATTAAAAAAGACCAAATTAATTGTGCATCATGTCTTTATTTGGTGGTGGTGGTGGTGGTTAGACCCCGAAGTGATGATGGCATATGGTGTCTCTGACAGCTCTGCCATTTGCGAGGAAACTCAGCGCAACACACAATATCTGCTATGACGTCAGGGCAAGGCTCCGGCTGGTGATGTTGCTAATGTACAGAGCGATTAAACTGTGGATGTGCATAATGGTCTCTGCAGTAAAACGGTACCGCTCAAAAAGGAAGGTGTCTGCAAATGCCAGTACATCTATGCGCGGTCTGATGATGCAAATATTAAATTCTCGGCGAAGTAATGCTGCGCCTTCATCAATCGGATCATTATCAAAAGCACATTCCATATTGAGGGAATAAAGTTGACGTGTAATTTGCCTCGGGAATAAGGCACTGCAGAACTGTTTCGCCAAAACTCCCCCGCTGAATGAGGAAATGAAATCCCGTGTCCGTCGGAAAGGGGGCGGAGCCAGAGCAAAACTCCGTGTTCACTGACAAAAACCTGCTCGCGACTAGGTTAGTTCTAGAGCGTCTGTTGCCCCGGTAACTGACCGGGAGTTGACGTTACACCGCTTCGTGAAACAGGCTTGAGTTACCCCGCTTCCTCCGGTTTGAGTTACCTCCCTTTGTGAAACGGAAAATCCCGCATTTCCCTCAACTCGGTGTTCAATAACCTGGGGTAATCCTTAAACCTGCTTCGTGAAACGGACCCAACAGTGTCACAATAACTCAAACTTTCGTAAATGTATGTATGACTCTTTCCACTGTTTTCTGGTGTTATTTTAGGCAACTGTAAGGCAGATTTTTACATATATGTAATGCCGAATAATTTCATTTTATGGTATATTAAAATTAAAATGGTGAGCAATTGCCAATTTCCTCATAAAGCACACACATATGGCAAGGTTTCTATCTGTGTGCTGCAGCCCAGCAAATATGAGTTGATCCCACTCCAACTTGAGCATAAAGCATTGTGTGTATTATTTGAGTATTTCTGTTAAAGTGGAGCAGCTGTCTGGATGCAGATACACAGCAAATGAACCAGAGCTGAATTAACTACCGTTGAGCTGATCTGAACAGTTATGTGGGGTTTATACAGCTCCACACTCAAAGGTTAAAGGAACACTTAAGTACTTCAAGACTGAAACAATGAGTCATAGATGGGATGAAAGTAACTGACTTGAGAGTGTTTGTTTTCATAATTTAGAGGCTCTTCTCTCTCAGGATATGTAGCTATGTCCACTGGAAACACACCTAATTCAATAAGTAAAGTCAATTACTTGTGACTTATTCACAAAGAGATTTCATTTCAGGCTTCTCACTCAAGTACTCATACAACTGTCAATGTGAATAAAAGGTGAGTTCAACAAGTGGCGATTGATTTGTGTTTGCATTCTTCAGCAGGTTCATATTACAGGGAATTAAAGATATGAAATGTTTTACAAAATGTCAAAAATCAACAAATCAGAAGGAAAATTTGCTCGGTAAAACTCAATAGGGCGAGATGAGAAACAGATTCTATAAAAATATATGGAGACATTTCAGACTTTATACAAGTCAGTGCTAAAATTGAACCTTTTTCTTTTGGTAATGTGCAACTCTTACAGCTTATACCAAACAATATTGATTTACATTTCACTATGTATTCCTACAACTGTGCTCTGAACTCAAGGAGAAACACTTGGAATTGTGCTCATGTATGGATTATATCAATTAACTGGTTTGGCCCTCTCAAGATCAAATTGGGCTCTGTGGTCGCAGAAACTAAATCTAATTTAAAAATCCTGAGCTTAAGCTATGGTTCCCATCCTGTATTCGACCCCCTCTGAGCAAAGAAGCCATGAAGACCTCATGTGATCCCTTGTAGGTTCGTGGAGCCAGGGTGGGGACACTGCTAAGAGATTCAAAGGCACTAAAGTGTAGTGTGGTTATTTTTTGTGGCGTCTTCACTATAAATGAACCCATTTCCTGTTGAGCTGAAGATGTCAGTTAATGTGACTTGAACACCCCCCCCCCCCCACCTCCCCCATTCAATTATCCGAGCCGCACAGCTGAAAGACATTTACAGTGAGGAGAGAAGGTCCCCCGGCTGTTGCAACACATCTTCACAAATACAATGTTTTTCTGCTTTAATACACAGATGAAAGAGCTCATTGACTTGGGACTCTTTCACAATGAAACCCACTCCTGTGCCTCTTTAACCTGCTGCACACTGTCCGCAGGAAGCAAGCACTTCAAAGCGGGCCAGGAGGAGCATTTATGGAGCTTCCCAGGACGCTCGCCGGGTGCAAGGCTCTTCCTTTTTATCCCAGGAATAGATGCGATAGTCACCGTGTGCCAGAGGATGCTTTGAGGGTCTTGCCAAAAGCATATGGGGACTCAAGGAGAGATGAGTTCTGGGTCAGAGGAAAAAATATGAAGCCTCCATGGGGAGATATGACCTGAACCCTCACCCAATATTGGTGCTTCTGATGAAACAAAATGCCACTTCAGTGGATGGTTCCTTTGCAAAAAAAAAACTACACTGAACATCCTTCAACTCTTCACATTTCATTTCACTTTGCTGCCTCAGTTTTTACACTACAAATCTGGAATTTATTCAAAATATGCAGCTTTATGACAGCGTTAAATATTAATGAGCGAGAGCACTGCTTTACTTCTTGACAATCAGCAATCAATGATCTTTTTTATTTATTTTTTTCACTCTGCTCGTAAAGTAGTTTATGTTGAGGATGTCAATAATTGTGTCGCCCCTGTGGTAAATATCAAGCACAGGACAGGAAAAAGACCATACACACTCATCCATCAGAGGAGATTGCACACTGGTTACAAGAATCACCACAGATCATCACGTCACTACTTTATGATCCTTGTAAGACAAAGGCTGACTATCTCCAATATTTCTTGTAACATAATTTGGTAATTTTTGTTCTAATAATTCTTGTTTGGCTGAGCTGAGGAACAAATTTACAGAAAGACCAGGATTAATTTTGATGCTATTACATCTGGACATGAAAAAATAAATGCATTTGTCACACCAGTGAGAATCAAATGTGTTTGATTTTTTTCCTTATAACCCATTTTATGACAGATGTGACTTAATATGGTAAGTACGTTACTTGATACTTGATTGCTATTGAATCACTGTGTGGTTCAGTGTGACACGTTCTGCATTCCTAAAACTACATTTCATATCGGAACAGTCAAGGAGATGGATCATCATTGTAGATTTGAATGAAGTCCTATGTTTTGGGTTTTTTTTCTATTTTGTCTGAAAGGGCTGATGAACTTGAAGGGACATTGTACCATAAATGTATTGTCATATACACAGTACTTGTCTGCATTGTCACATTTTTTTTTTTATTTCACCAACAAATGGTAACACGACTCGTAAACTGTTGTCGGCCTTTGCACCTTTGCTGCACCTACATCCTGAAAAACAAGTTATTTTGGCAGCACCAACCCATTTGCTCCTGAAAAGAAACATTATCATCTCGGATTACAGGACTGTCTGTCTGCACGTCCGCCTCTCAAAGATGTGTAACCATGTTGAAGGTCAAAGCTATTATATCCGTGCAGAGTTGGGATTTACATCGTGTCTGCTGGTGCAGTATATCTCTTCACAATATGGCAGATTAAAATAAAGCTTTGATTTATACAGACAAGCTCAGATCATCTCCTGTAGTCATCCTGTGTTTACTTAGACCCCCCCCCCTCGTTACACACTGGACCGTGCAGACAGTCGGCTGTACGCACTCATTGTGGTTGTTGAGTAACGAGCCCGAGTCAGTGTGTTTACATCTGGAAACTAAGCTCCATTTCCGTGTCCACGCTGACAGCGCCACACGTCTCGGTGACAGATCTGTGAACTACATGCGGACAAATGTGGCTTGTCCTCGATTCCAATAAACAACACAAGGAAGTTCAGATATGGTCCAAGTTTGAGAATGCTTATTAACAAAGCTATTAAAAAAAACTGTGATGTTAAGGTGAGTGCTAGAAAAAGATCTTTTTGGAAAAAAACATTCCTTTTACAAAGAAGGTACCATCATCAACATAAAATGCTACTGGCTCAGAATATGCAGCCATTCTCAAGCTGTAATACATAAAAGAAAGTGGGATTTATTTCAAGTACATATTTTGGAAAAGAAATTTCTATGGAGACATTGTTGTTTTTTTAGGTCTTCACCAAGAGGTCTATAATATTTTCCATTTATTTTTACTTAAAAAGAACATTTAACGTGTCCAATACTTCCATCTATCTAGATCGTGATAGTGAATGTTTGCCGTAGGACTCAGTAGCTCATTTTATTGGAGCAAATGCAAAATGAAATGTGAAACTGAAGTTTTTAGAAAAAAAAGGAAAAAAGATTGCCGTCAGAAATTGACCTATAAAGATTCTAACATCCTTAAAGCTACAGAAGGAAATGCAGGGTGTACAAACTGCAATTAAGAGGTTAAATCGTAAAAGTTTTCAAACCTGATCCAACAGTGTTGCTGAGTTTTGGTGTAGTAGAGAGTTTACTCACATTAGACGACTGTCTCACTCTGAGAAACTCCAAACTCGGACTCCATCGGCTAAATGTTGGAAGTGAGCACAATCTGGATCCAGCTTCCTCTGTTGCATCAGCCACTTATTTCACCGAGTTTTATCTTACTGTGCGTGAGGGCGAGATTTCGAGAGTTGGGTTTCAGTCTACCTGAATCATATGACCAAATTATTTTCTGCACTAATTACCCCACAAACCATCAAACTAAATATGTACCATGTGAGTTATGGTTGGAACAGAAAAAAACATTGTGGAGCTGCTAAAACAAACACAAAATCCCAGTGTGGAGAAAGCTGTATTTAATCTATTGTAACTATTATTAAGAACATAAACTATTCCTCTGTTCTGCTAATGATCATCCACCCATTCACAGTGCCTGGAAAAAAAGGACTTTTTTTTATTTTTTTTTATGAACAATCAGCTGTAGTGTAACCATATAAAGCACACTTCTCGCGCACACACATACACGCACACAAAAAACTCCTCTGCGGATCAATGTCTTTGATGCTCAGCGCTAACGATTTCTAATAAAACATAATTGGAATAGATAACAGATTCAAGCTAGCAAACACAGATTTATTGTTTGACATGTCAACGTCTTAAAAAGGTTCCTTCAAAACAGACGTAGTCAGCATGGTCCCATTTTCACGTTATCGCGCCTTCTGCATTGCTTTTCTGTTGACTCATCAAAAAGATATATCGGAATAATGACTGGATGCTAATGGAACCCAGGGGTCCTGACTTTGTCACAGGCATTCAAGATTATTTTTATGGCATATTTCTAACCAAGAACAGATTAAACAGAGCCCCATTGCAAACGGCTCGATATCCACAGACAGAAATATATCTTTGTGGCGCAATCTTCGAAAATCACCAAGACCCTGTTTTAAATGACGTTTTCAAATGAAAACAGAAAACTTCTGTTTGCGAGAAGATCAAACACGAAGAGAACACAAGGACTCACATGCACAACACAATGACTCCCAGTCCAGATTCTCCTGGGACTGTCGTTTTCTGGGACTTTGTCATCTGTCCGACACACCATTATTGTTTTCTGCCTACGTGTATGTGGCTTCACGACACAAACAAGCAATAGCACAGACTTGTGGCCTGGCATACTAACTACATCATTTTCAGCGCTTCTGCTATTTCCATGTAAACAGACATAGCATGAACAGACCTCTTTCTCTGAAACTCTTCAAGGCTAAAAGCCTTAGTAAGCGGTTGTTAGCCAACCCTACCACTGCAATTCTTTAAGGTGTTATGGAGGTACAACATTCATGTCAAAATGTGAACTCTGAGGTTTTCACGGTTGTCTATTATGACCTCATCCACAGGTGGGGATATATAGTCCTGAATAACCCAATCCTGCAAGGTTTTAGTATATTCCTGCTTAAAATCAGCCACGATTGTTGTTTCAAACAGGCTTTTCTTTGCATGGAGTCAACATTGTGGACATTTTTACAAAAACCGAGCACAGAAAACTTACTTAGATTAGGTTTTGAAAAAGAGTCAATTCTTGGTTGAGTGACCAAAAGAATCACATACAAGACAGTGCAGATATTAGACTTCTTGAAAGAGTTGGGCAAGACGCAACTCTCAGTGGGTTGGTCTTTATACAAAGTCACTTCCCTTCTTTTGATTTACAATGAATGTTTTATATTAAATAGAGTATAGCAAATTTAATTGCTTATGTTTATGTGGCTCCCACTCAAACTACAGAGGATTCTGTTGTGATAATGCTACACAACCATTCCCAATGGTTTACTGGGTACATTGAACTAATTTAATCCCTGTTGTACACCCAAATGACTCAAACCACATGCTTGGCCTTTTAGTGAAATCCAAAAAATATTTTATTCTATCATCCGAAACATCACATATTTCTGCTGAACTTCTTATATAAGACAGTCATTTTTTTTTATGGGCTTTCCCCTTTATAGGCATCAAAATCAATTTTTCAGTCCAGGATTAAAAACAGGCAAATGGAGATTTAACGAGGTGAATGAAGGATTTTTTTTTTCTTCTTAAGAATGGATTGTTTGCAGGTTCATCTAAAAACATAAAAATAAAATAAAAACAAGGTCACATATAGGCTTTGGTAAAAAATATAATATAGACAGATTATCACTCCACTATAGCCAGCTACTCTTAGGCCAACATAATCTGGTGTTATCTACTATGCTTATACAAGACATTAAATGTGTTCACAGAACCTACAACTTTAGGGATTTGAGAATTTATAGTGAATGGGGTTGCAATGATTTTTGTTTGATAGAGTTTCTAGTCCAGACCCTGGCATCGGTTTACACTGCTGTGTCATTGAATGTGCACCAGAAATCCCCCCCAGGGATAATCCAAGCTCATTGTACTCTGGGCAGTACCACAGTGTACAGAATTACACTAAACAAGCACAGTAATGACATTGTCATGGTGTCCATCCATCATTTTCCTGTCTTTGCGTGTGGTTTGGCTCCATGTAAACAATATTGTGAATGTCTGGATTCGAAAGCTCTTTGACAGACATTGCCATTTGTTCACCATTAAACTGTTTATGTTGATCTTTTTTTTTTCTTTTTTAAATAAAAACAAACGCATCAGCTCGCCATTCCCCTGGGGGGTCTCTGGTGATCGATCTCACAGCTTTGCGGGTGTCATTAACAGCAATGACTCAGTGCCGGCTGCACTGGCGATGGCGATTTGCACCATGAACAATGCAAAGAGTGGACGGTCGAGGATATAGCTGTGTCTCTATAGTGGGCAAGACCATGGTGACGAAAAAAAAAAAAAAGACATCGGACAAAGTTCAGCAACTGCAGGCCATCTTGCAAACATGTGTCGATCCCAGAAGCAGGGAACTGCAGCAGCATGTAGTGTTTGTTATCCTAACGCACCGCGCTTTCCCCCTTCATCCATCTCCCCCTCACTCTCTCTTGATGCTGCATAATGAAATCCATCTATCCCAATTAGTAGGTGTCGCGGCCTGTTGTGGTGGTTTGTACGTGTGCACGTATGTGATTATGAGGCAGTAGTTGCAGGGGGGTTGTAGTGTGTGTGTGTGTGTGTGTGTGTGTGTGTGTGTGTGTGTGTGTGTGTGTGTGTGTGTGTGTGTGTGTGTGTGTGTGTGATAAATTTGAGCTTTACATACAACAAACAACCACCAAGCAGGTCTCGACCAGTCTTGTATACATGCTCTGCATTAAATGTGGGCCTTGGCCCCATACACACATGTTGCAGGAGTGTTTTTTGTTTGGTGAGAGGGGAGGAGGGGAGGTTAATTACATGCATTCTTCAATCGAAAACATGTTTCCACCTTCCCCCTGCTCCGACTTTACAGCTTAGTCTTCATTGTACACTCTAAAAAGCGACGACTCAACAACATTGAACACGTGTTTAGAATGGAGAAGTGTTATGGTAATGCCTTGCAATGACAATTCTTTAGCACTCGGTGACAGTTGAGAGTCATTTAGTCTGTTATCTGCCCCTCACAGTTTTTAAAAAAAGTTGAAGATTAGCATCCCATGTCAACACTTGTCAAAATTATGTGATCATATATATAGAAGTGTAAAATATTTAGTATCACTAAAATGTATGTCCTCACATGTCTGCTAAAACAAGTTTTCTTAGGCAAACATTTGTGCTTTGTTGAGGACATGTGCAAAAAATAATGCATGCTGGTAATCGCGTTTTCATTAAAAATATATGGAAAACATTTTCCACAACTCAACCCCGTTGGTTCCTCACGTGTCGGCTTTTCTTTTATCCTCAAAGTATTCACTCAAAATTTGATTTATACCAGGAATTTAATTCTTCTTGTTCCTCAAGTTTAACCCAGATGTATGTACACCTTTGTTGTCTACAGTTTTATCGAGCCAGAATGATAGATCGAGAACTCAGCTAAAAGTCAAACCAAGCTAGACTCACTACACCAACTTGTGGTGCAAAATGGTACTGCTTGTTTAGGTTTACATACTTAAGAGATACCGGAAAGTATTATTATATTTTTTTAAATCCTTAAAGATGTACAATTTCAAAGAAAACCAATCCAAATGCTTCTGAAGCCTGTAGAATGGTGCAAAGAGTCATGTAAATGTTAACGAACCTCACTGCCTGAGTCTATAAGGAACTATGGCATAAGGTTACTACTGTCTTGGACAGGGTTTTTACAGTGCAACATCACAGTAGAGAGAAACAAAAACGAGGATGAGGAGGAGATGAAGGGGTTACAGTCTTTGGAAGGCTGAATGGGGACCAGCTGTAGGGTACTGGGCAAAGGCCAGGGAACGTTCCGGACGGATGGAAAGAGGACGATATACCCCCAGGAGAGAAGCAGAAGAGACTGGTATTCAAATCCTATTTTTCTTCTTCCCCTTTTTTTAAATGGAGGGAAAACACAGGGAGAAATATGCAAATAGAGATGAGCACAGACACAAATATTAGCCGCAGCAGGCAGAAGTGAAGAGAGGGAAGGAAAATATCTTGATCTTAGTGGTTTGGAGCCTCACGGGTTTGAGAACATCCAGAGACACACTGACAGCTTTGCTAAAAGGTTTAAATGCACATTCTCTCCAGGAACTTTAATATTCTTAACCTGAGTTTAACCGAAGCGATGAAAAGAGACATTGGTGTTGATGGGAAACAAGTGGATGGAACCGATTCTGGCTCATTGTTTAAGAAAAGTGACACAACTTTACAGCAATGAAGGTTATGACAAAAGCATTCATTCAAATGTTTTTACTGCTTTATTCTCCTTTCGGTCAGAGACAGGAGCTGCGTCAATTGAGTCCATTCTCAAGTTATTGCAAACAACCCATTAACAGCCCGTAGAGTTGCCACAAGGTAAAATTGAGTGTGTTCGACCAATCCAGCCGAAGCTGACTCAAGATTTGATTGCTTTATGCACTGAAAGAAGCCTTGATCAATCATTAAGACAAGAGGCCAATATTCTCACAAGCTTGACTTGGCTATCATTCTGCCAACAAAACACAACTCTCTGCAAAGTGGTGGAATGGGAAAAAAGTCCCATTATCTTTGATGGACTAGAACAGTGTCTTTTGCTCTCTGTAGCCAATGTAACTTCCCAGTTTACAAGTTTCTGTGAAAACCTTAGCATTGCTAGGCGAGCAAAATTGCTGCTAAAATAGCCTTGCCCTTGAAGATTTGACTAGCATTTCAATTATGCATGTTTTGAACCATGGCATTGATCTTCACAATGATGAATAATGGTAAAAATGATGACTAAGGTCATTTTTAAAAAATATATCCAATTGTCTTGACACCCATAAAAAGGCATTCTGATTAAACTATGAATAAAGTATGTGTGTAGTTTCGGATCTTCTCTGTGTCGTCTGAGTGATAGATTCATTTTAAGACTTTTCAACTTTTAAATATGCCCTTCAAACAAAAACACAGTCTGCGTAAAGTCTTGGTCTTGACTTGGGATACTCTGGACTTGGTCTTGACTAGAACACCAATAGAAGCACATAATGTAAAACAAAGACTGAAATGATTATTTCCCCCCATCTGTTCCCGTAACAAATGTTGCTGAAAAAGTTCTCTACAAAGTTTGAATTTGGTCGAAATCATTCCAATCAAAAATATTTAGCTATGATAATGCGTCTCATTAACTCACTTTTTTAAAGGAAACAATTTGAATGGAGTCTTATTCTCCATGTGTTCGTAGGTAAATAACTTTAATCATTCGCTCGTGTTTTATGATGGAAACCAAAAAAACCGAGTCAACACATGTTCAGAGTTAAAAGTCTTGCATTGTTTACGCACAAGCAGGTTACGCGATACACACGTACTGCCATGTCACGCTGTTCCACATCGTCAACAGGTGGTGGGAATCCTGCAGGAAGCAGAAACACGGCAGCATCGCCAGGAAGCTCACGAGTAAACAACACGGTGAACAATGCACAGCTCGAATTTTGCCTCATGAAGAAATGTTCATCATTTCAGGCAAACATCATGGAGACGCGCAATGTGTTCTGGAGAGTGAGTGAATCAGACCGGAGGGAGGTTTTCACCGCAAACCGGGTGTAGAAGGGACAAACTCGTCTGTAGGTAAATTTGTAGATTTAAGACAAGTTGGGCCATCAAAGACAGGCTGATCGATCCTGGGGGAAATCAAAATGTGATGGTCAAGCAAGAATAATCACTTTCCAAAGAGAGAAACGGCATCATTCCAACAGTTTTTAACACATAAAGCGGAAAATATGTGTGTATGAAGGTGATACAATAACTTTCCATGAGTGGTCAAGTAGAGAAAACCTGCTGCAGTCTGGTCCTGTAGCTCTGCAGCACATCAGGGTCACTGCCAACTGAGACAAACCGCTTAAAGATGTTGAAGAACATGGTATGGTTTGATTTTCTAGTGGAGCATTGCTGCCATCTTGTGTAATGAACTTAACACACACACACACACACGCCCACTGACTGACATAGCAGCCTTCTTGCTTGAAAATTATGAATATAATAGGATTTCTGTTTTGATTTGGAAAGGCACCATATTCATTCCAGGACATAAGGAAGCATGGTTGCAAAAAGCCCTTTATACAAGTTTATTTTAAGGATGAATTTTATTGGTTAATAGCACAAACGCATCGCTTCGGCTCCTCCAACCGTCTCACAGACTTGAAGATAAGCTCACACAAAGGACATGTACAGTCATCTAATTGGTTATAGATTCTCAGGCCATTTGGTGTAACTCTTACAAAAGTTTTCTTATTTTACCTTGAGGGAAAATGATTTTTTTTTTCCTCATACCATACCATATGCAATTCATCAATAGTGGGTGGTTCTATTTTTAACCACTTCCTTGTAATGGATTTCTTACTGGATGTCAGGATTGCAATAACTTAAAATAAACCTCAGGTGTCATTTAATAAGTCAAACTCTGACGTGGAAGTATTTTTTAGCAAGGTCTGGCAGAGCAAAAATATATTATAGATTTATACAACAAAGCTGTGTTTTCAGTAATTAAAAAAGAAAGATCAGATACACTTTGTAAATATATGTTATTTTAGATGAAAAAACAGCAGTTTTCTGGTAGAAATCACAATTTTTTTTTATTATTTTCCAAGTACATGGTTTTATTCTTAATTTTTTTCAATTAAACAAAATGAAACTTAGATTGAATAATTAATGGCAAAAAAGTAAATTTTCAATGTTAATATTTGTTATTAAGAAAGATATTTTTGTTTAAAATCAAAAGGTTTTTAAAAGCAAACTCAAGACATACAATATAATTAAAGAGTGACTGAATGATTTTACAGGAGGAAATAATCTCAATCATACTGATGTAAGTTTCTCTTTTATTCAATCAAACTGTTTCAAAGCATAATCACATGACGATATATTAATTTTCATAAAGTGATATTAGGCAGCAGTTTTCTATTAACTATTACTATGGAGTCCAATTATGACATCAAGAAACTAAAAAAGAACAGTGACATCTTGTGGCTTCTTCTTGTATTACATCAAAAATGAAAGCAAGTGGTAGGAAAATAAAGTGCGCTTGGCCATTATCTTTGTTTCATCACATACATAAATTAATCTCTGGCTATTTAAAAGGGCCAACAGGCTTTTCCCCCTAAAACCTTCTATAAAGCTGAGTGATCAAATTGCACTTTGACAATGACAAACAACATCCCCCGCACATTTCCTCCCTGACATGTTTTCAAATTGGAACACAATCTGATTTCACAGTATGAGGTTGCTTATATGGAAAAGTTGACAAGATAAATGACATAAACAAAGTGCAACACCAGCAGGCTGATTGCTTTTCTTTAATGAGCTCAATCTCCAGAGATGAATCCACAGAATCCCTCCAGCCGCTTCAGTGCTGCCTGTTACTATCTCCACGTAGGAAATAGTACCGACTGACATTACATCCTCACCCAGACTTCTTCCCCGTGAGCGCCCCCATACCAGAAACCCACTCAGATTCTGGATGGTGACAGAGGAAGGTTGCCAAGACATGGTTATTTTCTACAGCGAGGGGAGCGAGGAAGACGTCAATTTCTAGACCCAGATTTAGCCCCGATTTTCAAAACAAACAGAAATAGTCGAGTGTTCTGTGCAAGACTTGGACATATTTCTTGAAAACTCAAACTGTGGAAAGAAGAAGAGAAAATCAAGTGAGACCAACTCAATTTTGGGATGAACTGATAAAATGAAATCAAGCAAAGAAAACCCCATCATAGTTTAAAGCTCTGTTTACACAACAAAACCTTGTTTCTGTGTTTTCGTTTCAGAAAAGTTTCCCCATTTACTCGACAACATTTGGAAAATGATTTCTGTTTACATGGAGTTACAATGTTGGAACAATAGTGGGAGCTGTTTGTTTTTGTGATGAGACAACACCTAAATGCATACAGAGAACAATAAGCTTAAAAGTGAGTACACAGATATTCAGAATTAGACCATTTTCAAGAAATTTCACCTTGAGAGATTTATTCAAAAAGGTGCTCCATGCACACCCAAACGCAATGAAAGTTTTCCGTGTTTAAAGGTTTGTGTAAACGTGGCCTTGATCTACTAAAAGTGTCCCACAAAGGTTAAAATCACTACAAAACACCTACAAAAGTTAAAGCAACTTAAACCAAACTGTTGACTGTAATAAATTATAACAAGGCTTCATGAATGTGCATCTGAATGTACATCTGCAACTGAATCAAGATTCCCCATTATGGTCTGCCATTTGATATTAAAATTGTCTTACTGGAAGGGTACAAACTCCCTCCCTTTTCCTGTGATGTCATCATGCCTTCACAAAAATAATTTAAAAAAAATGTCAAGCATGATTTAAAAAGATTATATATTTTATTTATCATTCAGTTAGTAGCTCATCACAGGAAGAGCTGTAGATCTCAGATGTTATTCAAGGAGCGTAGCAACATGATTAAAGTACCATAAATAACAACCTCTGACCAAAATCCCAAGCCGGTTGAAATAAAGTGTCTCTGCCCAAGCTTTTGTTTTTTTCCAAATCAACAATGTAAAAGAGAAGAAGAGCTGCCACTTTGTTCAAAGGTGAATTATCTCAAACTTGGTTTTATCTTAAAGCATCATTAACAGGCAGCAGCACCACTGAGAGATTAGCATCGACAGGCTGATTTCACACGCTTCGCACCTTGTAATCGAGAACGACCTGGAAACACAAACCGCATCAGTGCAAACCGCTAATCATCCCTCCACTGTGCGCCGCAGACTAATCAGCCAGAAGACACTGCGCAACACCAAGGCCTATTTAAAGCAAGAAAACAATGTTTTAGTGAAGCCACTTCCTGTTATGAAGCCCAATAACCACCATAGGATGCGATTCTAAAAGTGAAATTAGAAAGACGTATATGTAGACACATTAAATCACACTGCTTGGTGGTGCTTTGCCATTTTCATCAACACATTTCTGCTTCAGGGCAGATACAAGTCAGTGTTGGTGCTGGTAACTCTTGAGCCAAGATTAATTTCGCATGAACAGTTATAAATGTATAAATGTGTCCGTTTTTGGCATAGAGAGCAACATTTCGGGCGTCCAGCCTGCAGCGATACTGGTCTTCTGGAATAAAATTCCCTCGTTTCTTAAATCTTTGACCTGCAATCAGTCATGTCAAAACAAACACCACCATTAGCACGGAGTAATGCAAAAGTAGGACTTTAAAACCCCGGAGCGGTGAAATGAAAGAGTGGGAGATTGACAGGACATCTATTAAATGAAGAGAGAATGGTTGCACCTGCGTGTCCAATGAAAATTATAGAACCGTGGAAGTAATCCAACTGCAGCCTCTAGTGGCGGTAATTATTATGACAGTGGCAATGTATAGAGGATAAGATTAAAATAACAGGTTTAATTTAGAATTTTTCGAATGTGGGTTTCTTCCATGAAATTAAGATCTTCGTATGTCAAGTTACGATTTAACGCAGATCAGAATAACTTTAACATCTTTCTCTTATTCCATAGAGATACCTTCACACATGGATCTGTTGTATAAAATATTCCTATTGTATAGGTTACAGTATCAAATTCTTCAAGGGTAAAGCTGCATGATGAAAGGTTTGAAAAGTTGAAGGAAACCGTTTTGGGAAGGAATAAGAACATTGCTTCAGGCATATCGAACATTGAGAATAAATTAACCTTGAGAATCACTCGTTAAGCTAAAAATTGTGAAGCGTTGAAGGCTTTTTTTTTTTTTTTTTAACCAAGAAATAGAACTCCGTCTATGAATATTGGTCATATTGTTGATCTGGTTTGGCTTGTATGCTTCAAGATGATTTTCATAGATTTCTATGCTTCTCATTTGGTTGTTGGCAAGCGCCTGCATGCTGGAAGCTTCAGCCCAAAATTGATGCGGCCGAAATGAGAATCCGACAAATTAGTGGATGGAGGAATATTTCAGCGCTTTTCTGATTTGAGGGCACAGAAGATTTATGGAAAAGATGTCAGACCACAGTAATGCTTAATCCCATAATGGAACCGGTGACATTTTAAGCTTAATGGACCCTCTTACAAGCTGGATCACTCCATTTTTATTTTCTCCATATTCCTCAAAATGCCTGCCACAAAAGTATCAGCACATTTTAAGATTTGTTACTATTTAAGTAAAAGACAGTCTTGCTTTGAAGAAAAATGGGACAATCCTTTCAAACCATCTAATAATGTACTTATTATTCAATCTTTTTTTTTTAAATTCACACATTGATCCCAATCATAAAAATTGCACTGTTCATCTTGCCTGTGATGGACTCTGCTATTAGAGAGTGTGAGTCACCTGCAGTCCCTCACACTCTGTCGCATCCCATCATTATCAGTAAAGATTACCTGCCGTCACCCAGTCTCGCTGCTTTGGGGGCCTAATTTGGGCTGACGGACCTGTCGGATCGCTTCACCATGGATTGGGACACAAGAAATTGCAACTCAAGTGGGAAAGAGCATTGATGTGCACACTTTTTTTTTTTTCTGAATGGGCTTATAGCCATTGTGCATATCGATAGCTACTATCAACATAAATCCATTAAAAAAATTTTTGAAAAGGTCAGGACAACCTTCTGGCTTGTTCAAACAAGATAATGAGAGTCTTCCCAATAAGTTTCTTTACCGATCCTTTAATTTAGCTTGTACCAATGAGAACGAATACAATTAGACAAATAAAGAGTGGCAAAAAAACAAACGTTTTTTAATGAGAATCAGAGAAGACATAACCACGAATCTGAAAAAAAAAAACCAAAACTACAGGCGTTATTCTGATGGTTGCTGTTGCGCTTTAAACTGAGGAAGACTTAGAAAATGACAGATACACGTTGGAGTTCTATTAAGAGTGACGGTCTTTCTCTCAGCCATCCGACTTGTGTTCGTATCTTCAGCAATCCTAAATAAACCCTCCGTGTGCACTGAAGCCCTGACTCCTCATCTTTGGCTCTATCTCAGAAAACTATCTGTGCTGCTGCAGCTTCTGATGCTGCTGTCAGGTCAGAACGAAGGAAGAAACTGAGCTGCAGTCCCCACTGCTCTTTATTGGTGCTCTAATTGCTAAGAAGCCACACCTGTTGGGAAGGAGACCGAATTAGGAAGGCTGATCAGCAAGAGGCAGGGAATGTAACATTTACATTAAAGAAAGGTTGACACACCATCAGATGAGAAAACGAGTGAAATGAAACCACAGAAATGCCTTCTGATGACAGGCATTGTTTATTTGAAATTCCATGCAAATCAGATTCTGGTTTGGATTGATCTGATGCTGATTTATGCCAGTGGAGCTCCTGCAAGTCCAATATGAAGCCAGTAGACACTGTATTCTGGTGACACACCAGACAGGCTTCAATAATCAGGATTGTTATGCAGTTTTTGAAAATTTAATAAATAAAACTATTAAATTCAATCTGTTAAAAATGTCTATATTTTATTGAATGAATCAGGAGATTTCTCTGTCTCACAATATTTCATCTATTTGAATAATAAGTCTGCACTCTAGGGAAGCCTTGAATGAACATGGTTTTCCACTAAAATATATTGATTGATTTGCAGAATCACAGATTACTTAATTTTGACTGGAAAATCTTTTTTTCCCCAAATGACTTGAGTGAGCGACAAAAAATATAAACGATCAAATTAAAAACTTGCTCAACGATGCAAGAAAAGCTATTATATTTTCATACATTCTCGTACCAGTTATCAAGCAGTGAGCTGAAATGTTAGCAAACTGCTAACAGCGGTTCATATTGTAAACTCGAAGACAAATGATTTCAGTAAACCTATAATGTGCCATTCAGATGTAATATAATTTTGTTCCAATAGAGGGTGTTTCCCATTTTGTGAGAGAAAATGTAAATTTTCTGCTTTTTAAAATGTAGAGGGGCACATTTCTATCAATAATGGGTGGTAGCAGGTTTTGAATTTCAACGAATACCTTCTCTATTATTTTACATTTTGTGCAATTTGAACACTAATTATCAAGCTCTAAAGTTTCCTATTCCTTCAGGCACCAAGAAGACACACTACACTCTTTTTTTTTGTAGGTCAGTATAGTTATTGGTTAAGTCTGTAGCTCCAAAACAACAAAATTCACAATCTATTGAAACGGAAGATTTCTTTCATTGTATTTTGTAGAAGACACATCCATGGCGATATTTACTGTAGAAGAGCTTCGGGAAATCCGGAGAAATTGGGATTTTTAAACATCAGGTTGGGATTATTTAGAATACAGTGACAGGCTGTAACAAAAACAAACCCAAGCATTTAATATGATACATTTTATTTCTGTTTACCAGTGTGTGTCTCTGTTTCATGTCATTGTTGATTGTGTTCCATTGCCCAACCAAGTAATCGATATACATAATGCAAAAATGCATTATTTCCCGCTCATCCATCACTTGCAGGTAAAGTGTGTCGTCGTCTTCCAATACCAAGGCCAGAAGTTTGATCCCCATCCTTGCCTGTCTGTGAATCACTGTCCTTGGGCAAGTAAGACAATGTTCTCCAAGTCTTTCCCAATGGAGGCTGAGCACACGGTTGGGGGCTGTTGCTCTGTTGCCACTTGTAAGTGTGCAAATGAATGAATATGCTTTGAGACTGCTGAACAGCTACAATCCCGTCTGTAAGTGAAGGCCATGTTTATGTCAGTTCCTATTTGTGTCAGATTTCCTTCACCGAGACAAAGCGTGACTATGTTGTCTATCTTGTAAAAACTCCTTGGACAGATTTAAGTGGTGTTTTGACCTTCATCAATGGACGCATGGTTTCGGTCAACAACCTCTCACTCCTCCACTGTGCAGTAGGACAAAGATTATTACATCAGTCAACCAGTCTCTTGAGATCCCCACTGCTGTAAATCCCTGTTTCCACCGGACAAAAAGTGCAGGGATAGACCGGTATAGTCCGTTACGGTTCGCGTTTCCATCGCAGGAATGCGGAAACAAGCGCTCCAAACAGCTCCAAAGGCGGTCGCTTTTCCGCTACCCTTCTGTTGGGGTACCCGGGACCATGGAACGGGTCTGAGTTTGAGGAGCCGTCTGCTGATTGGTCATTGATTTACTACATGCCCTCAATATTTTAGTATGTCGGCTGGATGAATCTTCTGCTGTTAGCGTGGTCAGCTTTGCAATGTTTTTTTTTCTTTGCTGCTCAACTTTAGTGTTGCTCGTGGGGCTTGGGACTTTGCATCGCGTAGGAGCTTTCTGTTTGCAGCATAGCGTCAGCCGTAGGTGCATCACCATGCCTTCTGCCTGAAGGCGCGGGGACGGGGACGGACTGCGGACGCGATGCAGAGAAGCTCGGAGCTCGGAGTCTCCGCGTTCCGGCGCGGAGCTGCCGGAGCGCAATCGGCGCCGGAGTGGCTGCTCCTGCGTTTGAGCGGAAAGCTAAAGGCTCCCGTGTTCCGGAGCAGCGCACCGGCGTGGCTCTGTGCCACAGCCAGCCGGGGCGCGCTCGGGTGCGGGGCAAGTCGCCGGAGCGTTCGCTCTCTCAGAACCAACACGGAAGTTGCGGCTGCAGCTCTGCGGCTGCAAAAAATAAAAGTGCAAAGTGGAGGATGTAAACAACAACAGAGGATTCATAAGGTCTAGATCTGCAGCTAAGCTGAGACGACTGTTGTAATGTCACATATCTGTGGAGTTCTTAAGCCCCGCCCACTTTTTAATCTCCTTTCTGCGGTGGAAACGGGTACCGGATTTGGCTCCAGTTACACTTTGCCGTACCGCTCCGTTCTGCTCAGTTCCGTCCCCACACCTTTGTGTGGTGGAAACGGGGCTGAATTCATCCATAAAGGCCTCGTCTTCCCATCATCAGAGGAGGAGTGTTGATTCCATCTGTCTCAGTAGCTGATTCAGAGTTTTAATATAGAATGGGTTTATATAAAGATCTCCCCCTGGCTTAATGTTTTATCTTGCTGGGAATAAATTCGACCTCCCACTGACAGTGATTAAAACTACTTCACAGTTGAGCTGTTTGGAAACATCATCAGATTCATGCAAATCAGAATAGTCATACATGTTACTCTTGCAGTTTTGCAGCTTTATTTGATGTTTTTGACTCATTTAGAATCTATTTAAATTACATACAACTCTCACTCTGGGAAATCATTGTACAATTATCACACGGGACGGACTTGTCAATACAAAATGTAGCCGTCCTCAATAAATGTGGATTGTGACATTTGAAATAATGGTCCAAAACAAGTCCACATGTGGAAAACATGTGAATTAACAAAAAAATTTCAACCATGCACCAAAACGTTTACATTTCACAATTCCATTCAAACATATCAAACATCCACCTCGGGGCAGGTTTCTTACTGTTAAAATTTAGTTTTTTCTTTTCCTCTGTTGCCTATACTCGCTCATGTGAAATTGTCGGGTTTACTTTTGTATAAATGCCTTCAGATGACTGTGCTGAATTTGGCACAATATTGATCAAATTAAATTGATTTCTGAGGTTAATTATACATGTCGAATGTAAAATGCTTGATGCAAACGTCTCTGAAAAGATTCTGACTAATGCTGAAAATTCATGTGCAAATCATTTTTAATACTAAATTCATTAAAAGGTGTGAGGCTGGGTCAGTTTGGGTCAATCAACAGCTATTTGAATCTATGAGCTTAGGTTTTTAATGGTTTTCCATGAATTGCTGTCACAGTTAAACAGGCTAATGATATTTCAGTGTGTAGATTCTTGAAATCGTTCCTAATTATTTCTATATGACTCAAAGTGATCAGTGCAGAGGCTGTCACGTGAGGAAATCTGTTCAAAGTTGCTAATTCTTGTAACATCTGCCGATGTGTAGGTATTTGTCTCAGATTTGTTAAATTCCTGTTGAATTCATAGTCTTACCGAGAATGGCAAGAATGTCAACTCTGTTGCTTCAGACCTGGCCAGTGCTAATGGACAAATGTTTGCCAACGCTGCACAAACCACAAACATCCTCACTAAATCCCCTTGTGGTATAAAGTGGTATTACAAGTGTGACCAACCCAGGGTTGGTTTAGTCATATTTAGTATCACATGGTAAGTATTACAACAGTCCAACAAAATATAGTACATAATATAAGAGTTTTGCTTAATTTTGACCTGTTTAATTGTTGACCTTGAGTGTAGAACAGAAATGGTACTGAGCATAACCCCCCCCCAGTAAAATCAATCTGAGGCAAGGCTGTTGAATACAGATATCACAGTTTGTGTACACAAAAGGTCAACTACCGAACTTGATGTGTGTTGTTTAATTGTTTTTATATAATATCCGTGATCGTTACCATGTGTAATGCAAACTGTTTCACTTACACATATACACATATATTTCTTTGAAACCCTGAAACTGAGCTGAGAGAATTCATCAATAAACCAACTTAACTTTAAAGTTGACACTCTTTGCAGGAGGGAATACTTTTTTTTTTTTTTTAGTTTAGTTGAGTCTAATGAGCAAAATGAGGAGCACTCAATTTTTTTCTTTGAGGAGACCTTCGATTTTTGGAAGGATGAGTCAGACTCAAATCTTGCAATCAGGCATATTTTAATGAGCTGACCGTGTGCAAGCGCGGTCTCGGTCTAGTGAGCTACTAAGCTTTTGTTTTTCAAAGGAGGTTGAGAGCACATTTCAGGGGTCTAAAGAAGACGACAACCTGAATATTCATGATCTGCACTCAGGGTTGCTTGTGATGTTTCAAAAATGAAGCTTAGTCAGCTACTGTGAATGTCGGCTAAAAACAGAAATAGAAATAATATGAAGAAATTGCTCAAAACGCAGTATCACCATTTGTGCTATCAAATCTCCGTGTATGCGTGCATGTGTGTGTGTGTGTGTGTGTGTGTGTGTGTGTGTGTGTGTGTGTGTGTGTGTGTGTGTGTGTGTGTGTGTGTGTGTGTGCTTTGTTTGCTTCAATGATTCCTCTGCTTCTCGTTTTCTATATCCTCCAGATAACATAAATGGGACGTTGAGTGAGTTTTTAATCAAATGAAGGCAGCAGAACAAATCCGTCTATTTCCTCGAGGCTCAAACACTGAGCGGTTCCAGTGACGCCGGCATACTGTGTAACGTTCCAATTCTGTAAATCCTATATGTTGTTGAGAACAGTCAGCATTGAACTTAGTAAATGTGGAAAAAAAAAAAACCCTCACACACAGGGAGAACATGCAACCTCCACACAGAAAGGATGTTAACATCATTGTCATTCTTTCAGTCAACAGAGAACTTTTACAACTTCCCAGCTGTCATCCTGTCCATGGTATTATCCAAAGCCATGAGTTGTACGTTGTTGCGCTTTGGTAAAGTGGCGCCTCCATGCTATATTGTTTTTAATTTCTACTTCAGAAAACACACTGGATCATGAAGAGGAAGAGAAAGTGTCTCCAACTTCCCACGTTGGCGTCTTATACCTCTGGTCTACTGGGGATCTGCTCCAGGCTGCTTTCTGACGACTCCGCGGTTTCATCAACCAGCCTGCTAATCGCACTCATCACTAGACCAGATGTCTGGAAGATTAGTGTATCTGGGGTTCGCTTTTATTTTCCCTCTATAAGGAAGAAATACTTTCTGCTGAGCGTCAGCTACAAAACTGCGCCGTCAATGGTGGTGGAGGAGTTTTTAAGTGTCTGTACTGTTCAAACTGACTGATTTTTACTCAGTCTGTTGGGTAAAAATGACATTTCCCTCTTTAGATGTGCAGTGAAACGACACAAATTATTTAATTGCTAGGTGATATATATTGATCATTGACACAGTGGTGTTGCTGTAGCGCTGGTGATTATGAAGACGTCCGCAGGCAATGACGCAGATTCTCGTCCATGATTTAGGTGGTGCTTGCTTCCAGTCAGAGGTAATACCACAGGAGTCATTTCTATCAGCATTACACAGAAGAATGAGTCCCATATTATTTATTTGTCACTTAAAAAATGTCAGCGTGAATGGAAGTGAGACATTTTTCTCCATTTAGAGCTCGCATAAACTGAAGTTTTAATATTTAACCGGTGTAGCCGTCGGAAAAATATTATGAATTATTAAGGCACACCAGTCAACAAAACTTAAAAAAAAAAAAAAAGTGCAAATACTTGTCAAGGTCCACATCAATTTCCAATGTATTTGCATGTCACAAATGTCTTTTTTAACCCAATCTACACGGTGTTGTCGGCAGTTACGCGTCATATGGACATTTTAATCTGATTATGCAGACGTTCATTGTGCAAAACAAATCTAAATGGAAATACCTTGAAACAAAGCAAATATGGTAGCAAGGAATATTGTTTTTAAGGAATGATTTGAAAGAACTGAGAGTGTCAGCAGACTGTGGATGTTCAGTATGTGTGTTTACAAGCTGAGTGTGGGATCAGATCCAGAAGCGAGACAGGTCGGCTGACCCTGCTCTCCATGCTGTTTTAACCCTTTCAGACAAAGATAGGTCCAAATTAGTGGGTCAGTTTTTAAAACTGCTCCAGAAGCCAGTGTTTGTGAAAAAGCATTGTTTTGCACTAAAACTGAAGGCAGTTTTAGTGGGTTTCCAAAGAAATGTTTGATGGAAATGATTGAATTATACAAGTTGGTCACTCTCGTTAGAAGGGAACAAACACGCGGCATGATAGCGCAATATGGACTAAAAAAAGGAAACAGAAATTGATATGTGACACATGATTTACATGAAGAATTTCAAAAAGCACCTCCAATTAAAAGTGTTCCTTTAACAAAAATAATCACCAGAGTTGCGTTAAAAGATCTCCTGAGTCATTCAGTAGAACACTGGGTCACTTCTGGTCGCTCACTGAATGACCCTCTGGGATTATTAAAAATATTGTGTGATGGATGGCCTTCAAAAGACGCTTTTTAATGTAGTGAATGTAACCGAGTCCATGGCAATATTGTCTTCCCAGAATGGCACAGCATAAAAGAGGGTTCCCTCAGAGACATTGCAATCTTTAGCTTTCAGTATCTTTAGCCTTAAATTCAACAAGAGTTCACTTGTTTTTCAGTTTGGCAGTTTGCTGAAACTCTAAAGCCTGTATGAGACTATTTGACATCTAAATGCAGAACAGAATTAAAAATTTCAGAAATCTCCGAGGCGGCTTGTTAGTTCCTCTGGGAAATGTAGCTTTTACCCTCTAAAACATTTCCCGTCCTCCCATTTTGTCATTTAATAAAGTAAATAAGCAACTCCCATTCAAACCTACATTTTCAAAATTGCATATAATGACCACCTTGACGACTGGGAAATGAGACTTTATGAACAGCATGACAAGGGACTGGTTTAAAACTCTGCAAGTAAGACGAGTTCACATTTTCTACCCCTCTGGAACGATGCTGTATTGTTTTAGTTTAATAACATCTAAATTTAGAATTATGTCGTTTGTAATATTTGTACATTAAGACGATTAGATTTTGAGGATGGCATGTCAATAATGTCACTAAATATCCTGCTGATCAACTCGTAGTTATTACAACCCTTCAACTATGGATTCAAATATAGATTTTAATCTAATTGAAAGTTTTTCTTGTGTCCCTTAATAATAACACACAGTTGTCATTCTGCTTCTTTTTTTTTTCTTCTCAGCACCATCACATTAAACCAACACACTGGGCAGCTACAGCCTCCCAATCAATGCTGCAGCAGGGTTATTTAATGTCAGATCTGCTTTAATTTAGCCATGTTTTCATGTGTCTGTGTGTGTGTGTGTGATCAGATCCTCTGGGCAGAGCAATGCTCTTTTCTCATTGCATGAATTATTTCAAATTATCGAGTCTCTAAATAGGATTCCGAAGTCTCTCCCATGCAGCTCATATCCCCCGATACTGCATTTTTCTCATGCAGTAATTTATCTCACATGAGTGAAACACTCCAGTTTGAATTATTGACACTCTTTGAGGAGCTAGAGGGAGTCTTGACATTACGAATGGAGGATTTGACAGCACCGTCCCTTGTGTGCACTGGTGGGCGATTATATGAGGTGGGTTCAGACAAAGTTTAAAAAGGCGATCTGCAACCACCTGGCCGACTCCGTCTTGTTATTTTGGCTGCACTTATTAAACATCATGTGCTGGACTGTGAAATTTCTGTTTTATGATGTTCACCCAAAATATATCTCGGGGGCACTTGAATTATTTGAGAGCCTTCTGTATATGAATATTGACATTCATGAAGAGAGGTGAAAGCTTAATTCCACAGAACCTGGACATTTTCTGCCTCCGCTGGTCAACCAAGTCAAATTTACCATTAACATCTGTCCGGACTCTTTTCATATGTGAAGTAGTAACAATCATATTCAGTACATGCAGGTCAGCTGCTTCTCTCTGAATTCCATAAACAAACTTTTTGCTTTCAAACACAAATTCAATTGGCTTCCAAATCATTCACCTTGAGTCCTGACCTTCCTTTTTCTCCTATGAGCATTTCACTGAATGATCTTTATTTTCTGCATGTTTCTTTTAAAACCGATAATCCAAAAATGTTGGAATGAAAATGTGCAGAAGAAAAACAGAAAATAGGATTCAATGATTTGCATTGCCAATGAATCAGTATTGTTATTGTAATTATAGAACATGTCAAATTAGCCATTTGAGTAAAATATTTGTGAGGAATAGCGGCATATCTGTTAAGTTGGGACAGGAACAACTGTACAATGGAAAAGTCATAGGTAATTATGAAAAAGGAGGATTTTACAATATATTTGGATATAAAAGTGAACTTTAGACCCCGCCCTCATGGAGATGAAAAGTTTCCACTTATGAAAGGCTTTTCTCACAATGAAACCTTTTGGAGAAATGTGTCCATAAAAAAACAAGAAAAATAGATGAAAATGCTGTCGTGCTGAAGCCGGTGTTCCACCGCACAGTACGTGGCAGAGCGGGAGGTTACGGTACGGCAAAGCACACCCAGGACCAACTCTGTCGCGCTGTCCCACAACAGAAAGTATGGTAAAAATGTAGGCGGGGTTGTGAACGACTCAGAGACGTCCAGCGAAGAAGTTCCTGTCTTCTACAATAAGCTAATATTCCATGTTGATCAAATATCATGCAACCTGGTTGATACATGCCTACTAGAGAAAACAATGAATTTGCATGAATTAAACATTAATCCAGCTTGTTAGCTTTCCAAATAAACACTATTCAGACCCCACCCCCCCAGCGCCCCACAACAGCACCCCTCGACTGATTAAAAGCCGCAGGAGGAATGAGTCAAAGTGGAGAGGTTCCGTGGATGGAGTGCTCTCGAGGACGTGTGCGGATGGCAGCAGAGGCGAGGCTGACGGGGAAACGATCTGGCGCCGTCCACTTCCAGATGGGCTTGACAGCATGAACCTCATGGCAGTCGTCAACCTGCCAAGGCTTATCTAAGCGCCCGTCCTTCCAGCAGGCCACGGGCCTCGCAGGAGCCTCCCCCGCCGAGCTGGGCAGAAAACAAACATGACGGCCCGGGCGTGACCAAAGCAAACAAGCACACGAACACATGCGTCCATGGTAAACATCTCATCACACTCTCATGCTTTTTCATTAAAGCCAAAGTAGGCAAACGTTTTAATAGAATTACTTTAATGGCAAATTAATGGCGATGCAGCTGACACCGTCCTCACATAGCCGCTGAGACTTCCTTTGAGTGTGGATCTATTATTAAAGACTTAGGAAGGTGATTATTCATCAAAGCTTGGTTTCTAATTGTATGCTAATGATGAATATTTATACTTGTGAAGTGGTACATCTGCACTGCTGTAGTGTTTACTCAACAGCTGCTGTGGTGAGCTTCTTCATGCATTTCAATTGTAATCACCCAAAATATTAGGACCATTGAAAGGTGAACTGAATAACACGGAACATCTCTTTATCATGGCACCTGTTAAGTTAATGGATGAGATCAGGCGAGAGGTCAACGTAGTGACTTTTACAGTATTGGAAAATTGAAAGAGTCTGACAAAGAATTATGATTTAAAAGATCTAAAATAGGATGCATTTGCAATGTGGGGCAATTATAGGATTTTGGGGGAAATATAAATCATGTTGATGGCTTTTTTCGCTTATTATCCACACCAACATTTGATTGAGCACTGTGATTGTTTGTTTTCTTCACTTTTTCCCCCCCCAACACCACATAGTTGACTTTATTGTTTTAAGCCATTTTCCTTGGATTTGTGACTTATGGATTCCACACTGTAACCATCAAGTATGAAATAATTACAGCTCTAAATATTTTAATAGGTTTAATTGCACTTGATTTTTCTAGAATAATTGCAATCAGTCACATTCACTATATTGCTTCCGTACTTGAAATGAGGTCGCTTATAATTTCTTCTATTTTGTCATTTTGTCACCAAAGTTACCTTGAAACAGTGAACATCCTGTACATATTTCTTCACAGAGTTAAGCATTTTTTTCTGAGGGGGGGTAGGGGATTATAAAATTGATCATGAAGATTATTCTTGTTGGTGACAAACTTTTAAACCCATTTAAATGTCATTATTTCACATTTTTGTTTGTTAATTCAACTATGATAGTCTTTTCAACACTGCACATCGTTCAAACATTGATACATTCAAATCCTGCATTTTCATCATAACTGCACTAAGTTATTCTCTCATTGTCTCTCTCATCTCACCTCCTGCTTCACAATCACTAGCTCCACTAAATCACAAAGGATGTGGTTTCTTGCGTAGGAGAAGGGGCATGAGTGCCTATTTCCAGCACAAAAGCGGGTGACGACAGCACAACGGACAGTAGCACATAAAATCTTCCTATAGATCCAAATCGTTCAGCTTCTCTCCACCTCCTTGTGTCTATGTGTGTGTGCTGAAACACTCACACCATCCCGCATTGAAGGATTGTTTCACTGGAGTGACCTCCTCCCTCGCATACAAAGACATTAACTTGTGCCACACAAAGCGAGGTAACGGCGCAGTGTCGCTGCTTGTCACGCACACAATTACGTCTCAAATTAGGAAGCTTATCGACAGAGGCTCCCAAGTGGTTGTGACTCTAAGATCGTAACTCAGGAAAACCTGAGGATATGCAGTATTGAAAAGCTCATGAGAGCATTTCAAGACACTTTATGCTGGGAAAAAAAGACCAGAGATAATCATTTATTTTCTATTGGCTCCATGTTCTTGCTGCTTCTCCAACACTTGAAGTTGACTTCAGGCAGAATTATACGTCATGCAAACAGGTGGCCAAAAGAATGTAATATTCCAGTCTTTGGCAAGAGAAAGAGGTTCATTGTTGAAGAACAATGCAGCACTAAAAGATACAGCAGGTAGATTACTTCCACTTTTTACCATCGTGACGCACAGACACTCACAATCTTCGCGTCAATCTTTTCTAGTGACGTAAACACACTGCCCAAAAAAGTGCAAATGAGAAGCAGAAATAAAACATGAAGCTGAAATTGACTCGACTGTCTCAATGATTACATATCTGTGAAAAGAGGATGACACAAAGTTGAGGTCACGCATACATCACTCAAAAAATGAACCACACATCTGAAGAGTCCTCGAGCTCTTCTGATTGACAGATGCTACACTCATACACAGGTTGCAGTGATGAGCACTCAAGCGGCGATCTCTCATTAACCCCAAAGGATTGTGTCACACAGCATCTGGTGATTGCAGTGCACACAGGGCAGTGCATATAAATAAAACCATTTTCTTCCACAACTATTGGAAAAGATGTTGATTGGTTTTAAGTGATTAAATAACACACTGAGGCTCCGTTTACACAAGTGAAAATGGAAAACGTTTGTAGTATTTTGGGGGTCCGTTTACACAACAACGGTGCTCAGAGCCACTGAAAAGGCTACTTTTTGAAAGGCGCTCCCGGCAAGGAACTTTTCGAAAATGGTCCAACTCCATCTGTGTGGAAATGGGAAAAAACAACTTTTTGAAACACAGCGACTGCACATGTGCACCACTGCTGTAGTAAATAAGGTTTCCATACATGTGCGCTTAGCTGGACAATGTTTGCCTCCAGAGTGTAATAACTCTCAGTCCATATTCTCCTGGGTCTTGATAGCTTTATTGCTGAGAGTCACCTGTAATAGCGATTAAATTTCATCATCTGTCTATAAATATGTCCGCTTATACTCGCCTTTGAAAATTGGCAGCCACGCCCCTGTCAACATTCCACAGGGAAGCTGTTGCTGCATCGTAGCTTACCGCCACCAGCGTGACTGGTGTGAATGAATAATGGTTTCCGTATGTGCTTTGAGTCAACTTGAAAAAAGTGCTATATAAATCTAAGCCATTATAATAACATTGTTTTCAAAGTGTTGCTGTGTAAATAATTAACTTTTCTGAAACTAAAATGCAAAGATGATGCATTTTCACTTGAAACGTCATGTAAATGGGGAAAAATGTGCTTATTTTAAAATGAACGTGACCCACAAGTTTCTACAAAGAATATGCCAGCATTGTTGGTGTGAAGTAACAATGTAAGTTGCATGAATATCAAATGCTAAAAGAAACAGAAATGGTCCAAGAAAGGATCCTTGTGGAACACCACTGCACAATTTTACCTACTAACTCCAGGGGCTCAGTTACAAATCATAAGATATCAATCATGTGTCTTTAAATGATCAGCAGTAAACAGTACTCTGCCCAGCACTTAATTTCCTGTTTTAGTTTGAAGCATCGCACTGTGTTTTGTTTTATGCTACTTGATTTCCTCTCTTCTTGTTTGGCTGATGTATTTCACCTGAGCCTGACTGCACCTGGTGACTGAACTGAAAGTTGTATGGTTTCTTCTGTGTTTCTCCGTGTTTTCTGGGATTGAGTTATTTCTCCACATTTCCTGATAGCTAATAAAAGCAGTGCTTGTTTTTCAACCTGCTCTGTCTGCATTTTGCGTGTCCTCCACATGTGACACTGGTGACCCTTTTCAATCGGGGGACTTTGGTATTATGTTGGCATAAACTGTTATTGCAACCTGCAGGGTAGGTTTATTGTTCGGTCACCTGCCTTGATTGGACCAATTGTGTTACTGTGTATGTTTGATGAGGTGACACGAAAGCCACACAGTAACACAAAGCTAACTAATCAATCAAAGTGGCAGGAGTACTCCTTGTTTTCTGCAGTATAAAATTACTGTTTTTGTCAGTGAGATGTAGTCCATTTGAAAAGAATTATTGTGAAACCTGAACGAAATACGGACCTTTTAAAGTGAACAAATGTAATATTTCCACAGCAGTATGTTTGGAATGTGCAGTTTCCCATTACTACATGTCTGTGTAGTAAAATCAATAACCATATTATTGATTTTCTCATCCAAAGATACGCCTAAACTGTGGTCTATGGTAGTTTTCCACTGGATCCTCTCAGATTGCCTCTGAAAAAGACTGTAGGTCCCCATTTTATGATCTCTGATTTTCCTAAGCAATTCAGTGACCCCAAACATAGCTAGGCATCCCCCACTGTCACAAACATACAAGTAAGGGGCAGTTTCTGTTCTACATAGTCATGGTTTCCTTAAACATGTGCAGATCTATTTGTTCAAAACCTTAGGATTGTCGATGCCACAGACAGTCTGTTCAAGTGGGCATGTAAAATGAACCACAAAACTTGAATCAAATTAAATGAGCTTTAACTGATGTATTCTGTTCCATCCTTCCTCATCAATATTGGATTAAATTATTTTAAAACCTGACTGGATTAAAACCGGCAGACCAGACCATTTGTAGAGCTTGATGTGGCACTTGATGCAAAATAGACATAAACCCATATGTAAAGTTATTGTCTAAGGCTTTGTGGCATTTTTTGGGAGGAACAGCAGCTTGTCAAGGGCAGTAAACATATGTAATTTGTGCCTATTTACTAGCAAGGCCACCCACAGTGAATAGCCAGTTCTGTTCTGTAGATTGCCTGGTATGTCCCGGCCATTTGTGGCTGTTGTAAGTGTTATTGTGGTGTCTGGGTGACACTGACAGCTCTAACAGTGAGACAGACTTACGGTCAAGTGGCCAGTGAAGCTGAAAGATTGTGAAGGGGTTAGATGCAAGAAACTGAATGAACAGCAAAGGATTCGGCAAAGGCCTGCCAAAACATTAGCTCCTCTTACCCTTTGCCACTTTCACCAGACTTTCGCTGATGGGAAACCATGACTCTGCAGCTCTACTTCCTGTGCAGTTTGCCTTAATAGAAGAATTCTGCCTCTGGAGCAGCTGCGATTAGGAGACATTGGCCAAAAATTGGACAGTGGTTAATTAGAGCAGAGCCAGTAAAATCACTGCCTCAGGAAAGAAAACAGCTTGGTAACATATACAGCGACCAGACACACACATATTATACTTTATGCCCTATTACTGGTGATACGAGCCGTTCCCAAGTGAACCGTGGCTAGTGGCTCATGTGTCCCACTGCCATTGTCTGTGAGCGAATAAAGGGAGCGTGAACAAACAAGTGGGACATACATTGATGGAATGTGAGAAAAACAGCAGCAGTGACGAGGACAACCAGCATGCATGTGTGTGGGGAGGGAGTACGAATAACAGAGGAGAGAGAGTGAGAGAGAAAGAGTGATTATAATCTTTAATTAGACAATCCTGTGGAAACACTAAATAGCAATCTCAGTAATTTGTTTTAAATTATTAATTTTTACACTCTTGGACAATTGGACATTCATCAACCCTCAAAAGTCCTAAAAACTGACATTTAAATATGGAGAAATTTGAAGATATGGGGTTTCGACCTGAAAGTCATCAACCCTGCAGTCGGACTGAAAAAAAAAAATTCTTATCGTAAAAAAAAAAAGAGAGCGAGCAGGAGTAATCCAGTATATAGACAGTGTCTAGCTGAAGCAGAGATCACATGTAAACTAAAACGGCTCTCGACATTCATTGTTGCTTTCAGCCTCTCATTTACCGAATGCACCACGCCGCTGTCATTTACCCAACAGACCACGAACAAGGAGCCCCGCAAGGGGCTTCTCGAATTCCCAGTCACACTAAATAATGAATTAATATCACTGAATGAGACTGCTGAACGGTTCAACTCATCCCCCTCCCCTTCGTCCTGTAGTGACTTCACAAAGAGAACCAATCGCAGGTTTCCCTGCTGTCTACCACATCCAATATGCTCCTCCTCCTCCCTTCTGTGATTATATAGTCTATGAGCATCGGCATCACAACATACACGTAGTGCTGCTGCTGGGAGCAGCTCAGGAGACGAGACTGCATGGAAACATTCACCCATTGATGGACACCGTAAATGAAGGGTGAGTGTGTTTTCTCTACAAATGATCAGAGAGAAAATGTTAAAGGGGACACACGCTTGTCATTTTCCACGTGAGCATTTCAGTCTGGAGTCTTGGTGAAATGTTTGCCTGTAGTTGTATTTTCTCCTGCGTATTATCCTATTTCTCCTTTCCATCTCTCTTGCTATTTTCAGCCCGCCTCTCTCCGTCTCTTCGGTTGCAGGCACATGCTGACAGCAAGTCTGGGGAGCAGCAACAACAACAGCAGGGACTTCGCTGCCACTGACATCACTGGAAGCAGCTTTAGAGAAACCCCCTGCAGCGTCACGGACTCGGGCAGCGGTAACCGGACGCACGCTGAGAGGAACGCCACCGCGGCCGTCGTGGGAAGCCTTTCACGCTTCATTACCCAGGGAGAGCAGCTCCGAGATGGGCTGCTCCTCAGGCCGTCAGCCCCCGGCGGCCGTCCTGCACTCGGACCTGGACTGTGGAAACGGCAGCGAGTCCAACACCTTGCCCCAGGACTCTGAAAACCAGAACCAGGGTTTGAATGGATGCAGCATGGATGGAGGAGACAGGGAGGGGAGCATTGAAAGGGGCCAGTCCAAACCTCCTGAGACCCTCCCCACGCTGGAGAGGCTCGCTCAGGCCACAGGTGGCACGGAGAAGTCCTGGTACCGCTGCGTGTTCCCGTTCGGTGTCATTTCGCTGGTGATCGGCATGGCGGGCACCGGGGTGACATTCACCTTCGACACACAGCTTCAGACCAAAGTGGTGTCGGTGGCACTGCTGTGCATCGGGGTGGTGATGCTGCTGGTGGCAGCTGTTTGCTGGAGGGCCCACCGACTAAGGAGGAAGAAAAAGAAGGAGGGTGGATTCTTCACTGATCAGGGGACTTTGTGATCAGAGTTTTATGCATTCTTGTGAGTTCAGGCAGAGGACTTTAATTTGGCCATTGTGAGTGATCTACAACTTAATCAAGAGAAAGAACTGAGCTTTTGAAAAGCATACATACGTTTATCTTTTCAAGAGACCAGACTTTTGAAGAGTTGTTATCCAGCCAGTGAAACGCTGTAATATCTGTGACAGATTGAGAAAACACCACTTTAGTGGAGGCACCACCGCCACCATCCTGAGCACATACACATGGTAAAGTATCCATTACACTCTTACCTCCCCCTTCTGCTATCTGATTCCTTCCCATTATAATGGATTCACATGGAAATCCAAGGCAGCAAAGAGCCAAGAGCATAGTATAGATCACTGCTCTGTGCCTGCGCTCTTTGTGTTAAGGTAATACATGAGTGATAGCCACCTCAGGAACAGTCATTCAATACCTCCTCAACCTTCTCCTCCTGCAGCTTCATAGATGAAGAGAGTGGAACAGGAGAGTTCACCATGAATTCAAGGAAGGTGACCGGAGCAGGAGTATTCAGCAAACTCCTGAATACTTGCGCTTACCGGTTAAAGTGTGCACTCAGTTTACAAAGGAACATCAGTCCGCGCTCATGGCGAAACCACACTCACTTGCAGAGATGAATGAAGCATTTTACTATACTGCAATAGAGACGCTGCTCTGCTCGAATGTTCAGCATCCAACCAGCCTGTAGCGGGTGATCATTAAGTTAAGTACCACACAACAGTGAGGGGCTGTATACAAAAAGCATTCACAGAATAAAGTCCACATTAAGCAGAACAAGCTTTGTGAGTTCAGCCAGGGGGAAGAACCACAACACACACTCTTCCCTCGCTTTTTCTGTGTTGTGGTGAGGTTTCCTGCCACCAAGTCCTGTGCTTTTTCTTCTGGATAATCACAATCCAGCAGTGCCACATGATAAAAACCACCACTCCAGGATGAATTAATCCTTTCAGGAGTAATGGGGCTTTGTTTTCAGCCCTGTTCCACTGTTGAAATTGGTTTCCCAAGTCACTGCGAGATGAGAATAGGGCAAATGTACACTGCAATAAAAGGGAAATCCCATTATAGGGCGACGTAGAGTGCGTCCTTGCACCCAGCAACAGTGGTGACACCACAGCTGGATGAGGAGGAAAATAAATTAGGTTCCCTACCTTCTATTCTCTCCAAGGAAAAATGTATAAAGAGGAACAGATGAACGAAATTAAGTTAACCCTTTCCTGGGTGTTGGTTTTACTATGCTGTCTGTCCTCATCCGTCATGTTAGTTTTGCTGTTGTGTAAGTTTGTCTTGATAAATTCTACTCTTTCTTGAAAAAAAATCATAAAAAATCTCCTCACCAATTCTTGACTGATGGATTTGTTGAGTCCATCTTTGTCTGTTTTGAGTTCAAAATGTAGCATTGACTAAACCAGAATAGCTGTAGGTGACATAGTTTGAAGGAAGACCCAGCAGCTCTGTGTCAGCTGGAGCTACGTTATTGTATGTGGTTGTCAATATCCATTGGCTCAATGATTTACATGGCTGTGGCATTAAACATAAAATCCCCTCAACCCCTCCGTCCCCCTCCATGTTGATTATCTAGTTTCACAGGTTTCTTTCAGTTTGATTGTAAAACCAGAGATGATCTCAGATAATCCCTCGTAGTATTGATTTGTCTGCGTATCTGTGTACAAATGCTCAATCTCACATATCAAGAGTAATTTAGGTACCGAGTGTAGCCACATTTGAATGTACCTCCAACATGAGTGTCTTACAATACGTCCCTGTACAGAGTGTAAAGACTATTTATGTATCCTCTATTTTAAAGTAGATATATTTAGACATGCAGTGCCATATGTATCTATTCGAGGCTTTTACCTCCTGTTTTGGTTCCGTTTCAACAGCTGTGTCGTTGTGACGACTTCAATTGTGTTGCTGTGAGTGTAAAATGTAACCGTTTCATTCCTAAATGAGACGTTTGCCACTTGACCGACAGATGATGGACAAGGTGGTTATTTGTTTTATTCAATTTAGTTTTTTTTAATCAAAGTGAAGCACACAATTGTTTAAAAAATTAAATTATTTGCAGACAGAAACGTCTTTTCTTTGGGAATAAAACTGTTCAATTGCTTAAGTGGTTGTGATCAGTTTTACTATGTCTTTTATCAGCATGGTCAAGTTTTTCTCTGAGTGCCTTTTACTTGCTACATCAGTATTTCTACGTAAGGTGCAGCTGATTTACATTGTACAGGCCAACTGGTGCCAAGAACAGAGTAGCCCATAAGCAAGGCAGAAATACTATGGTTTATTTCAATCCATGTGAGTGCTTTGGTGTCCATAAAAATACCTTAGGTCACAATTTGATACAGTTCCTTGAGTAAAATTGCCAGAAATACCAAATATTTTTGTCAAAAAGTTTATTTTTCGTCTCTCTGAAGTGTAAGATTGTATCTTTTTTCCCCCCATTTTATTGTTAAGCGTCTAAAACACTGAATTAAAAATGGTTTTAGAAACAAGCCCTGTGGTTGTGTTTTCTTGTCTCGAAGCTGGGAAACAGTGACTGAGGACTATGGAGGTTTGTTGTGGAAGCTCCTTGAAAACAGGAGCTGTAGGCTTTCTCCTCCTGAACTGCATTGAACTCAGCATTGATTCTGCATTACAAAAGCTGCTTCTCCTGCTGACCTCCTTCTGAGTCTTCGACAAATATATTCCTTACATCCATCATGTTGTGCAACTTTATTTCAGTATGCAATTATTACTAATTAAACAAAAGTGTTGATATTTGATTTGTTAGTGTTACCACCTGAATGTGCTTTGAAATAACTGTTGTATTTGCACTGTTGCACACCATGTCCCACATATGAGAAAACGGACAACTGGTTTCGGCAAAATAGGATTAAAATCATGGGTGACATGGCTCGGTTGGAAGGTTGGAAGATTCCCATCTCTACCAGTCCACATGTCGAAGTGCCATTGAGCAAGACACTGAACCCCAAGCTCCCATTGGCGTGACAGCGCCCTACATAGCCGCAGCCTCCATTGGTGTGTGAATGGGTAAATGTGGTTAACGATCTAAAGTGCTTTGGGGCTGCTCATGTAGTTAAAAAGCACTACATAAGTTATTCTTCTTCAATCTACTTGATGTACTTGAATATATTAATAAACTGACCCATGAGTTCAGAGGCACATTTGGGCTCCCTAAATTTCCCCAAATGCTGCAGCCACAAGCGTCAAGGGTCTTCAGGTTTCTCTCGCTTCTATTCTACCGTTTCCCCGAGGGGACATTTGCAATATATTCTTGAAAGCCAAATTCCTAAAGCTCCTCCTTTAAAGCAGCTGTTGAGACACAGCAAAAAAAAATTGTTTTTTTGTCGTGACTCAAGCAAACCGACCTTCCCTCACTTTTCCTGTCACTGCTCCATCACATCAACATGTCCTACGTAACTCCTCATGAGCATGCTCCAATTATTCATCATGCCAATCATGCAAAATTTGGAGCGCCGGAACTCTCTATTGATTTACCCCCCATTAAATCCATGTTCAGCACCGTCCAAGCACCTTTGTGAGCGCAGCTGCTTTCTATGAATATTTAAATGAGCACCCATCTCTAATGCTCCCACGCATTCTCCTCCTCCTCCTCCTCCTCCTCCTCCTCCTCCTCCTCCTCTTCTTCTCATCCACCAATCTATAAGGGATTGTGTCATTCGCCAGCGCTCTCTCGCTCCCCATGGACAGAGCTAAAAATAGCACGGACTGATGTCAAAAGCAAAGGAAACAAGCAGCGAGAGGGGTGGGCCGCTGGCTGAGAGGAGAGCATGTTCGAGTAAAAGTAGCTGTTCAACTGTATACACAATTTTCACTGGATTTAGAAGCCAGTGCACCAACATAAAGCTTTTACTCACCAAGCGAGGATACAAGCAGCTACCAAATCAAGCTGCGCTCTTCAGGGAAAGTACTGGAGTCCTAGTAGAAGTATATTTATATTGTTTTCCTGAGCGGCACACAACTTGTAATTAAACCGTCAATCAGCCGTTAACACTCAAATGAAATAGCTCGGGCTCATGGCAACATCAGACTATATTATATCCTGTGTTGTTTGCTTTTTTTTCCCAATTAAATACTGGTGTCCTTGGGAATCAAAATGTATATATATATATATATATATATATATATATATATATGTATATATATATATATATATATATATATATGATTCCATAAATGTGTTGCACCTCAACTGGATAGTGTTGTGATTTCCAATCACACACCCCAAGAGTTCATCAAAATTGTAAAGCTGAGGCTTGTTTATTCTGAGTTACTGACAAGCCAAATTAAACAAAAGACAATGACCTAAATGAGAGATTTTGTCTAATTCAAAGGCATGACGGAGGGATTTAATATTAATGACATCAAGCCAAACAAACAATTCTGACAACAACAAAGGCAAGTTTTCAATTAAATAATTGCATTACGTTTTGATTGGTTGGTGAGTAGCTGTAGGTGTCCGCTGTGTGAAGACGCGACTCAGCTATTGTGCAATTTCTGGCCCTTACAGTTATTGAAAGCGATTGCTGGTCACATGACATGCCCACAATCACTTCTCGCAGATTATAAACCACAATGAGACGTCACAATTCATCCGAAATGACTCCAAAATGCTACAATGAAGGCAGACGCAGGCAGACAAACTGACTTTTAGAAACAGTCAAAGATAAGAGCATGCGAAGTTATACTGTGACTCATACTGCAGACACTGAAATCAAAGCACTTTATCTGCTCTTGATTCCAGAAACGGTCTTTTTATGGTTTCTTGTGACATGTGCAAAACCTACTTTGACAACTTCAGAGGCGGCAAATCCTCCCTGTGATCCTCCAGAGGCAACCTTTACCTCAGATTTAAAACCACATATAAACAAGTCTGAGCACACATGACCGATTTTTTCAATTTTGAACAAAATCATGCATTTGTAAGAAGATTTGCTTTGAAGACTTCAGCGTTTCCTCTCTGATTCAGTACGTATGGGTGTTTTCTCCTCAGCCCTAATGCATGCGAAACCCCCATTTGAACCCTCTTTGGTGTGCCTATTGTTATATCGTTAGATGATGACCCACAAAACGCACGCAAAGTGATTGCGCAATCTAATTGTGTCCAATCGAGCATGCATTCAAGGGTTAAAGAGGTTAATTGCATGGTTAAAATGCATAAGCCCAGTGATATTTTCACTCTGAGAGTAAGCCATCTACCAATGTTCCCAAAAATTCCTTGACTTTCCCTTCTTGTTTACTCCTCAAACATTATCTAACAGAAAGGAACGTGGGAAAATAGACACACTGGTGTTCCTCTTTCAGTTCACGATCAATATTTTAGGAAGTTATCCTCAGTTGGCACCTCCATAAATAAATTCACAATGCGATTCCCACCACAGTTTTGTTCGCTTGCCTTTGAAACGTTGCCTCCTGAGCATATTGCTTCTCTGTGTCATACTAGTTTCCCCTCTCATGTCTTCTGTGGTCTTGGCAGACATTACGGACAAATCGTCTCCTGAGCGCGTCGCGTTAATGAGGCTGCCGCGGATTCCTTCCGCTAAGTTGCTAAGTGCTCACCGCAGATCCGGGGTCAAAGGTTGCTAATTATTGTGGCATGAATCCCCCTTGCATGTTGTGATCCGACGGTACCATCTCTCTTTCCCTTCTAGTCCTCTGCTTTTACTTCTTCTTCTTCTGGTTTTCCTTCTGCTTTATTTAAAAATATCAGGTGTGGCCATTATAAAAGGCAAGCACTGCCTCTCATTTTCAGAACCAAGCACTGTGGAAAGAAGCGATTACTGCGCACGCACACACACACACACACACACACACACACACACACACTTAATGTTGCCGTTTGGCGCAGCTTGAAAAACAAAAAAGGATGGTGGAGTTTCATCCCTGTTTGAAGGCTTGTGTAATTACCTCAGAGGGAACACGTGTCACTTATCCTCACCTCACCTCTGCAAACACACAAGTAGACACAAGAAAAAATTGCCAAAATTGCCAAAAGGGTTAAAATACCTAAAATTGTAAAAATTGCTTTGTAAACTGTAAACCACCCATAATAGCTACAATAATCAACCATAAATTATCATGGATGCATGAAAAGCCCCAGTTCAAATAGTATACATACAACTTTATGACTTACGTTATTCTCATTTTGAACATATTTTGAAAGCAATTTTCTTTTAAATCATATGAAAAAATATAGTATTGCAAAACATTTGAGCAGTTTTGGTCAGAGTGACATTGCAAAGTGTTTTCACACTTTGATGATAGACACTGTGTGATTTTCTTTTCTTTTTTTCAGCAGAAGTCACCAAATGACAAAAAGTACCAATCCTGATGCATGTTCTGTAGAAAGTGCAGACTCAGAATCGACCTCGGATTTCAAAATATAAGTGATTTAACTGTGTATACAGCTGCACAACTGATGTCAGAAGGTGAAACATTACAAATAAACTTGACAAGATGATTTCCCTTCATCCATTCTCACAAACCGACCTCAAACCCATTTTTTTCCCTGAGCAAAACTGATTTTTTTTTTCTTTGTTCTTCTTGTAAATGCTTGCAGGTAACAGCTTGAAGATGAATCACAGGTTTAAGTAAAAACAGATCTATTTTGTATCCTGAGGGCGAGTTCTGATTCAGTCCGTTACAGTTTGTGCTCAAATTCCTTCCGGCTGTGACACTTTGGTGAGTCGAGGTCTGTGCAGACAGAAACTGACCACAGTGCTAACGACCAAAGTTTTAGAATGGACGACTCCACGTGAACCTGTTTTAATGGGGCGTTATAAGTAAAAAAGAAAAATAGATTAGAGAATCTCACACTGCTCTTTTCGATCTGTAACAGCCGCTGTGCTCCTGGTGTTACTTTCTGATTTAGTGCCATCAAGAAATGTTTCACTGAGTTTACCCTTGAGTTGCCTTGTCGCTCTCTTCGGATGGTGTTTTTATTTTATTTGTCTCCTTGGTTATACTATTAATTGTTCTATTGCACATTTTGAAATAATTGGTTATTTTTTTTGGTTTTCATATTTGTGATAAATTAGAAGTTAGTGAAGGTGCAATTTTACATAGTTGATATCTATTTGAATTGGGTTTAAAGTGCAAATTGAACCAAAAGCACATTCATTTACAAAATCTTGAAACAGAAAATACAATAAAGGATTGAAGGTCGGCACAAAACAGTAATCACGTGCAAGCTGTAGTTCTGCAAGAGCGGCTGTGATCTATAGGGTTAACACTTCAAGGGTAATGTCATTTTACAAATCTGTCTAGTGACCGATGAAGGTGTTTTTCCTGTTTGGTTATCTTCAACATCATCCCGTTGGTTTTCTTTTAAACCATCTGGCAGGTTTCCTCTCTTTCATCCTCCTCCAAAGGAAAACCTCGTGCTTTTCTTCCTGTCTCAGATGAATCAGTCATGGCTGACAGACGAATAAACGAGATCCACGATCTAGCTTTTTTTTCTTTTTTAAAATGTATTTATCTCTCTCTCTCTCTCAGTTTCATGTATCACGTTTGCGTAGGAAAAGCTAATAAAGGGCTGACCTCGCCTGGCGTGAGCCGCTCCATCTCATTCGCCAATCAATGAACATCCCAGCAGACCGAGATAGATGCTCTCACACAGACACAAACAATAAACCACAGGCATGGTCGTTCATTTTCTCGCACCGACACGCACTCACTCAAGCACCGGACAGTTCAATTACAGCTCCGGCCTGTAACTGATACCGTCTGTGGACGCTGGTGCAACAAGTGGACGGAGGGAAAAAGACGTTTAATATACAGTAGTTTATATGACGCATCCTTTCCAATGACCATTTAGCTGTCAGCTATATTGTGTCTCGGGTTGCTATTGAGAAGGTGTTGTACGGGTCACTGCAGCCGAGGCAGGTGTAATACACAGAACCAGCTGCTCTCTTTACTAACTCGAAAGAAGTTGAAAAATAATTTCCCTTTTTTGGGGTAAATCTCTCAGACAAATTATTATCATTATTATTTGTACATTATTGTAACATTGGGTTTTACCATGCATATGGAGAGGCTCTGAAATGTGTAGATTAGTAAGATTGCACAGTACACTATGGATTCAATATGCACTGTTCAGTATTCCCAGTTTTATTCTGCATCTATTTGGTCGTTTTATAGTTGAGCATCACAAATATCTTTGTCGTCTGTCTATATGAATGTCCATATAGTTGCCAATGTTGATGTTTAATGTGTTAGATATTTTTCTCTGCATGCATGTGCGTGTGTGGTTTCATTACAAAAACAGATAACAGCACTCACTAGTGGCCCAACATGCCAAATGCATGGTTTTCAGTGTTTTTGTCATTTCTGTGTAAAACGACATGCTTTTCAAAGTGCTGCCATGTAAACATGAAACTTTTCTGAAACAAAAATGCAAAAACGATGCAATTTTTCTGTTAACTCCAAGAACCGACTGTGAAAATGTACATTTCATCAATGAACCACAATATATTTATTGTAAATCTACTATGTTGATTTAAATTGCCTTCAGGTGAATGCTCAAAACATTTTATAACCTTCAACCTCCTCGGATTCATGAGCTTATGTAAACAATTCCCAGTTTGACAAAGAAGGAGAACTCAATTTAAATTCATGCACATTTTGAGATGTCCCTCCCTGGTAAAAATAAATAAATAAATTGGACGTATTGTAAAGACATATACCAACAGAATTTATCACTAAAGGTTATTTTTGTATATTTTCCCTGCGTTAAAAAAAAAAATTGCAACCACTTTTCACTCTGCTTAAAGATGTTCTCCTGAAAACGTACCTCCTGCTTCTCTCCACTGTAATCACACACTCTCTGATAGCTGTCTTAAACAGTGGCGCAGCAGGTTTCCAGCACTTTGCTTTATGCACGGCAGAAAACGATCCATTTTCTTGTCACAGGCATACTGTACATTACTATTTGCGCTTTAATGGGGAGGGGTGGGGGGGTGCAGTGTATTATTGGGGGAGGAAATTAGTGGAAAGAAATCATGGGCAGAATGAAAAATCCACACCATCTGGTGTTGTTAAGTATTTGTCCTCGTTTTTTTTATTGAAAACATGCAGCCATCAAAAGGCAGGATACCTGGTAAAGCAAACACACTATGATGTTTTCTCTTCAGCACAATATTCCACCCACCCCCCCACCCCCCAGGCCTGAACTGCGAAATGAGACGAAAAACAAGAAAAAGAATAAAAAGCCTCTTATGTGCACTTTGAATCATTTTTACAGTGGTACACTTCAAAGTAAAGTGGCAGGTACTTGTTTTGTGATTGTCTTTTTATGTCTTCGCCCTGCAGGTACAAAAACGCCGCCACGGCTTCTCTGTAAACTTCATTTCGACGGAATGATGCCATAAATCTGCTCTTGTTGTGCTTGTGGTCTTCAGGTTTGGTCAAGTTTGGTTTGGGGTGAAACAAAATGTCAACAAGTGTTTGTAGGTTCAGTTCAGGATATTTCCACGAAGGTTTGTTGTATAATAAACTCAGCAGCCACTTCATAAGGTACCAATGTAATGAGCTGTTCAGCCAATAACATGGCAACAATTCAATGTATTCAGATCAATTTGAGCTGCTGAAGTCCAAAGTGAGCATGAGTGTGGCTAAAACAAAAACAATTCTCTGTAGGTCTACCTGGATTTTACACACAGCTCTCTAGGGTTTACATTGAGTTGTCTAAAAGAGAGAAAATATCCAGTGAACAGCAGTGGTATTAGTGAAAATGCCTTCTTGATAGCAGAAGTCAGAGCCAATTGTGTACCTAATAAAGTGGCTGGTGAGTGTGCGTTGACTGGCATGACCATATTTAGATTTTGAGAGGAATACGTTTGGCCCAAGTGCAAGCAGTTTAAAGGAGCAAAAAGATTTCTCATAATTTTGTTTCCCTCCTCTGCATGGTTAGAAAACCCAGCTATATAACAAAATAATATCTCCTTTTAACTAAAGACACAAAATCAGATGTGCTTTAAGACACCACTGAACATGTTCTTTCATCCAAAAATAATCTGCAAACAATCAGTGGTGAAAAAAAAACTAAACTAAAAAAAAAACTAAAAATCTTTGGGATGACAAAATCATCAAAATAATATCTCTTCTGTATGGAAAGAAAAAGCTCAAACGCCAAAATAATAGCCCTCTTTTCAAGTCTTACTTTATGAGTATATAAATGAAATGTTCGGATGGTAAAAGCTGATTTTAGAAAAGGAACTCTTCCATTCTTCTGAAAAGCAGCACTTTGTTTTTACTCCAATCTGCCCACAGAGTGCCAGTCAGGGTTGCCAGGTCTGAGAGAAAACAACAGCCACTCCACAGTCAAATTACAAAACCACATCCACCAGTGCTGGTATACCAACAAAGGGAATTATAATTACAAAATGACACCATAATTATATATACTGTGCCAGCATGAATAGTATTTCCACCACACAGCTTTAGCTTTAAAGGTGTACTGTGTCGATAATAATGGAATTTATTTGTTTTATTTTTACAGTGCCAAATTCAACACAGTCATTTCAAGGCAGGCAAGCTAATACCACAAAACAGAAAGCATGCCCAACTTTACACACAAAATATTTTTGCATGGACATTTTAAAGAATCTGCTTGAGCAGCACGGTCAGTCCATACTGGAATTTATTGTTCCTGTATGAACATTTAACATCAGAAATACTCACGGGAGGAAGATCTTTACACTGCTTGTATTCATTCAGTAGCATCTCCGCGGCTTTAAAAAAAAAATTATAATAATAATTTTATTTTATTTATATATTTTTTTCAAAGGAACATTTACAAAACCCTTTCCCATTATATTTCCATTAATTATATTTTTGGGGACTACAGCACCCCTGTTCCTTGTTTTGTAAATGTTCTTTTGAATTAAAAAACAAAAAAACACCTGCTTAAGTGCAATGTCTTCCAGAAAACCTTCTGAGTTAGGGTTATAACAAAGGCTTTTACTAGCTCTTTGAGTTTTCTCCAGAGTAAATGGATGTCAAGCCGCCAGCTTACCTCCAATGAAATGTCAAAACACATACAGTGGAATCAATATCAATTTTATTCCATGTCATTCCCCCAAATGGCCTCGCTGAAATCCACCAGATTAGAAATGGACTAGCTGGTAGTGCCCAGAAACACTGAAATAATACATCTGTCATCAAGGATAGTGCTGCTTGACATTTCCCTGATATTCACTTTCAGTCAATTATTAAACTGCTGAGCATATTCACCCTCAGCTATAAAGCACACCCACCATAACAATAAATAGATTAACCTTCTTTCGTGCTCCGAGCTGAAATATACCACGTGTTTTTTTTGGGGGGGGAGTAATTAGGGGGGTGATGAAGATGTCAATAATAGATGAAAGTTCAAGACTTTGTACACCAGTGTGAATGAAGAATTCAATAATCAATGAAGGGTTTATCAAGCTCTTCTAAATAGGTTGGTGGAACCTGACTGCTCAGCAGGATCAGATGGGAAGTAATGTAGTGACTCTTGTGCGTGTAGTAAATTTAGGCTGAGGCAATGTTGGCAGTTCAGTGTTAACGCCAAAATTTTTTACGCATTGGTGCAACAAAGGCGCTGGATTGAAAATGCTAACTGTTTCTAAAGCTAACCATTGGCTTCAGTTGTTAGCATTACAACAACGCCACTAAGGCCTTTCAGCACAATAACATTGAACAATGTGAAAATGTAAAACTTTCTTTGGGACTTGGAGCCTCTGAAAACACAACTTTTGCAAAACACTTTGACCCCGACTCCATGAAAATGGAAGTATTTTGAATTGAATCTCAGACCTGAAAATCTTCAGCTCCTTGAGCATCATTACTCACAAAAAAAAAAAAGTTATGCCAACCGGTAGGAAGTAGAGCCGAGGTAACATGATAACTTTTAAGCTGTCCATGGTATTAGAAATGTCACAAGTGAGCAGTGGACTCAAAGTGCTGGACACAGCAGGTGGTTAGACAAGAATTGTCTTTATTAAAACAACAGAGGGAGAAGGAGAACATTACCAACATATGTGTAGTTGTGTATGCAAATCAGATAATCACTCAAGGTTTTACTTCATCCCTCTTCATCCCCTTCAAACCTTCTGAAGCTCGGAGAACTTGAACGTTTTAGTGTAGGGTCTTCCCTCTCCGAGCCCTCCCCATGGCGCCAATGGAGGCAGTGACATAGTTTTCACACCCCAGGGAGAAATTCAGACAGGAAAACGGTGCGAACCAAATAGTACTTCTGCATGGACCATCAGCTTCCTTTCTGTTTGAAGTGTTGCTCAAAAGCCTGAAGTGGGAAGGTTGCCATGGATGCTTGGCTTGGTGAACATGAAAAATCTATTCATCCAGACTTCTCTCTCCCACTTTATATCTTCCTCTGATTCATTTAACAGGGAACAAAAAAAAAAAAAAACCAAAAAACTTTGCTGGGAAGCCGAGCTGCTGTTTTGTCTCTTCTTCTGTTTCTTTCTTTCTTTTCTTTATCCAATGTGACTTTTCTCTGCCACCTAATTCCACCTTTAACCCAGATATGACAGCTTCTCGCGGAGGAAGCCATCGGAGGTCAGGGCTTGTTATCTGGCGTCTGCGTTTGGCGACACACACACACACACACACACACACACACACACACACACACACACACACACACACACACACACACACACACACACGTACTTATCACATTTTGGCATATGGGCACGAGTGTGGTTCTGACAGCGTCTCGCCCACCAGTCTGACCTCCAGCACAGCACAAATAACACACCAGATGCATTCAGGACGTTTCATATGGGAAACCGTGCTCATTGCAGGCAGTGAAAATTAAATTAAATCAGTTTCACCAAGAAGAAAGAAAACAACTTGAATTCTGGCTTGAATTCTATTCATTATTCTGCTAAGACAGACCCGACACCGGTTGTGGCGGGATCTATGTTGACGTTGAAAAACGACGCTGTCATTCCAGCAAAGGCAGAGGCCATCAACCAACTGAGACTCCACATTGTTAGCGGCTCCGTTTGCCTATTATTCCAGCTTTCCTGATGCTACTCTTTTCCCAAAGAATTTTGACAGTCTGGTCATTTGCCATCATTACCAGCGGACCTGTGACAGAAAGACAGTGGGAGCACGTCCTCCTCCTCCTCCTCCTGGCACATGTTCAAATAGTGTGAATAAAATGTCTTATCTGCAGAGAAATCAGTTCCATCTTCCGTTGATGACATTTAGGAAGGGATGGGTCAATTTATTCTCCCTGCTATTGAGGTAATCCAGAAAAAGCCAGAGGTATGATTTATTATGAGAAAGTCTTCATGATTTTTTTTCTATTACGGTATAATGTCTGAAGTCTTTTTAGAATGATGAATAGAATCGATAACAGTTGCTCATTTAACACGTACTGATTATGCACTGGCCTGGTGGTTAAGGCCGTTGGTAGAGTGGATTGTCTCTCAATCAGAAAGTTGCAGGGTCGATCACCCGAATGTCGAAGTGTCCTTGAGTAAGACGATGAACACTAAAAACTGGTGTATAAATGTGTGCGTGAATGGCTGAAGGTAATATCATGGAATAGCCCTGTACAAGTGAACCCTATTTAACAGTCTCAGCTTTCATTTTGAATATTTAAAAATGGAGCTTGAAGTCAGAGTTGTACACTAACTATATTCACTATTCAATTCCACCTAATTCAAATAGTCTCAGTTAAAACATTAAAATGTGAATAATTGATACCCAGTGTTACACTGCTTATAGACTTGTTGCTATTTTTAGCAAGTATTCAGGCCCTTTTGGCTGTTTGCTACTTTTTTACTTGCGTTGGAGTCTTTTGGAGACTTGACAGAAAGAACAAAATCTACTTTCTCTCGTCTAAGATTCCCTATACAGCTGCTGGCTGGGTTGGAATTGTGACGTTAAAGGAGCAAATAAAATTAATATATAATGTCAATTTTAGCATAGTCATTTTAGTATGCCATTTTCTCTTATGTGACATGTTTTCCTTTGTGCTACAGTGTACAGCAAACTAAATAGATATTTAGTTTGCTGTACACTGACTTCACACAAAGGTAAACTGATGAAGGTGGCAGCTGGAGAAAAACACTAAAAGCCCATCAGGCTAAAGGGAAAGATGAATTATTAAAAAAAAAAAAAAGAGTGTACCAAATTACATAGAATATAATATATATGTTTGGCACAGCAGAACAGAACAGACCAAAACACTTGAATGTTACACACATCTACTGTGAGAGAGGGATTGCATGCTATTTCTGTGCTCCACTCAGCTAAATTGAAAGCTCAGTTTCGAATTTCTACAAGAAATATCTCCTCCGTGGCAGCTTTTTTTTTCTTTTCTGTTTTTCAATGTGAACTTTTCTTAGACATGTGATACATTCAGTCTCATATCAGCCCCTACGATAAAAAAAATAAAATTAATTAAATAATCAAATAAATAAATAAATAAATAAATAAATAAATAAATAAATAAATAAATAAATAAATAAATAAATAAATAAATAAATAAATAAATAAATAAAAAAATAAAAAAATTGGGCATTGAGCATTAGCTGGTACAAAAGAAACCAACAAAATCTAGTTTGACCTGTTGTGTGCTTGCATTGAAGAAGATGCCAGTGTTGGAGGTGTATGAAAGTGGTGAAAATCATTTTGTTCTCTTGTAGATCTTCCCAGAATTGTTTGGCTGCACTGATTCATCGCATGTTTTTGTATTCAGAAAGCGGCAATGTCATTTTCTTCTAAACAGCTCCCTGGGGCAGCATAACTGCAGATTCCTCATATGACAGGCAAAGGAAAAACACTTTTTTCCAATTAAGATGTCAGATCTGATTCCTTTAATTGGATTTTTTTTTTTTTTTTTTTGCCGTGCAATAGCTCCTCTCAGACGTGTAGGTGGGTCGGAAATTTGTTCCCGGATTGTCTCGGAAAATGTCACAGGAGACCGTGAGAGAGAGGGGCGGGCGCTGGAGCCGACATTGATCTTCCTTTTATACTGATGCATATTGCATGAGTCACTGGTTTGCACTGGGGTGCGTGCAAGTGTGGGCAGCGCACACGTCCAGAAATCTGTGGTTTCGCATGTCGCTTTGTGCGCCTGATGGGTTCAGGGTATTTATTCTGATTTGTAGCCAAGTGAAGACTACAGTTGCATTAAGAAGCATCTTCGAAAAATGTTTAAAAAAATGTTTAAAAAAAATCTCTAATTAGTGAAACCTCTAATTCAATTTTTAGACATCCACGCTGACATCCTTATTACCAGTCATGTGAGTTTTTCATTACACATGGCTGCAATGTAAAGAACGACAGCTTTAACTCGCCAGTCACAGCTAGAGTAAATGACAGGGTTTTCTCTCTGGTGCTATGTAAATAAAGTTGACTTGAATTGAATGAGAAAGTGTTTCTGGAAAAAACAAATCTAAAAGACATTGCAAACTTTGACTTAAGTCTTTGTTTTTATCACGAATCACATCGTAATCACAACACTAAGAGTCGCACCAACTGTTGGCTCTTTTCTTTTGAGGCAGCTGCAGGTCAGGACATGTGTGTCCTGTGGCATGGAAGCTGGGGAGAAAACATCAATTCCTCAAGCTGAGGAGATTTTATCCAAAATGAGGCTGTGAAAATATCTTAAATATTTGCTACGACTATACATATATATCAATTGTTAATGGACTTTCTTTGAGGTTGCTTGCATACAGCCCCTTTACTACCCACGCACACAATAATATTTTGCCTTGCTTTCCTTTTCAACTGGTTTTAAGTTACTCGAACAGTTGCTGGAAAATCCGTTTCCAATTCTGAGCTTCCCAAAATGGGTTTAAAGCCTTCAAAGCAACAAGTTCTAGATAAATTATCAGCCAACCTCTCATAAATCTGAGATTTTTCCTTCACAATCATTGATTCGCCAATCATTTGTTGAATTATATATTGAATCAACAACGACAGTTATTTGATTGCATTCGTGCACAATATAAGTGAGTGACGTCAGTTAACCTGTTGTTAGTTGAAGGTTAAGTGGTGCTCATGGCTAACTGCATGGACAGGCTGGCTTGCTGTTCTTTGCCCGAGAACCCAACCAAAACCTTGGACTCTGATGTTTACGGCTGTTAAAATCCCGTTGAAACCTGTTGAAGTTCACTAAAGTTCCTGAACGGACATTCCTTGTTGTGTGAAATATTTTCCACCCAGTATTTTTCCACCCAGTATTTTTCCACCCAGTATTTTCCACCCAATATTTTCCACCCAGTATCCAGTATTTTGCCCCTTGTGGCATTCACAGTTATTGCAATTTGGAATCATCAATCAACAGAAAATGCATGTGAACTTTGGGAGGAAACTGAGGCTCTCTTTATATGACATTTCAAGTGAAAATGCATTGTTTTCGCTTTTTTGTTTTGTAATTATCTTTACATATCAAAGAGGTGGTTGAGGTGGAATTATCTCTTGTGTTAGCAGTTACTGTCAAACTACACTATTTTATGAAATACACACAATAAACCAATAAAAAGATGCAAACGTCTGCCTCCATAATTAACTCTGTTATCTTCAGAGATTCCTTTATCACCCCCCACCCCCCCCCCCTCCCCCCCCCCCCCCCCCCCCCCACACACACACACACACACACACACCCTTCTCTTGAAGATTCACCAGATCAGCACCATGGACAGCAGCCTCGGTCTGAACCACAACACCTCTGACGTATAATCCCTGCAGAAGATGGTGAAAATAGGTGATGAAATCATGGGAACTGTTCACTCCATTCCAACCAGGTTGAGAAATACAAGTCCCTCAGGAAAAAAAAAAAAACACATAATATACTCAGTCAACATTTCTATATCTGCATCTGTTCCTCACCCTCTGGCAGGAGATACTGGAGCTTGCATATTCTTGCTAAACATATAAATATTTTTTTCCCCTTGGGATTCTTAACTTCCTCCTGCAATCCAAAGGCAGCATGCTTATTGGGGCAACTGATGATTCTCAAATACCCGTAAGTGACAATGTGTGGATGGGTGATAGCATATCTCTCTGTGTTAGTCTCACACAAGAAGTGAGTGTCTGTCCAATGCGCCTTACATTTGGCACATTGTCAGCTGCAAGTGTAAATTGCACTCAGAAGACGATTGAATGTAACACAACTCCAATTACTGTTAAGCCTCTGAACTTTTCTGACACCTTGATTTATCCCGCAAGGGGCAATTGATTTGCAGTTTCCCAGTCACCTGTCTCAGGCCGGGGTGTTTATTTAGTTGGTCCATCCTTTCTTGTTGACTTGAGATCTCTGGCTTACCCTGAAGGGAATTAGTTGGAGTTTGGCACAGGAGTTCACTCTCTGCAAAAGACAAACTGATGGTGTTTTGATGACCAAAACCAAAATTAAAATATGAATTTACTTGTTTTAGAAAAATATGCCAATAATGCCCTGTGGCAATGTCTTTATATTTGCTGATTGGGATATACTAATACCAGTATCGAGCCCAGGAGTATTTGGACCAGCTGAATGACTCGTGAGATCTCTTCCGTGCTGACTAGACCGACACTCTGAATATCTGAGTAATACTTTTTTGATGAGTTTGAATCGCCTTACAAATGCAGCATAGATAATAAATCCATCACTGTCTCACTGCCTCGTGAATTGCAAAAGGCTCTTCCTGAACCTTCACAAGCCTTGTGAATGGTATAATTTTATTATTAATGGACGAGACACTTCCCCTTGCTGCATTGTGTCGGGATTCATAAAAAACAATTAAAAAAAAATATCCCAAAAAGCTGCAGCACTGCTGCTGATTAATAGTGTGTAGGCATTATCTCATGTGTGCATGTGCGGAGGAAGGAGCAGTGTGAGCTGTGTAATGAGATCATATTAAAGAAGTGTGAAAAACAAGAAGTCAAGGTGAGATATTCTCCACTTTGGTCTGTGGAGAGTGTCCTCCTCTGCTTTGCACCTACACTCTCGTTGTCTTCCCGTGTGGGGAAGAGGGAATATCTCCCCTCGTCGTCCGAAGAGCCACTTCAGCCAACAGTCCACCCACCGTCACTGAATGAACTGTGTGAACCAGCTGAAGATTATCTTTACTGAACTGACCACAGATATCAAATAGTCACGTTGTTTGTATTGCAGCTTTCGCGCTGCTCCGGGGCAGTTCTGTTCACTTCACAAATCACTGGGAAGCCACCGATAAATCAAAACTGAGTGCGCACCATAAAACCATAAAGACAATAGACGTGCAACTGAGCTGAAATGGAGTGAAATAAAACTTACATTAAAATAATTGTAGAAACATTTAAATGATAAAATGCATTTGATGAGTAGCTGGCTTGTTCGTTTATTGTGTATTGGGTTTTATTCTTTTAGTTTTAAAGATTATAAATAGCCTGAAACTATCCACAAAATGCAAAGTAATACCACTCATCTGTGTTGTGCCCTAGAGAAATGTATGAAAGTTAGTCAGAAAACCAATGTTGCAGTGTTCCCATTATACTACTTATCAGCTCACAGGGGTGTAATGAGACAGTCTCGTGTCTAGTTTGTTTTCTGCTTTCCACGGGATGAAGGAGCACCATGTTCCAACACTTCCTGCGTCTACAAAGTCAATTTCTTTGAATCAACTTTGCTGAATATCTTCAGACTGAGAGATGCTTTGCTCTGTGACCTGGTCCATTTGTGATTCCATGCCCTGTTTTACTCGAAAGCCCATCAGTATTGAAGATAGAAGACTTAACTCCATTGATTCAGGTTGTTCTGTCTCTTTTAAATATTTCTAAGGGACAAATTGTGTTTAATCAGAGTATTTCTTGTTCATGTAACCACGGCTATTGGTTACAAGGACATTTTTTCCCCAAAAAATGTCTTTGGAAATGCTGTTTTTAACATTAAACTTCATTGATACTGTTTTTTTTAGAGTTTATAAATCTGGTGGCAATGTGGTTGGGCAACATTTCACCACAAGGTAAAAACAGTTAACAAATATGGTGAAATGAATGAAAGATGAAAAGAAATGAAAAGAAAAGAGGAAGTGGAAATTCATGCTCATTTTCACTGTTTCACAGCCAGCCTGTTCCTCATCCCATTCTTCCTACATATGCTGGCCCGTGAGAGCAGGAGAAGATTGGTAATGATTGCACATGTTCATTTACACCTCGCGGTCAGCAACTGTGGGTGGACCCATGAAGAAGCAGAAGAACCTTGAGTGAAGGGGTTAATACTGGGGCTGTGTTCCCTGTAGGGGTCATTAGGAATAAGAGGTTGGGAAGCATGGATGGCAAAGTCACAATACAGATATCTGACCCACACAGGTCTCAATTTCTTCTTCCTTAGTTTTTTTTTTTTTGTTTTTTTTAAGCTCAAATAGCATATTTGGCTAACATGGAGTTCACTTGGTTTCATGTTGCTAACCAATCACATCATGTGGGGGGAGGTGATGTGTTTACATACATTTTTATTTACAGTATATGAGCTACACACTCTTAGGCCCCATTTACAAGACTTTTCATGTGAAAATGCATTTTTGACACCCAAAACACATTTTTATTTTTTTTTGTTTTCACTGAAAAATGTTGTTCGCTTACCTTTGGTGATTTAATTGACTCGGCTCACTATGTGTTCAAGGCCTTTGGGAACCTTCTGGTCACGGTTGTGCATCATTACAACATAAAACATAATGACTCTCAAAAGCAAAAAAAAAATAAAAAATTTGCATCGACATTCAATCTCACAATCCTCATTTTCCACGGTGTCTGCATCGTGTTTTATGCCTCACAATTGTCACGCAGCAGCGATCCATCTCCAGCTACGCGCCTCCTCCGCACCTACGCCCCCGGTTCTTGGTGACGCTACAAGACGCTCTCGCAAACAGTTCATGGCCTGATCACTTTTCATACTGGTATCAAGAGATGTGGGAGGCGACCCCTGCTCGTGCACTTAAACACAGAAACCTTCTCCACAGGGTTTCATGACACTCGTCGCTGAATCACGCCTCTTACTCATTTTCAGCGTTGCTGCTCAATGAGGTTGGTGCCGGCAGGTACCAGCGTAGCATTTAATGGAGGCCTCATCCTTCTTGCTTGATGTTTACAAAATGCAAATAAAAGTGGTTTGAGTGGGGATTGACATTTTTTATTCCTGGGAGCGATGACATTTCACTCACTTGCATGCTGTTTTCACTCATAGGTTGATTAGTCACGATTATTTTAAAACTTTAGTTCGTTGTGAAGAATGACTTTTGATCTTTTTCAGAGATGTTTAAAGATACAACAGCGCTTAAACCGAAACAATCAAATGTGACATGTGTTTGTGCAATCTACAGCTATTTATATTGTGGTCCACTGTATCCAAGGTAACAACAATATATTGAAAGTAAAGGAGAATTGTTTGCAATACAGAGTTAGGATGCATTAATTGTAATAGAATTAGTTTTTAAAACTATACAATAAGTTCACATTTTGGGTCTTGTGGTTCCCTTGTGGCCCATTTGTGACGTCTTCTTTTGTAAAACGTTCTGGTCAGTCTAAAAGTGATTTAAAACTCAATTTCCAGGACGTTTGTTACAAGTATCTCTTTGTATTCATTTGCACACTTGGTTGAGGACTCCTGTCTGGTTTCAGTGAAATAATAAATTGCATTTACTGGAGTAAGCACCCATCAAATGTTCGTGGACATACATCAAATATATTGCTGGTTGTTGCAGTTAAAACCAAAACGTGGCTATTGTATTAGTGAGTTTAAACCCTAAAAATATTGGTGAATTTAAGTCATCAGCCTCGGGTTAATTAAATTGACCGGAGACTATAAGCAGTGTGAGAGCTAATAGAAATGATGTGAAATGTCAGTGAAGCTTGGAGAAGTTGTGTGAGCCACCGATTGTGGACCACATGTGAAGTTACTGGTGCCAGGTACCTGAAAACTTGACATCAAAATATAAGTATCTAATTTGTGAAAATCAATAAAATCGTTGGTATTATTCATGACCAAAGTTAAACCTCCCTGCATAAGATCTTTAATAATAGCCAGAGCCAAATGGTTTTCTTGGCCAGACAAAACAGAAGGAAGGGGACGGAGATGAAGCAAGTGGCCTTGATAATCACACCTCCTGTCTGGAAGATGGATGTCGACACAGCCAGGCTTAGCCACGTTTTGCGCTGCTGCCCCTCTCTTTATCATGTCCCCCCCCCCCCTCCGCTGTCTGAGAATCTCACGCTGCTCCTCCTGCTCCCATGTTTCTTGCAAGAGCTGGCGGCACACAACGTCGCAGCACAGCGAGGGACAATATCCCGGGTCGAGGACAAGTGCTTCTGAAACTGCATGTAAAATAATTTTGGGGTATTGATTTTTGGAAGACTTTTTTTTTCTTGTACATTAATCTGAAGTAAGGTCATTTTGACAAATACTAGTTATTTCAAAATATATGGACAATCAAGGATAGCCTAATTACGGAAGGACATTGGGCCAAAGCATCTTCTGCAACACTAAGGAATGAGAGATCATCCCGAAAATTACATCACAATTTTTCTTGATAATACAAATTGCATTTAGATTTTCCTGCTTAAGCAATCTCAGGGCCATTGATCTACTCACCCATTTGCACACAGTTATGGAAGGACAGCAGCAGTACTGGCAGATGGCATGCCAAATGCTTGCACTTTATCAACTAAATAAAAAAATCCCAAAAATCATCGACTTTGGTTTGGTGGAAACACTAAGATGAATATAGAATGTGTTAATTTCCCTCCATCTGTGTTTTGCCATTTGGTTATTTGAAACCAATCACCGAATACCCCCCCATTTGCTACAACGGTAGTAACTATTCTACAGAAAAGGTGCCTGAAGAAACATGGTCAGGCCAAAATGGCGGTATGAACTTACGGCCTCGGGATTTGAAGACAACTGAGCCACACATGCCACAACAGAACCCAGTTTTATTTTAATATTGGTCTTTCCCGTGAGATTATTTCTGTGAGTCTTGACAAATGAAGCACATTCTGTCATCAAAGGTGTTTTTACTTTTGTGGTGATTTGGTGTCTCAACAATTCAACAAGACAATTTAACAATACGCCGTGGGGGCACATAAGGTGAAGTTCAAATCAGGGGGCATGTCCAAAATGTCCCTCCACATATCCCTGGTTCTGCCAAGTCAACTATGCAAATCGTACTGACTCAATGCTTTTGACGCAAAAGATAAGCTGAATAAAAACATACATTTCTCAAAAAATCTGCTGTTTAATTACTACTGCTGTGAATGTGTGTCACAGCCATAGTAAATAGTTCTCCTTTACAGACTCCAGGGTGTCATAACTCTCAGTCCATATCCGTAGTCTTATCGTTGAGGGTCACTGTGACAGGGAGGTGATTAAGCCTGGCAGTCCTGCGTGTCTCTCTTCCACCCTGTCACCCCATGTGTCTGGGCAGCTCCTCCTTTATGGGCAGGGAGGTGAGGCAGCACACCTGATTCCCATCAGGGGCTTAATCACCTCCCTGCCACAGTCACCAATCCAAATCCATCGTCTTTCCTTCATGAATGTCCGTGTTCTCGCCATTGATAATGTTCACAGTGGATGGATCTCTGCGCACATGTGTGGTGTCATTACAAATACAATCAATAGCATCCACTTGTGGTCCTACATGCTAACTACAACTTTTTCTGCATTTCTGCCATTTCAGGGGAAACGAAAATTATTTTACTTGAAACATCATGTAAACGGCACTTTGGTTTTGTCTAACACTTATGGGCTATAATATTTGACTGGCTCTCAAAATCTTTCTCCTAGTAAACTTCTTCGCTTTTACGACAGGTGCAAATATTACTGCACAAGACAACAGTGGCATGACAAAGAAACTTATTCTGTGTAAGTTTTCTGCATTGCCTGATTGAGGTATATAGTATGTCTGATATGTATGCACTTCTCCAAATAGACAGAATGAATTTTGGACAGACATTAGAAGCAAACATAACTCTACGTATGTTAAAGCTTATTCTTTTTGTGTCTTTTGTACTTTAACTCACCAAATTGCTTTTATTTTATCTGTTCAAAGGATTCTCCCTCAGCAACAAAGGAAGTATGGCAACACTGGTTTACTTACCGCTTGGAGGTCAAACAGTATCGGTTTTGAAACTTAAAACAATCTAACCTCAGCCTCTGCTCAGTCTGGCATCATTTTCCTCCTGTGTCTGAGCAGCCGTGCCTGGATACACTCCCACAACCTTTACCTCAAAGGCGCGAGGCAATCATTTCTTATCTCACCCAAAAAGTCTTTATTTCTCCCCATTGTTCATGTGAAGTTACCATACCCAACAAACACAAGGAATATCTTACATATTTAGGCAGCATAACAAATTATTAGACAACATTGTATTTGAAATGTCACAAGAGTTCATGTATTTATTAACGTTTCCAAGATAGCAGCAACTTCTGTATCACTTTTATTGTTGTTGCTACTTGAATGGTTATGATTTACCGTGTATTTCAGAATTACTGCTAACCTTAATTTCTAAGCATGGAATTATCCCTGTGTTAGCGCTCTCCAGGTACTCTACTCTTCTCCCGATGTTAGCTAAAATAACCATCTGCCTCTGTACCCTTGGAAAAGACCAAAATATGAATAGTTATAAGTGTCACACAAACACACACAGGTGTTCTCCTTTCATCACAGCCCCAGCATCTCAGCTATTATTGCATTTCTTATTTTGGCCATGGCAAGAATGCACTTGAGAAATTAGGTAAATAAAATGAGGAAAATAAGCCGGGCTTGTGTTTGTGTCTATTTCTGTTAGGGAGTGTGAAGGAAACAGAGACAGGAAAGCCTTGCCACAATTTGCAGTAATTGATGACTCATACATGGACCCCGCTCGTGGACAAATGGGCTGCACGACTTGTTTTTGTTTGTCTCTTTAATGTTATTTTCATTCACTTCTCAAGAATTGTTTTTTTTCTTTTGCCAGTTTTCAGACTTAATGAATAATGTATTATATCCTCTGTGTGTATGTTTGAGTGTTGAGGAGGGAAGTAGCTGCATATATTAGCTCACCTTAATACCCTCAGAGGAGGATGTAGATGGAAATCAAGCATTGGATTGAAGATTTCTCTATATTGTGTATGTATGTGCATACATGTGCTCTGTCAAGGACATTTCTTGTTTGATGTCTGATGGTGAAGGTGCATTTGGGCATTGATAGATTTCAATGCCTCTTCATATTTCAGCTCCTCTTAAAGGAGTGCAATCTTAGTTTGTAGCGTGCACAAAGGATGAGACTCAACAGATATGTTCAAAGAAATATGTGCTTGTACAAGTGAGTGCTTCTTTCAATCTCATCAGTTTTTGGCTTTTTCCATCCATGTTATTTCACCTGAAGCAGCCAAGAAAAGATGAACGTCACATGACACATGATAAGGCTTCCTCACAAATTGCAATGGCAAAGAAAGGCCTTTGTTGATTTAAAAAAAAAGAAAAAGATGAAGAAGCAAAAGCAATGCATTTGCTGAACAATTTATGAATTGGCACCCTGTGTAGTGAAACGCCGCCTGTCCACCCAGATTTCCTGGAAATGTCATTTGAGCTGCAGCTCGGATAAAAGTGGCACAAAACAGCTGTCCGTCTTTCCGCTACAATGCATTATTGTAAAATGCACCAAAGCTCAGAGAAAAGTCCGAGTTGATTCGGTATACAGACACTTTGCAAGAGAACGCAACATCCTGTAAGAAGACACTCAAATGTATTCTGCTATAGTATGAATAATTCATGTACAATTGGTATGCCATGTCATAAATGTAATAAACCGCATGTGTTGGCATTACATGTGGCAGTGATGCTCAGAAAAAGGTGAAACCAACACAGATAGAATCTGATACGCTTGAAAAACACAAAATCAAGCAAAGACGTTGGATTTTACACATTAAGCAGCTCTTTTGCTTGCTAGAGTAATGAATATCATTCAATTTTCCTGTTAAAATTGAAAAACCCAAAATATATCTGGACATGTAAAGTTTGTATTTCTTCTCTGCAGATGATATTGCTTGAATTGGTTATTGTGACTCTCTAAAAAAAATAGTTGCATTTTTGGGGTTTGATATTTTCAATATATCAAACACAGACTGTAGGCCAAACAAAAAAATAAAGTGGTAGCAAACTCTAGATTTAGATTTACCATGACAATATATGTCTTGATATTATATTTTAGTCACAACTTACAAAGCTGGATGAAGCCTAAGGTCTATATATAGATTCTGTGTGTGGGAGTATGGACAGAAATTCGCAAAGTAACAGGACTGACTGAAATGTGCTCCTAAGATCAGGGGGCATTGGGAGACGTTTATATTTCAGTCTGGATCCAAGCTGATGCGAGCTTCAGGGATTATTCCTTTTACCTTTCTCACAAGTTGGACAGGAAAATATTACACCTGTTTGTCCAACTTGTGTTAATTGGAGATAAAAAATAATGCAAAGGATTTTTGGAGTCACATCACAGCCAATTGTACTCATTGTATAGTGGCCAAGTAATTCCACCTTGTACATTTGTGCTTCAGTTATCATTAGAACAGCTATGAACACCTAATGTTTTGAGCATCTGATTGAAAGTTATATCAGCTATGCTGTAATTATTCTGCTGCTCATGTTGGTTTCATGCTTTGCTCTGTGTTGTATTTCATATTTTTGTTATTAGTTTGAAGTTTTTGGCAGCGTGTTGCACAATGGCATTTTAAGTGAAAACACATCGTCTTTGCATTTTCATTTCAGAAAAGTATTGTGTTAGTATGGCAATGTTTTGAAAACATCTGTTGACTCGCAAATGGCAGAAATGCTAAAAATGATGTCAGCATGCCAGGCATCTTTTTCAAAAAGTTTTAATTTCTCTGCTCTGACCACCAATGTCATGTAATCAGACACCCAAATGCAATGAAAATGTTCCATTTTCATTTTATTTATGTATGATTTCACTTTTTTTTTTGCTCCACCTCATGTTTTCCTCTGTGCCCCCTCTCCTTCCAATTGTTATCATCTCTGCCTCATGCATCTTCCTCTGGCTTTGCCAATTAGTCTATTCTTTTTACTCTGGGGTATCAAAGCCTTGCTCATCTTCACCATCCTGGTCATCTGTTTAACATCATCTTAATTGACTGACTTTGACTCTTTGAGTTCCACTGTTATATCAAAGAATGTCTTTTGTTTTGGAGACCTGGTCCTCTGTCTGAGGCGCCAGCTGGAAGTAAAGAAATGTATTTAGATCTGGCTGACACATAAATGTGATGGATTCCCAAACAGAGCTCACGTGAAGCTGTGATTGTTGTTAAAAAACACCAGAAGTCATTCTGAATCAAACTATGGAGAAGATGTAACGAAGAGTGACAGCTGGCAGAAAATGTCAGACGTCTCCTCGTGCTTCTCAGTGATAGTAAATGTCAATGAAAACAAACACATTTGAGCTTTTCCATTGAAGTAAAAAGAAAGTATTGGCAATTTAGTTTTGATGAATTTAGTTTCCTTGCTGCTGTTCTCAAATGTTCAGGATTTGTTGTCTTAATGCTGCTGCTCAGGTTGCAATAATTTCCTTTTTTGTTTTGTCTTCTTAGTTTGTTGAGGATTGTCACAATAGGATCACGTCCTTTGAAAAAAAAAAAAAAAACAGTCAATTTGATACATTAACACAAGGTCTGTAAATATTCCTGTTTTAAGACTTCAGTTCCAGCCTTCGTAGTAACACTTAATTTACCCTACTCCCGTCTGTTCTTTTCTGGAGACAAATATGAGCTGAAGTACACTCCAGATGCATGCCAATCAACATGTTAACCCCACACAGTTACGTCAATGTCATGGTTGTGCAGCATTCTGTCAATAAGCAATGAATGTGAACTGTGAAGTATAAGAGAATAAAATTCAGCAGCAGGATCAGGTCAAAGGCCCTTTAAGAACTGCCTCAGCACATTGCTTTGTTGAAAACAAATGACAAAAAGAAGGCCAACAACATGCGATGCAGCAAAGCCTTGATGTCTCAGGATGTAGAGCACTTGAATGAATCCACCTACATAACCCTGCTGAGCATGTTATTGATATAGTAATGCATCAATGTTCTTTTTCCGTAGCCCCCTCTCACTCTGTTTTCTCAAAGCAGTCAGACGGGATGGCACAGAATTCGGCCCACTAGTGGGTGTTGATGGTTGTTTTAGTAGTGAAACCACACATAGTATGCGTAGAGAACAACACTGTATAAACACTAACAATAGCAAGAACGTGGACATTCATGTGGAAAAGATGAGTTTGATTTGATTGCTGAAACAGATTAATTTCAACTATGAAACTACCAGGCCTCGGGAGAATATGGACACTGTATATGAATATGGGAGTCATGACACTCTGGAGGCCGCCATTGTTCTTATTGTCCATCTACTCCAGCATGTGCAGAAGAATGATCTGCTGGGGTTGTGATGCGCATCTGCAATAGCAGGATTTCAGAAAAGTTATGTTCTTCTCTGTTTATATAGAGACAAAGGTGGATTGTAGTATTCAAAAAGGTGAATTTTTCAGTTTCTCGTTGTCATTTAAACAGACATACAAAACGTCATTTAGATACTTTCATATCATGATGACATCCGTTTATTAAAGATATTATTTACTTTATTGAACAATTGCTTCAAAATTACAATATCTTGGAAAACCTTTGCTTTGATTTGTTCAATAATTGATTTGATGTTTATCAACTGGTAACTGAGCACTCGTCTCCTGAATCTTGTACCATTTCTTTAATGATCACTACAACCACTGGAAGTTCTAGTCTCTGCTTCTAGTTTCAGTAGTACCTTACTAATCCACTAAAACCTGCCAATGGCCAATGAACTTACCTGGCATCATTGAATCTTTAGTTTCATCCATTCTGGAAACCCAATGCCATTAGCGGCTTCATCCACGCACCACTATCAGAATAGCTATAATCAGGTTTTGGGAAACATTCACATTCAAACAGATGCAAAATGCATGTAGCATCAAGTAATTCAGTGCTGAGGTCATTCATGCATGTCTTTATTAGCACGGAATCAGCCTTATCAGATTATTCTTCATTGTGGCTTTCATACTTTGAGAAGTCCTTTAACAAGGAGAGTGTTTTTTTGCTTAATTAAACCAGTAAATTTTTTTCTGCGACTGATCTATTCCTCCACGTAATTGTCTCTGATTTGGCAGACAAATGCTGCTCATTGATAATTTCACCTAATTTCCACACCTTAATAATCACATTTTACATCATGAATGAAGTTATTCATAATTAAGGCCCATCCGCTTACAGCAATTAGATTGTATTTCCTCTCTCTTTTCTGTTTATTTGCTCTGCAGCAGCAAGATTATGATTCAGATCATTTAGTTTTTTGGATGTCTTTTTTCTTTTTCTTTTTTTTTTTTCATCTTTGAGTCCTCAGAGGCACCATATGCGACAATGTTTTTTCTCCATTCATCACCTCAATCAAAATGTTTCAACCGCCTGTGTAGGGTTGCCTGAGGATGATGCTGTAGATTAAAGGCAGCACAGGGTTTTCTGGTGACTCATCCTTTGGACTCCAGGAAGGTAGTTTTTCTTGCAGCTGGCTTGTCCTCGCTCCGGTTTCTCCATCGACACTCTACAGAACAGGTCCATTTGTCATCACCAGCCTTGTTGTCATCACCCCTCTCTCTCTCTTCACTCTCTCTTTCTTTCTGTCTTTCCTCATCTTTTTTCCCCCTGATACTCATGCTCATCACTCTGAAAAACCCTCTCCAAGTGATTTCACCATGAAGACCCTAAAGTGTGGTGGTCAGGTTAAATGCTTTCAAATGTCTCCACTGTGACTCAGCACAAGTCACCCCCTGGAGATCATGGTATGCATATCAATGCTCGTGTGTCCAGATGGCTGGATTCGGGACATAGAGGATGGCAAAAAGTGTAGAAAGGAGAGGTTGGAACAGGAGCTTCTTCTAAACTGCTTGTTTTATTACAGCAGGGTTTCACACATTTATGTAAGGTCAGTTCCAGGAGATAGAACAGGGGAGGAAACTCAGACATCCCAAGAGAGCTGTGAGTTTCTGCTTTGGCATCCGAGCTCAAAGTCCCCAAAGAAGGCATTGAAAATGCTTCTAGAAATAGATAGTCAATGGCGTTGGAAAACGTACCGCCAATTAAACTCGGTGATTGACGAGAAGCAAATAATGAATGAAAGATGGGACTTACAACAGACTGTACCTGTGGAGTGTTTGAACAAATACCTTCAGGTTCTCCAAAGGCTGATACAGCCTTTTACTGATAGGTGAATCTCTCCATATTTCAGTTTTCTTAAGAGTTATTATTTGTTTGACATCTCTTATCAAATTCTTGTATTTTACTTTCAAGGTGCCCATGTTTATACTATCTATTTCATGCTAAGTAGTTGATCAATCCACTGCCTTGGCTTACAATTTGTGTCCAATCCAATTTTGTTTTACGTTTAGTAACAGTGATTATATCCTTTATGTATTTGCATTTGGAAGGCTTGATCTGGCTTGTTCCACCACAGTATGGTCATTTTTCTTTGCATTTGAGAACAACAGTAGTAGTACTTTCAGGGCAACGACGATCTGCCAGAATAATCACAAACAGAGTTTGCTTTAATCAAACCAAACCTTCCAAGTGTGAACAAACCCACAGTGCAGATTCATGTGTACAAGCACTGATAGTCAAGCTTTGGTGGACACCGAGCAAGTGGACCGAGACTTCTCGAGGCATGGATGGAGTGGGGACTATCACGTTTAAATCATCCAATAATCAACACTTTCCCAGATGTTTGTTGGAGAGGAGAAAATATGTACCCCATGACAGATTTGTCTCCTTTATGTAGCTTTGAAGCTGCATATGAGGCGTCTTTTGGTAAAAACACTTTTTAGCCAGGCACACGTCAATGTTTACGTGAATTCTGTCACATAATAAATGACATTAATGCTTTGTTTGTTGATGTCGTTTCATGTGTTTGTCTGAGGTTAGACAGGCCTGACGAACCCTGACTGAGATGCAACCTGTTCTTTTGTTTATGCTTCCATCTAAAGCAATGACTCCTAACCCAAGAAAGGAGAGTTTTCTTTGGTGTGTCTATTATTTGCCAAAATATTACAGAAAAGAAAGAAAATTATCAACTACATCCAGTTTCTTAAATCTGCCCTGGTTTTCCCAAGTATCTGAGGAAACTCAGACCCTATGTAAGGAACCATTGGTTCTCCAAAAGGGAAATGCAATCTTTATTGACTAAAGGAGCCATTGTTACAGATTTGTCAATAAATAAGTCTGATGTCTTTGAGGTAGCTTTTATTAAAACTTTGGGACAGATCCCTGCATTAGCTTACTAACAGCCATGATTTCGGCCCTGTGCACACCATTGCATGTAACCACAAGTACGATGGTAAGCAAAAAGGTTGTTTTGCTTCATGTGGATAGTACCTTAGCTTCCTTCCTTGTTTTGCATCTTTGAATAGTTGAAGAAAAGTCACATTTGTAGGTTAACTTTCCCTATATGAGATCATGCGACTGTTCAGGGTCAAATCACATTGTGTGATTCGATTCCAGTTTCATACAGCATACAAGTGTGAAAATCAATATACGACTACAATGGTCGTGGGTGGCTTCGACAACAGCCAGGATGTGGAGAACTCCTTATCGGTGCATGTAATGATTCCCTTAACAGATACTGATTCAAGATCTGTGCTCCCTGATGTTATTCAGTTGTATTTTTGCACTTCAGCATCTCTGCATGTTTCTTAATCTAGAGTGATGTAAATGGTGAGATGGGAGAAAAAATAGCATCTGGCTGGCAGAAACTGTTGCTCCAGGCTTCTGTTGTTCATGCTTGACCTACTCGCTTGTCCACAGCTAAAAACTTGAGACAGCTGCTTCACAGTTAGCACACTATGATGGGGGGAAAACTTACAGTTCTCTAAGAGCCTTCCTCTCTTTTCCCAATTAATGTAAAATTAAGAGGGCCTGAGACGTAAGCCAGCACCAGTAGAAAACTAATCAAACATTTCATTTCCTTCACTCTTTAAAACCCTCATTGTGAGGAGCTTCATATTAAAAAAAAACTACCAAAAAAACCCACTCATTTATATTGCCCCAAATGAACTGCTATTGCATGCTCCTACGCATCTCATTTCTTCCTCATTAAAAGTTCGGAAAAGATTTGATTATTTCTCGTGTAAAAGCAAATCGCGAGCAATGACAAAGCTGTGTCTACAATCATCCCTGTAATCATGTTGATGAAAGTCTAATTTAAATCATGTTTTAACTGACGTGAACTCATCTGCTTCATTTCGTGAAGGGGAAACCAGAGCATGCACATGTGATATTCGCAAAAATTGGCTGTAAGTGACTGAAAATGAGCACTTTGTTACTTCTTTAATAGTAGTGGAGTTCCTGAAAAGCAACAACAATAGGAAGTTACAAAGTAGCTCATTCTGTCTGTCTTATTTAGGCCTGCCTTGATAATGTGCACTTGATAATGTGCACTAATGTGCAAAGTGTTAACAGTATTCTTGTTCTATTTCTCTGACATATTAAACCCAGTTTATTTGACAATGTTTCAAGTGAAAACACATCATTTTCGTGTTTTCCTTCGAGAAAAGTTTTGCGTTTACACACAAACATTTTAAATACGATGTCCATTGACATCAAATTCATCATCAAAGTAGATGTAGGTGTGGTTATCATGGCAGGCCACGAGTTGGCACTGTTGGTCATTTTCATTATGTAACCACACAGTGCAGAAAACAACATACTATAAACATTAATAATGGCGACTTTACATGAACAAACAACAAAGCTGGATTCCTAACTGACTCAACTATAAAAGTACCAGGAGAACATAGATGGAGTCATGCGAATCTGTAGGCTATCATTGTTGTTATTGTCCAACTATTGTCCAACAACAAAATAACACGTTGATTTAATCAATTGATTTGAAGCGTTTAACTCGTTACAATTTTATGACGAAATTAAGGCAGTTTTATGTACTTCCGTTTTATTTGTTTTTACTCCCTTACTGAGCAGCATGTGCAGCGTCTATAGGTGCAGCACCATGACAACGGAGCAGCACGCTTATTACACTGAACCAGTGTGGTATAGAAGAATGCAATTCTGGAAAATGAAAACAAAAAAGTATAATGTAGGCTATCTGAAAACTTCACTGAAGCTGTTCACAACAACTCAAATGATTGTATGTCAACCTGCATTGAACGACTATGTTCGGCTACGTTAAAGCTGGTTTGACATTGTTCCAGCTATTTTTCTGCCTGTTCTTAGACCATGACAAAGTTAATCAACTCAAGATTTGCTTTAACATGACTTAGATGAAGATGTAACTTACGTGGGCTAATGCTAATAACCTCTGGAGCAAGTCCCTTGTACTCTAGCAGTGCTCTCAATCCATTATATTTGTGGAATATTGTAATTAAATGCTTCAAATGGCTCTTAATACCCACAATGCATTCCAGAGAGGATATTTTACTTTTACACTATCGGTATTTATCAAGCATGTAAGCGTTAGGCAAATTAAAAGATATGCATTTATTTAGCTAACCCACATGTTCGTCGAACACAAGAAGTCTTTTCTTTTCCGACACTGCGTTTCTATTTTGAACTGCAGGTAATTACTTTCCTTTTGAGGTATAATTCCTGAGGCGGGTTGTCATGGAGTGGACACACGTGAACGCTCCAGAAGCCGCCGATCACTTACTGTTAGCCTGCACCAAGTTGTCAAGGGAACGAGGGGAGGTGGCAAATCACAGCGATTCCTAACTCCACTTCCGTGGTGGATTATATCTTCTTTTTTTCATCTTTTTCTTCATCTCTGGTTATAAAGTATTTGCTGATTGTGACTCTGAGGAGAGGTTTGGTCAGCCTGGAGCGCAGCCACGGAGTTCAGAGTGCAGAGTTATGCGCTTAACTACATCATCCGTGTATCTTGGCATGAAGCTTGTTTACCCGTAAACATCCACGAATTAGCATCATTGTTTAAGCCGCTGATTTCAAAGTGTATCCGCATAACTGTAAGAGTCGATTTCTTGTCTCCTGATGACATTCCTAAGTGGGAGCTTGAATACATTTAAGAGAAAGGGGTCCAGGAATGAGCCTTGTTGAACACCACATCTTATTTCACAGACTCTATATTAGTTCGGTCCAACTTGCCATCATCACACTACACGAGCATTTAGTCCATATTTTATTGTACAAAATGTGCATTTGGCTGCTCATGCCTTGATGATTTTCACAGCTTTTGCATTAAATTGTTGGAAATATTATTTGAGATCATTGTGACTTGGCTCTGACCATCACATCTGCAGTGAGTGCTCTGTAAATCATTACTGACATGGCAACAATATAATGAATATTCATGGTTCCACTGCAGCAAAAAAATCTTTAAATTAGTGTACATTATGGGCTTTTTAGGTGACAGATCATCACTCAGAGTGAAAAATTATCATATGAATACAATAATTATCGAACACGTGGACAGACTGATCATCATATGCACATGGATGACCATCATGTGGACAACGTGACAGCCAGAAGCTTGATGCTCAGCTCTTTAATGTGTTGTTTCACCAGTTTAAAGTTTATTTTTTACCCTTTGAAGGAGGATGCGTTTTGTATTTTTATCAAAAGTGATCCAGGAATGGCGTATTTTTCTCCACAGGTGGAACATCAGGCGCATGGCAAAAATGTGAAAATTTAAAATGCCATCTTTATGTGTCTTTAATACCACTCTACTGCCCCCCCCCTCCCCCCCCCCCCCCCCCCTCATCCAGATATTTCTTTTACAAATATATCCTGCACAACTAGACGGGTCTCCATTATGCTGAGCTGATGACAGCTATGTCCAAATTGGATGAAAATCAGTAGTCGAGAGTGCTTGCCAGGTGTTCATTATGTTGGCAATGGCTCATATTTGCTGCTCGCTCCCAATGACGGGTGGCAAGAGAGGGTGAGTGAAAGAGAGGGGAGGCTATTTTTCTCCATCATCGTGCCATGATATCCAGGGAGGCATGCAAAGAAGTGGCGGGGGGCAGTCGAGGAGATCACGACTGCTGTAACTGCATTCGCTCTGGCTAACACAGCATCAGTCATGTCCTCTAACACCCTCACCCCCCTGGGCATCCGCGGAGTGTCGGGTATAATGTCAATGTCAGTATGTATTGATTTAATTTAGGTCTCCCAATGTAAACAGCTCCATGTGCCATTCAGGAGAAAACCTTCGGTTTGATCGAGTTTTTCTCTTTTTTTCCCCCATTCGGTTCTTTGTTTATCTATACTCATTTCATCTTATCAGAGATCAATGAGCCCATCAGGAAATTAGTGCTCTGGTTAAATAAGATTAACCCCCCCCCCCCCATCCAAAATCCGCAGTGGCACACGGATAGATCAGAGCCACGCTGGAAGAGAGTGGATCGAAGTGTTTCGCTCGCTCTCTCTGTCCATGTAAATGTTACGTAATGTCTGGAGAATCCATCAGTCACTCTATCCTCTATACGACTTTGTCCAGCGTCGCTTCATGATTGCTGGAGCTGATTCCAGCTCAGTTCAATAGAAGACAAACACAGTCATACTTGATTTAGGCACAGAAATTCACCTTAGAGTAGCTGCACACTGCGAGATTTTGGCTATTAGAGACAAATAATGAGCAATTTTGGTGAAATCTTCAATGGTGGCTTCAACAGGCCACCATTGAAATGAAATTGAATTTCATTTTAATACTGTGGAGGAGAGTATGGGGGAAAACTGCTCTATTATTCAAAGAGTCTGCAGTCCCCCGGGCTAAGGAAATAAGGTCAAACCCATTTGAACAATAACAATTAAAGATGAGGTCAGCACCAATTTCTGAGTCATGGCTCTTCTTCACACTGTTGTATTGTGTGTTTCAATCCCTGTTTAATAAGGTAGGTCCTTGCTATGTGTTCCACCTCCCAAGACAAAAGGTCAAACTGTAATAACCATTCAATTTCTCGGCGGTATCTGCTCATATTTAAGTTACAGGCCAGCCTGCGTTGAAGACAGCGGCGATGACGATGGCGAGACTCCAGCATTGGGCCACTGTGACCTGCCCGTCTGCTTCATAATAGTCTAAATTGTTGTGAGGCACCATGTAGAGGTTACTCCTTTTAGATGGCATCTATTATTCAGGATATTCTTGTATAATGTACACATGTAAGCATATACGTAACACTCTAGAGGCAGAAAGGCAGCAGGATCTGTTATTGTCTTTCTGCGTGCACGCTCTCAAGTACCTGCAGACATCTTTTACTTTCCTACAGTAACTCATGACTCAGCTGGAAACCTGAATTAGCGCCAGCTTTGCCAAGCTCACATTGACCTCATAAGGGACAAAGCAGCCAGAGCACTTTTTAGGGTACGACAAAGGATGACAGAGGAGAGAACACGACAGGAGTGCCACTTTAAAATCGAACAAATACTTTAGACACTCACTCAGAGTGCGCCTTTCTCAGAGCAGCAGCATTAGATGTCATGCTTTAAACACAAGTGGTTTCACTTTAGATCGGTGGACAAAAGAATTCAGATAATGAGGTCCAGTTTATTGGCATTGGTTTTGCAGAATAATTAGATGTAGATGTCCTTCACCAGATGCAAATACTTCAAATCTGTTTATTGAGCGACAAGTGGAACCTCATGTTCCTGTGCTGTTGAGGGCTTCCTGTGTAGAGTTTGAATGTTCTTTTTGGGTTTTCTTTCGGTCCTCTGGCTCCTGCCCATGATCCAAAGATTTTCTTGCTTAAGAGATGTTTTACACTTAAGTCCAAATCAAATTTGTTCACAATCACAAAGCACATTCAACTTTCACGATGAAGATAGCGCAGCTCACAAAGGTGTAATTATGCTACAGATATAAAACCTGTAGTACTTTCTAAATTACAATTTAGAACAAAAGACATTGTGTTGAATTTTGTTTTACCTCTTCAGCTGTTTTACTTTTTTTCAAACTACTTAAGTTGATTTAGCCATTAAAGTTATAATGAATACGACTGATTATTATGATTAGTAGTAGTAGTAGTATTTTTGGCAGTATTTGCCATTTTACCTTTATTAGTCATTTGTTTGAACCATTCAACTTTTTGTTTTCATTTAAAGCAGTTTTTAGTGGTTTTAGACCTTCCAACATAACTTTTATGTAGCATACAGTGGGGAGAACAAGTATTTGATACACTGCAGATTATTGAGGTTTCCCCACTTACAAAGCATGTAGAGGTCTTTAATCTGTATCAAGGGTACTCTTCCACGGTGAGGGACAGAATCTAAAACAAAAATGCAGAAAATCACAGTGGATGATTTTTAAATAATTAATTTCCATTGTATTGCATGACATAAGTATTTGATCGCCTATCAACCCGTAGCAATTTGGGCTCCCACAGACCTGTTAGTTCTTCTTTAAGAAGCCCTCCTGTTCTCCACTCATTACCTGTATTAACTGCACCAGTTTGAACTCGTTACCTGTATAAAAGACACCTGTCCACAAACTCCAACCTCTCCACAATGGCCGAGACCAGAGAGCTGTGCAAGGACATCAGGGATAAAATTGTAGACCTGCACAAGGCTGGGATGGGCTACAGGACAATAGGCAAGCAGCTTGGTGAGAAGGTAACAACTGTTGGTGCAATTATCAGAAAATGGAAGAAGTTCAAGACGATGGTGAATCTCCTTCGGTCTGGAGCGCCATGCAAGATCTCTCCTCATGGGGCATCAATGATCATGAGGACAGTGAGGGATGAGCCCAGAACTACGCGGAAGGACCTGGTCAATGACCTGAATAGAGCTGGGACCACAGTCTCAAAGAAAACCATCAGTAACACACTCCGCCGTCATGGATTAAAATCCTGCACTGCACGCAAGCTCCCCCTGCTCAAGCCAACGCATGTCAAGGCCCGTCTGAAGTTTGCCAATGACCATCTGGATGATCCAGAGGAGGAATGGGAGAAGGTCATGTGGTGTGATGAGACAAAAGTGGAGCTTTTTGGTCGAAACTCCACTCGCCGTGTTTGGAGAAAGAAGAAGGATGAGTACAAGCCCAAGAACACCATCCCAACTGTGAAGCATGGAGGTGGAAACATCATTCTTTGGGGATGCTTTTCTGCAAAGCGGACGGGACGACTGCACCGTGTTGAGGGGAGGATGGATGGGGCCATGTATCGTGAGATCTTGGCCAACAATCTCCTTCCCTCAGTAAGAGCGTCGAAGATGGGTCGTGGCTGGGTCTTCCAGCATGACAACGACCCGAAACACACAGCCAGCGCAACTAAGGAGTGCCTCCGTAGGAAGCATCTCAATGTCCTGGAGTGGCCTAGCCAGTGTCCAGACCTGAATCCAATAGAAAACCTTTGGAGAGAGCTGAACGTCTGTGTTGCCCAGCGACAGCCCCGAAACCTGAACGCTCTGATCTGTGAGATCTGTATGGAGGTATGGGTCAAAATCCCTGCTGCAGTGTGTGCAAACCTGGTGAAGAACTACATAAAATGTCTGATCTCTGTAATTGCAAACAAAGGTTTCTGTACCAAATATTGAGTTCTGTTTTGTCTGACGTGTCAGATACTTATGTCATGCAATACAATGGAAATTAATTATTTAAAAATCATCCACTGTGATTTTCTGCATTTTTGTTTCAGCAGTGTATCAAATTATTCCCACTGTATGTCCTAGTTGAGGAAAAAAGCCTACAATTTCATTTACAGACTATATTGTCTTTGTATTTAATCATTGTTCGGTTTCCAAGATCAAATTATGTTTTGGGGATTGACTATTAGCCGCGATTCTGTTAACGTGAGCAAGGATGCAGTGACAGCCAGGAAATCTGAAGCCAGGCCCAATGAAAGGATTTTAATTTAATCTACCTATTACTGTGATGAGACAAACTAACCATCAGTTCCTTCATTAACACACCATTCAGAAAGATAACCTCAAAATGAGTCACATTATATGTGAGGCTCTGAATTTTAATCAGAGGTCAGTCAAATCATAATAGGTAAAAGGACACACACGCGCACACACTAAATGTCATTCATACTTTTTTTTTTTTTCTTTCTCCTGGGTCGTATAATGAGTCACAGAGCCTGCCCTGTCCTGGAAGGCCTGCATGTTCTTCACAGGGCTTTCACTGTAGCTCCGAAGAAACTCACAAATTCCCCACAATCAGTAACCACCCTCCAAAAACACACAATGTGTGCCTGGATTACCTGGTGCAGACAACTGTATTGATGCATGTCGACATGCTCCTGTGTATGTCTACTCTGTCTCTCAGGACTGGATCTCTGAATTGCTGGCTGGATTTGTTTTTTTTATGGTCCATAATCTCTTTCCTTTGAAAGCTTTGCTGGAAATAACCAATGAATTCTGGAAGCTTAAGCACACAAATATTGTATTTTCTTAACAGGATTAGAAATACAAATCCAACTTGTCAAGGTTTGTACCCCCCCCCCCCCACACACACACACACACACACACCTCCCCATGCGCCTGACTCACAGAAACCATGTAACTGAGTCCAATGAAAACGCACTTGAGCCTTTGCCCCTTTAGCGAGTGCCATGTTCTCATTCAGTCGCTAGTTCCTTGAATAAACAGTGAGCAGCAAGTACGAGCTGTTGGATTAAAGTGGCTGGGAGTGAAGGGAGCCAAAGTAATGTCGTTAAGTGCAATTAAAAAGAGCAGTCGCCTGAGATGGGTGGAATCCATCAAACTGACCCAATCACATCAAAGACTTGGCCATGGGGTTGTACCTTTTTTTCTTTATTATCATAATTCTCTTTGCATTGGATAAATATAATCAATAATAAATATGTTACATCCAGAGAAAATAAAAGAATATACTTCTTGATATTAAATGAAAGTACTTATACTGGCCTGAGAGTTGTACAGCAACTTTTCTTTCTTTTTTTTACCCATACAATAATGGAGGATTGTCACAAGATGCTATGGGAAATCAGCGTCATACATCCATTTCAGGAGCAGTCCATCAGTGCTACAGTACCTGGTACATGCGAATATAGTGCAATTATACATTTGACAAACATCTGATTAATTGGAAGCAGCACAGACCCAGAAGAAGCTGGGGCAGATGGTCAACAGAAGACTCGGAAAGGGCTGTGAACTGCCAGCTGCCAAATCTGTAGCGTTTCCCGCAGCTGGCTGCTCATGTCTGACTCACTCTGGAGCTACCCAGGAGTGTGTGATCAACAGAGTTTACAGCAAACCAAGGGAAATGGTGACATCTATTGGACTTTCCGGAGACCTGCCTTTAAGGATTCAGATCACATTGAGGAAATTAGGATTTTTGGGATGTGAAACACATAAATGTACAGATGGCCAAAGGTCACATAAACACCCTTGGATGTGCAATTCATGCATAACCAGCTTAAAAAGGAAAAAAAAACACCCAGGCTTTGGATCAGTGAATATGAAAATATACATATACTTTGTATACACAATGGTTCTTTGACATGCGTAGACGGAAAACAGTGAAACGGAACAGTCAAATAACTATATTCTTTGGAAATATATGTATCATATGGAGAATGTGCATCATCTTGAAAAGCTGTCGTCACATTTGAACAACACATCAAGGTTATTTAGTGCAAGCACTTGTAATACAGGGCTCACTGGTATTACATCTTTCTCTTACAGTGTTTGAACTACGGTACTAGTGGGATGACGCTACAGGCAGGATTACATTCAATTTGCTTGTCAGGATGCTCGTTCTGTTTTGTGGGATTATACACGATGCAGTGAAAGTTATAGTCTGGGGGATTTGATGTGAAGTCTCAGGTACACTTAGCACTATATTGAAAAATCAACACTTGCTCATGCTCTTCACCCACTTCAATTCTCTAATAATTTGTTTAACCGAGGGCAGCACAATATATCGCAAATGAATAACAATATCAAAATGTGCAATAAATACATATAGCCAAAAAATAAACATTGATAAATAGTGATGCATCAATACCATAGTGCAAGTACTAATTTTTAGCTACAAATTTATACTCCATGGAAACGATATGCAAAAGCTCAGCATTGCTGCGAACCACTTCCATGCAACCTTTACATCAATACGACACCAGAATACCTTCACCTACGCACGGACCAGATGCCTGGTACTGACTTCGGTATTGGTGCATCGCTAGAGATAAATGATGGTTCTATCCAAAGTGCATTCATGTTGGCAAGTTTTACAATGAATGAAACACAGTAATTCGACTGACAATATTTCAGGAAGTATTTCATAATTTGTTCCTACAGGAAGCAGGAGCTCAAAGATGAAGGAAAAATGACTAACATAAATGAAATTAACAAATTTTTGCTGGTGGAAAAATAACGGGGGGGGGGGGGGGGGGGGACTAGCCAGTCACAGCTGGTGTAAATTACAGGGTTTTCTGTGAAAAGTGCCCTGAATGGCTTTGATGTAGTTTGCGCAATATAAATAAAGTTGGCTTGAGTTGAATGAGAATGTTATTCTGGAAAACAACAAATCTCAAAGAAATTAAAAACTTTGACTTAAGTCTTTCCATTTGCAACGAATCATATCGTAATCACAACATGACCCAACGAGGAGTTGGACCACCATTTGGCTCCATGTTGTTGAACAAAACAAACTTTTCAGTTAAGGCAGCCGCAGGTCAGGACATATCTGTCCTGTGACGTGGAAGCTGGGTAGAAAACATCAATTCCTCAAGCTGAGGATATTTTATCCAAAATAAGGCAGTGATAAAATCTTAAATATTTGCTACGACTATATATATCCATTTTTAATGGACTTTCTTTGAGGTTGCTTGCATACAGTCTCTTTGCTTCCCATGCTCAGTAATATTTTGCCTTGCTTTGGTGTCAGTGCATAAGATAATCACAACTATTCATACCCACAATAACTGTATTTTTAGTAAAGCAAGCTTCCCTTATGAAATGGTGTTAAGTTACTCGAAAATTTACTTGAAAATCAGTTTCCAATTCTGAGATTCCCAAAATGGGTTTAAAGCCTTCAAAACAACAACTTTAACATAAATGATCAACCAACCTCTCTTAAATCTTACATCATTCCTTCAACAATCATTGAATTGCCAATAATCCCTTCAACCATATTTTGAATCAACAATGAAAGTGGAGAAAAATTTAAAAAAAAACTCTCTTCACTCTTCGATTTTAGCCTCCGGCTCAGGGTCATTTGGTAAGGAAGTGAACGAGCAGGCTTTACCCAGCTGGATGTGGTTCATCAGGGACCCGTTGTCCTGCACGTCTTCAGTTTCCTCGTTTTTCTTCCCATTCTTTCCATCAAACTCGGCAGTGATCTCTGCCAGCGTCTTGCCTTTCGTCTCCGGCATGGTGAGCCCCAAGAACACAGCCGACACCAAGCACACGACCATGAAAGGCAAGAAGCAGAAGCTCCCCAGGTTGTTGACGATAAAGGGGAACAGCATCCCCATCAAGAAGAGACTCATCCACATCATTGAACCGGCGATCATGTACGCTGCTGGCCGAGCTGCCTGGTCGAAGATCTCAGCCGGCAAGATGCCCGTCACTCCAGCAGGACCCAGGCCGAAGCTAAGGATGTACACAAACACGCACGCCATGCTGAGGTACGGCATCCCTGCCACCCCTCGACCCTGGAGGATAAGGGCTATAGTGAAGACCACACTCCAGCAAGTCATCAGACTATACCCTCCAATGAGAAGGTACCTGCGCCCAACGCGTTCGATCAGGATGTTACTCAAAATTGAGGCCGTGAACTCAGAAGCCCCAGTACCAATGGTGACATACTGAACTTTCTCTGCTGGGATTCCTGCTCCAAGGAAAATATATGAAGCATAGAAGTAGATGGAATCATTGCCACAGAGCATCATGGCACTACTGGCAGCCATGACAGTCCTGAGCTGAGATCTTAGATTGGGATCCTTAAAGAGTGACCATGGCGTCTTGGCAGGAGCTGCAGATCCAGAGTTTAGGACCGCAGACATTTGCTGCTCTTGAAGCATCTCCTCCATTTCCAGGACCGGCGCGTGTCCGCCACGCAGTCTCTCAAGTGCCTTGACACATGCGTTCTTGTCTCCCTTGTCAATGAGTAGGTACCTCGGGCTTTCGGGGAACCAGGGGAGGGTGACAAGCTGGATCAACCCTGGCAAAGCATTACTCGCCAGCAAGTAGGGCCAAAGAGGCTCTGCTCCAAGGACCTCAGTGAGCCCTACGACTTGACCCAAGAAGATTCCAAATGCAGTGAAGACAGCTGAGGAAAAAGCCACCGCACCTCGCAGGTGTTTCGGAGCACTCTCCCCAAAGTACATTGGCTGGACGTTCATACTGACTCCAGAGTTTATCCCCACCAGAAAACGAGCAAGAATAATCATTTCAAATGATTTTGCCATTCTGCATGTAAGCACAAGCACGGTAGCAATGAAGAGGGAGACGTTATTATAGAGTAGAGACTTCTTTCTGCCAAAGCGCACTGACATTGGCCCTGCGAGGAGGGCGCCACAGAGCCCACCTAATGGGAATGCAGACACGACGACTGTCCATACCAGGGTCACCTGAGGTGAATCCAAGCCCGAGCCCCAGCGCTGCATGTAGGTGTCGTTAATGAAAACTTGGATGTAGCTGGTGGGGGAGTTGATGATTGATATGTTGTAGCCATACTGAAAGGTCCCTCCAATGGCAGCTGAGATGACAGTCAGAGCTAAAGTCCAGGAACTGCCTGAGGATCGTCTCGTTTCCTCTGGCTCTGGATCGTCTGTGGGCTTCATCTGGAAGCCGGCTGTTCCTGGAGAGAAAAACAAACGCACCTGCTTCAGTCAGTCATACAACATAAATACGAGCCTCAGCTTCGTTGCTTGATGAAAGATGGTGTAGATAAATTACTATTGCACCCGAAAAGAAGGCTGTTAGAAATCAATACCCTCGAAATGAAACGCATGAAGAATCATTTACCGAAAGTTGTTAATAATAACCCAGAGATTTGTCTGTCAGGCAACTTTCTGTCAAATTAGACTCAAATAACCGTGCACTAGCCACAGTATTTCTGTCTTAAACCAGCGTTGTCATCACTTTCAACTATTTTAACAAAAACCCGGCCTCTGTACAGCAACGTTTACCTCATTCTGAAAGGTTACGCTGCCTGTCAGTTCAGCTAATGGGAATAAAACCATTCACTTGCGGCTTTCTCAGCGTCTGCGCTGATTGGCTCACCTCGGAATTGAACGTCATGACGTCATCTTCCCTCGACTGTTAGACGTTGAGAAAGGTGAAAAGAGAAAAATGTAAGTAAATGATGTGATAATGTTCACCTTTCTATTTATTTGTATCATTAGTGATGAGTAACGTAATGTGTGTTTTTCACGTGTGTGTCGGCGTGAGCACCCAGATGCGTATTTAATACCGTACAGCTTGCAGCTGGCCTTGTAGAAAATCGAGATGGTGCCGTTTTGCGAATGACCATGGATTATATCGAGTTTTCTGTATTTTTTTTCTAACTACAGTATGCTTTATACAGATATAAACATATTTTATTTGCTCTACTGCCTAATGTGTGTGCGATTGGCATACAGGAAGCCCACTTAACACTCTGTATTAAGTCGAATTCCAGTCGACTTAAGCACTTGCCAAAGCACTTGTCTTTTTAAGTGTGCTATAATGAATTTGAATAGTGGATGTGTCAGAACCTTTTATAACTTAACCCAGAAAAAACTGAATCAAATAGGAGGAAAGGGTAAAGCCAAGGCAATATGCTGCTTTGGAGCCCTTCATTTGTATCCTTTAGATTTACCTCTAATAACGTCACATATTAAAATCAAACTCGTGAATTCTACAGCAAATTTTGTGTGCCTGCTTCTCTTTTGATTTTCCCGAAGAGGCTTTTTGGATCGGTGCTCCCAACGGTGCAAGATCTCCGCCAATAGGTGCCTCTCCTATCTGCTTTGTATTGGACATGTTTTCAGTTTCTTTCGATTTATTTGGAAATAAAAAGGTTAGCCGGGTCATCAACAAAAGTCAGAGCAACTTATTCCTGAATGTTTTGCCAGTTTTTATGTGATTTTTGTGGCCATTCTGCGGGACCAGTTACCCAAAGAAAGAAATGCAGGGAAATAATAATAATGACGATAATGATCAAATTGACTGTCTGCCGAGGATAATAATCTTTGCACCTTTTTTTTAAGTTTGCATAATAAAATACAACCAACACCTCATGTAAAGTGCAACAACGAAAACAACCAACACTAAAAATCACAGTCTCCTACTTACACTTAATATATTTAGTAGCATTATTAAAACATTTTATGTACCATCACAGTGTATTCACTTCAGTATGTCTGCTTAGTGACTCTTTTACTTGCTCAGTCATCAACGATGTCATCATATGACAGCTACTTGCTCATCTCATGGTTAATGCTGATTGTTGCAAGACCAGTGAGGCGATCCTGTCCTGTGGGTTGAACTTAGGCAGGTCTTGATGAGCTTCAGCTTTGAGAATCTCCACGGAGAAAAGCAGGCCATCCTTTTAAAGCGTGTACCCAGTTTAGAAAATGGTCACTTTTGAGGTGTTGTGATGTGTAAGAAAAAGGATCCACAATGATATGAAATAAGGTTTGCTGTTCAGAACATTAAAAAAATTCCTTTTGGAAAAGAAATAATAATTTTTAAATGTGTTTTACTACTAAACCAATTTCACACTCCTACTTAAAGCCCTAAACAATACACACAAAATAGTTCAATTGCTACCAAGCAATGCTAAAATAATGTCAAGTGTCAAATCACTGAGAGACAGTTTCCATTAAACAATGACAGCGCAGACTGGCACAAACAGTTTAGTAAATTTTTTTTCTGCCCCACCAGGGTAAACACTTAAGTCTGCTCACTTGATAACTGGTAGCTGTCAATCATTCCTTTATACCTGTCGCCGGCCCACTGCATTGCTCTCAGTGTTTGTCAGTGCAGTCCAACAAATATAACTTAATAATGCCACACAAACAGCAGTTACAGCTTGTCATTATAGTTTCTTTTATTTATATCGTACATAGTCAACGAAGTCTGGTTGTAATTATGGAGTCAGACCTGAAATTCAATGACCACATAAAGATTTAAAATAATCTTATTGCCATCTTAAAAACCTGATAAGAATCAAATGATTTTGGACTGAATAAGATTTAGAAGAAATCTATTCATACATTTATTTCTAGTAAGCTGTATTATTGTAAAGATGCATTTAAAGAAGCCCAAGTAAAAAAAAAAAAAAAAATGCGTCACACAGGTGCAGATCATCCAGAATGTTCACCCACACAGAGAGGGTGGAGCACATCATATCTGAGGCCTGTACTACAAAGCGGGGCTTAACATAGCAGGGATATCTCTCCATTATCTGTGCTGACTTACCCAGACAGTCACGATCCTGATAAGCGGTGCTACGGAGGAGGTTTTCAACTCTTTCCTTCAACCCAGGTATCTCCAGCATAAAGAAGAGGTGTCTGACCAATCGCACACCCTGTAAAAAGGAGCAGGCAATGATTCTCCCAAAATATAACTAATTCAAACACAGGCCAAAACCAGCACTGTTGCCAAAGCTGGAAAGGAAGAAAATCTCTGAGTCTGTTAATGTGTAACTCTGTGAGATTATACAATATTAATTCTCCGCACAATATAAACAAACAGCTGCGATCAATTAAGTTCACTTTATTACAACACAGGCGTTTTGGCTTCCTCACTGCTCTTCCTTCAGTTTAAATTCTCCATTGAGTTGTTTTGAGGCGCAGTTTTTTTCCTGTGTTGCTGTGTTTTGTCAAAGGATCCACTCAAAAATTCTCACTTCTTGTCAATGACGCTTTGAATGGTCTTCGGCCTAATTCATAAAATATGAAACATTGAGGCCCCAAGACGTCCCCAGGAAGAGTTTAATAAGAGTTCAGAGTCAGAAGAAACAAGGCGAAGCAGTTTTTAGTTCCTCTGCTCGTCACCTGGAGAACAAACATCCAGAATATCTGAACAATTAAACAATAGAATTTACTTATTACCTCCATCTTGATAAAGCTTTTCCTTTTCTTAATCACCTTGTTTAAATGCATTTCATCCATCCATGTGTATTTCTGCAAAAGACATGAATGGGATTTGCACTTCTCTTCAGGACGCTTTCTCCGGCAAAGAGGAAGGAGGACGACAAGGGCAAGCAGCGCACTAAAGACAAGCCAGGGGCCACAAAGGACGGAGCCGACAAAGATCGGGGCCGGGAGAAGAACCGCACCCGACGGAGTGCCTCCAGTGGGAGCAGCAGGTCAGTGGGGGGGGAGTTTGGAACAAAATGGAGGAAAAAACATTTAATGTAGAGGTGGAATGTTCTCCCTACAGGAGTGCTATTGTTTCCCCCAAAAAATTTCCATTCTCACAACTATGTTTTGAAAACTGGAAATTATTATCACAGTGATGAATGAAATGGTCCAATGAGTTTCAGTGCGAAAAGCTGACGCTCAGATTCCGTCCCGCCTCCCCCATTGGCAGCTCCAGCTCCAGCAGTAGCTCGGGTTCCAGCTCCGGCTCCTCCAGCGGCTCCAGCTCCTCGGGCTCCAGCCACTCCGGCTCCTCCCGCTCCTCCTCCTCCTCGTCCTCCTCCTCGTCCTCCTCGCCGAGCCCCGGCCGCCAGCGCCACAACAACAGGCGGCGCTCGCGCTCGAAGTACGCAAGCAAGCGGACCTCCTTTCCATGTGCCGTAAGTCGGGAGCTTCTTGTCGATAACGACGTGATCAAACTCGTGTTTGCAGGTCAAAGTCAGCGAAGAAGGACGACCGGGATCGGCGTCGTAGGAGCCCGCCGCCTAAACCTACCAAGGTGTACCTGGGACGGCTCACCAGGAATGTCATCAAGGTGAGTTCTTTATCGTACGTAAGTGTGAAAATGACCTCCTCTTAAGAGTATGAAAATCCATTCCATTTTGGAAATAAAATACAGTAGAAGTTCAAGGTCTTTTTTTTCCTGTTCAAAGGAGCACATCCAGGAGATTTTCTCCACCTACGGCAAGATCAAGATGATCGACATGCCCGTGAACCGCATGCACCCCCACCTGTCCAAAGGCTACGCCTACGTGGAGTACGAGACCTCCGAGGAGGCGGAGAAGGCCCTGAAGCACATGGGCGGAGGTAGAGCAACGGGCGCCGCAGAGCGTAGAGAACGTACTGTCGTGGACCGGGGATGAATGAACTCACAGCTCGTGTGTTTCCAGGTCAGATCGACGGGCAGGAGATCACAGTCACAGCGGTGCTCGCTCCCACCGTGCGTCCGCCTCCGCGCAGGCTGTCTCCCCCCCGCAGGATGCCGCCGCCGCCGCCCATGTGGCGGCGCACGCCGCCTCGCATGAGGAGGAGGTAACGAGCACAAGGAGGGAGTTCAGATAATACATTTTATTGTTACTTTAGTTTTCAGGAGGATTTTGACATGTTTAGAGTTTCTGTCTTCATCCGAAACATCACCTGGCGTCCGTTAAAGCAAAACTACTTACTGATGTGACAGAGTACAGAGGCCCAGGAGGGTCATCACTATAGACAAGAACGAAAACGGCAACTATAGTATAAGAATACCAAAATGGATACAAGCGACACACCACGCACATCGTGTTTTGTATCCTTTGCTCTTAGTTTTGGGTTTGCGTGCTAAATCTCCATCCCGATCTCTCAGGTCTCGCTCGCCCCGCCGACGCTCTCCAGTCCGCCGCCGGTCCCGATCCCCCGGCCGCCGCCGACACCGGTCCCGCTCCAGCTCCAACTCCTCCCGCTAATCCACGGCAGAACATTCCTCCCCCTCTTCCTCCCACCCCGCTCCTCTGTCGTGTCCAAACAGGAAACAAATGTTCCCTCGTGAAGTGGTAATAAAATACCTGTGGTTCCTGTTTAACGCCAATAGGAAGTACATTCAACAGTCGTACACAAGCCTGGCATTAGACCCAGAAGATTTAAGACTTGAGATCTGAAATGTTTACGTTTAATCCAAGTTTGTGTCTGTGAGTGTAGTTTTCATATTGGCCCAAATCCAAATATCCAACTAGGACGTTTCCCCTTAAAGATTTCACTTGTACACATGGCGGGGAAAACGGTTTGTGTCTTACACTGTAGTTTGAAAACAAAAATATCTTCTTTTTTTTTTCCTGTGGTAAGTAAAAGTGTGCTTTGTAAACCTCGCAGGAGACTCCCCCCCCCCCCCCCCAAATTTTTAACATAATTTTAAGATGTTACTGAAGAAACAAATGATCTGCCTCCTCAAGACTCCTTTTCATGAGAAATAAAGGGTTGAACGTTGGAGTGATACTGGATTTTTAAAGATACATTTGAGATTTTTGTATCAACATGTAAAAGAAATGTGATAATCTGTGTTACATTGTATTTGAGGTTTTATATTGTAAATACAAACTCACAGGGGGAAAAAAAGCTAAGCTGCAACTTTTTATCTAAACTTGCATTTAAAAAAAAACAAAAAAAAAGGTGAATTACTAGTTGCGCTATTATTGGGCACTCTTATCTTTATCGGTTTGTCAAAAACCACCAAGAATTTTCCATCAAAGCCTCATAATAACTGCAATAACTCCAGACCACTTCTCACTTTCATCAACGAAAGGTTTCACTGCTCCAATTCCCCTCAAAATATCATCCTTGATTGGTGGGTAATTTGACACCAGCCTCACTGTTTGAGCATGCAGCTGCTGCCATGTCAGCTACACGATGGGAAATGCCTTAAAGTGTGTAAGCTTTCACCCGCTGGTTGATTATGGTGTATTTTTTGTTTTGTTTTGTTTTGGGTTTTTTTCAAAGAATCGTACACCTGGATGTTTCTTATCATTTTAATACAGGTTTTTTATGTATAATATAGGTTTTCCCCATTTACACGACAACGCTTTCGAGTGAAAACGTAAAGTTTCCGTTGCGTTTTGGGGTTCGGTTCACAGGATTTCATTGTTCTCTGCGTACGTGTGCGGTTTTAGTACGAAAACAACCAACGTGTTGCCTGTCATGCTAACTACTTCGTTTTCAGCATCTTTGCCATTTAGGTGTAAACGGACACTGTTTTCCAAACATTGCACGTAAACGCGAAACTTTTTCTGAAGAAAAAAAGTGTTTAAGAATGCAATTTCACACGACATTGTCATGTCAACAGGGCCTTAATATTGTGTTTTCCTGCACACATCTCTTATTTTATTCGGGCCCGATCTGTCACACAGTAACTCAGATGACGCTTCTTGTAAATCACAACCGAAAACAGATATATAAAAAAAAAGTGATGCATCAGGAACATGTGACCTCTCCACCCAGTGTCTCCTTTAACGTGTGACCCTCTGATTTTTGATGGGAGTGAGAATCATCTGATTTTTATTAGACTGATGACGCCTGTAATGAATGTGACCAAGTGTACTGTTCATCTTGCGGTGTGACAATAAAGTCAAATATTTGGGAGTATATCGGTTTGATTTCCCATCAGTCCACTCAAATCGTCATCCTTATTGTTCCAGAGAAGATTGAGTAAGATGTTTCTCAAGGAGGGAGGTGTGCTTCTATATAAGGATGGTGTTGATCGGTTCCTCTTTCACTGCAAAGTGATTTAAGCTTCTGTAAGGTCACCACTTGCTGCCCAAAGATGTCGTCGCTCAGCCACTTGGGACTGTCTCTTCTCTGTGCGACTCTTCTTCTCTCCCTTCCAGCACATGGTAAGTGTGATTTTGACTTGATGTGAGATGGGACGACAGAAAAAGTATGAATCCTGGTATGACTTCCACCATCATACAGCCGGTGTGCTTTGCATTTCAAAGGGAGTCGATGCAATTTTCCGGGCTATCTGAGTCCGGATGGAGTACTCCAGACCTGCTGCACAGACACCTCTACGGATCACATTCCGGATCCCATAAAGGCTTGTACTGAACAAATGGAATTAACGTTCCAAAGGTGTCCAATTCATGCATTCATGTAAGTTTGGCCAAAATGATGTTTTTGGTTGCTACACACCTTGTAGACATGTTTATATTCAGAAAATGTGAAATTGATAAAACACCTGTTATAACCCTTAACATAGGCCTGTTTGAAATATTCAATAATGGAGAATTTCGTGTTCAATATACTTTATATATATATATATATATATATATATATATATATATATATATATATATATATATATATATATATATATATATATATATATATAATGTTGGCTGACTGGTCATGTGACTTATATGTAAGTGCATACCATCTGCGTCCAGTAGATGTCACAATATGACAACAGAAAGCTCCTACAGTACCACAGGAAAAACCTCCATTACGACTGTATTTTAGATAAATGTGGCCAAAAAGAAGAAAAAAACTACACAACAGTATTTGAAGTAAGAATTATCAAATATGCAGCAAAACAGTTTAGTGTGTGAGAAACTTGTGATAGATTGAGAAAACGCCAAGGTTTATAGTCTACTTCGGAGAAATATAGGAACATTCTCAATAAACCACTGCAGCAAACTTAAACCGACTCAACAGTCATACCTTATTATGCATGAAAAAAAAAGTTCTGTCTCTTTTATTATGCTTTCTTGATATTTTCCTCAGCTTAACAACCGTCAGCAACATGTCGTATTGTGTGGACCCAGAGGCAGAGTGGCTCCCCAGAAAGCTCAAGGAACTAGAGCAAGTCAGTTACACATTCAACTCTGTTAATTCACGATTAAAATGAAATGCCATTTGTGAAGATTGGCTCAGGCTCCATCCCGGAATCTGAAATGTTTCTTATTTGTTCCCAACAGAATGGAATACGATGCAATGCACTGAAAGCCGTTGGTGAAGATGAACATGAAATCCTCACACTGGCGATTGCTTGAAGTGAACAATTTGAACAACATGGATCTGTGTTTTTGCTTCCTAATTGATCAACATACTGTCCTCTTCATGACTTTTCCTACTATAAACTACTAAACTCAACACCTTTAAAGTCACAATGAAAACTTGATTGTCACTTTCCAATGAATTCTCTGTGCTACTATCTAACTTAAAATGAGGATAACGTAACTTGTAAAGATCTATCACTATATAAATAAAACCGTGGACAATTAATGACACTTTCTCTCTTTTTGCCTTTTTAAATCTTTTTATTGGTTTTCTAGACTGTTTTAGACAGTTTAGATAGTTTAATTAATTCAGCTGTTTCACCATTTCAGCAATTTGAGCTATTTTAACTTCTTATTGATTTTTTTAAGCCAGGAGAGTTTTTTTTTATATAGACTTTAAGCAAAAAGAAAAAAAAAAAAACCACTGAAGTGTGTGCCTATGTCTGTGTGTTCCATTATATTTGCAATGCACAGATGATATCACTTTTTATAAATTCTTCAGAATTCTGAATATGTTTCTTGGTGCAGTTTGAAAATGGAGACAATTACATAATAATCCTTTAAATGCCAGAGGCTTTGCACACTTTTCCATCCAGCCTGTCATGGCAGGAGCATGTCGTCGATGGCCTGACCAGATGTGCTTACATATTCTGCCTTCCAGCTGTGCAGCTGCCTCTGCAGAGAAAAATACAGGGAAAATGCAATAGTTCTGAAACGCCGCTTCTGCACACACATGAGTAGATGGACAATAACAACAGTGGTGGCCTCGGGATTGTCCTGACTCCCAGTCCATATTCTCCTGGGACTTTGTAGTTTTGAATTTGAGAGTCACTTGCTGGCAACCCAACTTCATCCTCTGTCCTTACGAATGTGTACTCGCCATTGTTAATGTTTCTAGTGTATTGTTCTCTGCGAAAGTGTGTGCAGTTTTAGTACAAAAACAACCAAACACTGCCAACTCTTCTCCTGGCATGCCAACTACATCGTTTTCAGCGTCTCTGCCATTTTCCGTGTGGACCTCTGATTTCTGATGGGAGTGAAAATCATCTGATGACGCCTGTATTGCATGTGACAAAGTGTACTGTTCACCTTGCAGTGGGACAATAAAGTCAAAACTTTGGGGGTGTATCGGTTTCATTTCCCATAAGTCTACTCAAAGCGTCATCTATTTTTCCAGAGACGGCTGAGCAAGATGTTTCTTGGAAAAGGACGGGTGCTTCTGGAATTGGATTAATCATGGCACGTTGATCTGGGCCAGGGGTGGTGCTGGATAATCCCACTTGTAGTTTCTCTAATTCTCCAGCTCTAACGGTAAAAAAAAACAAATAAAAACATGATTCATGAAGCAAAAAGCAGATGAGAAGTTAGGCTTGGATGCAAAAGAGTCTTTATTCTCCAGAACAAACACTGAGCCGTGGATCCCACCGACGACTCAACCGACGACCCACCGACGGGCAAGCAGGATTGTCCCTGCTTGCACTTGGCATGTGTTTGAACTTCCTCTCTCTCTCTCTCTTCTCAGGTTTTCCCCCTCCCCTGGCTAAGCGCTCATTACTGGTACTTCTCCACAGGCTGTAACTCACGTCAGCCGTACTGACTCTGCTCCACTCTTTTCTCTTCTCCGCATTCTTTTTAAGGCAGGTCCAACCGATTCACCCTCTTTCACTGCAAACTGATTCAAGCGTCCATAAGGTCACCACTTCCTGCCAAAAGATGTCATCCTCCAACTACTTGGGACTGTCTCTTCTCTGTGTGACTCTTCTTCTCTCCCTTCCAGCACATGGTAAGTGTGACTTTGACGTGACGTGAAATGGGACGACAGAAAAAAGTATGAACGCTATTATGAGTTCCACCCATCTTACAGCCGGTGTGCTTTGTATTTTGAAGGGAATGGATATAGTTACCCGATCTTTCCGGATCAGGATGCAGTATTCCCGGCCTGCTGCCCATCTTCCTCCATGGCCTTCATTCAGAAACCCATAAAGGCTTGTGCTGTACAAAGGCCAGAAATGTTCATAAGCTGTCCAATTCGTGCAATCATGTAAGTTTGGCCAAAATTATGATGTTATTGGTTGCTACACACCTTGTAGACATGTTTATATTCAGAAAATGTGAAATTGATAAAACACAATTTTTTTTTTTTTTGGGGGGGGGGGTTGTTAAACAAAGTGAGTAAATAAGAATAAAGATGCTATGTTCACCTTCAACATTAATGAAATACTTTTCAGTGAGCTGCAAATGTTATTTTTTTACTATTCAATGTGTTAGTTAGTTGACAGCAGTGGGAATTATTAAAAAACACATCTCCAAATGTTTTCAACTCAACGGTTTGGATCCTTAGATTTTTCACTTGAAAAGTGATTCTCATTAATGTACTTAGTCTATTTCAAATGTAGCATTTCAGCCAACTATGTAATAATACACAAACAACACTGCATTTGTTGGAATGTAAGGATGGTATTTTTTGCAACTTTTCTGCAATTAGTTTATAAAAATTGGTTGTAGCAGATGAGAGTTAATCATTTTGCAGCCTAAATTATTATGTTATTGGTTGCTACACACCTTGTTGACATATTTGTAGTCAGAAAATGTGAACTTGAGATAAAACTCCTGTGACAACCCTTAACAGAGGTCTGTTTGAAATATTTAATAATGGAGAATTTTTGACCCCTAAGTGCAGTGTATTTTAGATAAATGTGGCCAAAAAGAAAACAAACTACACATCAGTGTTTGAAGTAAAAATGATCAAATATGCAACAAAATAGTTTAGTGTGTGAGAAAACGCTGCGATTTATAGTCCAGAAAATATGGTACTACTTCAGAGAAATATGGGAACATTCCTAATAAACCACTGCAGCAAAATTAAACCGACACTACAGTCAGACCTTATTATGCATGTAAAAATTCTGAAAGACCTTAAATATTTGTCTTTTTTAATCATTCTTTCTTGATCTTTCCCTCAGCTTAACAACCACCAGTGACGAAATGTTTTGTGTGACCCCAGGGGCAAAGTGGCTCCGCCGAAAGCTCTGGAATGTCAGTTCCACATTCAACTCTGTTCATTCACAATTAAAATGAAATGACTTTTGTGAAGATTTGCTCAAGCTCCAGCCGGTTATCTGAATTTTACCAACTCAGTCACTTTTTTACGGTTTTCTCATACGGAAATGTTTCCTATTCTTCCTACCAGGGGGGAGTACGCTGTAGAGTACTGTGAGAGAGAGTCTTCTATCAAGATGAAGATGAAAATCCTCACACTGGCAAATGCTTGAAGTGAACAGCTTGAACAACATGGATCTCTGTGTTTTTACTTCCTTATTGATCAAAATACTGTCCTCTTCATGACTTTGAAATAGACTTGTACAACTTTTCCAACTATTAAATACACAATCAACTAATAAACTCAAAATCTTTAAAGTCACAATAAAGCTTGATTATTTCATTTTCCAATAAATTCTCTCACTTCTTATAAAGTCTTCAGAAATACAAATATGTTTCTTGGTGCAGTTTGAAAATAGAGACACTTACACAATAACCCTTTATATAGCAGAGGATTTGCACAATGATTAATCCAGCCTGTCTTGGCAGGAGCTCGCCGTCTCTGGCCTGAGCAGATGTGTTTACATACTCCGTCCTTCCAGCTGCGCAGCTGCCTCTGCAGACGAAACACACACACTATGCCTCTGCTGCCTTTTTCTGCTACGCAACGTCTTTATTCTTTTCCATGTCTCTCCTGAACGGGATCAAACCAGGAATCAAAATGTGCTTCATATTTTTCACCTTCCTTCTGATGCTTCTTCACCAAGGTGAGTAACAACAACTTTAATGAAGAAGTTTCAGTTTTATTCCTTTCCTTGTTATGTTATGTAATCCATAAAGTCAATTATCATGAATAGTTTCATGTAAAGACGATGACGTTGGTATTTGGTTATATATATCAAAGCCAGAAAGCCTGTAGTGAGAGAAGTGGAATGTTTATTCATATTAAACATACAAGTGAAAGGTTGCGTTGGGGGAATTTGCAGCAAGAATCCAGTTTCTGGAGGAAAGTCTTGAGCTTTGATATTGGTTGTATGTTAGAAGCTGGCCCACTAAAGGCAGTGTGCTCATGTCTGACAGTAAAAATAACACATTTTCCTTCATGACTATGGAACATCAGGCACGTCACACAAACTCCAGGGAGGACTTTAATGCTATTAGACAAACAATACCATTTCTAGGGGATAGTTCTCATGATAACAGGGCCTTTTGAACATAAAACCCTCATATGAATGCCCTTGCATTTAAAGCAATGCCAATGCAATTCCTTCAGGTTCGACATCCACCCGCAAATCTTCAAGTTTTTGTTTGGTTTTTTTTTTACTTTCCATGCTTCAGAGTTGGAGTCCATTCTAGGTGTTTGAGAAAAACACAATTAAGGTGTCAGCAGTGCATCACAGTGTCGCCCTCTAATGGGGACAATGGTTATGACAACAACAATGTTGACAAAACAACAAAACATTTTCTCACTTTAACCTCTATGTGGCAGTGTGACGCAGTGTTATACGCTCTCACCACCCAACAGAAAATTTTGTTGTAGGTTGGGCCCTTTTTGGGGGGTTTCCATGGTCTTTCCACTTTAAATCTCCTGCGAGAAGATACATAGAACATTTTGAAGCTCTAAATTACCTATGGGTGAGAGTACATGTGTGTTTTCAATTATTTATCCCTGTTTTGGCCATGTTGTTGTCCTCCTTGTTATCGATAATAATCTCCAGTCCACTGCAAGCCAAAGAGGGATCATGGATTTAGAGACATTGAAGGTTAAAACCCATGTCAGAAGACATTTTGGCAAAGAGGATGGAACTAACCTCAGGTCTGCACTCCAAAACAGTAGTGCTTGTGATCTGTTGCGAAGGGGAATGGTTTTATTACATTTGTTTTGCTAACTAAAACAACAATATTTAGCATCGGAGCTCAACGTTTGAACTGTTCTCCTGACAATAACCATGACAAAAGATGAGGCACACTTCCTGTGTGTTCAAATTTTATGTTCACGAGAAACTATTTTCCAAAGCGTCGCTGCGTAGAATGATTGAGGCGATTTTGTGTCTTTCAGGACGACCTCAGTGTTACATGGCCATACCCAGAACTCACAAACCGCTATCTCCCTCCTGCTGTTCCAGTGTTTCGGAGAGACCCTTCAACGAAGCAGTCAAGTCCTGCTTCAAGCAAAACGCAATTACCTTTCCTCACTGCAGAGTGGACGCATTCATGTAAGGAAACGCATCCACTTGAACCCCCTGAGTGGAAGTGAGGATGTCTCCAGAGAAAAACATCTTCATTAGACCAACCTTTCTTGATTTCTCTCAATTGATTTGCTGGAACGTTTTGTGATGTGTTCTAATTCACTTTATTCATGTGAAAACTTCCAGATTGATCACATTCAGCAATAGGACACACTGCGTGGACCCGGCGGCGAAGTGGCTCCCAAATCGCTTTGAACGATTAGAAAATGTAAACAGAATTCAACTTTTTACAGCTGAAAGTGCAGCAATGCCATCCTTTCTTATTTTTGTTGTTGTTTTTCTTAACTCATATTCCAATCTCCACTATATCAAACAACATATTGTGAGGCTTGGATGTTTTTTTTCCTTTGAATATTTTATTCACCATAAATCCTAAAATCACATCAAACTATTTTGGCCTAGACTGCCAGTAAAATTTTGCAAAACAAAACTTGCATTTCTTTACATCTGAGAAGCTGCATTTTTATACTATTGACTATTTTTGTGTTTAGACAATAACTATTTACTGTATTCAACCATAGAAAAAGAACATTTTATTGCATGTTTCAAAGTATTAAAACAATCAGATCTGAATACTAAAGAAGTACAACATGTAGTAAACAATAATTTCTTTAATCTCTCACTTGTTTATTTACACAGAATGGAATCTGTTGCAGAGTCCTGTGAAAGACTGAAGACATTCGGACATCATTTACATCAAGTTATCAAGTATACCTCAAAAAACCGCCAGTGCATTTCAGTACTATAGCGCCATCTGACTTTTGATTAAAGCAAATGAGGCATGTTTTATAGCAATGGCTTTTTGATGTTTTTTAACACATTAAAAAAAATCTATAACATTTGAACAAGTAAATTACTTAGGAGTATTTTATGCTTCTCTATTACAAAAAAAAAAGATGTACAAAAGCAATAAATTCCTATTGATTTGTATGTTTGCCATTTTGGTGTCAACTAACCTGATAAACCATATAGCTTATTTTAAAATGCTGGAAGCTGGTTTGAGATCTGCAATAATGTCAAGTTTAAAATATATGGTAAGCATGTCAGTTTTTTTTTGGGGGGGGGGGGTATGAAAAATAACAATATCGCAAACATCGCAAGCAAAATCAACAATATTTTCATATACAAAAGGTTTATTAAGAATGTAAAAGAGCATTTGTTTTAAATATATATTAAACTTCTTTTTTTCAATGTTATGTACATCATGAGATTTGACTCTGCAACATCCGACTAAGGCCACAGATCTTCTGGTCAAGGTTTGGAATCTTTGTCCGCCTGACTGGGAGGTGGATCCATCAAGTCCTTGAAACCCAGTTTCTCCAGAGGCTCTTTGGTCATCAACTGACTGAAAAACACAAACAAATATCAAATGAACTTCCTTAATTTCTTGGGGGGGGGGGGGGGGAGTATTCATCATGAATCAGCATGCAAGTTTCCTACTGGTCCATCCGGCACTCAAGGTAGTCTTTGGATTGCAGTCGGCACTTTGAGTTGTCGAAGGTGTTTTCTCTCAGACATTTCATGAACTTCTCCTTGAAAGCTTTACATTCCCCTGGAACAAAACACATTGGCTTAAATACTGCACATCATCCACATTGTACTCATCAATGTGGATGAATTTTCTGATCCCAGATCATCAGATTGATAAAAGACTACACCAAGTGACTCTATTGTATTTTATAAATGTAGGGATTAATGCACTGAAGAGGAGGTCCTCATCCAATATGGCGGCCACGACGATCCAGAGTCAAAACGTGAGTGTAAATATATGTCTATTTCCAGTATACCTGAACATAAATTATCCTTTCAACTACCAATTTATTTACAAGCTAATATATACTTGTACTAAAAATGGTTAAATCGGCTATGCAAACCGGGCGTGTCCTTAAGAGAGGTTAGTGTTATTTAACTATGAAATCGTCCCAGGTTGAGCTTTAACTCACCGAAATGATCCAGAGGAAAAGAGCCTTTATCCGGAGCCCGGGGTTTGAAGGACTTCGACCCGAAATTCATGGCAGTAGACATGATTATCTGCCTATTACACGAATGACTTGTGAAGTTTACGTCGCAGTGCTCCTGAACAAGTCGCTGTGTGTGACCTCACTGCTAAAACTGACGTCACATCCGGGGCTGTGACTTCAGTCAGACGTTCCGATGATTTCAAGTAAAAATGTATAATAATAATAATAATAATTATTATTATTATTATTATTCTAAGTATAATGATGCTTTTATTTATTTACTCGTGTATATATGTATGTATTTATCGATTTATTAATTTATTTAGTCAGAAAGATAATACAATCCAGGTTTTATTTCAAACCCAATTCATTAAAATATTACACATATATATTATCATTTAATAATCCAAGGTATGTTTCAATTATATTGATCTTTCAGCTATTGCTCTCTATTTCATTTTCTAATCAAGCATATACATTTCTGAATGATACACAAAAGCAAACAGATAAACAAACAAACATGAACAAAAACAGAACAAAAATAAACACAAAAACAGAAAAGGCTGTCAATCTCACTCATCTATTTAAAAGAGTATACTTAAAGCACTGTCTATTTGGTAATCCTGTTGAGTTAATATTTTATGGACGGGAATTTGAAGCTAATCTGATCTCTGTGGACCAATATGCACGACATCTTTTCAAACATTTCTGAAATGTCTCTGATTGCATCTTAGTAGAAAATGCCATATAATTTTGTAGCAATCATCTAATGTTGGAGCGCTGGCTTGTAACCACTTCTTTGTCTGGGCTTTCTTCCCTCCCACAAGGAATATTCTCAATAAATATATGCCTGCTGCAGATTGACCATGAAATACGAGAGCTCCCTGATACAACGTGAGGATGTAAAATGGGATAACTATTTGGAGTATAGTTTCTAAACTTAAATGGAGTTCTTGCCAGAATTATGTGAGTTTTGGGCAGCCCCAGAATGATTGTTGATGATTGTTGGCTTCACTTGAACCACATAACCTCTGTGCTTTTTTTTTTTTTTTTTTTAAAGACAAATATTTAAGATATAAATATAACGATTTAGCATTTTTGTGCAAATATCCCATCTTATATATTTAAGAAGTACTGTATCAGTTGAAGGTCTGTTGTATATAAAACTGATGGATAGATCAATTACAAAAATGATAGATAGATAGATAGATAGATAGATAGATAGATAGATAGATAGATAGATAGATAGAAACAACAGTACTTGCAAGATGATGCAACGAGGTAATAATAATAATAATAATAATAATAATAATAATAATAATACAATAAATGTTATATTGTAAGATTATAAACAAGTACAAATGTATCAAATGTTTTGTATGACGGAGTGCTTAAATACTGTTGTGTACGTAAAGGTAAAGGGAAGTAAATACAAAGCGTACGAGTTTAAGATGTGCAGTTACATAAGTTTCACCACTAGATGTCAGTGTTTCCTAAAAGACTCAAGAGGTGGAGGCGGAGGAGAGGGAGGAGGAGGTGATGGTAACATATAGGGTTGATTATTATGCAGTCTGCGAGCGAGACTTGGTAATAGAGCTATCAGAGAGAGAGAGAGAGAGAGGGAGGGAGAGAGAGAGAGAGAGAGAGAGAGAGAGAGAGAGAGAGAGAGAGAGAGAGAGAGAGAGAGAGAGAGAGAGAGAGAATCCCTCAGTCTCCTCCGATCTTTTCCTCTTGGTCCTGCTCCGATCGGAGGTGACAGGTGATCGCCTCATCATCATCTCCTTCTTCTCTCTCTTCGTCTCGTCTCGTCCGTCGGAGCCCGGCGGCGGCGGATGTTCTTGGGCAGGAGTCCTGTCGCCCTGTCGCGGTGAGGCTGGACGGATAAACTCACCATGGCTCTGGAACCGGAGGGGAACAAGCTGCTCCTGCAGGACGTGCAGGCGAGACCGGGCAACGAAACGTGCGCGGACTGCGGCAATCCAGGTAAGGGGACCCCCCCCCCCCACCCACCCCACCCATACACATGCAGATGCAGTTGCACCAATGCATAGTCGGTGAATCCAATAAGTCTGACTTGGTGCACTTGATGATAAAAGGCCCTGGTTACCTGTGAACGTGCCTGCAGGAAGACCCAACACACTGGACTCTGGACCTTAAAGTCGAGGCTATAAAGGCATAAAACACTGGGGCTACTTTCTGTCTGTGTCGTCTGGTGTCATTATGCTTCTTCACCAGGGGTGTTAAACATGTTTCAGTTCAGTGGCCACATGCAGCCCAATTTCATCTTGAATAGTGCCATAGTAACATTTTAATTAGAATTGTAAACTTGATCTTTATTGTGACACAGAATATACGTAATCAAAATGTCTATAATTTTGCAATACCAAACATATTTAGCCAAAAATTACTACAATGTCAACATGAAGCCGATTTTAATACATTCTGGTACAAATGCAACGAGATGTCAAATAACATCTCTTTTAGCTGTTGCATTATGCATATTTTTACTAACTATCTTTCATGGCAGCATCACCAATATCTCAGTTCGGGTCTGAGTATTGTGTTGTGTCCGCTACTCTTAAGAATTCTGTTGAAAAATCTTTGCAGTTTGCTTGGCTGGATTGGAGCCTCTTACAGACCAGCTTTGGCCCATGGGCCTTATGTTTGACACCCTTGCTCTAAACAGCCACTGTAAGTGTGTTAAGTACTTGGGCATGGTGCATTAACCTCATTTCACCTTTTCCACATGAGGCATCTGCCTATTTCAGTGTCTTCCTTGCTTTCCTTCCTCTCCTCTCCATCCTTTTCCTCCCTTCCTCCCTTGGATCTGCTACCCCTCCTTTCTCTTTTCTCCTTGCTGAAATGGCAGTGGACCAGTCAGTGGTCACCGAGAGGCTCCAAGCGCGGGCCGGTCGCCCAGCGCTTGGAGCCCAGCCTGCCCAGGATGCCTGTTTCTTGGCCTCGGTTACGGCCCCTCTGAGGACTGGCTGCAGTGGAGCCAGCCACTCTCTTGCAGAATTAGATAGCTTTGTCTTTAGTGGTGGACACTTGTGGGGGGGGGGGGGGGGTTTATTTGGAGCTGAGAAGCGAGCAGTGGCATGCTTTTGTGGAGCTGGGTGCTTTAAGTCTCTGTTGACTGTAGTGCCTGTCAAGTATCAGACATTTTTATGGGGTCTTTTTTTCTTCTGTAACACTAACTTACAAAACAGGACTCGGCCTATAAGACAGTCCCGAAAGGCTTTTATGCAAACAAAATGTCTAAAACTGGATTAGCGGTTTATTTAGTTGGCCTACTACTTCCAGACACATTATTCATGATTACTTGAATTGATTGCATAGATCGTAACCAGAGGATGCAAGTATTTGGCGATCCGCCACTTATTGGCAGCTAAATATTTGAAGTTTTCAGAAAATGAGGGGAAGTGTAAGCTGCTTCGAGATCTTGATACCATAGAGGAATGCGGAGATTTCAAGAATCTTAGATGTGACTTTGACCTTCACACCATTTTATTTCTTCCAATGATGGACTGAAAAAGAATTTGTAGAGAATATCTTATTGGCTTTGAGATTGTTTCTTAATTAGTACCATTTTTGGATGATAGTGTTTTTCAGTACTTTTGATTATTACCTGGAAAAACCCACGAGCTTCATCTGCATTTAAACAGTTTTCCATTTCAAAAATTAAAAACGATCATTTGTGTGCGATAATTTGTAAAGTTGTCATGTTTTTATCACCTTTCAAAGAAGTGAGTCCTGATAAGTTTGACGTTATTTTTCATATATTTACCTTCAAGCTCCATTATAGCCTCCAGATACTGTTTAGCAATAATACTGGCACAACCTTATTTGACTCTTACCTTATTTTGTAGTTTAAAAAAAACACAATTTTCCTGCAGAAATCAACAGCCTTGGGCAAAAAAATAAGGGCCGTGAACGTTCCCAGCTTGAGGCTGTTTGTCAGTTTTCTTTGGCAGAGTGCAGCAGTTTCACCTCTGCGTGTCTTTTATGCGCTCAGATTTTACCTCTGTGAAGCCGAGGTGAGACAGATGTTGTGTGTGGCACAGCTGTGAGGAGCACACGTGGGAAATCGCATGAGGGGAATCATGTGTTCAACAGGTTGCTGGGGTTCCGAGCAACGTTGGCACGTTTAGTTACTGGTTTCTTGACGTTTGGGAGGCGCACAGGCTGCATGGGTGAAAACTCTTTCTGAATCAACCAAACTATCACCCCCTTCCCCCTCCACCCCTGCTGCCAGGGATTCCCAAACTCATAATTCACAACTCATAATGGTCATGAGATGAATTATTGATGTCGGTTCGTGTCTCGCTCCCAAGATGGATACAGGATCTTATCGCTGTGGCCTTTTCAGAAAGGAAGAAAAACAACAGTATTTCACAGCAGAGAAAAAAAAAAACAGACACACAAACATGCACCCAACTGAGACGTGTTGGCTTCTTGACTTGTTTTGATGAGGACAATCTGATGTGCTTGAAACAGTGACTACAAATAAGGGTGATCTACATAAACGAATGACACCGAAAATTAAATTATAATTTTTTTTGTAGCTTAAGTAGCCTAAAAAAATAAGAGGAAAAAAAACTGTAAAATGTGTTACTCCTCTGCAGATATCACACCTCAAAATGGATTAAAAACTAGAATCTGGTGTTCCTGATGAGGTGCCAGCGATAAAAAGAACATTTGGACATAACGGTTGGAAGCTATTTTATCTCAAAATAGTTCCTTTCTTTGCTACCAGAGTGATTAAAATGTGGCTGTATGAATCATTTGTTAAAGCTGAGCCAGACATGCAGCAGCACTCCGTCCACGTTGAGACAGGAAGAAGCGTGGGGAGGCATTGCAGCAGCGTCAACCTAAACATCTCCAGACTGAAAAGGTCGTCTCCATGAGTGGGTGGAGGTCATGCTGTGGAGCATTGCTTCCAGAGGTCATGTGACAAATCAAAGTGATATCGTTAAAACGCATAAATAAGATGAAGTATTGTCTGCTTTCCCCAGACAATACTTCACTGACTTGCAGCCTGTCTGATCGACCAATGTAGAACCGGCTATTTCTATATATTTTCAACCAATTCAGCTGAATTCATTGTTAACATGTGCTTCTTTCCACTTACTTATGTGATTCACAAGTCTAAAGTAAAGACACTTCAATAAACGGAACCAATCCCATGACTGTGCTTGAATGAATTTTTACTCCTGATGGTGTCTGGCAGATTCTATGTAAATGCCAGTTAATGAACGGCTGACATTTGAAGTACCAGAAATCAGATTCTGGCTGGTTTAACAGCGTGCCGACTTTTTTATGCACCCCCCGAGAGCCTTTTGGACACATTTGGGTGAGAAAAATACTTTTAGTTTGCCTGAAAGAACAAAGAAAAGATGCACGGGCCAAAGCTACCCTCTGACAATCACACACACATTTCACAGATTCCCCTTCGTCTCAGGTGTTGATGTGGCTTTGTATTACAGGGAGAATGCTTGATAATCAATATACTCAATAATCGTAAAACAAGACAAGACTGAAAATGGCCATCAAATGTTAACCCAGTGAAAACCAACCATTACATCATCAGCTTTGACCTGCCTGCCCCTCTTTATCCTCCCGTCGCTCATCTATCCGTTAACCAGGGACTCAACCTGCTGGAATTAGCTCATAATCACACAAAGCAGCATTACACCTTGCGTATTTCATCTGCTTAGTCATCCTGACTCTGCCCTTCCTTACCTTTGCCCCCCCCCCCCGCCCTCGCTCTCTCTTTCCTATATCTCCTCTGTGCTGCTGTGCTCTGATGAGGACTGAGCCAGGAGCTTATATACGACAGGGTTTGTCCGTACCTCAGCAGCGCTGTAGTTCTGCCCTTTGCTAAGGACACACAAATGAGTTCTTCCCCTCTAGAGAGATGCCTCAGCAGTCCTCCGAGGTGCAAGGAAGCTGTTTATGGAAAAGCAAGAGCAGCAGGAACTCTGGAGATTGGAGAAAGACGGCTCGCTCTCGGTTTTTCCGATTCCTTTTGAAGTTTGACCCGGGAATTGTGAGAGAAGACATGATTTGTTTATTATAGTGACTTCAAATCTTAAAACTTTATTTATAGCAGTTTGGACCCCTTTTACCACCAGAACTGTCTTCAACAGATTCAATAAATGCTCCTTGGAGATTTTCATTCATATTGGCTTAAACCAATAATTTCAGTGCCTTAGTGCTGACTTAAGCGCAGCCATTTAGAGATGTGTTATTGCAGCTGTAGTCGATCGAAATTTATTCATTAATCATTTTAATTCATTACAAAGTAGAAAACAAGAAGAATGTGTTTTTCTGCAGCAAGAAATATGACGCCTGCTTTGACAACAAATGAATAAGTTAGAATGATCTTAATGAAACATGCTCAAATGTTTTTATTTTTGTTTCTCCCACTCGTCCACTTTAATACTGCCTTACTCACTTCTTGACAAGAAAAATAGACTGATTTATTGATCGATGCTTTTTGATTTCCATTGAAATCGGAGCCAATCAGAAGCAGGATGTTGAAGCAGCTTGTTAAAAGCAGATATGGCAACACTGTTAAGTATTCCACTTGCAGCAAACACTGATAAAGGCTTGAAATCTGCACTTTTATTACACTTCCATGTGGTAATTAAATTTTATGTGTAAGAAAAAGTCAAAATACTCCAATGCTACATTTGATGAAAGTGTATCGATCCGTTCAAACACGAGAAAAAAAACCAACAAAAAAAATGGTTGTTTGTTTTCTGATTCATCAATCGTTTGCTTGTAATCTTAGTTTTTCTTGCTGTTTCACTGACCTATTAAGACATTGCCACAAACCAGAAAAGATAGCAAATAGTTATTTTCCTTTTAGTTGCACAAAACCAATTGGAAGGAAAATAGTCTGTGATGTCTTCCATTGTTTGGTCAGTGTTGGGTCTCTTCAATCTTTCAATCTGAATCCAAAATACTTTCACGTTAAATAAGATAATGGATTTAATAAACAATGTATCCTTATTAATATGTCCATTGTACTAGTGTTTATTTTTCTTACTTGAAGACCATTTGAGAAGAGTTTCTTACAGCCTGGCAGTGCACTGTTTCAACTTTCTTTTACATGGATGTGAAATTACAGCTTTATATGGCAGCTCTGCAGGAGTTAGACAGGATTCCAGCCCTTGAAGCATGATCAAGGACTGGGGCAATTCAAAATCAGTCCTGAAATGAATAGAGAGCGGTTAACGCTGCGGTACTGCTAAGCTTCCCAGCTGTGTAAAGTCCCCCCCCCCCCCCCAAAAATGAGATTTGAATAAGCTGAAATCCAAAAGCCAGAGAAACAGCTTTTACAACAGACAGGTCAAGCAGTTCAACAATCATTTGCATAAGTAACAGCTTCCACCTTGGTCATGGACAGTAAGCCTTACCGAGAGGGGGGAGAATATGCAAATGTTGGTCATTTCAGTAATGTATTCTTGACAGGTAGAACTGCCAGTTTGCCCCCCGGCAGCAGATGAAAAAAGGAGAAACCATTTTCAAAATTCACATAAATGTCAAAAGGACCAACCTTTATTTCTCAAGATTGACATTTGTGGTGAGCCAACATTAAGGTCAAGATTAGTCATCAAGAGCTTCAAGCCAAGAGGCAGACCTTCGGTTACTTCCTTAATTGATCTGCTATTTTTCTTGCGTGCATTTTGTTGTCACCAAAGCCAGCTTACACACTGCCTGACTGACCGAGTGATCCACTTTTTACCTCCAGTGTTTGGCCCAGTCCAATTTAGAGAAGGGAGAATTCTTCTTGCAGGGTACTTTGTAGAGAAGGGTCACAGGGCACTGGATCCCAGCTAACAATGAATAGAAGCAGGAAACATTCCACAGAGGCCACCAGTCCATCACATATGACTAAACGAATGGACCAAAGTATTTTATAAATCTGTGTTGAAGAAACAGTCATACTGTTGAAATTTGAACCTCATTACCACTCAGCAGATGCATGAGGAGACATTAACGACCAGCGCTTGCCAATGGTTCTGTCATCGTGGTAGTGAATAACAAAACGGGATTCACAGTGTCTGAAGAGGAATCCTTAATGTCTTACCGTATTTATTCTTGACAATGCATTCTGTCAGGAAAGTGTGAAGGAACACCACTTGAATCCAAATTGAGCACAACATCCGTTAAGCTCCCAAAAACTTGTGCTGGAGGGGTTTCACAAAGACATGAGAGGGTCACAACCTAGAGTGGGTCGACCTGTCAGCCACCAGCACAACGTGGTCACTAAGTGTAGGCATGCAGGCTTACAAATGAACTAGTCCATGTGCAGAAAGCAGTACCTGCAAACGCTCTCACATCTGTTCATTCATTCATCCGACATCAACCGTAACACGACAGGTGGAATCAAAAGCTCAGAATTACTGAGGGAGAGAGAGAGAGAGAGAGAAACTGTGGGAATACTTTAGAAAACATCCCAAAACAGCGTATGTTCTGTAAAGGGAAAACAAGGAGAGAGGCAGCAGAGTCACGGTGCATGAGGAAATGTAAAACACCTCCTGTTCGCCACCAACGTGCATCTGTTGTTCAGAGCAATCCTGTCCAGAAGGATCTTCTAGCTAATGTGGAACGCAGAAAGAAGCTCCTCTGTGGTGTGTGTGCATATGTGTTACTCGGTCGTGTGGCCACAGTAATCTCCATGAGTGCTGCCTGCTTCTCTGTTAAGGCCTGACTCAGACAGCGATGACCTCACCGCTTCGATGGCTGGGTTGTGCGTTGGTGTGTGTGTGTGTGTGCGTGCGTGCGTGTGTGTTTAATCATCCAGGAGACATAGACAGACTTAAAGAGAGACACTTCGATTCCTTCGCATCAGAGACTCCGGTGCTTTCTGAACGATCGCAATTCCACAATGATTAAAGGATGAGTTGACATTTATGAAAGAATAGCCGAGTCGCCATGGGTTAAAAACAGATCAATCGAAAGGGAGATTAGCTGAGATGCTGGGAAGAGTCTCTGGGGAGCTCGTGAGATCACGTCGTCTCTCCACCTCCTCTATTCCTCTTGTTCCTAAACCATTGCTTCCCGTGGCCTCGCCGTCTATGCTTTCTGCGTCCTCGGGAGGAAAAAGAAATGCAGGAATGGTGTTATTTTGTACCCTCCTGCTTTCTCCTTTTTCCTGCTTCTCTTGGCTCCCATATGATTCCCTTTAGTGTTGCACGCTGTGTGCTCACATGTCTGTGGTACACCATGCAGAGAAATGGCAGCTGCATGAAGAGCACAATGAATTTTGAGTGTCACCCAGTGAGGATACTTTCGGTTGTGGCCATGTATGAGGTTCACATGTTAGTAGGTGCAGGCACATCACACGGACATCTGGGTGAGCTCAATTGGTGAAGGAGTGTCACGGTACCAGGATGTTGACATGAAATTAGTATGTACCCCCCCAAAGAATTTAATATACATTACATTAACAGAAACATGATACTAGTGACTTCACAACAATATACAGTTCCATAACTAGTTCGGTAGTTCCCTGGAGCTTTTCTAAAAATTGTATTGAAATAAACAATTTGATCAATTTTCGATTTACTGAGTCATAAAAAAAAATGCTTCAGCAGTTGTCAAGTAAAATTTTCATCACATCGAAACATGTTATCAAACAACAAAAGGTGAAAGTGGTAAATGGCTAAAATGACCAAATAAGCTACGGTAGCTACAACAGTTGAAATCACTAAAATATCTAAAACTGTGAAATACAAGTATAAGTAAATAAATAAATAGAGCAGTGAAAATCGCTTATAGCTATATCTATTTTAAAAATTCAAGCGAATTATTACGAATTCTGATAATGAAATGGTGACTATTCTATACTGTAGATAAAATAAATATCTCAATGCAACATAAGATATATGTTTTTGTATATTTTGTTTGTAAGAAAAACTTAAAAAAAAAAAGTGGGTTAGGTCAAGATTGCAATGTACAGTTCCTTAAATATCAAAACATAAGCATGCTAACGTGTGCTTTTTTCCCCTGGCTTTCCTTTCAGATTTTTAACAACAAGTTATACAAACAGAAATGAGCACACTTGGTCCTTTCTGGAAAATTACTGTGCTCAGGCACCATTTACACAAGGTTTTAATTTCAGGAAAATGTCATGTTTCATGGCAACGTTTTGAAAACGATGTCTGTTTATACAAAACGCTGAAGATTATGTCGTGAGAAGAATATGCTATAAACATGAATAATGGCCAGCAGAGACGATGAAGTGAAATTAGTATTACAGGTGACTCTCAACTATTTACTACGGTTGTGGTGCGCACGCACAGTGGCAGCATTTCAGAGAAGTTGCATTTTTCTCTTCTTTACACAGACTGGGAGCATTTTCTAAAAATGTCCACCTTGCGTGGCCGATTTCAAAAAGTCAAGAAAGCGCAGAGCGCCGTTGTAAACGGGCACCCAAAACACAGCCAAAGTTTTCAGTTTTTACTTATCAAATCTATTGGGCCAATCTGTCCACCGGTTGTCATGGCAACGGGCTGAAAATGTCATCCTGGCTCAAGAATAAAAGCCATGTGGTTAATATCAGCAGGGATCCACCAACAATCGTGGCGATAGTGATGGTCATCTCTCGAGCTAAAAATACCAAACCAAAAGTAGAGAACCCTGGAACGTGCTGATCATGGCCAGGTCTGTCACTGATCAGTAGCCAGGATTAGCAATTAGCAACTCTTCATCCAACCTTCCTGTAACAGCGGTATGTGACTCGGTCTGCAACTCGACTTCTTACGCCTCATTCGCACGGACAGAATCAAATGCAGTGACTCAGATGTACCTTTGCTGACCACCCACGGTTGCTGCCACTGCCGAAAGAAAGCTCTTCTCTCTGACTGCTGATGAGCTGTGTGTGCGTGTGCGTGTGTGTGTGTGTGTGTGCGTGCGTGTGTGTGTGTGTGTGTGTGTGTCCGATAACCCGATAACTACCTCGCCTGAGTTCTAAACACATCTCAGGTGGTCTGTTTCCTGTCAGTACGCCAAACTGGATTCTGCACTACCTCAAGAATGAATCCAATCCTGCTGCTCTGCTCTCTTTTCATGAGCAGGGACATGGTTAAAGAGAGAATCTTGTGATATTTGCTCCATTTATGTTACTTTATTTAATAGAGCATCTTTTTATCAATCCTGTAAAGCACTTTGTGTTCAATTTTTGGCACAAGAATGACCATTTCATGCATGAAAATCAATAATGTAAAAACGTCCCAATTAATAATAATAAGTGATGCAGCATGTAGTAGCATCCAATGTATCCATTTTTGGTAGGCAACCTGCTCAAAAACTGCCCAAAAACCAATTTATTTCCAAGAAATGCAATTCTATCCATGGTGTCATTCAATTACTCGCTGCAGTGATTGCATCTTTTTATCAGATGTTTTTGCATATTTTACATGTAATTATATCGCTCTATATTTTCTCTTCATTTTAAACATGTCTCTGGATCACAAGTCATAATACAAGGGTAAATAAATGACATAAATACTACTTCCATAGTATAATAATAATAATTTAAAAAGAAACTACTATTGCTCAAAGTAATAATAATCAATTGATTGCCAAGTAACAATGTTGCTACACAGTATTTAGAAACCAATAATGTATTGCTAGCCAGTGTCTTAATAATTTGAATAATTTAAAAATTTTATAAATTGCGACATTACTGACTGGTTATTAGAATATTAGACACATTATGATAGTATCATTTAAACAATCCTTTGAAAAACAAATGTAGGTCATAAAGTAATAATGCATAAACAGAAGAGCATTTGTTGATATGCATGTATAATATATCAACATAACTCTATGCAGCACACTGATTTGTAACTTTTTTCATGATTTTATTACAATATTGGAAAGTTACTGCATTATTCGCTTCATTACATTTAAATTGTCAAAAGTATTATTATTATTATTATTATTATTATTATTATTATTATTATTATTATTATTATTATTATTGACTATTAGTTGCACATCCGAACAGCTTCATATTTCCGTGTTTCTGGCCTGATTTCATTTTATTAATTTTTTTTCCACGTTTTGTTGCAGCATGTTAATAACGCGATGTTCTCTCTCCTTTCCTATTTATCCATCTTCCTCTCCTCATGGCCCCCTGGTTTCATTTCCTTCTTTTCCCTGCACACATTTCCTCTCCTTTCATCCCCTGTCCCCCCCCCCAACCAACCCGCAGAGCCGGACTGGGCGTCTCTGACCCTGGGCGTGTTCGTTTGCCAGGCCTGCTCACTCCTGCACCGCAGCATCCCGCACATCAGCCAGGTCAAGGCGGTCCACGAGACGTGGGACGGCAGCGAGGTGGAGGTAGGAGGAGGAGGAGGAGGAGGTGGCTTGGCACCTTTTGTGCGGTGTCCCTGCTCCGCTCAGGCTCTCGCAGGCAGGCAAGATAGCAGCGGGAACACATTGTTCTTGCTACGCCTCCACAGCGCTGGATGGGAAAAGGGGGTCGTGAAGATGTGGCAGTCAGGAGAATATATTACATGGTTGGGGCAACACAGCATCAGGTTTTTGCAAAAAGAATCAGAAATTTGAAATATGTTCTTTTTTTCATTAATTCACATAATTTTAGACAAAGTTGAAGCGTTTTTGAAAAGATGCATTTTTAGTGGCTCTGAGCATCGCTGTCTTGTAAATGATCACAGAAAATACAACACAACTTTTAACTTTTTCATTGAAAATGTCATGTTTTAGTGCAAAAGAAAGAAAATGTGAGGATCTTCTTTTTGGGAAGAAATCCTGAAGAAAGATAACGTGCAAATTACCGTACTTTCAGGGCTATAAGTTACACGAAAGTATAGGTCACTTACAGCTTTTGTTACAGAACCTTTTAAGAATATTGGTAACAGTTTCTCTGCTATTTTCTAGTTTTCGAGTTTCTCACACACTCTGAAGTCTTTCTGCATTTTTTTTCTCCCATTTTCTACTGCTATAATTTAGAGTGGCACTTTCTTAACATTTTTCTTGTGCTGTTAGACACACACAGTCTTACTTGGTGGTACTGTAGCGGCATTCAGTTGTCTATATAACTGTACCAGTATACAGTGTCGGATTTTATAATATAGGACATTGGAATATTACAGGATTGTTATATTCTTATAGATTTTTTTTTCATAAATGTGTAATTTTTTTCCCCACTTCAATAATGAAAAATGTTTTTCATGTAATGTTGGGACTTTTATCATGATGAAAACGTTTGGTTTACTGCAAATTCTTGAGTACGTTATTATAATAACTTTTACCAAATGAGTCTCAAAGAACATTGGCCTTGTAATTTTCATCTCTAATCTCAGAAAATATGAACAAATTATCTGTCTGGCTTAGGGCCTACAAATTCACTCTGTTCTCCAGAAAATACTCTGCAATCAAGCCAATCGTCTTTTAATCCCCCAAAATGTTGGACTTCATTATTCTGTATGCATGAGGTTTTGGTTGAACCACATTAATTTTGTGCAAATATCCGTATGTGCGTCGTGATTATTCATATCTAGTATGTGACCAGACTAAATGTGTGACACAACACAGACAAGAAACACTAACTAAGAAGGCCATGGTAACTGCTGAATCCAAAACACCACTATTGTTTCCATGGAAACAGCCCAGTCAGGGGACGTCTGACTAACAATATGACAAACGAGGAGCGATGTCACCACAGACCCGAAGCAGTTTTACATGCTGACACATACTGTAAGTGCAGAATTCTCAGGTTATTGATATTTAAAATTTCACGTCAGAGATCTATAAAGTTTCCAAGTGAAATTACACTTTTCTCTTGGCTGTTAGATGAAATGGCATTAAAACAAATAGCTGAGGTGTTTTTTTTGCTTTTTCATAAACACTTTGACAAGGAATATGTGTACGGTGCAAAACATCCTAAACACAGAATTATTATTGACCAGGGCCTGGTTTAAAGAGTGCAGGTAGGCAGTGTTGCAAAATGATGCATTTTCACATGACATGTTGTTATAAATGTGACCTTAACGAGGCTATGTCTCTTATAATGAGATTCAAATAATCCAAGTGGTGAATAAAAGAATTCAAGGACTCTGGCTAAGTGGTCAAGAGTATAAGTCTGGATTAAAGAGTGTACGTTAAAGAGGTTTGAAGAATGAAGTTTAGATTAAGTCATTATTATAGGTTGGAGCTCAGGTATGTTTGGACTGGTCTTTAAATAGCTTGGATTTGGATTTACAAGCCTTGGTTTTTCTTTGGTTTACTTTAGAAATGACAGGTCTGAATTGATGAGTCTGACCTAATGACTCTGGTTTGAAGAGTCTGGACTGAGATCTGGTAAAAACCTTCAACTTTAAAGAGTTCATTTACAGTTAAAACACTTTTTTTTAGAGTTCAAGTCTGGATTAAAGACATTGTACATTTAGTTTAAAGAGATGGGAGTCATTATAAAGAGATGGGTTTAAAAATGTGTAGGAGCAATGCTAAATCGGCTGATTATATTAAAAGTTCAAATCTTAATATTATTGTTACTGTGGTTTCTGCCTCCTGATAAGTCTTTGTGGGGATGTCAAAGGGTTAAACGAAGCAATTTGTGACTGAAGGAACTAATGGGGGGAGGCCATGCTGATGCTGAGTCACAGAGCAAACCAGGAGGCTGGAGATGAGGGAGGACAATAAATGAGATGTAATGAGGAGAGAAGGGTTTGGGTGTTTCACACAGGATAGAAGAGTAACACAATACAGCTCTGGATATTAAAAGATACACAATACCACAAATGGAAGAACATGTATCAGATGATCTGGATGCTTTCAAGATTTAAAAGGATTCCAGGATAGTGAGGGTATAGTCTGTTTCTTTCCTGATTTTTTTTAATTTATTTTCTTATGACATTGATACGCTGGAGATTATCACTGAGACCTGAGGAGCAGCTTTGATCCCATTCAATAAGACGTCAGTGATCAGAGGAGACTGTCACTGTTCACTTTATTAGCCGTTTTTACCGAATCTGATCGTTGTTTTATTCTGTAATCGGGTGACTTCCTCAATAGCTTTGCATGACAAATAATACACTGGTTTTATGTATAATCTTAATGCCTTAAAATATACTCCCATATGTTTCCTGACACATGGATCTTTTTTTTTCACTTTATAATATTTTTGCTTATCATATTTCACAACTACATTCAGTGCCAGTTTAGCCAATTCAGGGTCACAGTGGTGGAGCTGATCTCAGCTACCAGGGGTCAAAAGTTGCATGAAATCAATGTTTATGTGAGAAAACTGATGCACATGGAGACCATGTTTACTTTAATGCTAAAATGCTTAAAAAAAAAAAAAAAACAACTCAGAAATATGTGTGTTGGGTGTATTTGTATTTGAATTTTTTTTAGAAAGGGTATGTACTCATTAGAACCAACCCGAACCTACAAAAAGACAAACCAGAAAGGTTTCCAGTGTTCCCCACTCTTTACAGAGACTCTTTAGTTTTTAGTTAAAGCATCTTTTACTGTCAAGATTAATTTATCTACAGAAGATGCTCAGTTTTCTTCTCAGGAATCAAGTGTGCGAAGAAAACAGACTTATATTATGCGATTATTTCAAAGGCACAATTTTTCCTATTTAGGCAAAATGAAAATGGGAAACTTGAGCTCCGTTCTTGGGAATAATAATAATTTTTAAAAAGCACTTTTTTGAAATATATCGCTCTGTTTCCTTGTAAATGCAACTTTTCCAAAATGTGGAGTACTGCACATGCACACTACGGTCACAATCAATAGTTCTTCTGCACATATATGTGTCGGTCGACACCAATAACAATGGAGCATTAAAAAGTTTTTATTGTTGCTCACTCTTTTGAGTGTGTACATTTACCACACCATCATCTGCAGACGTGGAGACACAGTTCTTTCATACAGCATATACTGACTGAGGTTAGTCGATGAAGATAGACAGTTTCGAGGTGCTTCCACTGGTGGTTATACACAAAAACACAACTAATAGCCTGATGTAAAAACTACAGTTTGTTTGGTTTTTTTTCATGTGTATGGCGATTGTCATTAAAACAAACTGAAACAAAGAACGCAAAACGAAGTCTCTTCCTGTCGATCGTTTGACATGTAAACAAGGCCTCAATGTTTGTGTTGCATTTTGGTGATGGAGGAGTTGCTTGTAAAGTTTCTTGCTGCTTTTTGACCTTCTTGAAAAAGCACCACAAGTGCTGCTTGTGCTCCCAGAGGCCCTCGGAGGATGAGAGGAGGCGTTTTGGAGGATTCAGTCAAATGATACCAGGGAATGGGGATTATCCCCGGGTGATAGGATGGAGGGGATCGAGTGCAGACGGGAGACAGTGCCATGTAGCCTTTCCCACAATTCATCCAGCTGTTGTGAATAGATTCAGATATAATGAAAGTGTCCTGCGCTGCCACTCATTGTGCAGACAACTCACTGAGAGCTGTTTCTTTTTCCTTTGTGGTTGCGTCGTGAGCGTCCACAAAGTTATCTCACCTTGAAATGTCACAACTGTATCGTTGAATCTTTGACAATGTGCTTTCTCTAGATTTTTTTTGTCTGAAGATATTCCTGAATGCTGCTTTAATGACCAGGTTGTAATTCCTTTCTTTCCAGTTAATTGCTGCGACGGGAAACAGTGCAGCCAAGGCCAAATATGAGCAGAAGGTACCTGCTTTCTACTACAGACCGACGCACACCGACTGCAAGTAAGTGCTCAAGTACTGCCTTCGGCCATGAACATAACATAATCCTTATTTTTGTTGTTTTTTTGTTTTGTTTTTTCAAACTTGTTATGTTTGTTGCTAGAAAAAACTGAAGTTCTGTTGCTTAAATGTCGGTGTGTGTGTGTGTGTGTGTGTGTGTGTGTGTGTGTGTGTGTGTGTGTGTGTGTGTGTGTGTGTGTGTGTGTGTGTGTGTGTGTGTGTGTGTGTGTGTGTGTGTGTGTGTGTGTGTGTGTGTGTGTGTGTGTGTGTGTGTGTACGTGCGTGTGTGATCAACAGCAACATCACTGGAAGAGTTTAGAGTGTCTTTGCTGCTCAGTCTTTTGAATTTAACTGCACTTCTCCAACGTGTACATTTACTACACCATCTGGATCACCGGTGGAGACATGTTTTTTTTCCAGACAGCAGAGGGAAAGCATTTGGAGTTGTAGGCATTCTGCTGCCATTGAAGATCGAGCTCAAGTTGGGGCTGCACCAGATTGAATTTGACATGATAAAATGGTGACATACTTGACTTTTCTTGGCTTTTTTTTTTTTGGCCCACCCTTCTATCTCTGCGCCTCTGTCAATCTAATGAACACCGGCAGAACCAGAACTCCAAAGAGGGAGAGGAAGCTGAAATGAAAGCGATACGTCTTCCTTGGCATCTGAGCCATCGGTGTCTGGCGCTCCCCGCTCCCCCGAGAGCCACGCGGTCTTAGCATTTAAGATCCCCCGCATCACTGGAGGGTGTCATTCAGAGAGGCGTCTGAGATGTACGTCTTCTACCGCTTGATACCGATAGAGCAGTCGATTTATTTGATCTCGACTTGAAAGGGCAGCAAGTAAAAGTGGGCAATGTTAAGAGAGAGACGGGAGGATGGGAACATTACGGCGCCTGGAAGGGAAGACTGAAGCATGGAGCGAGGTACAGAAAGAAGCAAGGAGAGAGAGAGAGAGAGAGAGAGAGAGATTGTTGGCATGGCGACGTGCAGGCTGTTGCTGTTTGTTTCTTCTCGCATCAGAGAGGAAGATGCAGTCATAGTAGGAGGCACATTGGATGTGTCACAGTTTGTAGAATCATAGAAAATGTGCAAATTCTCTGGTCGAATCGGTCATACAGAAGTTTAATTACCTCAAAAATCCCCACGAACAACATACTGTCCTTTCATCACCAGTGCATGTTCCATTTTAGACAATCAAGAGATTTTAATGTCTATCGAGTTGTATGAGTCACCCACACTAAAAAAAAAAAAAAAGCAGACTGGAGGAGTATAGTAAAAACCTGCTGTGATATAGCGGAAAACACACTAAACCTCAACGGTTTGTACTTGAACTTTGAAAAGTGCTCAGACAATTCTGATTGACTGCATCCATTCTCCGGAGTTTCCTGTCAGGTCATCGGTTTAGTTTCTCATCGTGCACATCCAATAGACAAGGAAGTCTCGTTCCAACTGCCATTGGTTGGTCTGATCAGTAACTAGAAATATGTGTATCAGAATGTGAAGTACTGTATTAGTCCCTGGGGGAAAGTCAATGCCGGTTGAACATATTACTGTTGGTTCTCCTTATTCTGTGAGGAGTTTGGATATTCTTCATGTGGAACAATTGGTTTTCTTGAAGTATTCTGATTTCTCTCCAGTCTTTCCCACCAAATCCATGCTGGTGGGAAAGACATGAATTATTCCAAATCCATGTTGGAATAATTGGTGACTCTTAATTGCCTGTCGGTGTGGTTGTCTATCTTCTTTTTGTATCTCCTGGGATCGGCGGGAAACCTGTTCTGGGTGCCCTTCATTCAATGACAGCTGAAAAAACTGAACTTCAAAGCCTTTATCTTAAGTATTTCAGCCATTTGTATTATGTTGCTCTTCTTTTCTCACAGCTTTGACTTTCTCACAGATCCTCTTGGATGAAATGGGATTCAATCAATCAGCCCATCACTGTCAATCAATCCATCTTTATTTATAGCATACTTTTAATTTTGTAAAATGCAACACAAAGTGCTCTACCTGTTACAAACTGAGGCCTCCCTTTTGCCTTGACTCATACAGATAATAGAAAATAGTGAAAAGGACATGACCAGTCCATTAAGAATTTCAATAAGTTGAGGTCTTTATAGTCTTAACTAATACAAATGATTTCATTTAAAATGATAAATTAATTCCCCTGGATTTCGAAGCATCTCTCTCTATTGATTTGTGAATGCATACAATTGTTACACACTTACAGCACACAAGGAGCATCATTTATTTCTTCATTGACCAACTAGTATTTTGGAAAAGTAAACAGGACAACTGTGTGATAAATCACTGACAAATAAAATACAGTTTTGTGTGTTAGCGTGAGCCGCTGATGACTGTGTAATCCACATAACAGCTCACCGTGTGTCGTCTGCAGGATGCTGAGAGAGCAGTGGATCAGAGCCAAGTACGAACGGAACGAGTTCGAGTTCATCGAGAAGCAGGAGCCTTACTCCGCAGGTAACTGCACACAGATAAGAATCACTTTTGTATCAAAAAAAAGAAATAATAATTTGCTAAATGAGTTGCTCGTTTAGAAACTTATACGCTCAGAGCTGCTTGGCTGACACTGATGTAGGTACTACTTCACAGAACTGGAGCCAGTCATCACAATTACCAGCTTGTTCGCAGCTAAAGCTAACAAACAGTAAAGAATCAAACTTAATTAGATCGAATAGTACGAATTTTAAGCTGTTTGAATCTTGCCCCACCAAGTATTTACATCTTGAAATGCCCCTGCCCATCATGTTTTTTTTTATCTTTGCCTTGATGGAGTTTCTGAATGTATGATCTTTGCACCATTTATGAGCCAAATTGATCCCCTTTTTTTTTTTTTTTTTTTTTTACCTTAAAAGCACTCTTTTCAAATGAAAATACTATTTCATATACTGCTCATGTCTTGATAGGGTAGAAAAACCATGCCTAGCCACATTCACAACCCTTGTTTGTTTCAGTGACATGCAGTTGAGTTGGTTGCCCTGGTAGCATGTCGGGCTTCAGTTGTTTCCCCTTCGATAGGGAGAACTTTGAAAACGCCTCAGATTAACGTTTTGGTAGCAGACAGAGGAATTCAATTACCCTGAAACATCCAGTGACTTCTCTTAAGTGCTCGTGTGTACGATTGTCGTTATTGTCACTGTTGAGAGCTGTGTGTGTGTCTGTGTGTGTGTGTGTGTCTGCAGCCCATAATTCATAATGCGTCGGCTTCATACATGTGTGTGCTGTGTCTGCTCGTATACATTTCACATCTTGTCGGAGGTGGAGCTCTCTGATTGGCTCGTAATGACCTCACCCGTTTATTGTTACTGTGCGCGCACACACACACACACACGCACACACACGCACACACACACACACACACACACACACACACACACACACACACACACACACACACACACACCCTCACACACAAACACACATAAACCCAGTGTAATCATATGAGTCATTCTGTCATCCCCGTTTGTGCATTCACGCTGTCTTCAGAGAGAGAGAGAGTGTGTGTGTGTGTGTGTGTGTGCGTGCGTGCGTGCATGCGTGCTTGTGTGTGTGTGTTTATTGCCGAGTGGCTGAGATTGACTGCATGCAGTAACCTGGCCTCCACAGTGCGCAGCATTGATCGTGTATGCAAAAGGGAAGAAAAAGAGTGTCAGGCACGGAGACAAGGGTGGGGACAAGAGAGGGGGGTATTGATCGATGAGGTAATGCCAGCAGAGGTGAATGTTTCATGTCAGAAAGTCACAAACACAGAGCACTCACACACAATTACAAGAAATCACGTGGTGTGTCCCATATATTTGCATGAATATGCAATTTAGTGCATTTTATGCAAACTCTGTCTAAATTGGGTCCTCAATGTTTAAAAGCACTGACATATTCATGTCAGTTTCACATCCTCCTTTCAGTTTTTAATCAAGAGGCGAAATCCAAAATAAGACGAAAAAAAGTGAGAAAGTGCATCAGAGTTGTCCGAAATGTAAACACAAATTATTATAAAATTTATTTTCTGGCAGATTGCAAACAAATATAATTCAAAAGGCAGTTTTTTTTAAACACGTCTATGACTGGAATACAGGCAAAAATTCAGTCCAGGAAGTCAAATAATACTCAAATACTCTTTTACTCCACCGATTTACCCTTCAAACCAATAATGGCACATTGGCCCCTTTTAGTAGCCTTTTAGTGCAGGGATAGTGGTTCATTCAGCAATTAACGCGCATAAATAAAAGCCCCGGGCATCGAGGCACAGGGGCAGAATGTAAATGAGCACTATTCTATAGAGCGGTACATGATTATGCACGAACATCCTCCCCTCCATTCAAAACACAGAAAAACACCCCGATTAGACCAAAAACACTTCACAGCCAGACGATAGAAGAGAAAAGAGAGGAAAAAGGAGGCGGAGTGGACCGCTTTACAAAAAGGGGCCTAAAAAGAAGAAGAAGACATTAGGGTCTATAAATAGAGCAGCATGTCATTAACATGGTAAAAGGATTGTTCATGTCGCGAAAGAGTGAAAATGCCAACTCACTTCTTATGAGATTCACGCAACCATCTCTTTCATGAAAGTCTTTGGTTTCAGGTTTCAGTGTTTCATCTTGGGCCCCGTTTACACGACAACGTTTCAAATGACAACGCACCAGTTTTTGCTTTTTCATTTCATCAAAGTTTTTCGATTACACGATCGAAAACGATGTCCATTTACACAGAAACGGCAATAACGCTGAAGACGATGTTGTTTTCATGTTGGGCCACTAGTGGGTGCTGTTGGTTTGTTTTTTGTATTGAAACCATTATGCGCAGTAGCAGCGTTTCAGGAAAGTTGTGTTTTCCTACGCTTCCACGGAGGAGTCGGAGTGTTTTCAAAAAGTTGCATTTTCATTGGCTCAGAGCGCCGTTATCATGTAAACAGACCCTCCCAAAATGCAACAAAGGTTTTCTGTATTACACTTGAAAACCAACATGTCTCTCAAACTTCGTTCAGGGTACAGAGAGGGGTTCCTCTGGAAACGAGGGCGGGACAACGGTCAGTTCCTGAGCCGGAAGTTTGTCCTGTCAGAGCGGGAGGGGGCGCTGAAGTACTTCAACAAGCAGGACGTGAGCATGACGAGGCTTTTTTTTATTCTCGCTCCCCTTCATGGACATGAGAGCTCATGCAAAACTCTTCTCGCTTCTGTCTCCTCTCGTCAAGGCCCGGGATCCGAAGGCGATGATGAAAATCGAAACCCTCAACGCCACCTTCCAGCCCGCCAAGATCGGGAACCCGTGCGGCCTGCAGATCACTTACCTGAAAGACAACAGCACAAGGAACATCTTCGTCTACCACAGCGACGCCAAGGTCACACCTTTTTAATGAGATGAATCTTCTGCCTCTGGAAACAATGTGTGACTTCAATTCTAAACAGAAACGCAAAATAAATATCAGGATGTAAGCCAGAGGTCATCAATCTCTGTAACCAGAAGAGGCCTTTTTGCTACTTTAACCAAAAATAAAATAGCTTTTGGGCCGCAAAACCTGCTTAATCTTCAAAATGACGCTCGTGAAGTTGGATTGTTATGATACATAAACTGGAGCTTTTGCTGCATTTAGAACATTTTATGACTACAACTGAGTTATTTCAGCATTTTTAGCTGAGTTCAGTCTCCCCCGTTTTTAGTGGATTCAGCTTTTGGAACTTTTTATTCATTTTAGTATGTCTATTTTGGGATTTTTTACCATTTTAGCCAACTTACTTCTACTTATCTTTTTGTTTGCATTTCAATTTTTATTTGTAAAAGACCTGTTTTTTGTTTATTATTATTATTATTAGTAGTAGTAGTAGTAGTAGTAGTAGTAGTATTAGTATTATTATTTACTTATTTGTTAATTTTAGCCATGTTTTACCTTTTCTTGACTGTAATCTCAATTTGTTTTATACTAGAGTTCGGTCCTTAAGTAAAACACAAATTTGATCTAAGAAACATTTTATTCACACATCATTTTGTGAAAAGCCACTACAGAAGGGCTGAAGGACCACTTTGCAGACCACTGGTCTCGATCATAAGAAGACTGAAGTAGGGGGAGTGGGTGAAATTATGAGAAGATGACCTCTCATCAACAGAGTTTGAATCCCACCCACACATGAGTGGATGAGGGTAAAAATAGAAAAGATGGCCAGAAATAACTGCTTAAGAGCAATAATGATGGGAACTGTACAAAGACTGAAAGAAGTCAATCCCCACTAAGATAGTTTAACCCCTTCTGCATCATCTCAGGAATGAATATAAGTTTTAGCAATGAGATGAGAGGACTGAAAGCACCTGTATTAAATACAAAATTATGCATTTTTAAAGTTATTTCGACTATAACACGGTGACCACTGATAGGTGAACACTTCTTCTGACATCTCAAAGCAACTGAATCAGGTCAATTTGATTTGGGCATGTGTCTTGGAAGAAGTGGCAAGTCCAAGTTGACCTGATTCAGTTATTCAGTTGCTTTGGTGGGCATTTAATTCTCCCGAGGGGTCCACATGTTCTACTTCATCTTGATATGACTATAATCTGTTATTAACAGGCTGTGTGCAACATCATAATTTGTTAAAAACTCATTCAGCATCAAGGATTTCTTTTACTATGAGCTCAATATCTTGTTGCAGTTGTAGTGTGTTGTGGAGTTATCGTTTCTCACTCACCCTTCACTCACTTATATTGCCCACATCTGTGGGTGAGATGAGGATTTGAGTGAATGATCAAAATCCACCAAACTGCAGCTCCAGTTGGGCTTTATTGCTCTGCAGTGGTCATTATCCATCTCAAGTGGTCCCGGGGTCAAGGGCAGGCGATGCTCACTGATGCATTAGCTCGCTAATTACAGCACTCGACGGATGTGCTGCTAACATCTCGGTGTGAGATACCACAGCACGGCTTCAGAGATCTGGTGAAGTCCGGTGTTTGTGTTTTTTTTTTTTTGGGGGGGGGGGGGGGGGCTGCAAAAAAGGGAAAGTGCGAAATATTAAGCAGGATATGAGTGATCAGTGTAAATGACTGAAGTCTTCAGTAGACTTTGTAGTGATCAATTATGTCAACCCCTTGAAAATTATGGGGGTTTTTTTGTTGCCTCTCCAGAGGAATATCATAGGATTTCAACAACTTTAGCCAACCTTGCTTTCTTCTTTGTCATGAGAGTAAAAGCTGTTAAAAGAATGCTTGCTAATGACTTTTTGTGCAATTTTACACAGATAATCCAATTGATACGCTTCTGTCATACATGCATGAAGCATCTTTTATATGTACAACCACACTAGCTACTTCTCTGTGTCAGATATCACCATTCAAATGTCTAGTGGAGTCTGTTATATGCCCCACGCCAATTATAACAAGCCATTTCAGCTTTCATTTCAGCCATTTCAGCACCAACAACTTTAATGGACTTTTTCATATGCAAATCATCTCAGTCAAGAAATATTGTGCATCTCTTAATGTGTTTAAACCTCCCATCATCAATATGTTCCCAAACTGTCTCCTGACGAATGTTTTGTTACTGCTGTGGTTGACAAATCTGGTTAATTTATCGTAAGTCTGACGAAAATAGCAATGCAGTGAGACTTAATCAAAAAGGAGAAGCTTAAGAGGAAGAAAGAGGGGGTATTAATAGCCTTATTGAGTGTAGTGGGGCTGCCCTCTCTGCTGGTGGAGCGCTGTTACTACAGCCTGTGACAGTGAAAGGTTCACCGGGTTCACTCCGTGTCACCTCCACAGTGGTTTTGTGGTGGAAGGTATCGACAGCGCTTCAGCATCCTCTCAGGCTCCAGCTTACCGTGTAGAAAATGTACCATCAATGCAATCGGGAGTGGGTTCACACACCCTTAAAACCCTTAAACTGCACACACATCCATAAAACGTGAATCCCAGCTTCATTTGTCTTTTTTTTTCTGATTGTAGGAGATGGTCGACTGGTTTAATGCGATTAGAGCAGCAAGGTTTCATTACCTGCAGGTCGCTTTCCCTGGAGCAAGTGACGAAGAGGTGAGCATGATGAGATGGATTTATAAAAAAAATATGCTACTAGTCAATCACAATTAGGACTGCATGATCTGAACATACCATACTGTGATTGAGTATTGTGATAAAGGTTTGATTCACATTCAAAACAAACAGGCCATCTGTCAACTATCTATTTCATACTATTGTCAACTATCAATAATAGTGCCCATTTTTGGCCTGACATGTTCAGATAACATTATTTCAGAGGAATTTATTGTTTTTTTGACAATTTCTTTCATTAATTTATGAATTACTGCCAGGAGAGACTTGTAAAAGAGATTATTAATCTCAGTGTGGTTCTCCTGACTCAATAAAGGTTAATGAAATTAATTCATTGCAACTGTCCATGTATTAAGTTTTTAAAATACCTTTATCACACATTTTTTGTGTATGAATCGCAATTTAGTACACATTTCCTTCATATTCAAAATGCTCTTTTTCATGTTAAATTTCATTCAATGAATACAGAGGGAATGCATGGAAACAATTTAATTGCAGCTTAAACATTCTTCTAGTATACATTTGCAATTAGATGTGCAACCGTGTAAATACCAATTATGTAATAACTTGACAATTATGTAATACAATAGTTAAAGGGATTTTACAACCATGATTTAATCCTCAGTGAATTAATGAATGAGTGAATATGACTTTGGTCTTATATTTATTATTATTATTTGTTATTTGTTGTTATTTAAATTTGTTTTTTGACTTTTTGAAAATATTTTTCTAATTTAAATTTTTTAAATACTTCAATTGTGTAATAACTTATGACAGTATTGGAATCAAATTTTACATCGAAGGTGCTATTACTTTGAAAAAAAGACACATTTATTACATTATTGGTTGTTACAAGGTCTTATCACAATGATTCGAAACATAAAATATTTAATTATTACAGCGTCAACATCAGAAGAGTCCACTTTTATATAAAACAAATGTGCTTTTAAATGTTTTATACATGCATTTCGATATGATTGTCTTTCTTTCGGCTCCAGCTCGTGCCCAAACTGACTCGCAACTTCATGAAGGAGGGCTTCATGGAGAAAACCGGGCCAAAGGTTTGTGCTCTACCTGCTCCACTGTGTATTAACACCTGTCTGAAGTGAAATTAGGATTAATGGTGTCCATTACGCTGCAGTTTCACGGGGCCTAAATTGCAGCAAACTGTCCACCGGTTGTACGGTATATTGCTTCCCAGAAATGCATTATCTCCATGGCAACAGGTTGAAGTGCTATAATTTGTGTCATTAGTCTGTGAGACGTTTCTCTGAGGAGTAGTTTGAAGTTGCTCTTGTCACATAGGAAGTGTATTAAAATTTTTATATTGAATAGAAATGCATGACATTTCTTACGATAACCCTAGATCTAGTATATCTAGTATATCTAGATCGAGTATTTTGAAGCTGTCCACTCTTGTTAAGTAAATCTGTGTAATGTGGTGACGTCTCATGGGGAGGGTTGAGACTTCAACCATCTCATTAGTGTCCAAGCTCAGTCCTGTGGGGATCACACGTCAGGTGTGTCAATGATCTTCAACTATTTACACAGTTTTACCTACTTCTCAATACAAATAAAACTGACTCTTTTTTTCTTCTTCTTTTTATTTTTTACTTTTTTGCCAGATTAGCCATTTTAGCTGTTTTTAAACAAATCTAAGCAAATAAAAAAATCTAGTGTTTCCACAAAAGCCTTTAAACTGTACGTTTGTTTGAAGTACTCTTTTTCTTTTTCTCAAATGTTCTTCATAATTTGACCATCTGCTGGGACGCAGCACACGGAGGGCTTCAAGAAGCGGTGGTTCACGATGGACGACAGGCGGCTCATGTATTTCAAAGATCCTCTGGTGAGAAGAGCCCACCTTCACCTCTTGGATCCCAGTGACGTCTCCTTCCTAGGTGGCTTTGTTTTTGTTTATCGGACTGCCGTGTGTGTGTGTGTGTGTGTGTGTGTGTGTGTGTGTGTGTGTGTGTGTGTGTGTGTGTGTGTGTGTGTGTGTGTGTGTGTGTGTGTGTGTGTGTGTGTGTGTGTGTGTGTGTGTGTGTGTGTGTGTGTGTGTGTGTGTGTGTGTGTGTGTGTGTGTGTGTGTCTGCTTCTCAGGACGCCTACGCCCGTGGCGAAGTGTTTATCGGTAGCAAGGAGAACAGCTACACCGTTTTATCCGGCCTGCCTCCGTCCACTCAGGGCCACCATTGGAGCCACGGCATCACCATCGTCACGCCGGACAGGAAGTTCCTTTTCGCCTGCGAGACCGAGGCCGAGCAGCGGGATTGGATCGCCGCGTTCCAGAGGGTCATCAACCGGCCAATGAGGCCGCAGGAATACGCAGGTTGTTAACTTCAAAATTTGAACGATCAGTAGAAAAACTACTAGTTGTCCTTGAAAACTGAAGTATCTGGAGAAAACGCCCACGCTATGCACCTCAAAAACATGTCATAATGTACTTCCATTGTTAATGCTAATAGCATATTGTTCGCTGCGCACGTGTGTGTGGGTTTTTATGACAAAAACATCCAACAGCGCCAACTCGTGGCCTGGCATGCTAATTACATCGTTTTCGAGGCATTGCCGTGTAAATGCAAAAAAGGATTGTGAGAAAGTAAGACAAAACCACTGGAAATCATTAACCGTTAAAAAACTATCTCATTAAAAAGTGTAGAAGGTGCTTGATCATCGAACTAGATGAAGACTCATTTCTCATTTCTTGCACTTTTGGAAACATAATTTAGAAGGTTCAAGCACAGGTTTGAGATGTTAACAATGACTATGAGACTATTTATTGGGAAAATTCAAGCACAGGGGCTGTCTTGTTGTTGCGATTCCTGCAAGGGTTTTGGAAAAATGTCGTGATAGTTTTGAGAACTCTCACTCTCTTCCTCTCGCCACTGAAAGACACCCTAACAGTAGTTGAGTTCCTCGGCTCTTTTGAAAATCTATTAAAAGGTTCTGGATTGAAAAACTCTTGAAACATAGAACAAATACCCGACAAGAACCTCCACGTCGTGCCACCGAGACTAAGGCCTGGAGTTATTCTCCTGTTTCTGACACACTGACGCAAAACCTCTTCTGGTACCAAACTGAATATCTTCTTGGCAGCAGGGGAACAAAACTGCGCTTTCATTCATCGTGACTTGTCCCTCCTCTTGTTGTGCCCATTTCCCCTGCAGTGGAGGCCCATTTTAAACACAAGCCCTGACGCCTGCTTCAGGACGGAGACTCAGCTGGACCGGGCCGGTCTCAATCGGGATCGGAGACGTTGAATCCTTGGCGGCTTTTGGGAGGGCGGGACGTGCCAGGATGTGTGAAGAACAACAAAAGGACTTCAGTGTTGTTTATGTGTTGAAATTAACTCTTTAAAAGGGACTCCGGGCCCCTTGTGGGCCGACACGAGGCCAAAGGCTCGATGATGTCATCACTACTGCGCCTACCAACCTTGTTGCTGTACATTTTCCCCGCCATGTCGCCCCCCCCCCTTTTTTTTTTGTCTCGTGAATGGTCCCTTCTGCCTGTAATCTAATGTAATTATGTAATCTAGAGTCATCCCACTGGTTGCTTAACGGATGTTAATTTATTGAATGTACAGTTTTGATGACAGTGGCTTACCTACTGTATGTGTGTGTGTGTGTGTGTGTGTGTGTGTGTGTGTGTGTGTGTGTGTGTGTGTGTGTGTGTGTGTGTGTGTGTGTGTGTGTGTGTGTGTGTGTGTTTTTCATGGCTGTGAGGTTGAGCCCCCCCTCCCCAACTCCCTCCTACTCCTACTCCTCCCGGTACAACCCGATATTTCCACCAAGTGCTGTTAACAACAAATATGCATACGAAACACACAGGCAAAAACTCTCAGTGAAAACCGTCGCTGTTAACCAGAGGTGGCCGACCGGAGGAGGAAAAAAAAAACAAACAAAAAAAAAAACCAACCTCAAACTGACAGCTGTTCTCTTTTATTTATTTGTACTGTTGACCATACATTGATCGAGGATTGTAACGTCTGTATGACGAATCTTGTCCGAGAGAACCCCGTCGTCGTGTTGACCCTCCAAACCAACAGTGAATGTTTGTTTCATGATGGAAATCCTAACATCAATACAGATGAAGCTGGAAACGAAGCAGCAGTGTGTGGGTTATGTAAATCACGCCGGGTCAACACGCCGAAAATCAACTGCCCACATGTGCAACCACACTTTATAAACCACCTTGTTTACGTACATACTCATCTGTGTGGGTTTTCATCAACTCACCACCACCAGCATACTGCAGTGATTTCACTTTTATCCAGCAGAGGGAGCATTTTCATGACAAATGTGAGAAAGGCTATTTAGACCGCTTCCACATATAGTGCCATAATAACCTTTGAATTTCAATTTTAAAGTGTTTATTTCAGTGTATACATGATGGAAATGTCTATATTTTCACACAAAACAGTTACTCCAATCCCAGCATAAAAATTATTTTAAAGACATCTTGTGCAAAATAAATCTTCTATGGCTGTTGCATTATGCATGTTTTTACAAGTTCACCCTGATATCATGGCTTTGAGGCTCATGCAAGTTTACTTGCAATGAGATAGATTTTTGGCTGGATTGGAGGCTCTTGCAGGCCTTATCTTTGATACCCCTGATTGAGAGAAAATGCAGATTCCTAACTACGGTATTCATAAAGATCTCATTAAGTTGGAATAAAGCGATCATAGAAATCTTTGACAACTTAAAGGAGTGTGAGAAATCAATAGTATTTTCATTTCTGTCTTCTGATGAGTCGATTGCTACAAAGAATTGTCTAGGCGATCATCATTGTGCTAATAGTCTCAAGAAAGAAAAAGAAAACGTATTATAACTTAACATTGTTGCACTCATGTTTTTATTCAAAAAAATATTCAGCTGTTGTTTACGAAAAATACATCTTGTAGTTAAATATGACAAAGTAAGCGAGGACCTCTTTTCCATTACAAACATTTATAGGAACAAAACGTGACCACAACTGTCAATCATTACACATTTTTACTGACGATCTTGACAGGCAAAAAGCAACAATCTGGATAAAGTCAGAAAAGTCAGTATCTCAAACAGCTTTTCTACTACGTTTTCCTCGCACTGGTGTAAATGTCACCTGACGGCCTCTCCCGGCTCTGTCAATGTGTCCTCTGTGTGTGGTTGGCAGACGCCTCACTGTGGACACACTCACACAGGAAGGGTTTAAAACAGGGTGCGACTTCTGCCCACCGCTGCTGTTTGTCCTGAAGATAATGTGGTCAGTGTGGTGCTGCAACCCATAGGAAATATTTACTAATGGTCAAGCTGTTTTTTCCCCCCTCCACACCAATTGCTGGATATAACAGGCTCAGCTCATTTTCACTACTAACCTTTTTTTTGCATTTTTTTTGCAGGAGGATTTGCCCCCATTTTCAATCAGCGAGCTTTATTGCTGACAAAAAAAAAAAAAAAAAAGGATCAATGATTTTAAATAGGCGCCACTGCCATACCATGATGTCAGGGTTGAAATGTCAACCTACATGTAGTTTTCACTTAACAAAGTGTCAAACTTTAAGGTTTCCCCATCTTATGGAGACACTCTTTGCAAGACCGTGAACAAATGATCTCTTATTTATAAATCCAAATATTGTCCTCGGAAATCTATTAACATCATCAATCTGAGTGTTTCGTGTCTGTCTTTATAGTTTTCATACATTTCAAGGCCTTGTGAGAGTCGTGTAGACCGGCTGCTCCCAGCCGGAGGGAGGACTGTGTGGAGGCGGCACCAAGGCCAGGCTGTTGATAAGCGGTGCTGCGTACGACCTGCGGGACGAGTGGAAGTACGGGTACTGATACAGGCTGGCAGGATAAGCGGAGAAAGCAGTGAAGATGCCTGAGCTCTGAAGGTCAGTGTACTCTGACAGACTGGCGGAGGAAGTTCCTGAGCCTGGGGCGGGACCCTCAGCTTGGTGCGATGGTGGGGGAGGAGTGGGAGAGGAGGTGTAGTGACCTGGGCTCAGCTGCTCAGTTTTAATATGAGGTCTTTGGCAGAAGTCCCGATGCGGCCCATTCGAGTCTCGATTAGAAGACGATGGCGACGTCCCGATCGGCGTCACATTGGAAGCCTTTGGGTCCCAACTCGAGATCCCATGAGGGTGACAAAGAGCACTGAGTGGGACGAATGACCCAGGATGGTTGCTGGTATCAGGTGGGGTGAGGACTGTGGCGCCATGGCTGTTTGGAGGCAGGTACTGGTCCAGCTCGTGGACGTCGAAGCCATCGATGGTGCCGATGACGTCGGTGCTGAGCTCCGAGATGTCCACGTTACTGAAATCGATGTTGTGACGGCTGGCGGGAAAAGGAGGAGCAGAACCGGAGATTGCATCAGAAGGCCGGCGGTCCTCGTGCTTCGGGCCGATGTGCGGCTCGGTTTTAGGAGTGGTGGGAGGCGTTGGGGGTCCGTGGGACTGACCTGGAATGTAAAACCAAGGCAATCCCAATTCAGTCAACATCCTTCAAATAATAAACTAGCTCACTACAAAGATGTGCCGCTGTAGTATATAATTCACATCACCTGTCCGGTCTGGATGGAAGTGGTGTTGCACCTCCCCCGGCTCGGTCTTATACAAGCCCTGCTGATGCTGAGGCACCAGCAGGGTTCTGCAGTCCGCCTGGCTCGGCTTGGTGTTCTTGCGTCTTCGGGGCTGATACTTGTAGTCCGGATAGTCCTTCTTGTGCTGCAGCCTGAGCCTCTCGGCCTCCTCCACAAAGGGACGCTTCTCGGCTTCCGAGAGAAGTCTGAGGAGGACAGGAAGGAGTTAATGGAGGGATTACACACCTTTACCTTCATTTCAAGTTTCCTCACCATGAGTGGTGAAACAAGTGTTTACAATTGTTAATACAGAGTGATGCTGTGATGTAAAGTAAATACTTGGTAAACATATTGAATTGCATGCTGCTGTCGGGTGTATTACATGACTACATGATACCACAGTTTGGACGAGGGACATTCAACCCATTTTAGTTCTGGGTCCACAAACAGTGCAATTTCATCATGACTGGGCTGGACCTGTATAAAGTTAAATAAAAACTTTTAAATTCAAGATTGAACATCTTTATTTGTTGTGGGGCAGAGTAGAAGTGATAACAATGTTTATATTTACACAAAATCAATAAATTACTATGGAAAATGACTAACTTCTGAACAAATAAAAAATAATGATACTTTCTGTTGTAGTAAACAGAAATGTAAAATAAACTGTTGATTGATGCAAATTTTTACCGTTTGCTTGGTGGTTTGGCGGGCCAGATTGGAGCCTTTTGCAGCTCGGTTTTGGCCCATGCGCCTTATCTTTATCATGCCTGATCTCGAGGAACAAAACAACTTTCAACTTTTAAAATGAGGACAGCACTATTGGGAGAGATTCAATTCAATATAAACCTGCAACTTTTTTAAAGTTTCATGAGAACATTGTTGCTTCTTTTGTTCTTTTTCAAGCAGGGTTCTTTGTTTGAACTACTTTACTTTTTACATGAAAAATAGAATCCAAGTAAAGTGAACTTAATGTTTTTTTCTGTCTCAGGAGCCTTATATCCTTTTGTATAAACTGGAGTTTGATAGATTGGTCGTACATCTTCCACCAATGAAGCAGTACTGCTGCCTCTTTGTGCATTTTCATTCTATCCATCTGCAACGCTTTGGAATGCTGATGGCGTATGGGAACTGTAGCATTTCATGTTTTGAAATACTGAATGAAGCACATAACACTTTTTTTTTTTTAAGAAGTAAAAATTTACCTCTCTTCTGATTTCTTTTTGATCTGTGTACTTTAAAAAAAATATTTTCTTTGAAATGTTTGTTGTTTGGCGGATTCCAGTCCGCCAAGCCTCTTGCAGGTCAGTGTTGGCCCACCAGCCTCATGTTTGACATCCCTGCTTTACCTGGATTTATTGCCTTAAAGCCCTACTTAAAAGTGTTTTCAACATATGAATAACTATTCTATAGTGTCATTTCTTGATCACTCTGGCCATGCCAGCTCCCTCACCTCCACAGTTTGCCCAGAGTCTTGCTGAGCTCCGCGTTGTGCAGATGTGGATACTGGTCCGCCAGCTTCCTTCGTGCCGCCTGCGCCCAAACCATGAACGCGTTCATGGGCCGCTTGACGTGCGGTTTAATCTTCTGGCCCCGCTCCCCTTGACCTGGCACCGGCAGCAGGGACCAGTCGTAGCCTTTCAGCACCTGCGACACAGCGTCCCGGATGCATGCGGAGAAGCGCTCGTCCTCCATGCGGCTCTCCGACCTGCGCGAAATCATTCCCGGCGCCTCCTGCGCCTCGGACCCCAAAGGTGAGGTCGGGGGCTCTGAATCCGACCGTGACGTGGACATGTCGCTCCCCGCCGGGCTGCACGGCTGCTCCGCCAATGACTTCTTCTCTTCTGTCATGTTTGGAATCACAGTGATCTACTGCGTGCTGAACTCCAGAGAAGCTCTCCAAATGCGTAAAGGCGCACGGCGGCTCAGAGGGAAGAAGAGAGCATCACCACGAAAACAAGTACACTCCCAGGTTTCTTGAGCTGAACTTTCCATTCCCTCTCACACACCCCTCCACTCCAGAGCCAGACAGCGTTTGAACCAACACTGAACAATTTCAACCTTTTTTTTTTAATGGATTTATGTCTCTCCTCCCATCGGCGCCCGACTGGCTTTGGCAAAACGTTTTTAACCTCGGAGTTTTTCCACACAGAGAAAACAGAACATCATCAACACTTTATATTGTCACAATAATGCGTGAAACTAATTTCTATTGAGGATTGGAATAAGGCAAAACTTCAGAAGAGTATCTGTATGAATATCTTCAAGTAATGCAACTTGATGCTGTACTTGCTGTAGCTATAGGCCGTTCAATTAATTCGCCAAACTTAATTGTTTTGTCTTTACCACCTTTAATGCAGGTTAGTGTTGTTCTTTGTATTCCTGCCTCCAAATGTATTAATATTACACAATAATAATGATGATAATATTACCAAAATTATTGAATTGGCTTGTAAATATAAAAATCAGCATCAACAACAACTACAAAATAATAATAATAATCATCATCATCATCATCATCATCATCATCATCATCATCATCATCATCATCCGGGTCATATGACAAAGTAAAATAATAACAATTACGTTCTATTATATAAGAACGTATTTTTTACTTTTATCCAAATCATTGAATAGGATTTTAAAGATAACAAAAGTTTATATAAAATATAAAATAAAATAAGAATGAAAAATATTTCCTGTGTCCAGCCCACTATCACGTGACCGGGACCTCCGAAAGTATGGCGGCCGGCGGGGAGAGTTCGGAGAGCCAGGTGAGGAAACGCCGTGTGGACAGCGGGGGGACCAAAGCGGACTGTGCACCGAGCTGCGATGGAAATGAAGCGGACTCGGGCGGAGAGGTGGAGAAGGACCGGCGGCTCCGGGAGCTTCGCCTCCAGCCCGGAACTTACTGGCTCACCCGCATCGTGCTGCTGCGCTCCGTCTCCTTTATTTACTGTGAGTCCCCACGCAGCGTCACGGCTTCACCGACGTTATTTCAAACGTATTTTAATCCATATTCTTAACAGTGTGTTCAGAAGTGATTCATCTGTATCTCTAAGTCTGCAACAACTTTAATGGGTCATTTTAAATTCCAGACATTCTCTGTTTACAGTAGATGGGTGCATGGGTAAGGTTGCCAGGTCTGACGAGTTCTCAATGAAAACCAGCATTCTGTCGAGAAGCTCATACAAGACTCACACGTCTTCACAAGACCACCTCCTAAACACACTAAGGTTCATAAGTAGAGTAAATAACAAGTCAAGACCAAGACGAGAGTATCCCAAGAACACATTTCTTAAGGACCACGACTGAGTCAAGACCAAGACCTTGAAAATGTGAATGTGATTGTTCTGGAGACCAAGTCCGTCCTTGAGTACCTGGGAAAACTTGGTCTCAAAAGATCATTGATGAACCAGTGCAAGAATACAAGGCCTCACAAGTAAATTCCATCCTCTCTTCTCTTCTCATAGTTGTGGCGTTCAGCGTTGCGTACAACCAGAACAAGCAGCTGATCGGCGAGCACGGCCTGATGCCCTGCAAAAGCTACCTGAACAGCGTCAAGCGTTACGTGGGAGGAAAGATCGGCGCGGCCGCCCTGGCCTACGCCCCGTCCGTCCTGTGGTTCCTGAGCTGGACTGACATGGATGCCAACCTGGACGGCGTGGCCCTGGCAGGCATGACGCTGTCCGGGTTTGTCCTGGTCACCGGGACGGCAAACATGCCGATCATGGCGGCGCTGTGGGTGCTCTACCACTCGCTGGTCAACGTCGGACAGCTGTGGTGAGTGTGATGGAAGGCAGCGGTTTCTCAACCTGAGATTCAGGACACTTGAGGTCACGGGAGGTCGTTCATGTTAGGAGGTTGTTAAAATTGGATTTACACACATAAAAAACAACAACAAAAAAAAACACTTTTTGGAAACAAGAGCAGACTGGGAAACTACTCTTTTTTTAAAAATCTTTGTGTGAGTGGGTGTGTCCAAAAGAATTTCCATGTTTCCATGGTGCTCGGAGCCACTGAAAACACAACGTTCTGAGAACCACTCCCAAGGTGGAACTTTTGAAAAAGGCCTCTCACTCAATCTCCATGGAAATGGGGGAAAAATGCAACTTTTTGAATATGCTTTAACTTTGTCTCCATGGAAATGGGAGACAATGCAACTGTTTGAACCCCCCCCCCCCAAAAAAAACCTTCCATATCTGTGGAGACAGGGAAAAACCTAATTCATGAATAAATATTTGAAAATTTACAGACTGTAGAAATGGGAAAACACAACTTTTAAAAAAACAATCATCTAATTGAAAATGAGAAAATGCTACTTTTTAAAGAACCCTGACTCCATCTCATTGGAAACGGAAAACGCTCCGACTCTCTGTGCAAATGTTAAAAATTCAACTTAAAAAAAAAAAAGTCTCCCTTGCAGTGGAAATGAGGGAAAATGCAACTCTTTGAAATGCTCCAACTCTGTCTCCATGGAAACGAAGGAAAATGCATTTTTAAGTTAATGTCAAACATTTCAACATTTAACTATAACTGTTGTTGGGCTCTTAAGTTGTTAAATTATGTAGCAATGCAACATGTAGCGACAAAAATAATGCTTAATAATACTTTTTCCAGTTTAAGTATAAAAGCACCAATTTGTAGCTTTAAAGAATGACTGGTGACCTGTGTTAGTTGTTTTTATTAAAGAGCTTGTGCATCTTCTGTTCCCTGTGCTCACAGACGGTTTTGTCTCATTCCAGGTATTCCTTTGGTAAGTGAACCTCGACTCACGCCAGCGAGGCTTCCTTTGTCTCTGCTTGAAAAGAAGACGTGGATTAAACACAAAGTAGTCATGTGAGATGAGTTTCTACATCAGTAATCATTTTGTAAAAGGAGCTTTGGCTTTATGGCTTCCTTTGCATTTGTGTGTTCTGGCTAAACGGACATCGTTTGACATATTTTTGTTTCCCTGCGATCCTGATAAGCATTATATATGAGATGTCTGGGTGGATTTTTTTTGTGCTCCTAATGTCACAGCGATGGTTTTTCAATTATTGATCATTTGTCACACTATTCTTTCATTTTTCAGTCTGTCCTTTTTGATTTGCAGAGCATGAGCATACTTCATGGAAACATTAGAAATCTGTATGTTACATTTGCCACATATTGTGAAGCACTGGTTCACACACACACACACACACTTCCGTGATTTCCATGGTCAATATATTGATTTACATTGACTAACTCTAAACTACTACTACACAATGACAGCCTTAACCCAAAACCTACTCAACTCTTTAAAGGAATCTCTACTGACTTGTCCAAAGTGATGCACACTCCTATGTTCGTAGAAGAGTGAGCACGTAGACACACTGTTCCTGTATATCATCAGCGTCACATCACGAATCACGAAGGAGCTTCCAGTTCTTGCCCTGATACCGCAGCATGCTGCCTGTGAGGTCTTGGAATCTGATATCAGCCACTTTCTTCAAAATATCTCCACCCGCCAAACCCAAACCCCAGATCTGAGCATTAAATGCTAATTGTGCAGTAATGCTTGCCGTGGGAATGGAGTTTATTAGTTCAAAGCATTGAGACATATGAGATCCATCCTGAACTATAAAAAAAAGAATGTTTTGTTGGAGTGGCTGCGGAGTCATGATATCTAAGTTTACCTGTTTGTGGCTGCTTATTGGATTAAAACATGGTCTGTGATCGAAGGAAGCTGCAACCATGAACCCAGAGAAGTCGTAGTGAAGACGGTATTAAGCAGAGGTTTGCTCATGAAGGGCTTCAGCCCAGATCAGTGGCTCGGTCAGTTATTGGTTAATGACACTTTGTAGTGAGAGACGCCAGCTCAATGTCTGTGGTCGGGAGCTGTGGCTTCTATTGCACTACATAGAAAGAAAAAAGATTGAGCCTTTTCTCTCTCTCCCTCCATCTTTCACTCTGGACCCACTCACAATCTGCAGACGAAGCTCGTCTGATTGTTTGAGTCTAGACTGAAAAACCAAATGCCGTTCTCTTTTTCTTTTTTTTCTTTCTTCCTGTTCAGGACATTAGTGGCAGACATCGCTCTCCTGCAGCCACATTAAATATAAATTCAAAGCTGCAAAATTGCATTTCACGAGATGAACTTGAATATAATTTTACTATACTAGCCGTATGACTCTAGCAGTGATAGTCCATAATTTTGGTCCAGACTGAAATGGATACCTCAACAAATACTGGACCAACTGGGTGCCTGAGATTTTAGTCCAAACCCCCACGGTTTCCAGAGGATGAATCCTGCTGTCTGCAGCGATCTTTAGAGGAGAGACATCTGAACCTCCTCAGAACATTTGGTACAGTCAGTTCTTGTTCTCCTGGAGCATAATCAATAATAACATTTTATTTTCTATACTGCGTTTCAGGACACTCATGTGACGATCCCGTTTCAATTTGTGAAGTTCAATCAAAATCCACATTAATCCAGAAGGTTCACCACAACACAAGAGTCGGCACACAAATGCAAAATATAAACATAAATACCAAATACAAAAGTGTAACATACGATTCCAAAAGCTAAAGGACTGCCGTTAAAGCCACAAAATAAACATGAAAGCTAAAACGCAATTGTGAAAGTTTAACCATAATCCTTTAAGCTAAAACACAATTGTTAAAGCCATAATTCAAATATATGGCCCTTGTATTAGTTCTCTGCGATATGTAATGTTTTTTTTAATCACACATGAGGGAGACAATTTAAAAAAATGAACACATGATTTGTATTAACACACATTGATAAAATACAATGAAAACTTACTGTTTTCTGTTGGAAATTCTGAATAAAATACATTTAAAAAAATCTGATTAATAGTTATAATTCAGATATTTCCTCTAAATAGAAGTGCTCTGTCACGGTTTCATCTTTCGATAAAGAAGAGGAATTTTAACAACATCTTGCCTCAGCAGCATATTCAGGATATTATTACTGTACCGGACAGCAACCTGTAATACTCCTCTGATACTTTGTTTAGTTTGTCCTCGTCTCATTTCTATCCACATCAGAATGATTTCTTATTCTGTGCCGCAGCAAGCTCCGGGAAATGTGTATCCCGTTATAACGCTGATTGTTTGCACAGGTTGGGAGAGCCAGCTGTTGGAGACGGGCTTCCTGGCCATCTTCCTGTGTCCGGTGTGGACTCTGTCCCGGTTCCCCCGCCAATGTCCCCCCTCGGTCATCTGCATCTGGACGTTCAGATGGCTCATTGTTCGCATCATGCTTGGAGCTGTGAGTACTCACAAAGATAGTTCACTTAAAAAAAAACAAATACATAATATTCTCTTCTCCTATTTATTGCCGGTACTTCACCAGCAGGTGGTTTAGGACGTCAAACACATTACAAGCTCGTAAACGAACCAGGATACAGGAATGTGACCGTTTCCCAACGGCAGAATTCCCTCGGGTCTCCGGGTGTTTGCCGTCCTGATTTTAGCCCGTGACTTTAGGGAGCCCAGCTCTGCTCTAAAACTCTCTGCCAGCGTTTTTTTTATTTTTTATTTGGTAAAGCCAAGCCAAATATACAATGGGCTAAACAACATGTCTGCTTGTTTGACAGTTTCCACCGGCAGGCTTCAGACCACCGAGCATGTTTTATCCGTCAGTCACTGCAGTTACCACAAGTGGAGCCGGAGTGTTTTTCAGGGTTCACTCCAGTCAATGATACATGAAGCCGCTGCAACGCCAAGGGCTTTGAAAACACCTCGGTGTTATTACAAGCAGAAACTGGAGAGCGATCGACTGATTACATTTTGTTAATAGGCCACATTTGTGATTGGTCATTGATAACACTGCAAAGTTGGGAGTGATTGTAAGTCAGTTCCCAGTTGTTTTCTTAGGAAAGTGTATCCAGATGTTAATCGTGGGGGGGGGGGGGGGGGGGACGAGTCACGGAGCAATTGTTGGAAGAAATCATATTGGTAGCGAACTTTGACGTCAATGTGGATTCCACCATCTGCACATGAATTCATTATGGATCATTGTGGGAAGAACGTTCTGATACAATAAGTCTATGTCCCAGTCATTTGGTGTAGTTGTCAAATTCTGCCTGCTGACTATGACGAGTCAGATTCCAACCTTGTTGACGTCGACTATCGTATGCCCTTTCACTTTAAACGTTGACGTATAAACATGAACTAAGACCTACAGCAGATAGGGAATGGATAGTTGTTCTCATAAGTTTTGCATAGCCTGCGTTGAAAATTGCATCAAAATTGGTAGAAATGTCATAAAACCAAAAATGTGCATTACCATTAATGTCTTTTCTGCTCCCTGCTTTGCTTGTGTCAGTATGGCTATGTCAAGTAAAAAAAAAAAAAAAAAAAGGGACATAATCTTAAAATTCAAAGAGCACCGTATGAAATCTGTGATAAGCTTGACCTTGTCTAAATGGGCACTTCCTGTAGTCTGAAGCCTGAACTTTCATCACGAGGCACGTGTTTGATCCGCGTTGAATTTATTACCAACGCCCACAACTGAAACGTTATATATGCGGGAGCAAATGTGGGAAATTATTACCGGTCACTTTGCCATGAAAACCAAGAAAGTATAGATTTAAAAGAGAAACAATAAGTCTTTCCCTTGTTTTTTTTTTTCCTCTTATATAAAACTGAACTTGTTCTTTTGATTGCGATTTAATTGGCTCATTAAAAAGCCGAGAACTTCCGTCATACCAGGCACAGCAGGTTGTCCAAACACAATCACAGCAACAAAAAAATGTCAGCAGACCATATGCTATGCTCAACAAGAGATTGACGCATTCGCTAATAAATGCATTAATTACCTGTGTGGGTGTCCTCATTAGCATGAGATGATGTGTGTGTTTTGTCTTCTTTTTTTTTTTTTATCATGTAGGTTGTGAGGGGAGAGGATATTAGGCTGCTCAGATGCCTTTTAATTTGCATGGCGGCAGCTTGTTTACACTGTGAGGGTAATCAGGCGTCGCCAAACTAATTGGATTTTAGCTGCCGCTCTGGTTCATTAACGGTGAAATACAGTAAATACTTTAAATAGGGAAGAGTCGGGAGCGGGACTTCCTAGTGCTGATTGATATGCAGCCTTTTAAACTCTTCTTTCTCTTTGCAAATACATCATGAGGTTAGCGGACCCCCCCGACTCCTATGCAAAGGAGGAATAATATTTTCGGGCTTCATTTTGAGAGGTTGCATTTACATGGGATATTTCAGCGGTGTGGTCATGTTTCTGTGGTTCCTCGTCATTTTGGTTTCTCTTCTAAGCAGTAATGTAGCCTCTGATGGCTCAGTCTAGTCAGTGTGGCTGAAGTCCACAGATAACAAGGACTTCCAACATCATCCAAGCCGAGTGAAAGTGAGGCAAGGCAGTTTTGATTTCTATACCACATTGCAGCAGCAATGTGATTCAAGTTGATTTACATAACCCCTTTCAGTACATTTAGTCAGTGCTTGTAATAGACTGTCGTCAGAGTGATGTAAATCTGTATGTCATCTGCACAGGGATGTTAACTAAATCTGCAGTAGTGGGCCAAAAATGCAGCCTTGGGGAACTCCATATATCATTTCTAAATAATAATCATCATAATAATACTTATTATTAGAATTGATTTTTTTTTGGAATGTATTGACTGCGTCGCTTTTTTGTTTAAAAAAAACAACAAAAAAAAAACTGCCCTTAGTATTGGCTTTAATACTAGGCTTTCAGTAATCGTGTTAGAAAACGGGTAATTTTCTTCACCACAAACCAAAATTGCCAAATCATAATTTAAAATTGGCACACTCGTCATGAAAGGTTTGACATTCTTTGCTTCACAGAGCTGGGTAAAATGTCTACATTCACATTCAGGATGACAAGGTATAATCCCGTACAAATAGAAGTCAAGGACATGGGACAGTTTATATGCTCAGCACAAAACTTAAACCATCAAAAGGTTAAAGTGTTAAAAGAAAATGTCCAACTGACTGAAGCACTTTGCTTAGCTGCTGTATTATGTACGAGCTGGAGGTGGGGAAGAGAGATTTGTGTCTGCGCCTGTCAGAATGCAGTAGTTGAAAATAAATAGGTGTCTTCGTTTTTTTTCCAGGTCTGAATGAAAGAGCGCTTGTTTGCATGACTGGACAGCTTTAATAAGTTGTATTTGGATGGTAAGTTGTTGGGACACCAAAGCTGGTGACTGGACATGGGAAACCAAGGCTACTATTAATGACATTAATGTCTGTGGAATCCATCAGAGTTCTTTAAGACTTGGAGTTGTTCATTTGACGGATATTTTCGGCCATCCAATAGCCAGGTCTTGACTGATATGTAGGCTTTCTGGGTCATCAGCTCAAAGAGACACGAGAGGTAACAGCTGTGTCTCATGAGATGAATAATAAGGTTGTAGTTCTGGGGGATGTGGCCCAGAAAAAGCATATATTAAGAATATAATTAGGCCTAAAACTGAACTTTGTTGTACTCCACAGGTTAGGAGGCATGCAATCGTTACTTTAAGAAGGGGTTTTTTCAGCACTATGTGAATCTTTTGAATGAGACAAATATCTCAAAAGTGTTATTTCGTCAGCAGATGGAAAGTATTATATATAAGATCCATGCTGAATGCGTAGCTGAGGGTCGAGGTTTGCTATACTAGGCAGTTCAAGTAGCCATGGATATAGATTTCCTTTTACCTTTTGTGAACTGAAATTGTTCTTCTTGTTAAGTGGATTCATTAATATTCAGTACATTACATGTTATTCATTCCGGTTTAAACCAGTGGCAGTACATTTCTGAATTGGACTGTACATTGTGCTGTTGGCAAGAACGTCATTATTATACTGTTGGGAATACTTTTCTTAATGAGAAGTGCTGGTATTTACAGGCCGTCTGGCATACGGCAAGAGTATAATGTGAGTTTAAATAAGGTCACGTTGCTGGGAGGGTGATGGTGTAGACTGGGAATTGGTAGATTAATATTGACTGTACCCCTACACATCTGGTGGGAAAACAACTTTAACGTATCAGGTGTCGTAGTGGTCATTGAAATGGAGGGTAAGAGAACAGTTTTTCCTTCTGTTTTAGCCGAAATCAACTGCCGAAAAATGTAAATTGAGCATATTTTATGTGATCTTACCAGTGCAAACTGTAGTTTAAAAATACCTGCTTGGCAACTTCAGAACAGAAGACTGATTCAGTAAACATGTTGGCAAAGTAAATAATTAACCAAACATTCAACAGAAATGGATGGAAGTCCAATATTGATTTTTCTTTAGCTGTTTTTGACAGACTTATAATACTGTTTTGCAGCTAAATGTAATTCTTTTTTAGCTTAATATTGACTGTATGACTACTGTTTGGTTGTTGTTGACCATGTACCCTCGAGCAGTGAAGCTCTAGGGTGCATGGGGGTTTATCCTCGGAGAAAAGTACAATATAAAGAATTTAAACAAAATGCTATTTATAAGCCTCCTTTACCACAAGAGTAATTCTTTGAAGATGCATTGTCGAAATTTGCTGTTACAATTGAGTGAATTCAAGGTTTATCTTATGTTTAACTGGTTTAATGAGGACAAACACCTTGACTGCTGAAGTTCTGAATGATTTCTTCATGATTCCTCGACCTAAACTCCCACTTTCGGCATTTGTTTCCAGGGCAAATCTTTTCTCGACAGTTGTTCGCTCAGTGGTTCGCCTCATGTCAAATGTATTCTCGTCCAAGTCGCGGTGTACCTGGACGCCTGGGCTTGTGGTTAGACCGCCAGTTGTTTTGCAATGGGCAAACTCACCCCGTTTTTTTGAGCACGTTTAACAGTTGTTTTCATTAAATCCTTGTGGCAATAAAGGTGATGGAGATTTCCATGTTATTACTTTTGACAGGAGAGGAAGTCGTGCACAAATTCCCACCGTCTTCTTCATATGTTTCTAAGGGCCCATAAGTTGTATTTCTCGTGAAATCCTGCAGAATTTATTGATATTGGCTTCCTTGTTCATTGTGGCTTTCCACACTGCAGTGGTTATTGTTGTAGATTAATTTATCAAACTGTGATTGATACCATTTCAAGATGTCCTGACCGATTTGAATCGTCCGGTGCCATCGTTGGCAGCTGAGCTCATAATTGGAGTGAAATGTCCTGCTTTCTTTTTTTTTTTAATGTGGTTAGAAAGGCAATTTCTTCGACATTCCATGCCAGCCACATGATGGTTTGGTGTGTCAGTATTGATGGTCTCCTGGATAGCGCATCGTTTACTTAGTTAATCAGTAAAAAAAAAAAAAAAAAAAGTTTTCTAGATTTTCTGCATTTCTGTCTGAACTTGAGTATAAGGACTTCTTTTTTCCAATTATTTTCTCAAGGAACCAAACTTGTAGAGCTTATGAAGCACAGCTATTTTCACGTTTTACAGTTGCAACTTATTTGACGGGATTGTCTTGCGGTCGGGCTCATGTCCTCTACAAGAGGACATTTATTGTTTCTCTGCCTTTTATTGAGCTCAGTTTTTGAACAAATGCAATTGTAACTCCAGTAATGTACATAATGCCCCGGCAATGTAACCGTCTGACCACTAAATACCAATTTTACGAGAGTTATCGGTCAGATTAAAGCAACGTCACTACTGGTGTACAGTTACAGGTGCTCAGGTTCATTCAATCAGTCACACTCACTGACAGTTTCCCTGCTAAATTCCTGTGAATCTGTAAGCTGTCGTGAGCATGTGGTCTAACAGATGTTCTCTCTCTATCTCTCTTTTTTTTTTTTTAGGGTCTGATTAAAATCAGAGGCGACAAATGCTGGCGAGATCTGACGTGCATGGATTACCACTACGAGGTACAGAAGACTACATATTTCTCTTTATATTTACAGTTTTCTGCTTCGGGACATGCAGAAATACTGCATAAAGTTCTTCAACGTACAAACAACTATATCGTTACCACAATACTTGACAGCATTATTCTTATACAGCAGAGCATTTCCTGAGACATGCCAGGGAATCTGGATTCGTCTGGTCCAGTCACACACGCTCAAAGCATCCGTGTTCCCGAATAACGGCAAGACGGGAGTGAACCCGAGACAGCCGGGGCAGCATATCACGCTAACTGCCGCTGTGGATTCCAATAACTCTCACACAGAGTGTTTGTTTTTCCCCCCTGTGGGAGTCTCAACCGCTCTGACCTACTCCGGAGCCGCAGGAGGGTCTGCCTCATGTATTCACCACAGGCAGGAGTAGAGCGACTCTGACGGCCGGAGGTGGCACTCTTACATCAGCAGAACATGCTAGAAATGGGGAAATGCCCCTTCCTGCCGGAGACGCATGAGGCATGGTGGGGTTAGTCGCATCCAAAACAGTCATAGGGCCTCGTTCACACCTATTTTTCAGATGTAGTAAATGCTTGTTCTTTATTAATCAATTAGCGTCAACTTCTCTCGGTAGCTCTTCCTGATCCTCAGTGCATCCTCTTAATAAATCAGCTTCCACATATTTGCATTTTTATACAGGCTAACTTAGATCAGGTCATTGAGAGTCTACGATTCATACTGATGTCCACAAAGTTTATTCTTCATAGAAGTTGCATTGCTTGATCAAAACTATAAACACAAACATGACAATAACACATTTGATTCATAAAAACAACAAAAAGCAATTCCCTGTGTTGGCGCTGCTGGTTGTTTTTGGAATGAAACCATACACACATGCACGCAGAGAACAATAGGGCTATAATACATGTCCCAAATATAATGCCTCCTATTATTACTGTTGCTCCCTTGTTAGTCTTCTAATTGCAAGGTCGCAGGTTCAATCCCTGATCTCTGATGTCGAGCACTTTGCATGGAAGCCATTTTTGTACGAGACCAAATGTGTCCAGCAACATAAAGCAATTTCACTACGTTAGCATGACATCATTTTCTAAGAAGAAATCTTAAATAAAAATTTAAAGGTCTGACTAGCAGGAATTTAGTTGAAAATTCTTAAATGTTTACTATCCTCTACTTGCATGCCCAGTTAGTTATAATGTATAAAAATAAAACCACACAGCTCCAACTAGTGGCAACCAGTTTTCAAGCGCAAACGTTTGTAATCATTTTGATTTCAATACTCAACAAAAATAAGTCTTTATTCACGGTGAGAGGACTGGATAATTGTGGGCTGAGTTTCTTTCTCACCTGGTCCAGCTCGAGCTGTCGACATCCCCAGAGTGGGGGCGGGTAGAACGTGGATTTACACTCCCACACACAGCACCGGAAGCCACTGGCGCCAGGTGAAGCCTTATTAACCCCCGCTGACACACTGCGCCCTTTCACATCCACGCGGGACCTGCAGCTTTTGCTCAATTCAGGCATAGTTGCCATTTTGTTGGTTCCCGGGTCTGTTTGTCTGTGGGGCAATGTGAGGTTGTTTGGTTGTCTGAGGTTACTGGCTTCATGCCCTCAGATTTCCAGAGCTGTTTTCAATAAGCTACCAGGTTTTTCTTTTTCTTTTTCTTTCCATAAACACAATGCGAGTACAGATGAGCAGGCCAGCAGACTTGTTTTCTTTTTAACCTCCGCCTATTTCTGAGCTATATTTACTTTCCTCCACCTTGCCTGACACTGTTTGGGCTATTTCACGGTTCGCAGGCCGCCACCTCACGCATCACACAAACAGTGCACGGCGCTGTGTGCAGCGTCAGAGTCGGCGCGTAGGTAGGGGTTGCCTTCATTTGAATAAAAGTTCCATCTTTATTTAGACATGGAAATGTTTCTCCCGTAAATTACTCTCATAAAAAAAGCCTTCAAACTAAGGGATATTTGCGGAAAAATAGATTACTTTGACGGGATTGTGCGGACAGGTTTCCCCCATGAATGTGTTATATTTATGTCAGGGCTTTCAGAATATCTCATGTAAATAAACATTTGTTTTCATTTAGATTTTATTTGCCTTCCACACTGATTTTCAACAAGTGTCTGATATCCATGCTCAAAACTCAGTCAGTCATAGCTTTTGAGGAATAGGGGGGGAAAGAAAAAACTTTTAAAAATAGAAAAAAAGGAGGGAAAATAGATTAAAGGAAGAGAAAGTAAAGGGAAAAATAAAGAAAAGAAAAAAAAATAAAAGAAAACGGAAAAAATATAAATTAAGAAAAAACTAATTTGGAAAGAAATTACAAATATAGCTAAAACTGCTCTAACATTGGGAAATGTACAGCATCTAGAAATGGCTAAAGAGGCTAAAATAGGCAACATGTATAAAATTGCTATATCGATGGGGGAAATTAAAAAAGTTGAAAATGGCCTCAAGAGCTAAAATTTTTTATTTTGGCATGTATCGCATTTGTTCTTTTGTATATTTTGGTTTTTAAAGTTTTTCCTATATTTCAGACGATACGCATGCTTTGCGGCTCCAGCAAAATTTTATTTGGTGGGAAATTGTGAAAGCGGCTCTTTTGATCAGAAAGGTTACAGACCGGTGATTCATGTGAACCTCCAGACCCAGCCGGTGCCCAACCCCATCTCGTACTACCTGCATCGCTCTCCGTGGTGGTTCCACCGCTTCGAGACGCTGTCCAACCACTTCGTAGAGCTCGTCGCCCCCTTCTTCACCTTCATGGGCAGGCGGATGTGCGCAGTGAACGGGGCCATCCAGGTCCTTTTCCAGGTAATGCAAACAGCTCACCACCACTGCACACTCAATGGTAACGAATCAGTGAATCGATGCATATCCACCCATTGAAGACTGTTCGTGCTTTGCACGAAAGACCAACCATGGCTGCTGTATGTGTCCACATTTTTGATCGTGGTTTAAATAGGTGCTGGAGTATTTCCTCAGATTATTTTCTTCTGAAACCAAGATTAATAAAGGAAACTAATATATCGGCTTGTATCTGCTGTATGAAATTACATTTTAAAAAAGATATCTCTTTACTTTGGATCATATTCATAGATTAATACCTCAAAATGTGATGTATTGATAATTGTCGTGACATGTGAGGCATATTTTTGTCTTGATTTGTTTCCATTTCTCAGTTGTTTGATATTTTGTTGGGCGTTGAGACTATATTTAACCGCCAATACATTTATTTATTCAAATGTTTTATTCGGCTGTCCTTTCCCTCTTGTTGAATTTGTGCCTTTTATTTTTTCACACTTCTTTGAATTTTCCACATTGCAGTACACAGCAAACGTAGTCGTGATGAGTTCACTGCTTTGGATGGACGCATCAGAATATTATTATCACATTAAACAGGTTGAACTGCTGATGTACTGGCAACTGTTATTGCATTTATCTGCATTAGACTAATTAAATTGGTGCAACATACACGGCAGCTGTTGGATCTCACGTCTCTTAATTGAATCCCCCCGTCTTCACAACATTTTCCCCTCCCAGGTGGTTTTGATCATCAGCGGCAATCTCAGCTTCCTGAACTGGCTTACCATCGTCCCCAGCTTGTCCTGTTTCGACGACGCGTCGCTCAGCTTCCTGTTCGGGTCTGGAGCGAGGAGGACGGTGCTGGAGATTCAGAACGCCGAAAAATCCGGTAGCAACGATAAACCGAGCAAAGGTATTGGTCGCACAGGAGAGGAAGTCATGGGAAATAACGGGGACTTGGTCAGTACATTTGGTTTATTGGGATTTAAAACAATGCAGCCTTCATTTTTTACAATGTGGTGAAGAGAATAACTGGTGTTTAAACCCATTATTGCCTTGAATATAAAACGTGACTCATGAGAGTTGTATAGACTATGGCTTCACTGGAGCGATGGACAAATTTAGAGCCCAATGCCTCTTTTGTGGTTAAAAAAGCAAAATAAACTAAACGGAATAATGAAAGTTTGAAACTGCAAGCTGAAGCAGCACCAGTCCACCAAATACCCCGAGACAGTGTGTAAACCCAAAGCACTCACACAAAATGAACTCATTATTATAGAATAGAACAAAGAAACTGTATTTAATAAATTGTGTGTCATGCGGTTCTCCGACATTTTTAGTAAATGTATGTGTGGTGAGGGAGGGGTCGCGGCGTTACAAATACAAATTTTCCATATTGATTCAGCAACAAATCTCTCTCTGGTCTTGCTATTTTATATACAAATATGAAAACCCAACTGTGACATTTCCTCATTATTCTTCAAAACATCAAAACAAAGCGAGGCAAGAAAATGCCCCGTCAAGTGAATGTAACTTCATCCAGTCCCTCGTCGTTTCTCTGTCAGGCATGTTGATTCGCCGGGTGGCGAACGCGTCTCTGGGCATCCTGATTGGCTGCCTGAGTGTCCCCGTGGTGATGAACCTGCTCAGCTCCAGACAGGTGATGAACACCTCCTTCGACCCGCTGCGCATCGTCAACACATATGGGGCTTTTGGAAGGTAAGGGGTCGTCATTTCGACTGAATTCTTTTGGATTGATGATTCACATTGTTTCTGAATATTTTCAGTCATTCAGTTAATATCTCAATTTCCTTGAGGACACAGATTTGTTGTTTTTACACATCTTGATTTAATGTAATAATACATGAAATATTAAACTACTCAACTGTGCAAACATGAAAAGAATCTAAATGCCACAATTATTCCTCATTAAGTTGTGCAAAAGTAAGATGAATGCAGGGTTTTTTGTCAGGATTTAATCTGGTTTCCGCCTGCTCTCTGAACGTCTCCGAGCAGCGTCACCAAAGAGCGAACAGAGGTGATTTTCCAGGGAACTCTGAGCGCAGATCCCAAAGACCCCGAGGCGGTTTGGGAGGAGTATCAGTTCCTGTGTAAGCCCGGAGACGTCTACCGGCGGCCGTGCTTCATCTCGCCGTACCACTACCGGCTGGACTGGCTCATGTGGTTCGCTGCCTTCCAGGTGAGACGCTGAGCTGCTGCAGACCCGCTGCAACAAGGAATCGACAACGTAAGAAAGTCTCACCTGGTTAGTGAGGAAAAAAAACCTAAAATGCTCAAGAAGGACATGCAAACTCAAAAAGCCTCCAGTCCTGAATAAATTCTGGAATCAAGATTGTTACATTTGGTTGTAATTATTAGATTTTTCTCAATTTCATCATAGAAAGAGAAACTTAAAAGTTTACATTTAAAGGTTATTATGGCAATGTTTTATCTGTCCAGCTCACTCAAGGTGGAATTTTGGCTGCAAGTGGCCCCTGAACTAGAATGTTGCACCCCTGTGGTAGGTGGAGAAAACTGTGTGACAGCAGGGGGCAGTAGTTCATTCATTAAGTGAACACACAAGTGAACTCTGAAAAAGAAAACTTAAAAACAACACATATATGCTTTACACCAGTGAATAAGATGCTTTATTTTCTCATCTACTTGTTTCATAAAAATAAAACAAAAACACATCTTTGGAATGGTCTGCCAAAATGTTTCTGTTAATCAATATTTCAAAAAAAACAAAAGATAATCAAATTTTACTCCCACAACAAAACAAATTCTAGGATTTTATTCAGAGTTTTTCAACATGCATGTAAAAGAAAGATCTGAAAATAGCCTAAAACAGTGATTTCTAACTAATTATAACCAGTGGTCTAAATGGTATAGGCTTAAGTTCTTCTCATAGTTCCTATTTTTAATTCTTTTTTTTGTGTATTTTGTTTGCTGTCAGTCAAAACACATTAATGGAGGTTTACTATAGCTGGATTATCTCGCTATACAGTGACATCTCGTGGTCCCTTTTGGTGTGTGCAGCCATATTTTCATGTACAAGTGGCATGACCACGCAAACGACTTACTTTGGCGTTCAGGTTAAGGCATTTTCTAACATGCTTGCATCTCTTCCATAGACCTATGAACAGAGTGAGTTTGTGATCCACATCGCGGGACGCCTGCTGTCCAACGACAGCACTGTGCTCTCACTGCTCCACCACGACCCCTTCCAGGGCAGGGAGCCTCCCAGGTAACAGAGCGCACTCTGAAGAATGGAGCAGGAAATGTGTGTACATGTTTTCCCACGAATACCTTTTAAAAACATTTGTGAGAGAAAACGAAGAAGTATGTCTGAAATGTGCTGCTTTAACAGGTGAGACATCTCGGAAGTTAAGTGCGTAGGGTAAAATGGAAGGATTTTGAAATACAGTGATTTGTTTACAACTGTATTTACAATTGTGAATCAACCCCCCAAAAAATTGATGGAAAGTAAAGCGATAATATGAGCTGTCTGATATGAATCTGTGGACAAAACTAATCAAAATAAAGGACGTTTAACCTGAACGTAAGAAAATGGGTCAAAAAAAAAAAAGTCCATTGATCTGTGTGATCTTGATATGTGTTTCCATAAAGTTTTGCATTTACAATACAACGTTTTGAAAAAGACACCCGTTTACATGACAACTGCAGAAATGCTGCAAACAATGTAGTGAGCATGTAGAGCCACAAGATGGTGCCGTTAGTTGTTTTTCACATGAATAAAAAAGCCTTTTCCAAAAAAAATGGGAGTGAAAGTGGAACCATATAGTGGAATTAAAGTGTCGTCGTCTGGTCGCCCTGGCAGGTGGGTTCGAGGAGAACATTTCATCTACAAGTTCAGCCAGCCCGGCAGTGCCAGCGCAGCTCAAGGCAAGTGGTGGCTGAGGAAACGCATCGGGGCGTACTTCCCCGCCGTGGACCTGCAGGGACTCAGGGGCTACTTCCAGTCCAGGAACTGGCCCCACCCACACATACCAACAAAGACTCAGTGAACGACTCCATCATCTCAGGGGGTGAGAACAATCAAGAGGCTCTGGAAGGAGGTCGATTTTACTGGTTTGGGTACAAACCAAATGCAAGGCCTCGGGCTTTGCAGGAACTGCCAGATGAACTCATTCATGAAATGAAACGTATCAGCCAACTGTCAGGAGATTTCCAGTCAAATCATCATTTGTATCTGATTAAACGTCAGTAAATGTTCTGAACTGAAAGTGATTGAAATGTGTATATTAAACTGCATCTGTCCATTTGGATCAAAGCTCCAGTGTTCCGTTACATGTGTCTTGTTGATTCTTTTTTTTTATTTATTTCAAGTTTTAATGATGGATAAGATTTAAGTCAAGCTGAACATTTGACCTATTTTGTAAACGGTCTGCGTCCTTCTCTTGATAGAGCCAGATGCAGTTTGGCAACATTTTTTACAAAAGCAATCGAATCACAGACTCCACAAATGGGCAAGTCACATCTGCCCAAACAGGAAGCTTGCAAATATTGCCTTGTGTTCAAACATTTTGTGTTGGGGTTTGATTCTCCATGTCGGACCAAATGAAATTCTTCACCGTCATTGTGAACGCATGAAAGGCGAGTTCTTCCAGTAAACACACAATAGCCAGAAGGTGGTGCTGCTCTACAGGTTATGGAAACATCCTGCAATTTGGCGCTTTACTCTTTAAAGTGAAACAACCTGCATTCATTCGTGTAGGCCCAGCAGTGATAGAGTAATCACCAATAACAACCTTGTTTTCTTTACCCTTGAAGAACACAGACAATCCTTTATTGATTTAAAAACACTGTGGTTGGTTTGTCCATTAGATAAACCCTGTGTCAGTGCAGTGCTGCGGTGGAATTGTTAGAATGATTGCATCAAAGCCCTGAACTTGTTTCTTAAAAGACGATCGAGTTGAATATGAAGCGTTTAACCTCGTGGATCGTTTCATAACTCATTGGGTTAATTGGTAACATATCTTGGGAACAGCAAGACTGCCTCAGCAAACAATTCTCTATGCAAGATTGCAAAGTCGTAGATTTCATCAGGAGTGTTTCTTAATCCTTTATCCTCACGTGGCACTGGCCTCCACACGATTCATGAGTCGTTATCAGACGTCTGCAGGGTTTGGGGAGGGGGAAAAAAAGACCGGGCTGGAAAACCAATATCGGACGGCTGTCATCTCCAGGCCCTTCGGCTGCGCTGCTTTAAAACCCGACGTGATTCTGTGGTAGAATCTGATGAGAAAGTTCAGCAGCACTTACAAAAAACCTTTGTCTCCACAAGCGGTCTGTGCTTCTTCGCAATGTCATGAAAACGATCATTCAGACTGAGGAACCGCACGGAAACGGAATCCTGAAAAGCCACCGCTGAGCTCGTCTGTTGTTTTTTTTTTTTCAACTTTTGTCTTGCAGGTTGTATATTAGCTTAGTTACTTCAGGATATGTTGTGATGTCAGAATATCAGTTTACTCAGTATTGGTATTGTGGCTTTTGTGGTGACGGTAGTATTGGTTTTGTGACTTTTGTTGATGTTTGATGACCTTTGTAGTTGTGTTGACGGTTTTGCATGTATTGTGACCGTTGGTTGAGGTGTTATGAGTTTTTTTTATCTGTGTTGTGACTTTAGCTTTTGTGGTGTGAATTTTGTGTTTGTGTTTTAGCTTTGTTGTTTATGTTCTGGCTATTTCATTTGCGTTATTGATTTTATATTCACAGTCTATTTCATTCATGTTGCGTGTTCTTACCATTTTAGTGTTATTCATGTATTTGCATTGTCACTTGCATACAAAGTCTCATCTATGTTGTCTTGTTCATTTCTGACGTGACTTTTACATTTCAGGGGCCCTTCTGGACCACTGTGGACTCCACAATACTCTCTTGGATGAAGCAGGTGTAAAAGATAAATAGATAATACTTCAGAATATTACACTAATTGATTAGATTATGTGGTGAATAATCTCCCTCTAAATGAAGTCACTGGTATTCAATGGGCCAGCAGGAGCCAGATAAGGTCTCCAGCAGCACATTCAGTCGGTGTGACTGCAGGTGGTAACGTTCGTCATTGGTACCCCCCATGTTGTTTGCGGCTCATTGGTTTTGACAGTGCACCACTCACGCAGCATGGGTATTTTTAATAGCCTCCTCATCAAACACATCTGCATCCCGTTTCCACTCCCTCCTCTGGACCACAGACAGAATAACCCCCCCCCCCCCCTCCTGAATCAGTCCTGAAAGCCTTCTCTTGCCGTTTTCTCAGAATGTTAAGTCAAGACTTGCGAGGCCGTTGGTTTCTGTCACTCTGATTGTGTAACACAGTGGGGATTTGATACAGATGAATCTCCTCGGCCACTGTTTGACATTTCCCTGTTGTCCTGTGATATAATATTACAGTGGAGGCGGCGGTGGCAATAAGCCTAAAAGAGTAGGAATGACCAAGAATTGGGGTGGGGGAGGGCCGGGTGTCGGTTCGATTTCCTGCCGGGACTATCTACACAGGAGAATGAATCACATCACTTCGATATTAAGTTATGGTTGCGAGCGGAGTAAGTGCGGAGGTGTTTCAATTAAATTAGCTTGGGGAAGAACTTGATGCTCAGCTAATCTTCTCAAAATAAGTGCATACACACACACACACACACACACTCCCTCCATACGTCCCTTCAGATGAATCACCGGTGTAGTGGACAGATCGTCCTTTGTTCATGTTTACATTAAAAAAGAAAAAAGACGCAGGATAATAGCTTCTGTATGGAACTATAGAATCTGAAGAAAAATGAGTCATGTGGCGTGTTCATACAGCCTGCAGCACATGACGCTTTCTCTTATATACAGAGACTGTAACTTCCAATTTGAGAATCATGATTATTTTAAGAGGATTCTTTTCGTAATAAGGTGGTTCGACTTTTCATTTATTCTCGGATTGCAGTGTTGATCAAATCCTCTCATGTACCACCTTTATTATCGAGCTAAAACAATCTTTAAACGGCGTTGGCATTCATTTAAAATGTATTTCTCAGACATTTTTTCCAATTTTCTGTGAGATATCGAGCATACCAATGGTGGATGTCGATATTAGTGTTGAAGTAGCTCCTTCAAGGACCGACTTTACGACTTTAAGTGCCTTTAGCAGGTTTTCACAAGATATCTGCTGTACTACAGTTCTGTCTACACTTATATTAAAAAGGAACATTGCATTATTTATAATCCTCATGGAACACTTAAAAAAAACAGCCTTTATAATGTCTTCTCATTGACGTCTACGCATTGGGCTACAGGTATGGGTGCCTAATGTTAGCATGCTCACCAACTATCTCCCAATCTGTTCAGTCCCGTAAAACCAGAAGCAATGCTTCAATATGATTAATGTGCATTGCTGGTTTATCAATCCAACAAACTGTATGACGGCACACTTCCAGGCTACATTTACCTCGCATTAGGGTCTATATAATTAACTGTCAGAAATGCTGAATGGCAGACCTATTGAGTCATCCCTCCTCCATGTTTGCTTGCTGCTGCCTAGTTTTAGTCTATATTGAGCTCATTTATTGTGTGCTCTCAAAGCAAATGCATGGTTATAATATGTGTGTGATAAAAGGCAGGAAGCAACTGTGACTTTCGCCCAGAAAACCTCTGACGAAATGCTTTCAAGTCTTAATGGTATGACTTGAGAAATGTTGCATGTTTGCAATTTTATATCGTGCTTTAAAAGACACACACACACACACACACACACACACACACACACACACACACACACACACACACACACACACACACACACACACACACACACACACACACACACACACACACACACACACTTAAGGTGCTTTAAGTGATGTAAAATGAGTATTATTTTGCATCTTCTCCTTGCTATTTCTCAAGTGTGGTAAATTTAAAGGTAAATCATAGCATGGTGTAAATTGGAAGATAATACAAATGAGAGTTTTTAGTTTTTTATGGGCGATTTGAAGACTTATTAAATGGTCATTTGTGTTTACTTCATTAGTCTAATGAGCTTTTTGTATCTGGGACTAATGTCAAGGTTCATCAGTCTAAGGCATCGTTTACACAACAGTGGTGCTCGGCGCCACTGGAAATGCCACGGCTCCATCCGAAAATACTCCATCTCCATAGAAACGAGGGAAAACGTAACTTTTAGAAAATGCTCTGACTGTTCTTGTACAGCATGGACTCAGTCCATATTCTCCTTGGACTTTGTAATTTTATAGTTGAGTCACCGTAGTAGCAATGTTTACAGCAAATTATTCTCTCAAGCACAACAGCAGCAACTAGTGGCCCTACAGGTAAATTACAAAGCTTTCAAAAAAGTTGCCTTGTAAAAGTGAAACTTTGCACCTTCACTTGAAATGTAATTGTTTTACTTGTCACGTAAACAAGATCTTCATGCTGTTTCGTGTACTTTTTTCTCTGAAAGTCGCAGGTGGTCCTTGCAGCCTTTCAGACTCTGGGATCTGTGAGGCAGCTTGTAAAGACGAGGCTTTGCTTTCCTTTTTCACGCACGCATGCACACACACACACACTTTCAGACTCGATGTTGCACCAGCCTGGAGTCCAGTGTAATGCAGGCAGCTCCTCGGTTCACAAGTTCAGCAGTCGTGCAGCATGACACCGTGTAAAATACGGGACTTTGTGTTGTGCCCAGGGTAGTTACATCAGCGTGTGCTCTCTCCGCGTGGCCAGCAGGTCTGTGCTTTGTAAAAAAAAGCTTTCGGGATTCATAGTTGCTTTCAGTGCAGCAAGGAAAAAAACAGAAATTTGCTCCACTTCAGTGGCTCCAGGTAAATGTGAGTGACATCCCACGATGCTTTCGCTGAGCCTCGGTGCCGGCCTGTATTGGATGAAATTGCAGAGTCAGGCAGGGTCGCACACACTTTTTCACACAGGACGGCGGGGAAGCGAGGCCGTGTGTTGGCATCAAAATCAAACGCTGAAACCTCAGGTGTCAGACGTCAACACTATTTATTTTTTTTTTTTAAGTTCTGATGTGGAGATCTGTAAAGGGTGGGAAAATGGCAAAAGTAAAGCTTAGAAAATACGTCAATCAAGTGAAAGTGTCCCAACATACATAATTCAGGGGGCTTTTAGACAAAGAAAGCATAAACGAGCCCTTCGCTTCCACAACTCAACTTTCTCATGTTTTATTGTAGGGCACAGCGACCCAACCATATGAAGATGTAACACAAATCTGATGACCTGCAGGCCCCATGCAGCCTCTGTATGTCTTCTTTCTGGCCTGAAAGATGGTTTCCCAAACTGGTCACGCTTATTTACTCACATTTCATTTGCAAAGATTCTTTAGTAGTTGTTAAACTGAATATATGTAATTAAATATGTGCATCATTGTTGATTTAATAAACTTGATGTGCAGATATTTAGTTGGTTATTGATGTTAAACTGCATTTTGTGTATATGTTTTCTCATCTGATTTTTCTTTCTTGTGTGTGTACATATATATTCAAATACAATTATCTTATTACTTATTTCTTGCATCTGAAGCCTCTTTGCATGCACATCCGCCCAAAAAAATCAACAAATTTCCCTGCTGTTGAACTAATAAAAGAACATTTAATCTAATTGTGATCAACTTGACTGAAATAACAATGGTGGTAATTTTTTATTTTATTTAATTTGCATTGCCGCAACATGGATTATATGTTAATTATCTGTGACTGTAATACATTGCGTTTCCATGTGCCAAAAGTGTCCAAAAGAGGATTGTGCCTTTGGCTCTAGTTCTCTGAGGACCCTGAGTTTGAGAAAAATAATAATAGATGGATGGGTCGATTTCTGAATCTGTTTCACACAGACTCAAAAACAATGTTATGATTATCCAGATTTCAACTGATGCTTATGTTCAACACATTAGGAGAAGTGTGGGATTGTTTTTGGTGGATTTCCGGTTTGAACGCGCCGTAACAACAACAACCTGCCTCCAACAGGAGGGAAAGAAAGAGAGGGTGGGAGAGAGAGAGAGAGAGAGGGAAAGCTGTTTACACAGACCTGCAGATTTATAGTCATCCAGCTTCACTCTCTCGGGACAACAGCTGCTTCTCGTTCCAGCCACTTCTCCTCTCCTCGATTCACGCTTTTACGCACAGGCATGATTTTGACGCACAGGTGAACGAACTTCCTTTCGCCTCCGCGACCACAACCAAAGGCAGAAAAAGAAAGAAGAAAAGAAAAGAAAGTGCCACTGAAAGCAAAGCATCTCCACACAGTCCTTCTCCTCCGATCAGGTCCAGCATGTCCAGGAAGAAGGCGCTGAAGGGCAAAGGCGGCTCCAAGAGCCCCAAGGCGTCTCCGAGCAGCGGGAGGACGGGGAAGGGGCTTGCCGCCGCCGCCGCTCCCTCCTCCGGACTGGTTTATCCGAGCAGACCGTCCATCAGCAACAGCGGGGAGTTTTATGACATCGCCTTCAAGGTGAGCTGAATCTTCCACCTGCTCGGTTGAGCCACAGAAACCAGACTCGGTGCGAGCCAGATGGCACAAGAAGTACGCACATAACCCACGGCCATGTGTCTTTTCGTCCAACGTTTGGTGAAAAGTCTTTCTCATTAAATTTGCAATAGTATTGAGACGTCTATCGTGATTGCATCTGCGGGAATAAAGACAGATTTCAAGTAGAAAACAGTGTATCTTTGCTGTGCACGTGGGTTTTTCCAAGCGATTTGTAACATATGGTAATTCGTTTGTGTCATGTAATTTATCAAAACGAGCAATAATGTTTAGTTTTATTCCAAATATGGAAGTAGCTGACTACAAATACTCACACCAATGTGAAAAAAGTTACATTTAAAGGCTTAGGATTCTAAACTTATTGCGCACCGTGTCATTTGTGCGCAATTTTCTGTCAATATTAAAATATTTCCGTTGCCAAACTGAGATTTATTTACCATACTGTGTCTTTATATCAATTATTATTTTGTTATTGATCTTCAGAGATTGGCACATTTAATTCAACATACACTTTCTTGAGAGATGTGTTAGGGATAAGAAGTATTTAGCTTATTTTGATGGTGATTCTTAGACCAATTATAACACAATTCTCATTATATCATACTAAAATTAACATACCTTTGTTTGAAATGATGCATTCATATACAGTATTCATGATTTTGTGTCTGCGTGTGCGATTAAATATTTTATTTCGGAAAAACATTCATTCAAGTTTAAATTGTAACATCAGCTGAAAATAGTTCAACTTAACCACAAACAGCATGTTTGATTATGTTGAGTAAAAATTTCAACACAAGCACAGGTTTCCAAGCTCAGGTTGGAGGCACCTGAGGGGGGCGCTAAAGATCAAATGTTGAGTTTGTTTTGCTGTGAAGAAGAGCAGAGGCTCCAACTGGCTTCTTTCAACCCAGTTTGATCTCTAATGTATTTGGCTGGGAAACAACAGTATTATAACCTATAAATACAAACAGCTTTTTGTTTTGAAACAATAAATACAAGTATATGTAGGAAAATGTTCATATTTAATACAGAGAGGAAAGATCTCAAGTTGCCTTCCTATACTGTTTCTCTTCAGACTCTTGTTTCCTCTTAGCTTCTGTTAATACGATATTTGGTGTGAAAATAAATAGTTTCTTTCAGAAATTATTCTCGTTGACACTGAAGCACCAGAAACGATGTAGAAAACGATGTAGTTCAAATGCCAGGCCACGAGTTGGTGCTGTTTCTTGTTTTAGTATTGAAACCACACACATACATGCCTGCAGAGAACAGTAAGGTTGCTATTACAGTAACTCTCAGCTATAAAACTACAAAGTCCCAGGAGAATATGGACTGGCAGTCATGACACTCTGGAGGCCGGCCTTGTTGTTGTTGTCCATTTACCCGCCGTTTCCACGGAGACAGAGCATTTTCTGAAAAGTTCTACCTTGGGAGCTGTTTTAAAAGATTAGCATTTTCAGTGTCTCAGAGTAGAGTTGTTGGTGTAAACAAACCCTCAAAACAGAACAACAGTTGTCCATTGTCACTTCCAGGATTTCTGTAGACTTTAGAATGAATGTTTTGGAAATGCTTCTCGTGTTATGACGCTCCTTTAAGGATATTTCAGTATTAACAAGGCAGGGGCGGTCCCTACCTTTGGCTCTTCTTTTAAGCTTAAATGGTAACAGACATATTGGACAATTTTTTTTAATGCAGTGATAGTGGTCTGATAATTCATTTTTAAATAATTTTAGGTTTTTTTCTTATGCTACATCAACGAGGGCAGTTCAGCACAAATCCCCCCCCAAATAATTGCACGTCTTCACGATGTTATTGAAAGTGGAATCACTCCTTTATGTAAACAACCAATCAGACTAGAATTGGACTAAATATTCTCCGTGCCCAGTCTCACTTGTTGCTAACTTTCAAGCTCGCTCTTTTCAACACTCATTCCTGTATCTCACTATATGAACTCGCTGGATGTCTATTTCCCCCCGCCCCCCCCCTCCAGTTTTGTCAATACACAACGATCCAACTGACCAGTGATGTGGCGGTACTATTTCCCGACACATGCTGACCGTGACTTGTGTCTGATTTTTTTAGTTTTATTTTTGTGATTTTTAAATATTTGAGTTTCTTTTTCATGTTAAAATATTGCAGCATATATGGAAGGATGGCAAAAGTTCCTTTTTTTTGTGAATGTAATTCTGGCACCCACCACTAGGTAGGCTCAAAATTTGCCTCGCGAGGGTTTCCTTCAGTTCTGCAGTGCTAATCTTTTGGCAATGAGCACTGTTGCTATTTATTAAAGTTGTATTATGAGCTCCACTTTTTAGATATTAGAGAGGGGCCAATGCCCTTTTTGAGGCGGAGACGAGGCTCTGTGTATTTGCGTAGGTTTAAAAAAAAAAAAAAATCAGATTTCCATTTTGTCTTCCTAAAATCATGTGGATAACACCTAAAATTCTCATTTAGAATCTCTCTTTATATGGCTGAAAATGCTGAAATTCTAACATCTTAGCTCCACCCTTCGTTTAACCCACATATACTAACTCTGCGAACAAAACTTGATTCATTCTCATTTTATACGTAGAAGCTTGTTATAGCTTTTACAACATCGTCTTCCACAGGGTCCTCAATGTTTTTTGAGTTTTGTAATTAATGTTTTCTTCTCGTTTTTTTGGGTGTATTCCTACAGCGGTGGTACAGCACCAGTCCAGGCCTGTTCTGATTTCATTTAGAGGCAATTCAAGGAAAATGGGTTGGAAAACGAGTCTTAAATGTAACCGAATAAGCTTTTTTTTTTTTGCTCTCACATGCCCATCCTAAGTTGCAGACTAAATTAAATACTCGAGGAAAACTAATAACACGATGCGCAAAAATAAAAGTTAATTTCAGGCTTATTTCCCCAAAGAAGCATTTTGCTTTCCTCATGTTTGGCTCCCCAAACTCCACCAACATGTATGAAATTGTGTTCAATTTCCCCCATGGTTTTTTTTTTTTTTAGAAGTTTGGGAACACAAGCATTTAAGGGGTGTGTGTGTGTTTGTGAAAAGGGTTCTGGTTATTTAAGAGAACAATTATCAGAAGTGTCGACAGACAAACTACAATAATAGGAGCTTTTTAGGCAAAACCTCAGCGAGCAGCTTTTTGGTTAAAGAGTAATTCCTCTGATGAACGGCAGGTGATTTCTTTTTGGTGAAATTAACGGTCCAACACTGTGAATTAACTTCATACAAGACGTTTTCATTGGACAAGTTCCAGTCTTAAAAATTGTGTTTTTTTGTTGCTCCATGTCAGCTAAATGGGATGAACTTCAGTTTTTGGTCCTGACCACTCGATGAACCAGATTCTCTTCTTCCTCGTGTCTTTTTTTTTTTTTCTCCATTTCTTATCAGATACTGTTTGGGACAAGGGTGCTCCAAACAAGCATCTGAAGCCTTTGAGCAGCTTGTAAGCAACATCCAGCAATTGTGGCTGACTTGCAAAATACCAGAGTCACCGTTCATTACGGTCACCTGACCTCCGACCGGCTCAGTCAAGTGCCAGCCACGTCTCTCGAGTCGGTCTCTGCTCGGCAACCGTTTTCCACTTTGGCCAAATGGCCCTGAACTGGTAAGACGGAGAGACCACAGATGCCTCATTGCGTTCTGGAGCACGGTTGGTGCTGCCGCCATATTGGATGGCGGTCAGCCAAGCAACAAAGAAGGATGTTTGTATTTACTGCGTCCTGCGGCTGTAATAACCAACACAACATACAAAATTACAAGGCACAATTGACTTTGTACTGTCATTTAGGGGGTGTTTGGCCTTTACCAAAATTATATTACTCTAATTTATGATATTTGGCCACTTACAGAATGCCAGAGAGCCAGCAGCAAGACGAGATTGAGATGAGCAACAACTATCAAATCAGAATTTTTTTTCCATCATGTAAACCATAAGCAAGATGGTCATGTAAAGTTATATTCTAGTTTCTGTCCACACTGAATTTAGTCATCTGGTCTGATGATAGGGATGTCATAAAAATTGATTGTGGAGCTCATAAAGAAACACAATTTGGAGTCGAAAACCATCATTTAATGCTTGTAGTGTCTGTGTTTCACAATCTGAGGCTGCACAGTAATGTCATATTAAATTGCAGTTGTTAAGTCACCTGTGTAAAACAGCTCTTTGTGACTTTGACCTCCAATTATCTGCTTTTTATTTGTGGTGTGAGAGAGAAATAAACACAATCAAGAATAAAGCAGCATGTTATAATAAGAATACAACATATTGTCGTGATTCATATATACTGCACACGTCCACATTGAAGAGCTGTGGTGTTAAATAGATATACATTAATATAAAAGCTTTCTCTATATTAACCTCACATCTGCTGTTTGTAACAAACCAAACTGCATGAAAACTCATCCTTATTTAAAAAGTGAACACACCATGTTGGATGGCGTTCATACATCAGCTTCGATAGGCAGCAGCCGTCAGTGAGTGTCCTTGTAATGAATGTTTGGCGAAGAAAAGGAGATTTGTCTGCAAGTTACAGTGGCAGTGACTTCCCGTTAGGTTGCAGCACGCCTCTTGTGATTTAAACACACATCAGCCAGTGTGTATCAGAAAAGACTGACTGCATTGACGTTAGCAGGTCAGTTTCAGAGTGAAAGTGGCATTTGATCACAAATACAAGACCACTACAACTTTTCATACATTTTTCCATTGGGGAAAATCAGTATGTGATCATGGTTCTGCACTGAGGCTGGAGCTATTTAAATGGATCTTATTAGTTGTAATTGTTGTTCGTCAACTAAATAGTAATTTACTTTTGGATTAATTACAGAAAATCAATAATTAAGATGAAGCATTTTAATAGTAACCAAGTAATCCAGATGAATGATTTTGGTGATCATGTTTTCTGATTGAATGAATTGAGGGGGGGGGGCACATTGCACCATCCATCGCATTAATTTTTAATGTCTCCTGCAGGTCTGATTAGTGGATCTGGACTGAGTTCTGCATCTCCTCATTCTGGATGTTACATTGGCTTTACATTTCCTCGAGAAGCTCTTGTCCATGCAAGTCAATAAGACACCATCGTTGTTATTTTTAGAAGATTTTAGAAGACCAATACGATCTAGTAGGAAAAGTCTGGTTAACAGGATCTTATCTCGGTACCTGAATTTTCATGTGATATATCACAAGCCATTGTGATAGTGTTGTTAAAAGAAAATGTATCACTTTGGGAAAATTGTCCTGAAAATTGCATCTAATAAAAAGACGTTTTCAACACATTGTGTAAAGTCAAAGCTTTTCTGAAATAAAAATGCAAAACAATTGAAACACTGTATAAACAGAGCCCTAATCATGTGGAAATGAAGTGTGTCAGTGATTTTCTACATCTGAGGTTTTAAACTGTCATTTTACTGAAACGTTCAAGGACTTGACTTTTTTTTTTTTGTGGGTTAAGTGATAAATAATGACTCAGCGCTGACATGCCGCATCCATAATTAAATCATTGAGACGGCGATGAAGAAGACTGATGATGACGATCTGCACCGAGCATATGTAAATCCACGCTCCCCGTCATGTGGGCGGCAGCTGGAATTAATTTCTCAGTCCGGTTCGCAAACGTTCTGGCGACCGGTCCGACCGGCACCGCTGCTCCACTGCCACTCAGTTTAGAAAAACAAAACAACACTGCGGTCGATTTTGTTCGATGAGCTTAAATATTACATTATGTTGCCAGGAAACACAAATGAAACAAATGGTGAGTAAGAAGGAAGCAAAGTGTAGGTTTTACTGCTCAGTGCAGAGTATTTTCTCCCATTGGACTGAGCTGAAAAGCAGCTTCCTCTATTGATGGCGAATAAGTCGCTTAAACCCCCTGTGTATCTGGAGATAAGTTCTCACCGGAACTTTTCCCCTTTCCATTCCCTCATATAACAAACTGAACGTTATCAGCCAATAAAATCCTTCCTCCCGCCCTCTGTCAGGTGATGCTGGTGGGGGATTCAGGTGTGGGGAAGACCTGCCTGCTGGTTCGCTTTAAAGATGGAGCCTTTCTTGCCGGGAGCTTCATCTCCACTGTGGGCATCGACTTCAGGGTAAGCTGCATACAGACTCTTTGTATTCTTTTTTTTTTCTTTTTCTTATTAACGCAAGAATCCGGCAGTATCGTGCATATTGTTCATGGGTTTGTGTTTGGGTTTGTGTGCATTGCAATACCTTGCAATACTGAAAATGTATTGAGGTATACTTGGACTTTTACTTTAAACTGTAAATTTTTGTCCAACTATGAAGTACTGCTCTTCTTAGCTACGAGGTGGCGGTGTTGTGATCCAGCTTCAGCCATTTTTACCAGCGCACCGAGTTAGCAAACAAGTGGAATGAAAAAATATTACAAAACATTAATTAATTTGGCATCTTCAGAATGTTTTTGTTTCACCAAAACTTGGACCAAACTAATTTGCCATGACAGAGCACCATGAAGTGAACATTTACTTATCTGAATCTTGGTTTTAGATCAGTGAATTTACTTTTCTTGTCAAGCCCAGTTTCATCGAAGACATAAAATAAATAAAATAAGTCAATCAGACACAAATGTCTAAATATTTACCAATACATTACTAGGGCGGACCTCTGCATGTTTGCATGCTGCAACTATAAATGCAACTTTTAGAAAATTCTTAGAAAAAGTCTCAGTGGAAACGCGTAGGAAAAAAATGCAACTTTTCACCTGACCATGCCAACCGATGATGATAATCTTCTTGGTACTTGTAACTCAATCTGATCATGTTCATGGAAACGGGACAATCTCATCTCTCAATCACAAAGAGTTCAGTCAAAGCAATCCTACCAAAATGTCAATATATCTTAAACCTATGACAGGTTTTCTACCACATTAATCCCAATTTATGCCTTCAGAATGATGGTTTTCTGTCACGGCGGAGACGTGTGGAGGTTAAATCACAATGACGGTGTCGGTTCTACTTTTAAAGTGTTTTCGGCGGCTCAGCTGTGCTTCCCTCCAGAAGCCTGCTGACCTTCACCTGGAAAATCACCACCTCCTTAAAGCCTGAGCGCCTCCTCCAGGCTGTGAATTGATTACTGGGTGATGGAAGCAGTCAATGGGAGCCAGAGGTTGTTTTTTTTTTTTTAATTCCACCCCTCGAAACAAGATCTTCAAGGCTTTAAAAGTGAAAGTGTTGGTTCTCTTCCGACTTCACGAGCAAGTGAAGCAAAATTAAAAGTGACATTTTAATTGAGGTTCGGTATTAATCTTAGTTTGACATGTAATGGTCGCTCTGATGTCTGCCCTCTGTGCTTGGGGGGGGGCAGCCACACAGCGCGGGCAAAGAAGAAAAACAGTGAAATTGTCACTGCCGCCAGCTCGAAGCACTGACCTGTTTCACTCTTTTTACTCTCTTGATCCCTGTAACTGCAGAATCTGACACAGCCAGTTTGCAGGAAGCTTCCCCTCCCCATGAGGAGATGTTCAGAGCCTCGGTTTCACTGCTGCTGTCAGCCAGAGCGGCTTTTATTTTTTATTTATTTTTCTTTTCATTTTTTCCACTCATCAGAACAAGTGTAAGACAGTAGAAAGACTTTGGATGGCAGGCGGAGACGTGTACGAGCTGAGTGCGTCTCAGTGGGGGCTGCTGCGATGGGGATTAATAGACACTCTTCGCGGAGATGGGAAACACGCTGGGTGCTGAGCTAACAGAAGCAGTTAAAGTATAAAAACTCTTGGCCACATTTATGTTTTGTCTTCTTTTAAAAACCGAATTGCTTGAAAAAGCAAAGCAGTTATGAACAAGCTAAGGACAATATGAACTTAAACTGAACTGCATGTCATTATCATTGAGCTCCATTGAGAATTGAAGGCAGAATCAGCCCGACTCTGAAACTAATGGTTCTCCGAGCGAAACAACAAGACAGTGGTTTTTGGAAATACAGCATCATACGGACCCCGATTGTGTTTCAAGACGGCGATGTGGTCTATTCACACAAGCAACAGACATAAAAATAGATAAAAAGGTCTTTTATCTGCGTTTGTGGAAGAGAGATTGTGCGGTGGGAAGAATCGGTCATTATCAATTCCCTAAACAAACCCAATAGAGGCCAACTTGAAAAAAGGATCGGGGAAAAAAAGCCTTTTACGTCATTGTTTGCCTGAAAAAAGCCGAGCTATCGGTGTAGAATGAGAATGCTTTGTGTGCTTCCACCCTCATTATCACTTGTTCGCATTGGAGCCGTCTGTCCTCCACATTATTGGGATGAATTCTTTATTGGGTAGTTCAGAGCCATTCAAGCTTCACATCTGCGATCAGTCAGTCATTCTTTTTTTTTTTTCTCCTGCATGTGGAGACTCCTGACACCATCTGAAAGGCTGTCACCTGTTGCTAATGGCCACAGTGTTATGGTATTGCCTTTCTCATTCACAGTCCGTAGAGCACAATCTTTCTTCATTGTGGCCACACATATTTGTGAACCTTTATTAAAAATGTCTGGGAAATGATGACGGTGAGCATCACATAGTCATGGTCAAGATTTCATACTGAAGAACAAACTGAAAAGCATAATAAACTTGAGCTCTTCTCTCTTCGTCTTGCAGATTTATTTTTAAAGTCTACGTCATCCTGTCGCAGATGTATTATTATTAGCAGCTTGAAAATCTGGGCCAAATACTGCAAGAAACGCACTTTGAAGGTCCCTTCAAAGCTTTGTCAGCCTGAATCGTGAAGCACTTTGACACGCACACAGCTTGGAAACTTGGCAAAACTTATATTGGTTACTGCTAACAATAAAAATGCATGGCTTACTGTTGACAAACTATAACTAATCGATCAGCGTGATGCTCTACTAGCACCGGACCATCCTTCACTAGACAAAACTATTTTGTGTCAGTGAGGTCTGATTGAAGGAATCCATTTGCATTTGTTTTAGCCTTTGTGAGTGACTGTCGGATGACAAAGTAAAGCTCGGAAACACATAGTTTGTTGTCTCACAGCAAGAACGTTCTAGGTTTTAAAACCTTCAAGCCAAAATGGCTCCAAGTTTCAAACTTTCCGTCCAATGAGGCCTTTTTCTTTTGCGTGTTTGCGAGTTTTCTGGCTTCCTTCCGGCAATCCAAGAACAAGATAGATTTGAGTTGTTGTGTAATCAGTCCAGGTTATACCCTGCTCCATGTCCCTCACTTGGATAAATTGGGTATAAAAGATAGATTGATGGATCTACTCGATGTTTAACATCGATTTTCAACAAGTAGCCCGCCACACAGCACGTCAAATATCGAGTTGACTACCCCCCAGCCCCTTTCCAGCAAGGTGAAATACACCACATGGGGAATGTTGCATCTCATCCATGCACGATAAAACCCGGCAACATTACCACTGTGGAGTTCATTAAAAAGGAGACCTAATTACACATGCCATTAACAAGATGTCTGCGGCCTCACCCCGCCCACTTTGGATAAAGCTGTCAGCCTTGCGTTGAAATGTTAGCTCAAAGCACCACAGCTTGTTATCTCCAAGGACACATAGGTGATTTTAAGTGTCTTATGGCTTCACAAGACCCCCGAAGAGCAAGGCTGTTTAAATATCTTTAATTGACTCCATTCAGGCTCTTCAAGAGATGTAATTAATAATTGACAGGTTGCCGTTACTCTCACTCCAGGCTTGATTGGAATTAAGTTTCTTTCAAAATTGCTTATTGTGCTGCTTTCAACGGTCAGTTAGAAGTTGGAAGTCAGAATGTGGTATATGACTTTCACTTTCAATGAGTATGATAAAATGATCCCCCCCTCTGTACTAATTTTTATGAATTAAATTTAACATTACTGGCAGACATCATTGGTTACGCCAGTCCTGATTGGATCAATTTGAGACACAATTGTGAGCAAATTCCCATAAACAGCCATGTAGATTAACCCCCACAACAGCAGCATGAGTGGTCCTCTCTTACCCTGCCATGCTTTGGTTAAAAACATTGTTTTTGCCTGTATAATTCTGCACAAGAACCAAATAAATGTTGAAGGTTTTGTTCAGCTATACACTGATGACTATGTCGAAAATACACAATATGTCCCCTTTAGTTTGTATGGCTAAAACTTGTTTGTACTTCTTTCGTAAAAGGCTTTATTTACATGATAACAAAAAGCAATTTTCAGGAATACTGAATTATAAAAGCAGAGCTAAAAAAAAGGTTGTTGATTCTCACTCAGCTTGGTGTACGACAGGGTTGTAAATGTTTCCATCACACACCTCTTTGAAAAATGTATATAAAAGCACTTGCAGTGTTGAGAACACACAAAAGCAGGGAAACATGTTGTGATGTGCTGCTCTTCAGCTAAAAGTTGATTTATTCTTGTGGTTTTGTCGGGAATGTGAAGCAATGTGACCTTTTACATTCACGATAATGAGCAATACGAGTCAGCTCCCCGATGGTGGGGGGGGAGGAAACATACTCGGAGGAGGGTGCAGCCAAATTTCTTTCTACTTTCTTTATGTCTATTTATATTCCTCCCGCTCCCCAAAAAAGATGAGTCAGAAATCAAACTTCAAACGCCGCTCGCTCCTCTTCGTTCCCCTCTTCTTACTTTGAATTGCTGATGAGGTTTATGTTTCCACGGGTGGAGAGACGGCAGGTTGCGTCTCCCTGCCGCACCTCCTCCGTACTGTCTGTGATTAGTGTGTGTCTGCACTTAATTGCGCGTGCTCCCTCTCGTCTCCGTAGTGTGGCTTCCCTCTTCCTCCTCATCATTCTCTTCTTCGCCGCCCCTTCGCTCCGAAAAACGATGTGGCGCGGCAGTTGGAGCGCTTAATCATTAAACAACACTGCGCTGGCACAGATGGCTTTCTCTCTCTCCGTGTGTGTGTGTGTGTGTGTGTGTGTGTGTGTGTGTGTGTGTGGGGCCAGTGACGGTGTGCTGGAGCATGACAGGAGGATAATGGTGACCACCCTCGCCGGCCTTTCGGAGCTAATTGCCATGTGACTCAGTTCTGCACATGTGCTCGTTTACAAGCATCACCTCCATGGCAGGAAGAACTATGGGAAACACAACTGAATTAAATCATATTTCATAACAATCGTAGTTTAGCTGAAGGAGTTCTGATCGTGTGGTTGTGGCTGACACGACACACCAAATCAGCCACAACATTATGGCTATGTATAATCTATAGATATACGCACCCCAGTGCCTCATACCACATCGATATAGCAAGGTATTACATGGTATTCCCAAGTAGCACTAGTTCTTTGCATTATAACCTGAATTTGAAGACATCTGAAAATATTTTTTTTAAGATTTGGTTGGAAACTAAATTGCAGATTTATGGTATTGGCTATAACTGGTCAGGTCTGTCATGATTGCATGTAAATTGATAAAGTGTTTTCTTTGTGTTGAAATTGTGCAAATGTGTAATGGACGTCTTGCATTTGTTGCTTAGGTCAAATACATCATGTTTAAATGTCTGATAGGATTCACTGAAATACAGCAAACCGTTCAGTTAATCGACGAGATTAAGACTTTTATGAGCTCTGAAAAAATTAATACGAATGAAAATGGCTTATTATGCCTGCGTTGGTAGAAATTTCAACACAATGTGAAAACAGTTTGACAAGCTCTTGGGGAAACGTGACGATTGAAACATCTGGTCAGAATGATTTTGTATTTATCCTCGCTGAAAAGGATCAGGATCGTGAGTGTATCCCATTTTTGAACAACAACAAAAAAAAGAGTGAGGGGGTGTCGCTACCTCGCACAGGTGCTGAAACTTCATGACTTTATACATTCATTTATGCAGTAATCTATCAGAAAATGTTCCTTTCTGGGGGGGGTAAAAAACAACCTGCCATTCTGCTTTTTCATGGCACGATAGTTGCATTTTATAACAAAATACTCCCAGAAAATATATGGAATTTCACGCCCCTGTCAAGTGAAAGCTATGCAACCACCTGTGACTCTACAGCTTCACACCACCTTCTAAGTAAGCTGGAGAGGAAGGTTGGAATCACAAACAGGAAGTGCCATTTGCCCTGAAGCAACATGCCTTTGTTGTTTCCTCATCATAAAGTAAAATGGTCGAATTGTGGGTCCGAGCACTTCGCTGCAGGTAGAGGGACAATAACAACAATGGCAGAATCCAGAGTGTCCTTCGTCTGTCCATACAAATTGTCTGTGTACTCGCCATTGTTTATGTTTATAGCATATTTTTCTTTGCACACGTGTTTTTTTTTTTTTTTTTTTTTTTTTTTATATAAAAACAATCAACAGCGCCAACTCATAGCTTTTGGTGTCTCCATCTGATGAATACTTACAATGATGAGTACGGTTGTTTATATGGTTGTTGTGGGAGATCAGTTGTGTCGATACAAGCATCCGATGCATCAATATTTAGCAATTTTTTTGATAAATGCACATTTTTGCACTGAATAAAATGCTAAATCGTTGCAGAATAGAAGAAACTGCATGTCTTTCTCCCCATTGTTAATCTGTGCTTCTACTTCATAGCTTCCTTAATCCGACTGGTTGCCATGTAAATTCATTATCCATGTGATGATCAGTTTAGCAAGCATATAGAAAGATACTGCAACATGCCATGATTCAATTTTGGGCCGCATCAAACGAGCACCCTCGTCCGTGCTCATAGGGCTGAAATCACACGAGGACAGTGTCCATGATATCCCTTCACAAGAAAGTTGAGTCAACTTCTTTCAGAGATGCAGGCCCATGTGAATGTCTCGCACACAGCCTCAAAACTTTTTGATTGCACCTCATTTGCTTTATGATGCAAAACTGGAAGAGATTGCTGTTCCTCCAGAGCAAATGGAGCCTGGGATCTTAAAATTTATGTAGATAGCTGGTAATGGGAGGATTGCGAAGGCACGGTAGACAAAGACGAGGCCCCCGTTGGAAGTTTGTTTCTGTGAGATTAGCGAGATGTGAGGATCGGTTGCCTGTTGTTGTCATCATCTGTAGCTTCTCCGTTTGGCTCTAGTCGATGCTCGGTGGACGTTTCCAAGGTGAAACTGTTGCATTAAGCTTGTGAGATTAAACACGATTTACCAAGACTGGAAAGCAACACTGTTCATGGGAGATGTGTTTATTTTTAGAACTGGCAGTGCTACTGGTGTGAGATAGACGCTACATCTCCTGGCTACAATCTCACTTATTAAATCAGTTAATTTGATTTTTTAAATATTTTTTACCCCCTTAATTTTTTTGGGATTGCTCCCTGCAGCCACAACTTGTCTTTTGCACTGAATTAAGAAGAGAGTGATTTTTGTTGCTGCAGGGTTTGTTGTTTCAGGACGCATGTGCATTTTCAAGCAAAACGAAGCATGTTTGTGAGAACATGCTGCTTCAGCAACAAAGGAGAACTGATAGTGATGATCACATTACCTCATTTGCCTGTCAGGCTCCCAGACACTGTCCATTGATTTCTTTCTTCTTCTTTAACCGTCATGTGGCTGTGAATTTTAATCTCTCTGGTAAAGACTGAGAAATTGAAATAACTCCTAGCAAAAAATAATAAACCAAAAAAATTACATGATCTGGATGCTTGACAGTCCTTTTTATGATTTGCCACTGACCACACAGGACAATTTTGGTTGCCGTGGAAACGATGCACAGGTACATCGAAGGCAGTTTTCAGTCCAGTCTATGAAATGGGTGAAAGGCATGCATTATGCATTCTCTGGCTTGGATACTCGCAAAACAACATCCACATTGGCACACACACACACACTTCAGACTTCACTTATTGCACACTTAAGGAAACACCTGTCTTTATCCAATATCGTTTACTTTGGATTTAAGCATAAATCATGGCCTTGCTGTACATGTAAGCTTATACAAGCTTAGACGTCTATATCCTCAGTTACCCAGAATCTCTTGATACAGTGGCACTTTCGTGTAGCACTTCCCATCAGTACTGTGAGTTTGATATATTCGTTTGTATAAAGCAGAGCTTTTAGGGATGATGGCGGCTTCCTCTGTAACCTCATTTGAATATATCCTTCTATTGTATTTACATAAAATGAAGTATGCGTGGGAAGGTTTTCGTCGGTGAGTATACTACTTAATATGCAGTCCTGTGCGAAAGGTTCAGGAGCTCCTCTTTAGAGGTGTGTGTTTGTCCCAAAGTCCTGCAAAAGTTTTGGTCGATTCAAGTAGCATTTCCAGGTTTGGTTTCAGTCGACTCATTCTACAGATCAAAGCACAGTCAAGACTGTTTGGAAAACCAACGCTTAAATTGGCATGTAAATACTAATAAAGTGAAAGAAGAAGGAGGAAATACTCTAACATCAGAAAAACCTTGAGCTGAACCACACTTATGCCCACTTTCAAGTAAAAAGGGAAACATTGTTTGTTTTTGGTGCCCAGAGCCACTGAAAACACAACTTTTTGAAAACCGCTCCCAGGGTGGAATTTTATTTTTTAAATCTCAGGCTCAGTTTCCATTGAAATGGGGGGAAACGTAGTATTTAGAAATCAGTCTTTCTCCGCCTCCATGGAACTGGGTGCAAATGCAACTTTGCGCTGCTGCACATACACACCACGACCGTCATAAACAATTCACAGGCACATGCAAGTCCATGGACAACAATGTCGGCATTTAGAGTGTCATATTCTCCTGGGACTTTGTAGTTTTATAGTCGAGAGCTACCCGGAATAATAATCCAACTTTGTCCTCTGTCCATACGAATGTCCCTGTACTCGCCATTGTTGATATTCATAGTGTATTGTTGTTTGTGCGCATGTGTTTGTGGTTTCATTGCACAAACAACAGGGTGGATTTGTGGCCTGGCATGCTAACTACATCCTGTTCAGTGGTTCTGCCATTACCTTGTAAAAACACACTTTTTAAAAACAAAAATGCGATTTTCTATCAGTGTCCATTGTCTTATTCATGTATCCATGGTCTCAGCGATGAGTGACCATCCAACATTCAACAGTTAGGATCTGAAGATAAGAAAGATGGAACAGGAGGCTCTACCCTCAATTAAAATGCCATCATATTAAGAAAAATGGAGGTGTTGTCTGATGAGTAACGTTTTCATCAACACACCTGCTCACCTGCAGAACAAATTTCTGTGTGGAGTTTTCATGTTCTTCCTGCAACTTCATGGGTTTTCTCCGGTCATGAAAAATGTTTTCTGCATCGTCCACAGCATGTCCTCAGAATTAATCTCGGGTCAATTCTTCAACACTAAAAATGACATAAAGGCATATTTTGGAACCTACGGTGGGTTAAAATCAATTATTGACTTTTACTTGATGTCAAATCTTCTTATTTACGAACCGTCATTTGATGGTATGGTTGAATGACATGATAATAAACACCAGGATGAAAACAATGGAGTAGATCGAAGGTAAATAGACCATCAGCGTCATAACTGTCAGATGTTTCCTCGCCAGTCTGCAGCATTGCAGTCGCTCTCTTCCTGCAGCGTCGGCTGAAAATAAGCCGTATGTAAATGCTCGCCGCTGTTCATGAATAAGCGAAATGATGAAGCGCTCTCATGCTAATACACCACGATGGGATGGCAGCGTAGGAAAACAGTGCAAAGTCAAATTTTTGTTTTGGTCCCCTTATATAATGCGCTCCTTCTCTTCACTCTAATACTGAAGGTTTTCACTGACAGTTTCTCCATGTGCCTTTTTTTTTTTTTTTTTATGTAATCACTGAAAAGTGTCTTTTCTCTGGGTTTTAATTTTGGGCACAAACTGAAGATAAGCGGTGACGTCCAGCTGGTGAGTCTGTCGGACTTCACCTCTCCTTTTCCCTTCTGCATCATTGACTCTTCAAGTGCCGGCTGGGTTCCCAGGAGACGGTTGTTATGGACCAGGAACAACAAAGCACCGACATGAACGTGTGAAAACTGGCCTCAAGGACGGCAGGTGGCTTGTCAGACCTGTCGGGGTCAACGGAGGTTGTCAACCGGAGATGAGAGAGCTCAACCACAGTCTGCTTGTGGGGAAACAAAAGCTTAATTTTCACACTTGACGCAATATCGAAAACAGAATGATTGAATTCAAATTTTTTTTGGTTATAGATGTTGAACTACTTCAGTAGAACAAGTCCGGTTCGAAAACTGATTATTCCTTCACAAGTGAATCGTTGGTTTGTATTTTGTTTTCTTCTCTTCAGGTACGAAGGTTCCTACAACATACCTTGACTTTTTTTTTTTTGATCTTCACCAGTGACTTCATACTTTATGATATAAATACTTTTATTTCCCTATAAGAACTCCAATTCTGGCCCCCAAGTTATTTTCGTGTGATTTATTATTTGAAATTCTGTAGCCAGCAGGTGGAGTTCCGAAATCGCTTTTTCCCCAGACTCGGAGAGAGCTGCATTATCTGCAACTTCCTCCACCGTGAGGAAGTAGTAGCAGTTTGTATATCTTGTGTAAGTGAACAAGTGCGAGATAGATGGACGGATTAGGTTGTTAACCAAACGGCTTCATCTCAAGCTGTGAGGGTGGAATCTCTCCGCAATTTGTCACGCTTATGAGAAATCACAATGCAGCTGCAGTCACTTCTGTTCCCTCCATATGGATCCGTGTTGCATCTAAATTTATCGCCAAGTGTCACTCGAGCACGACTTTACACCACGCCACTCGCATTTGGTCCCAGGAAATGGTTTGTGTGCAGGCAGGAGAAATTCTCACATAGTCAAGGAAATGGTCCGAGAGAAAAATACTTCCAGACTGCTTGAAACGGTGTGGGATGTCTTGGCTTTTTCGGAAACACCACCGGTGAGTAAACTGTAAGAATTCACAAGCAAAAGTTGAATTTGTAAATCGTTTCACAGAGAAATTGAGCTTAGATTGTGAAGAAATGGCTAATGAGGCACCTGTATACTGATTATTAGTTCAGTACATAAAGATTTGACTGAAAAGACAGGATAAGGAGAATTCATTCTCTAAACCTGCCTTATTTAAAACATGGTCGATGCCGGTCTGAGGTCTCTCCTAGCAGGCATGGTCAGGCTAAATCCTTGACAGGTTCGAGTTTGAAATGAGTATTTCCCCTATTTCTATGGAGATGGAGTTAGTTCACTCTGAGAGCTGAACTAACTCGTTCTGGACAGTGTTTCAAGTGGGTTTTGTCAAGGTGCCTCTTATAATCCGTAGAAATCCATCTCTCCATCTTCCATACAGCTTTGTCATTGTAAAATGCATCATTGTTCAGGTGTTTAATTGTCTGTAAACCCCACATTGGTATTATTAGGTTTGGTGATCTGTCTCTTTTTGCTCGACGGTGGGTTGGTAAGGTGAAACCATTCTTTTGAGGAATGTCAGGATCAGGTGTAGAGGACATTTAGGTGGATGCGTCTTCACATTTCATCCCTGTAATTTGAACTCCCATGGTCATCACACCTTTCCAACCAATCTTTTATCTAATTAGGCGTTGTGGTGCGTTGAAGCTTATCCAAACTGATTATGGGCAAACGCTACTAGTAATCCAGAGGCCCAGTTGGGGCCTCAAACCCGGTGCCATCTTGCTAAGAGGTGAGAGTGCAAACCGTCACACTGCTCTGCAGGTCATCAAGCCTGACATATCTTCTATATTTCTGTTCTCTGTGTCTTCTTCTGTGTTTTTTCTATATTTGGTGAGTCACAGTGCCACTAAAGGCCTGGCATATGTACTACATGTCCTTAGGCATCGTGTTGAGCTGTGTTCACAGTGACGTGTGGACGAAATGTAATTTTTTTTTAGAACACGGAGGAGAAAAAAGATTGTTTTGGCTCGTGCGGACGGGGATTTTTTTCCAAATGTACTTCACTGCAAAACCCCATCCAGAAGAAACTTTACCTTAATCTATCGTTGTTTGATCTGAACATTGTTGGAGAATTCCCATCAGTCACACTATGATTTGTTGAAATTTGCACATCCACAATGGCCATAAAGAAGAAAAAGCTTCATTTCATTTGCTTGTTGGCTTTGTGAAGTGGCAGTTTGAAATTTTCTTTTCTTCCGACGACAAAGTTTTCTTCGCAAGAACTCATGTAAAAAAAAAAAAAAAAAAAAAAAATCTTGATTTTAATTAACTTTTAGAACTCAAGCTTTTGAGGATCTTCAGTCAGCCCCAGAATGCGTAAATTAGCATATGAAGATTAAACACAACACTGGCAGATTTGTTCGGAGGGGTATGCATATAGCGATCATGCATATTCATAGCCTGGTAGAAGCAGACGTTTCTGGCTTTCAAGTTGAGTATCATGAATCAGCGATCCACTGCTTCAAAGGTTTTATTGTATCCAGAGAGTGTCGCATTCGGAACACCCACAAACTTCATCCATTCATTTTTTTTTTCAGAAAATCTTTAAACAGCACTTTTTCTCACAATATTACCGTTTACAGCCATTCCAATTTAATGGTTATGATGTCACAATATACAAAAGATGAGAGTCCGAGGATGGTTTCTGTAGGAAAAGAGTACTAAAGAGCTTTATTTGCAAATTCGCTGCCACTCTTTGTCACTGTGCGTCACCCCTAGTTGACCAACCTTCATCCACCAATGTGAGTGGTCTTCAGGTCACATCAGAGAGTCTCTGACCTATCTGACAAACTCTCAAGTCATTTGAGGCCAATGTAAGTGTTTTTATAGAAATTCATACTGATACCCCATTTACATGGCAGCATTTTGAAAAGGCACCATTATTCTGTTTTCATGTCAGAAAAGTTTTGCGTCTACAGAGCAATGTTTTGAAAACAGTGTTCATTTACATTTAAGAACACTTGAAAAGACTGTAATTTGCATGCCAGGCCACCAGTGAAGTGCATTCATCTGGAATCATATTATCACAATACTGAACAACATTATCTTGTTTTAGTCTAATTTTAACCTGGTATTGTGCAGCAGTGGGTTTTGAAAGGACTAAAAATGAGCTGGGCAAATATGTAAATAACACGAGTGTATGTGTGCGTTGTCCGTCTCGCTCCATCTCATGTCATAGATCAAACTTCCATGTTATATATTGTTATTATTAAAGTGGTGGAGGGACAAGATGGTGCCATGGTGATCAATTCATGTTCCCTCGAGGCAGAATAAAGTGAGAATGAAGGAGTCATCTCTTTGCTTCGGTGTTCTGGCCATAATGAATCAACCCGAATCCCCAAACAGTGATGTTCACCAATCATAGTGGCGTACAAGCTATCGCTGAAGGCCACGGCAGGGACGTCATTTCTACAAATCTTAATTTTCATTGGCGGAACGCAGTGTAAAAACCTGGAAGACTACTGAAATACTGGTTTGTTCAGGCTTTTGAGCAGCATGGGAGTGTTAGTGCATGTTGGCAGCTCAGAATGTTTTTCCATTTTTCTGAGGATAAAAATGTAACTATCTAACTATATTCATCTATATAATTAACTATATCCACAACATTAATAATAAATGGCTCTTTGTTGGTTTCTGAGTTCAATACATATGTTGTTCATTGCGTTTGTAAATATGTATCAATATTGAGGAATATAAGTAATAGGTGTAGGATTTTTATGTATTTGTTGCCAGTATTTAATTTCATTCATTTCTCAGCAACAAAATATATGTTCATGTGCAAGTGCAACTTACATTTAAATGAGGCAGCTGCTGGCAACATACTTGTTATTGTATTTTATCGTACTTTTTTGACTTACTTCAGGACAAATATTTACATTTTTAATTACATTTTATGAGACTCGTTGAATATTTATGAGAATAAATGAATTACTATCAAGTTTTTCTCACCTCTTAACTTTTTGAGTTTGTAAAAATGCTATTTTAGGGCATTACTGTCTAATAAAATCAGCTTTAAAGTCTAAAACTGTCAAAATTGTGTCTTTATTTAAGAATGAATGACTGAATTCAATTAAATCTGATGCAATCCTTGCTTAATTTCTGTGAATGGTAAGTGTTCTTGAGAATTTAAGTTGAACAATTTGTTGGGTTTTATCGATATGACACACTGGACCTAGTATACACAGTGGAATTGATCAATTTTTAAAGTATTTTTCAAATCATATTAGAGGTACTTAGTCCAAGTAAAGGAGCAAAAAATGTTTAAGTTCTTCTAATTTTTTTAATAACTTATCGACTATTTTGTCACATGTTTATTGATTATTTGATACTGTTTAACTTGAGAGAAGTGTTAAAATGAGAACGTCTCTAAGTACTACCGGCCTGATGAAGGGTTACAATTGCCTTGACATCCTCCCATGCTTTCACCTGGGGTCTTCTGGAGGTTATGGTGCTGCAATGACAGTGACAGGGAGCAGAAAATAGCTTCTTTTGCAATGTTTGAAGTGCGGCTGATGCTGATTTCACGAAGGAGGACACCAAACACGAACGATGACGGGAAAATGAAACATTTCAGCACCATTTCCTCACAGCCGGTGCTCCTTTCTGTACAATTACATGATGATGACTTGTGTGGTATCATCACCCGTCTCATCGTACCGGCCAACTTGTATTTTATCAACAAATAGTAAACTTTCAGTCAGGTAACGGCAGCGTGTAAATATGTGTAGCCCAAGCACACGGGAAAGCGAAAAGAAATGAAGGCATTTGATCTGAACAACAAGGACTGAAGCTGAACGCTCTGACAAGCACATCAACATCCTGCTGAAAATAGTTTGCTCTGTGTTGGAGCTTTTCTATTTTGAGGCTAATACAACCGAGATCTGTCTCTCATTGCTCCGTGGCTATAGCAACACCCCGCATACCCTTTAATTTGTGTTTCACTTACAGATGATACATCTGGAAGAGAGCCTTGATGTAGTTTTATCAAATGTACTGGGAAAGATAATAACATGTCACAGCATGCATTTATCCTGGAAATACATCCAGCCAGACTTTAGATGAAAATACAGCAGTTGCACAAATTAAAAGAGAGTACATCTCAGATTTTAAGCCAGTTAGTTGTGTTTCAGTTGTGTGACACAAAAGGTATCATATTGGTCTAAATAAACGACTCTAGTAATATGTCAAATCTGGATGGCACTAAACTAGAATAATGCAATATTTATAACTGAAACCAAGTCAAGTGGGAATTGAAGGTATAATAACTGAAACAGCTTTATTTTATGAACAAACAACACTGTTTTAATGTATTTACAGTTTCTTTTATGACTATGATATGCATTATCATGCTGTGTGATAAAGGTAACTTAACGGTCGGATTTACGCTGCCGTGTAAATGTGGCCTGAGCATGAATTTCTCTAGAAACACAGTCGCAATTGAAGAATTGGCTCTAGGATTTTCAAACTGCGTTTGAAAATGAATAAAACTGCTCCGGATGCAACAATTATGCAGGTGATCAAACACAAAGTGTTTGTGCAGGCACTGGCTATGCAATGGTGCACTGTTGCTCTGGAATGAAGAAGAAGCCAGGGGCCTCGCTTCCATCTTACTGCTTCGTATTTTCACTTCTTTCAAACGCGCTCTCCAAAGGCCAGGCTGTAATCTCCAACTCCCTCTTTCTGTTTCCAACCTTTCCTCGCCCCATCCTCCACCGCCATGACAAATGCCAGCACAACTCGGTAATCAAGATAATCAAAGTCTCGTTCCCTTGAAAACAAAGGCAGGGCGGAGGAAGTAACGGCAAGACGTGGAACTAATTTACTCTCCAGCTTTTGATTAACGTCTCCCCTCCTACACCTACAAGCCGTGGAGCGCGTCTAGCAAACGGCAGCCTTCAGGAGAGCTCCCTCGTCTTCATCCGACGGCGGAGATACACAGTGGCTATTCATCAAGCTGTCACCCTCTACTTCCTTTTACTCAACAATAATCAAAGCCTCATCAAACTGCTGCAGTATCGCATGTTGGGGGGGGGGCTCGGTGGATCCTCAGAAAAGGAGCTTTCAAACTGTCTTTTAAAATACAACGATAACGCTCGGTCAGAAGCAAAAGTTTCAAAACCTTGCAGGGCTTATTTGGAAGAACACAGCGTGTGCTAATAGGATTTCCACCCTATTGTTTGGATAATTCTGTTACATCGGGGGCACGGATTGAACGGTTTATAGGGCATTACATGCTGCACACTTTAAATAAGAGTTTTGGCGGAGGTCTATTTTCATGCTCAGACGGCGCCGGCGGCAGATAAGTTCCTCTGGGGATGAGTTTGTTTTTTCCCGCAACTGCTTCATTGAACTAAATAATTGTCTAAGTGAACTTTTAAAGTCGGGCTAATCAATAATTTTACAAGCGAGCGGAGAAAACGATTATGTGTAATGTGGCAGGTTTTACTGTTTGAGAGGAAGCCGCAGAAACCGTGTCGCACCCCTCTGCTTTGGTTTATTTGCAGTGGCTCCGCCGTGCTTTTACAAAAATTCCCTTTCAGCGCAGGTTATCAATGATGGCATTCTGACCAATATAAATACCCCAAAATATCAAACTTCATTCATCTTAACTTTTATTTCTTATGAATTTTATTTAAAGCATCTAGAAATGATGGCTTTATAACCTGTCATTTTTATATTGAGGGAAATCTTTTGTGGTTGCAGACCATTGTCAGGTGGTTACACTGAAAAATATACAATCAGCTACACACACATTCATACCGAGTGGTGCTTTAGAGTCACAGTTAAAGCGACTGAGGAAGACTTTTGGATTATTTTGAAGAAGTCAGAGTCCTTCGAGAACCAACTGAAGTTGAGGGAGGTCAATCAAACTCAACACAAAGAGGCATTTGGCCTCTGGTTCAAATCCCAAGTTTGAAACAAGGATCAAGAAATCCAAGAAATAAGTGTTAACCAAGACTGATAATCACTGTAACATCATGCTGCACTACCTAAGGAGCATATGTTTAGATTGTGGTGAGAAGTTATAGTACTCAATTAAACAATTCTTAAAGTAAACTTCACATCAAAATACTTCTGTAATGTCTGAACTATTGAGTGCACCTGAATAAAAGCTGCACCATAGTTAAAAAGGAAAGGAAAAATACAGGTTTCCACATTGTAAAAGGGCATGAATTTCACTGCTGGATTGTGGGAATTCCATTTTTTCTTGTTTGTTGTTGGTTTTTTTTTTTTTTTTTGTCTGTTACCCAAATTATCGTGTCTTTGGATCTTGGGAGGAAGCTTAAAGTCAAAAGCCAGGACAAGAAGTACCCAGAACGGAGCAGCAACTATATATTGCAAGCCACTGCAACAACAAGCGTCACATAATTCCCTAATTAAGCCACAGTATTACACTGGTGAAACAAAAAAAAACCCAACAAAAAAAACCCACCTCGACTCAGACTAAAGTTTTAAAGGTCAGTTACTCAAACTATTATTGTTGTGGGAACCTGGAAGCTTGAAGTACCTGAAGAAAAACAGCCAGAGGAGAAAAAAAAAAAAACACTCAATCTCCACAAAGAATATCATTAGCATCCAGCCAATGAACAAAGTGACTGCAAGGGTCTGATAATAATCTGATAATTCTCCACACAGTATCAAACAAAGAGAGCCAAACATCTGAGAGTGGAAATTGAAGGTATTAACATTAGAAAAGCATTTTGCTGGGGAAAGATGTTATTCGGTAATGCAGCTAATCACCAAGCACAGTTCGCATTTGCTTTAATCATAAAAGAAATAGTTGTTTTTCAGCGCAAGCATATGAAAAGAAAGACGTTATGAGGGAAACCCATCAAAGACAATCATAATTTTGTTCTGCCTCTTCAACAAGTAAGTATCCGAGCAAAATCAGAATTTTCAGTGAATGCTAAAGTCGTCTCCTGAGACAGGGAGACAGGCAGCCTCAAGAAGTGGACAAGTCAGACTTGCTGTGGTTGGCTGCCCCCTAATCTAAATCCAAGATTTGTGACAGCGAGACGGCGGAAAAGAAATGATAAAGCCCCTCTGAGCCCCTCTCCATCCAAAACCTTAAGCCATGCTTTTGCGAGCTGGACGGAGAAGCGTTTTTCATATCGAAGGCAGAGCTCAGGTGGTCTTTTGTGAGAAGTGAAAGGGGCATGTGGAGCCTCTCGTACTGGGAGTTCGATCGGCAAGGAAGCAACATGAGGTTAAGGATTTGGAGACTTGATGGACGGGTGGGGGCCGAGGTCGCAGCAGGGCACAGCGCTGGGGAATGAGTGGTGGGAGGAAAGAGGCTGAGCAGGGAAATCTTGGAAGAAAAGCACTGGTTGGAGGGCGCTTGACGAAAAAAGGCGAGTTAAAAGGCATGGACGGGACCGAAAATGGGATAAAGAACAGAGGCGGAGGACGACGTGGAAAAGGGAGTCAGAAGGGGTGACAAATCCAGGATAAGCCGGTCTTATTGCCAGATGCAGGGCGTGAGCTTTTCACTGCCGAACCACTGCAATAAGAGTGAGGAGAGTGCGTCTGATCGAGCCAGGCGACAGATCTAACCTCACTTTCTCTGCTCTCAGCGTTTACCTGGGAATGGTGTTACTGCCTCGTGAATCAGGCTTCAGCCGTCTCCCATAAAGCGTCTGCCTCACGTCGGTCTGTAAGGGAAGGCGGATGATAAACACCTTCAGAGCTGCCAGAACTCCAAACTCTGGAAAGAGGAGCTCAGAAATATCCCAGCAGCAAAGCACTGAACATGTCAGCAATACACAATCTCTCCCGTTAATGATAAACCTGAAAACAAACACATACTGTCTGCGTTTAGATTAAGTGCTTTAGCCTTGAATGCACTTTCTCGTCGGCTTTAAAGGACTGTCTGTGTTGTTGGGACGTGTTTTTAAACCGAGAACACGACGCACATTTCTTTCAGACGAGCGGTTAATTTTTTTTCTTTTGTTTTTTGTGGCGGAAATCTGCAACTCCCTACGAAATCCATGCATACCAATGCACGAGAAATATTGTGATCTTTTGAGTTTTGAAAGGAAATCATTATGAACACAAATAAGTAGAAGGCAAAGCTATTGATTTCAAACCTTTTCTCACAACAGAAGTGAATATAATGAGGCGTTATTGTGATAAACTATGTGCAACAGACAGACATATGGATGTATTTTATACATTTAACCTCTGCATACTACTGCGTATAGTGTATATCTAGTGTGCAGATGCTTCGCCTTCACGAACCGTTTGCGTTGAGTTTTTGCCCGTGTGAAGAACGGGAAGTAAAAAGCTCCTGATGCAGAACATGCAGCATGAGAACTGAAAAGAAACAATCCAGCCCTGTGAAGACGGCTCATCCCTCCATCACTTAAAACATTTAACGTGGCTGTGTAGCCGGAGTTCCTCCGAACACACACAAAAGCAGCAGGACGGGCTTGAGATTCATGAATCCGACCGCAAGAATCTGATTTAGCAGTAAATGAGAAATGGGTGACTCACTGGTACACTGATCAGTTACAAAAAGACTTCTGCCGTTTCAGTTACGCCGAGCTTTATTCATCAAACGCACTGGAACGAGCTCACAAGTTATTTGTTTTCTTCCATACTTTCTCCTTTGTTTATTGGTTGTTGTTTTTTTTTTTTTTTTGTTAGACTTAATTTTGTTATTTTCGATGAACTTCCATCCATTTTCCATGCAGTTTAATCAGATTCGGGGCCGTGGGGCATTGGCGACGGGCGAAGGCAGGTTACACATTGGACAGGTAACTGCGGTCATTCATCACAGGACAAACGAGAGAGAGGGGATTGCACTGAAATTCACAACTTATGTCCAATTTAGAGTCATCAATTGACTTCGAATGAACGCTATGAAAGTAGATTAGATGTATTGAATTGCGGGATTGCACGAACGCAATATTTTTATCGTCATTCAACATATTATCTTTTTAGAGAGTCTAATAACTTGCAATCTGTTTGAAATCAGGATCGACCTGGTGGATCATTAAGATGATGTGAGTTATATTAATATGAAGTTCAGTGAGACAAAGAGTCTTTCAAGAGGATGAAGTCCAGCTCCCTGCCAGTCAAAGTCAGTGGAGCATATTCAGCAGTGTGTGTGTGAGCCGAAAGTTTCATTGATTTCATCTTCGTCTCGTCAGTGCGATGGTTCCTTCATTAAGTGCAGTCTTTGTCAGGGCCTCTTCATTTGACAGCCCAGAAAAGTGGGTGTTCATGCTACAGTGCTTTATTTGAACCCAGGGCCAGTGAAAGGAAATAACTTTCTTTGATTTCCTTGTATTTCTAAACTTTTGATTTTGGTAACCACTATAAGACCATCTGTCACTGTCAGGCTTTGCCCTACAATGGCTTCTGCATTCATCTCTCGTTGAACCACTCCAAGGTTGTTGTTTTTTTTTTGTTTTTTTTCCCCCTCCCTCCTAATTTGTCGTTACCTGAGTTCTCGTTTGCTCCTGAAAACTTGAGGAGCAAGCAAGCTGAGATAATTGACTCTCATTAAGTCTGGACTAATTAGAGAGAGCGCTGTTGAGGCATGCATAAGTAATGCCGGAGTGTGTTTGTTGTAAAATCCTGCTGGAGCTCGCTGGCTGTTTCTCCTGTCTACCTCCTGAAAGTGAAGTGGAAAGGGGCGGGGGGGGTTAACAGTGGCTGAAAGCCAAATGCTCACATTTTTCGCTGTCTCTGACAAGTTTTTCTGATGTGCTGCTTTGCTGAAAACCACCCGGCTGTTTGTTGAACTCAAAATGACAAGGAGGGTGCGTTAGGAAAGTTCCAATATTGAATGTGTTATAGAATTTTTGCAGTTATAATATGATTCGGAATCATGATAAAGATGTACGAGATTATGTTGACTGTTTTTTTTGCCCTGGTGGGTGGAGCATTGACGGCAGTGGAGCTCAATCCGATCGGCCAAATACTGTGTGTTGAGCATGGATGCAGAGTGCAGGTGGGAACTCACCATTTACTGCAGACCAGCTGGTCTTTTGAGTTTTGCATACTGTGCAAGCTGAATACCAAAAACGACAGATGTAATATGTTTTGCAGCCCAAGTTGTTATTGCATAATAGCTTGATTTAGCAGCTTATCAATTTAAATCTCATACAGATACTTGAGCACTTATGTCCTTCGTGTCTTATGAGAAAATATACATCAAATGAGTCTTTATCACTTTGAGACCCACAAAAAAAATGTGTATTCAAAGTTCTTTTGAACATTTGTGGTTTAATAAGAACCAGGAAAAGATTTTGCTGTGTTTAACAACTTACACATTTACAAAGAAATTGACGTGTTTTGGAAGTAATGCAAGTGAAATGACTCTATCTGTCACAAATGACATTTTTATGTGTAGAACTATTTTTTTAATTAGATGGTGTCTATATTTATAACATGATGTAAATGTATACAGAATTGCACATTTTGCTAATTGTGTAATCTCAAATGCAATCTGGTGGCAATTAAATATCACTCTAAGTTTGTTTCTTATTAAAATTGAGTTGGTTGGTAGATTTCACTGCAGTTTGAACGTATGGGGTAATTCCCTGCTATTGAACAAAAAAACAGAGTGAACATATAACCTGGGGCATTAGAGGGTATCTTTCTTGCTTTGCTGTAGTGTTTCAAAGATGAAATGATTCCCTGCACATCATCAGAAAAAGAGTCGCCACACTAAACGCATCGCTTCAGATGTGCTGAAGGCAACAAGAGAATGCCAACTGGAGTGAGGCCATGTAGTATCAGAGCAGCTTTTACAGCAGGTTGGTTGGTGTTAGTCAGCAGGTTGCTGAGATTTTTCTTTGCTCATACATGACAGTGAGGAAAACCATTTTTTGACACAAAAACCATGAATGACGAGGAAAGTTTTCCAATACTGAGGCTTCATTTACACAACATTTTCAGGTGAAAACTTAAAACCTTGTTGTGTTTGGGTGTCAATTGGCACAACAACGATACTCTGAGCCACTGAAAATGTCACTTTTTGAAAATGCTCTGACTTTGTCTCCATGGAGATGAGGTAAATGGCTTTGTTTCTGAAATGCTGCAACTTTGCTTGCCCATTACGCTCACAGGAAATGGTTCCTCTGCACATAGATTGACAATACCAACAACAATGGCGGACTCTCGAGTGTCATAACTCCCAGTCCATATTCTCCTGGGATTTTGTGGTTTAAAAGTTGAGTTTCTGTAATAGCAATACAACTTCTTTGTCCATAGAAATGTCCTTATTGGCCCTACTTACTCACCAGATTGCTTTCAGTGTTTCGTGTTTGCATTTCTGCCACGCAAACACAAAGCGTTCCCTCGACGAAAATACAAAAACAATGCGCTTCCACTTGAAACGTTGTCGTGGAAACGGGGCCCCGAGTGCATCATCTGATGTGATTTTTACTGCTCTGAAGAAGCAGCGAAGTCTTGCTTATCAGTTGGCCGCTCTTATTGATCAGTCTCCCAGTGGAAGAGTTTCACTAGCGTTCTCCATTACTCGGGTCAGAGGACTACCTGGTTGTTCCGCGTGCTCATCAATATTCAGAGCAGGGCCTGGCATGGCTGGCAGGTTGATTGACACATAGCTCCAGGCTGGCTGATTCGTATGGCTCCTGTTGAATATTAATGGTCATTTGTCGATAGCCGTGTTGGTGTGACAAAGCAACTCCGTTGGTCACTGAGCAGCGGCACACACACACACACGCACACACACGCACACACACGCACATGCACACCCTGCGTCACACAGGCTGCACACAAACATACACGTCACACACGTTTCCTCATTCCCCTCCGTATTTTGCATTACGTCATTTAATTAGTTCATCTCCCTCTTCCCCAACTGTTGGCATCGTTGGCCAGGGGTGTTCACCTGACTGCTCTGTGTTTCACCTGCGCAAACATTCACACATCCTCACACACATAACTCTTACCGGTGACATGATGCCTCGGAGCAGTGAACAGGCAAGACGGAGTGGGGTTAACTCCGTGATTATGAAGCACATGAGCGCGGGGATACAGATCATGTGATCACGAGTTACTTTGATTAACTATTACTTTTTGTTTCTGAGTGGAATAATTTTCTATTTTGCTTTGGAAAATGCTTTTGTTTATTTTAGTTGAAAAATGGAGTATCCTTTTAAAGAGGAATTGAATATTTATTTACATTTTTGATGATTGGTTGGTTTAAGTCAAACCACACCCTGGGGAGGGGTTTTCCCTTTAAAAGCAGGGTGGGACGCGTGATGAACAGAGTCTGTCCCTGGAGACGCAAGTGGAAGCAACAGGCCTCGCAAAGGACATTTCTGAAACCTGTCAGCTGAACTGAGAGCTGAGATCAGGTTCTGTTTATTCTCTCTTGCTGTAAATATATATTTTTTGCTGTTAAATATATTTTTTCTCCACTGTAAATACTGAGCACTGGCACTATTTTTCGCAAAATAAGGAAAAAGTCGACTTGCCATATGGATCGTGGTGGTTATTATTTTGAACTGGACGAGAACCCCGCCACACACACGACACGTATGAAAGTGTTTCTGTTTGGAATTGTTTGGGCACATGGAGCGGACATTAACATTCATGGCGATTCCCCTTTTATGACTGTTGTTTGTCACAATTATTGGCTTTGCAAATGCACTTGTGTGACTCTCTTTGTGTGAGTGAGTCCTCCACTGCACAGCCAAGACAAACCTTTCCCAGTCTGTCACAGCCAATTCTTAAATCTGTCACTGCCATGCATCCTGGTTACACTTTAGAAAATAAGGAGCTTGTTCTTTCCCCCTGAAGTGCTCACGCTGATTTCCACAATCCTTTGTGGGAGAGTTGAGACACCAATGTGGAAATCGGTTGCGCCATTCTAAAAGTCTGAGATTTTATTTAATCAAACTTGGTCACGGCTTTTACCGAGGACTCCAAATACCTTTCATTCGATCCCAACTGTACGCTCACAGATAACGAAGGTAAAATGTAGATAGACACTTTAGATTTTCAAATCAAAGTGATGCAGTGATCAACAGTAACTGCTCCATTTAAATGGAAAGGAAACAAATGTTGAGACATTATTTCTACCTGCAGTTGGTTTTTATTCAATCCCACCACTGTGGAGTACCTAAGAAACAGAGTCAAAAAACCTGCAAGTGTTCATTTATTCAGTATTTTCTATCAGTGTGACCTTCAGTACGATAAATTGATACTTCTTGGAAAGTTTGTGAAAAGAGATTGTATTTAAGGAGGTTACATAGGCTGGTCTTTGTCTGGTAAGATGAAATACCGTTTCCAGCATTGTTCTGGCACTCCAGTAAAACCTCAGAAATCATCAATCAAGTGAAGGTTTTATTACAAACATCCAAGTAAAGACATGATAAAAAGCCATTAAAAAATACTACATTTAAGCTTTTCAAAGTCTTTGTTTAAAGAGGGAAGCTTTGTGGAGTCTACAGCACTCTTTTGTAAAAAAAAAAAAAAAAAAAAATCCCTTTTCGCAACATTGAGAGCTGATCACTTCTGCTAGAGCAGTGGGAGTATGAAGTCCTTGCTCAAGGGCACTTCAGCGCTAGGTATTGGTATGCAGCTCTTTCACTTTCCACTGCTGGATTGTAGTGCTGATGCTGGTTAACACTGCTAAAATGTCAGATAATCCTAGCTGTTTGTAAGTATTGTCATTGATTCGTTCATGTGTCATTATCATTGAATTGATGACAAAGAACGCTGTAGATTTTGTTTTCTCCTCAATTTGTGGCATGGCAAGCTGCAACCTCCAAAATAAACAAATTCAATTTCAAAAGTGTGAAACCAAACTGAACATGGTTGTACTGAATCAGATCAGATTGAGCAATCCGGACACAAAAAATGACAAACTCAGACCTTTATTAAAAGTTTAGTAACATTGCTCTTTTTATTGGAATAAATTGGATGTCTTTGAGCCACATCAGTGTAGTTTATATTTGGATCAAGGTCCTCTTGCTCTCACGTAGCACTGTGGGTTTTTCTTGTTTGACCAGAGGGCTTGTTATCGCCTGAGATATGTACGAGTTCCTCCAACAGTGTCCCCCTCAGAGATTATAGTTTTCTGGTGTAACAGATGGCAGTTTGTTTCACAAGAGTGTTGAAGTCAGAGAGAAGTGGAGTTGTCATGAGCCAAGACTCTGGGAGGAAAATAATGAGTTCTCTCAAACGCACAAAGAAAGTTCTTGTTTCACACCTTTTTTTTTTTTTTTTTTTTTTTGCTTAGTTGGAAGTTTTTGCACTCCTGTATTCTACCTTCCCGGCTTTGGTTATTAGATAGCTCAAACAGACCTGATCACAATGTAGCAGGATTGAAACAAGAGTGAGAAACAGCAGATGAGATGGGATTGGAGCTTTGGATTGGTGAAAAATCATTACCAGTGCAGCCATGCAGATTATTGCCTACAAGCAAGAGAGCGTGTGTTGTACTGTATTTCAGTTGTTGGAGTGTTTTTCCAAAGAATAGAAGCCAAATTGGCTTTCAACTTTTTTTCTGGATGTTGACTAAATGAACCAGGATTACAATGAAAATTAAACATCCGAGGTGTATGTTGAAATTTTAAATGGAGGTAACACAACTGTCTGAGCCTGCACAAATGTTTTGAGGGATTTGAGCAATTTCTTATTTAAATTTTATTTAATTATGCTTGAAAGAAGTGAAGGAAATATGTAAAAACTGGGCCAACATTCATCAAACGAGGAAATACAAGTTGCCAACTGAAACTACAAGTATTTCTTCTGGGAGTTCCAGCAGAAGAACACATTTGGTGTAATAAAGAACAGTCATAAAGATGGTGTTCAAGAAATTGCTTCTGTAAACAGTTTTTCACGAAAGCAGTAGTTCCAAAACCTTTTTTTTGGAACCGTCACCACCAACAAAGACTTGTGTTCCAGAATATGCAATAAAGCAATATTAATGGATTGATGCACCCCAGCATTGGACAATCAATACCATCTATAAGCCTTGACATCAATCTTTGAACAGATACTTGTGTGAGTGCTCATGTTCTGATCCAACTGAAACAAAAAAGGCAATCAGAAACTGGCGTCCCTTTGGAAACAAAGAAAATGCTCCCAAGGCATCGTCTTCACCCACGTTCTCTGCCACCCCGAAGAGAAAACAATGCAATGGTTGGTTGTTGAGATGAGTCAGTGGAGTCTGCAAAATGTGTACGTGTGTGTGTGTGTGTGTGTGTGTGTGTGTGTGTGTGTGTGTGTGTGTGTGTGTGTGTGTGTGTGTGTGTGTGTGTGTGTGTGTGTGTGTGTGTGTGCGTGTGAAAACCTGAGGTGACGTGCATGTAACATGTAGAACAAATGGCTTGTCAATCCAATAACAATGAATTTACGCTTCACTTGTCCCACCATGAGTCAGAATCACATCGACAGTCGACTCCAAAGCTGTTGTAATCTTCCATGGTACTTCAAAGAATTACAGTTTTACACCTGACAAACGCCTTCTCACCTCAGAATTTACGAACCACAGATGGTCAGTAACAGTTACTCGAAATGGCACTTGGAGGAATTCTTTAACTATGAATAATGTGCTCCTGGAGTCGACGACCCAGCTCATGAAACAAACCTCTCCAGAATGGAAAAACCCTCACGTTTAGATTAAGACATTTTTCTTTTTTCAAGAAGTACATTGCAGAAATGTTCCTTCATTTGTATTTAATAGTTTCACATTAGGAGGAAGGCTGACAACTTGGTGCTAAGACTGGAGGACTGGATCTTCAGATTTCATACAAGACAGTTTATGCAACTACCAGAGATATGTGACTTAAGTATTGAAATTAACATTGATGTAAGTTCATGCAAAAAAACCATTAACATTCACCATTTAATATGCAGAGATGTGGCGTTAGCATTGATACATTCAGAAAACTCAGGCTGCCAGAGGAGAATACAGACTCTCACAGAAACATTGATTCTGTAATGCAGAAAAAAATGGAAAAGGACTCGAAGTAATTGAGGCAGCTCACTGTAGATAATTCTGTCATCTTCCACTATAATGATCAGCCTTGCATGTTTTCTGATCACAGCATGACTTAGATGTAAGTTTGAAATACCGAAGTTAAATAACTTGTGCATTCAGTAAAACATACAGTTCATAAAGGACCACATCATCAATACCAAATTGAAAATTAAAAATGTGTGTAGCACTGGAAGGGCAAGCAAAAACAAGGATAATTCAGTTTTATGTACATGTACCATGTTGGCCTACAGTTGTCCTCCAAATACAGTAAAACAACCATATTTATAAAATTCAGGTTTTCATTCAGCTGCAATTTCCTTAAAAGCTGCTTCACATTTCTACATCACGGAATGCTTTATGGTTTCAGCACTCTGCAGGACGGTGTTGTGAACTCACAGTTATGTAAACACCCAGCCTACACACAGTGCTGCTAACATCTTTACTCTCGTGAAGTAAAAAAAAAAAAAAAAGACAAAAAAAGCCATTAGTAACACCGTGAGTCACATTTCTACCATGATCCCTGTTTGTCTCACAGTAATCACCGCAGATATCACTGCAGTGGATTTTGGAATATAGGAAAAACCTGTGAGGTTAGAGATGCAACAAATATCCACTGACTGTACAAAACCATTACTGCTTACCTATAAATGTTTAAAACTCTGAATCTGCTGGACAGCCAAACTAATAACAGTCCCTGGCCCGAAGCAGGGAGAGAAGAAAAATGCACAATTTGGACAGCAACACTTTAATTCTTTTCTTCGCCAGTGTTTTCCACTTGCTTAGTGGCTGTTAATGCTTGAATAAAGTCTCCCACCCCATTGGTGGATTTGAATCACAAACCCATTTGAACACGATCAGTTTCGTTGTAAAGATTTAGCTGAAATCAAATGATACATTAACTTGAGTTCGACAGATTAGAATTTTTTATTTTTTATTTATTTTTTTTTAGGCGAAATGAAATCTTTGATCTTTCAGACAACTTTGTCCAACTTTGAGCAGTGAGAAGGTTGTAAGTGTTCCCAGCTTGCAATAGCTAAAACACAGTCAAACACAGCAGCTACAGAGACACAGACGACCATTTTCGTTCACTTTCCAAGACAAATTTCCAATCGACCTTTAGCCCCCCTTGAAACCTATCACTCCACTCAAACTCCTGATATGGAAACACCCTGACCCTCAGTATCATAGCAGATGGGCCAAAGAGCTGTTGCTGTACATCAGTCTTACGTTTTCCCTCAATGGTTCCCTTGACTCCTTTGAGTCCTTGGACTGTGCCAAATTATATTGAGTCTTTGACAAATCTGCCTGTATACCCACTAATGAATAATATAGTATAATCAATGATAGTCTGTGCTGTTCGGCTGGGGTCGGGACAGTGAGTGGGATCAAAAGATAAGGAAAAAATGGAAACATTTGTTGCCTTTTGTTGTTTTATTGCAAGTGAAATTGCTCTCAGCAAAAACTTCAAGTGAAAGTTTTTCCAACATGACTTCTCCATTAATTTGCAGCATATGGACAGATAAATAAAAGGGTGCCGTTTGGACGATCTGGTTAAGGGCCGGACAGCCCAATTCTACTGTCATATTAACATTTGCTCTGGTCCAAAACCGAGAATTGCCTTGAACCGGGTCCGTCAGTGCTGCTCAAACAAGGATTGATGGGCCTTTCTTGGTTGCAGAAAATGCTCATGTAAGTTTCATTGAGCTGTTTGGCAGCCATCATGGAGGGAACCTTGGAAAAAAAGTGTTTGACAAGTAATTAAGGTTGCAATATGTGATTTTCTGCCAGCACAAATCAACACCGGAAGACCCCTGCCAACTTCTTTGAGCTCAAGCAGTTCTGCATTGCATAAGCTCGTTGTTTGTTTTCAGTCCTTGAGCGTTCACTCTTCCCAAGCTCTTTACTGCCACCGAAATGAGGCTTAGAAGCTGGTAAGTGTTTCCCATTTGTAAAGTAAACAAACCATAACCCCCAATACTCCATACAATATGGATGAAATGCATTAAGAATGAAGGAAAATACTGTATGTTGTTGAATGGGTCCATTTCTCTAGGTTTCTAGGTATGCATATATAGAGTAAAAGAAACTTTGAGTGCAGGTGGTGCAGCATTAAGTGGTGCAGACCTCTGTGTTAGCCTCATTTGTTCTTGTGATTAACCTAATTTAACATCGCTGTAAGCCACTCATTTAAGTGACTGTCTACATAGTTGGTCTAGCCTATGATATGTGACTCATCAGCCAATTAACTTCGGCCGAGCAGACATGCAGGTCTGTTGAATGGAGACTAATAGTTTGTGTATTTCACATATTGGTGTGCTTTTATCACATCAGAAGGATTGCTGCTCTTCTGTATTCACTGGCTTTCTTTTATCAGCATGCGGAATTCTCGTCTCAAATACGTTCCAGGCAACCACCTCAATGAAAAAGCATGAAAAGCAGCTATAACTTCCCTGCAACTAATAAGAGGCCAACGGATCAAATATTTCTGCCATTTAGCTTTGGTGCTTTTTCTCAGTATTCTGCTGTTCAGGGTCCATCAACTGATGTTTTCACAATATTAACAACCCAGGCAATAATGACACCAATTTTATCAGATGGGCTCATCTTTATGGTGTCATCTTGAGTAGTTTGTCAAATTTCTGACCTTCCAAGTTAAAACAAAAAATGTTTCTTTTCTTTTTCTAAGTGCATCTTGACATCTTGCTCCCGGTCGGCAGGGAGAGCTACATTTTCATAATCCAGTAAAGGTAATGGAAAAAAAAGGTGCATAAAACAAATAAAATGACATCCCGAATCTTCCTTGTTTGCACGCTTGTAATATATATTTATCAAAGCGGTTTCAAATCGAAGGAAATAATGAGATTGTGAAAAGTTAGATATGTAGTATAAACTAAAACAGCTGTCAGTTTCATTAAAACCTCCACCCGGCTCTATCCACCTACGTTTTTCACCAGCTGTCAAGGTCCAGCTATGAATAATGGCTCACTGTTTACTTTATGAGTTGTTGCCACCAGTAGCAACCAGTTCACTCTTCCACAATGATGCAAAGAACTCTGGCAACACATGGCAAACTATTTCTTTAACTGTACTTAACTGTAACATTAACGTTCACTGTTTATGCAGCTCACTCTTTGCTCTGTGGATGAATCCTTGGGGATCCTGAACATGTTGGTGGCAAATTTTTTTCCTTGGATTCTTAGCAAACTGGCCTGTCATCCAATTAAGGTCCACTTTATAGAACTCGAAAAATTTAAAAAAGGCCATGAGCTCAGGTAAACACAAGTACCTTCATTATTTATGCAATGAAATTGGCAGACAAAACTGTCGGTCTGAATCAAGCAAAGAGGCCTTTCCTGTCTTTTGATTGGACATTGGTGGCCTCGGACTGAGCAGTTCACAGGTTGAAATCCCACGGTAGACGGGGAGCAACTGTGGGTTCCTGTTAAGACCCTTGAACCCCATCAGCTCTCTGGACTGCAGTAATGTGGTTGCCCATCACTTCCTACAAATTGGATGGGTAAATGTGGAAAAGGGAATTTCCCAAAGGGGATTACTATAGTATGCTTTCTATCTGTCTTTCAAGAAACAAGAAGGCTCATTCATGGTTGACTTGAGAAAAGAATATGGAAATACGTAACATCAGGATAGAAACCAGTGAAGCAGGACCTAAAGTAACCGTTGAGATTAGAAGTGAATAAGAAATGAAAGAAGTGCATACAGGCTGTGTGACACTTCAAGATGAAACTGACAGACCACTGGCAACGTTGCCTGTGATAGTGCCTCCTTCTTATTATCTACATCAGAAAAGGACACCATTTTTCCCTCTTGATATTTGTCCAGTATTTTGATTTAGAGTGGAGTGACGTTTAAGTGTGACCACTTAAACTTCATTCACTTGTTCTGGTATTTGATCTCCATGTGGATAATTGAAATATGACCTCCAATCCATGGGGGGGATATCTTCGCAGCCATGCCTTTTGTGGAGTGTTTCTTGACCTTGAGCTCGAAAGTAAATAGACCTTTAATTTAACCTTTCCATTTTATTCCCTGAGTTTGAAGGCTCTTGTCAAGCTTTGACAGGGCTGGTTGTGAATGGGGCAACTTCTTGAAGGCCTCTTCTTTATTTTCCATTTCGGAATGGTTGAAGTCTCTGAGTAATTCAGTGTGAAAATAGTTTTTCTTGTTTTTGTTGCAAAAATAGAACTCCAACGGCTTCTGCTTGTGCTAAAGGAAAAACCCCTCAGGGGCGTCACCCCGCAGAGACCTCAGAGCATGTCAATGAATGCCAAATTCTGTTGCCTCATCATCGGAGGCAGAGCGGAGTGAGCATCCGTTTAATTTGCATGCAGAAACTCTACTGGCACATTTCTCACCCCCCCTTTGTCCTCGGGGTGAGGGGGGCAGGTTGAGCGAGATGACTGCGAGTAGGGAGCAAATGTATAAAGTTTGAAGAGATCATCATCAAAGCTTGAGCATTACATCAGGTGCATAACAAGCAGTTAGCTCGGAGTCAGTGATATGTTTGAGTTGATAGATCACACGTAGACCATCAGGATGACAAGATGTACGTTTACAATCCAAATTATAGAGTTAAGACATCATGATGTAGGACTTACCCGATTGATCATGAGAAAATGTATGTGTTCTTGTAGAATAAGGCGCTTTGTGTGTGCATGGCCTATGCCAAAACAGCTGGGCAATATTGGTATATGATGCAAGCGCCTGAAACAAAGGCCTTCATCCGAACAAAAGGTGTGCGGCTTGCAGTAACACAGCGCCGACACCATTGCAATGCTAATACCTAGTGTCACATCAGAGGCCAACCCCTTGTTACACCTCACATGGTCAACAAAAGCCCATCAGAATACATCAGCCTTCACGTGTTTGACTGGATTTACACGTAAGGCCTCCAGCTGAAAGTATCATTGCATATGACTGTAATTCTTCTGTACTCTGAAGCAGAGTTGTGTTTCAGGGTTTACGCATATATACATAATTTTAAACGTTGCTTTATTATCTTTTTTTTCCCTTCCAGAATAAAGTCATGACCATCGATGCTGTTAAGGTCAAGCTGCAGGTAAGACTCAAATTTCTATTCATCTGCATTGAGTAGTAACAGTCCATTTGAATGGCTGGTATTGTGTTTTCTTTTTATCAATCTGAGTGAACAGTGGCGTCAGAACCACTTCTCCCTCCCGGATACCTTAATAGACCTTTATTATTTATACTGTAGACTGTATATAGAGTCTGGGGGTTTCTGGCATTATGCATTTAGAAGATGCATTACCATGAACTGTAAAACAGTCACTCATTGGTTTACCAGCACAACGGCGAGGTTAGATCACTATTGTTATATTAGAGATTAAAGAAGTTACTTACATGAAACTATAAGTTACTACAACTACTTGTTACTGAGTTACTGTCATATTAGCGCAAGACTTGAACTCGTGTCTTCTCAGTGAAAGTTATCCCCCTTTCACCCAAGCTTTCCCTCTAAAATTCAGTTTTACCCCTTAATTACTTTTTTCATCTCAATATTCATTATGTCAGTAATAAAACGGCAACAAGCAGATTGTCTTCAATGTCTATATTTGACCCCATCTATGAAATTGCGATTGATAGAAAACCAACTGAAGACATTGAAATCCCCTGTTGTAGTGCTCTGAAATGCTCTGAGGTCATATTCCCTTCTATATAAAACCATATGTGTGGGTTCCTTTTTTCCACAACAAATCCCCGCCAACACTTTTCCATGGCGTAAATACCTCCCATGTATCTTTATTGCCTGCTGGGCGAGGGTGAAGCAGTGCAAACGATAAGTTAATGAGGGCTCGGTTAATCTCAATCAGTCAATTAGCCTCCTGCTCTGCCTGACTGGAGACACTGGAGGGAATAGCAGCCTCTCCATCAGATTACCACGCCTGGACGTTATCAGCGAGGGACACAGACTGGCTGAGATACAGACGAGTCCACGTTCTGTTAAAAAAAAAAAAAAACAACATTAGGTACTGTCTGATGAGTTTTACACCTCAATTACACGATGCTTTAGATCTCTCACCCTCGTCTTTCTCTTCTCCAATCAATGTCTGTTCTTCCATTAGTCTCCTTGTCAAATATGATATTTCAGAAGCAATCTCTATAATGGGTTTAGTGAAACTTGGAGCCACCTCTGTACTGTTTACCCTCAGAATGAGTGAACCACTTAATGGCGTGATTAGTACATCACAGTATAAGGGGAAAATGCCATTGCGCATTTGTGTCGACAGCATCCCTTCAAAGATCTACTGCGTCTCCACAGTTTTAAAAGTCATCAAAAGAAAATATCATATTTCTGGTTTTCTCTCTTATTAATACCGGGTTAAACACTCACCAGCCATGTCATTATATATAACATATTCACCACAGCACTGTGACAAATAAAATGACAATGCAGCCCAATGATTTTAAACATGTAGAAACAAACATACCTATCTAGTACAATGCATAATAGAGAATAAAAAGAGTAGTGAGCCGGTTGAAGACTTAAAAACGTGAACATATCCCATCATCTTCTGATGGGCCCCTTTATCTCCAGTGCTACCTTGGATGACACGCACATGACATCCTGGTGCTTTTTATCTTTTGCATTTTTGCCAACATTTACGATTTTGCAAAAGCCCACGTTGTATCAATCTCTAAGCTGAACGTACACAAAGGCCAAACTTTTCTATTTTATATCTTTCAAAAATGCAGCATTTCATATAGACAGTCCATATTTTCCCTTTTGAAACGTGTGAACTTCACCACGCATTAAGAAGCTTCAGCATTTATCAGAGTCTAGTTTCTTGGCCTCAAGTTCACTCTGTTTTTGTCTCTACCAGCTCCTGAGGGAAATATTCATCTCTTCAGCAGTGAAAGTATGCATTTATTTGCCGTCTTTACCAATCAGCTTTATTTCCTCACATGAACGGGATTTATCTGAGTTGTTTGAATGAAACAGCTGGCCGAGACATCTGAAAACCGACGAGAGCCTAAAGAATAAAACACAAAGTCGCATTTTTGTGAAACCTGAGCGAAACAAACAAGAGCTGAGAGCAACCATGGAGGTTGGTGAAAAATAATCATCGTGAGCGTTTTCTTCACAGACTCTCGTTCCCTTCATTGTTGACATGCTGACACCAATTTAATAAAATCTCAAGAAATGACGTAAAACACGAGATGTATTGCTATAATTAGGAGCTGAATTGTTTGCCTTATTGTTTGTCAGGTTTGATCATAAATCTCATTTGGTGATGTCTTATTTTGACATATTGAACTTAAAAACAAACAGAAAGATCCACCTATATTAGAACAATGTGATTATCAACTGCAATTACTTTAACTTTTAACATTTAACAGAGAATGAGTCATAAAAAGACACAGATGGGTACAAGTATGACCTGATATTGATCTCTGACATGTTGGTCAAAATAATGATGACATCACTCTCGGCAGACATGAAAAATGGATTCTGGATTCTGAAAGGATGAAGCACATGCTCTTTTTTTTAAGGAGTTGGTAAAATGCTCACAAAGTGCTTTGAATACATTATGGGTGTGATGTTTGAAACCTGCCATCGAACCTGCCCCGAACTGCAGGAGGACCTTGGTTATCATTGAAAAATAAAATCCCTGAACTCAGCATTTTGTAATCTGCCCGACACGAGCGCTCAACCAAAGACAAAACAAAAGTAAGCCATCACTGGTCACAATTATCTTGACAAAAGCCTCCCAGCAACTGTGCGAGCCCAGATAACACAATTCATCACCTCCGCTCCACACGCTCATGTTCCAAGCTCGAGGCACTGGAACCCGACTTTATGATTCATTTACAACATGCTTTTCGATTTGTTAGCTACCTTTCCAAAGAAATGTGACATTTTTGTTGAGCACAGCAGAATGTTTACCTGCGACATAAAAACGTTCTGAGCAGGACAGTCCTGTGTAACTGTGCAAAGCAAAGATCTCGTAGCTGGACCAATGCACAAAAGACTCCACATACAGAGACAGTGTGTTCATTTTGTCAGGTTCATGAAACTTTAATGACGGTGTCGGTCACGGTGCTTGACACATATGCTGATGCAGTGAAAATGACTGAAGTGAGATGACTGGCCTAAAAGCATTACAACCAACATACTGCACTGGTCAGCTTCACGGCCCACTATGGTTTTGTGGCTCAAGCTTTGTGATGACATTGCGTAATAGATTCATCGGATAATAACCACGTACCCCTAACCCTCTTGAGCCAACTTGACAATGAAGCTACTGAATACCAGCCCATTAGAGTTGAGAGAAGGCTGTGTTGAGGTATTAAGTAGAACGACAATAGCATGCACACGTGTTTTATGTGTGAACACAGATGTTGTCATAGTAACTGATTTTCATGATAATGTCCTGTCATTCTCCTCTTCCTCCTCCTCCTCCTCCTCCTCAGATCTGGGACACAGCTGGTCAGGAGCGATTCCGGAGCGTCACACACGCTTACTACCGTGATGCGCACGGTATGACTCCTCCACCCATTTCATTGTGACTGACATTGTTCCCCCCGCCCCCCCCCCCCCCCCCCCCCCCCCCTCCAAACACACGCAGAGCCATTGTGACTGAAGCTTTTCTTGCATCATTAACGTGTGATTGACGTTGGCGGGATACTCGCTCCCCGTTGTGCATCATTTCTGTCGGGATAACAAAAAAGTCGCTGTTCATTTCACAGGCTGCATTTATGTGAGTGTAAGCGTGTTACTTTTGTTATTAGGACCACAAGCTGTTGCACTCTGTGGGGACTCGATTCTCTTTAGGGACGAACACCAAGTCCCCATCGCTCTTTTAATTACTATATATGATAAAAGGTCAGGTTGAGGTTGTAGCAAGCATTATAGTTGGGAAAGGAAGGGAAGTAGGTCAAATATCTCCTGAAGTGATGGAAACAGGACTGTTTGGACGTGTGTGCAGACATTTGTCAGCGGCCCACTGCTACGTGCAGGTTCTGTTAAGAGAGAGACGAACCGCTGGGTGGGAAAATGAGTCTGTCTCACACACAGCATGGGAGGGTGCGACAGCTCGGTGTGTGTGTGTGTGAGTGTGTGTGTGTGTGTGTCAGCGTTGAGGACGTGAAAAAACGAGAAGCCCCTGTAATGAGAATTTGATTTTATTTCGCTCCCTACAACAGTCATAAAAACACAGAACCACCAAGACATTGCTGTACGGACAAAATCCAGAACACAAACCGGCATACAAACAGCATCAGCAAGTGGTTCTGTAAGTTCTGAAAGTCGAAGGAAGTGGTTGGAAATATGTACCCACTTCAGCCTCTTGTATATTCTTATCTGCAAATACATGTGCTTGTGTTCGATTGCACGTGTGTGCAGGTTTTTATAGAATTGTGTGTCCTAGGAACTGTACGTGGGATTTCTCTCCAGCACGTGAATGTGTGAGATTGGCCAAATGCCCAGCCTTATCTTTGATCCGCCGGTGCAGCCCTTCACCCTCACTGATCTTTAACAAGGCATCCAGGGAGCCTCGAAACCTCCTCCTCCGAGTTTGTTCGACTGTTTCGGACTTTCAACTAAAGCTCATTCGATCTGACAGGCCGGACCAGGGGAGAGGCTGCAGTCTGAAACGCAGCTGCCACAAAAGCTGCCGAATCACGTGAACTAATGAACATCTTCCGGTGACTCAGAGGCTGACATGTAAAGATCAGACGTTCGGAGAGCTCTGAGCATCAACTGTGTAAAAATGTATAGCACGGAAGCTCCCTGAAGGTGAAAGCCCAAATTATTAGTCGCTTTCCTGTGATTATGTCTGCATCTTGTCCCCATAATAGAAAAATAACAACAAAAAAATCACCTTCAGTCAAAGTGTACTCTAGCCTTGTTCAGGTGAGGATCACTAAAACGCTATAGTTGTTCTTGAAACCATCCTTGAGACTTGGTCTAAGCCCTTTAAAGTCTTGGCATTGTCTTGGTCTTGACTTGTTCTCGGCCCCTTAAACTCTTGGTCTTGTCTTGGCCTTGATCCCGTAAAGTCTTGGTCTTGGTCTTGAGCTACCTGGCCTTGACTGAGTTTTGGATTAGTTGGTCTTGACGACAACACCTCTAAGAACAACATTGAGAGGGATCATTGAATCCCATTCAAACCTTCCCTTTAAGTTGGCTTCAGTTGCTTCTCAACCATGAATTAAACCCCGGCTCTGAAGAGAACAGACCTGGACAAGATTTTAAAGGGTAAGAAATGAGTGAAACCACGTTTGATGATATTTAATTGACATTCCCTTTGATGTTAGGACAGTTCATGTCCCTAATGAAGTGGGAGGGATTCATAACCTGCACTGAGACCGACCACCAAGAGGAGGATCAGGATATAACAAGATGAAACATCACATCTCTCACAATCTGTGGCCTGCATGTGGCTCATAACCCAGATTGTGAATACATTAAAGGTTTCACAGGTAATTCTAGAATGGTGGTCATTTACAGCATGTATTAATAGAAAGTGCTACAAATTACTGCAGTATTAGTACGACTACACTACTGCTTATTAAACCTGGAGATATGGAATTTTTTTTTTTTTTATTAAATTAGCTTTTATAATCCTTATAAATAGTAGTGGAAATTACATTTTTGCAGCTCTCATGTGGATCAATGTTTCCCATTCCTGATCTATTTTTAAAGATGCAGTCACCAGTTAGTTCATATTCTTCAGGGAATAAAGGATAAAGGGGATACATTGGTATTATTAACTATTTGTGTTTTGGAAAGGGGGCAGTGAGTCCTGCTAAGTTTGGGTTTAATTGTGTGTTTGATCCTGTAAAAAAAAGAATGTGCTACATTTGGGATGGTTTTATTTTGAATTTATACTATGGAAAACAGGATCCGTTTTTTACCCCATGTGTAGAGTTGATGCAAAGAAGTGAGCAAGTCCAAGACGTATTGAGCCATCACATCATGTGTAATGTAATGAGTAACTCTCGGCAAATTCAGGTGCGTTACATAAAAGGTATGAATCTCATTTAAATTCCTATCATTAGCAATACCTCAACTCATGACTGAATATTGTCTGTACAAAACCTACTTAATGTCCAGATATGTGACTGTAGCGATCAGACATGTAATTTAACCTTTAAACTAAAGCAAATGTTAAAGTACTACTTGTTGAAATGTTTAAAACAATCTTTCCAGGTTATGCCAGCTACCAATTTTCTCCATAGAGACTATATTACAAAACATTCGGCTGAACAGATGGCAGCAATGTTGCCTTGTGGTAAATGTTTACGCCAGGTTTTGACAAGCTAAAAAAAAATGTTCAGACAATAAATATGAGATTTGCTGCACCTGCTAAGATTATTTATTTTAAATGCATCCATTACAAAATGACACAACCATCCCGGGCACTCACATTCATGCTCAGTAGTGATGCTTGCTTCCTCCTGAAGTCAAAATGATCACTTTGATCGCTGTGGGGTTGATCAAATTGTGATTTATGAGAGATATGTCAACTAATTCATGGTTAGAATGGACATTTTCAAACAATATTTTGTGATTAATAACTCCACTGGCCTACTTTCCCATCCCTTGAGTCACAAAAACATCTTGATGATGACAGCTCAGTCATTCTTCACGGAGAATCTGGTGCATCTCGTAGTGCTGCGTTGCCCCCTGGAAAGCTGTTGATGTTTGTTGTCTGGCCCCCAATCTCAGTTGTCATTAAAGCTGTAATGAGAGAGCAAAGAAATGCAGATAATCACTACAAATGAGGTAGTGCCTGGAAGGAGCTCAGTGCAATCTGGCAGGTGCATCTGGTGTAGAGGGCGCCGTAAAGGTCCAGCTGAGTCCAGACACAGGCTTTTTTTCTCCTTTCATTTTTTCCCCCCTTATCTCCCAATGGAGATGACAGTTGTCATTTCCTCAGTGTGGAACAAAACAATGCTAAAAAAGAGGGGAATCAGATGTGGTTGGTGAGAGAAGTAATGGGGACAGGAGGCAGAGACGTGGGATTATAGTTGAAAGTGAGGGAAAGAGTGGGAACGTGATGCGATCAAAAGAAGTTTAGAGGAACTAAATTATTTTTTTGTGGGGGGGGACCAAAAACAACACAATGACTTCAAGGCACTTTTACAGAAAAAATCCCAACAATTCCTCCTAAAAATTCCCTTTTGGCAGGTAGAAAACTTTGCTCGGACCAGGCCGAGATGTGGCGGCTGCTGTTTCGGTTGGGATTAGGGGATAGAAGGTAACAAAAAGATAGAACAGACATATTTTGAGGAGGTTGTTCAAACCTGGGTCTGGTCAGGGGTCAGATTGAAATCCTGGCTTCATTAATTGCATAGTTTTTCTACTGAAGACTGAAACTTGTAATGGATATTTATTGAGGGAAAACCACAGAATTAATGTCGACTGAACACTGGTCGACTGTTTTTTGTTAGAGTGCAGGTCCACCACTTGAATTTGAATATTTCTAGAAACAAAGTTGTACATTTATTACATGAACAAAGTGGCAATAATATACTGTAATACACACACACACACACACACACACACACACACACACACACACACACACACACACACACACACACACACACACACACACACACACACACACACACACACACACACACACACGATACATGAGAGCCAGGGAAAGAGAGAAAGAGGAGAAATATTTATTTAATATTTTACCTGCCAGTATTTGTTCCAGCTTTAGCAGTTTGGTGGATCCTGGTCAGCCAACAACCTGCTGTTTTGCTGCAGAATTACTTAAATCGGCATTACAAAGTGAGCTAAGGACTTTCTCTTTCTCAATCAGCCTTCAGGTAACTTTTTAAAGTGAAACTTGCTGTCTCAATATTATTCCATTCGGTATTGTGCTGCTTTGTATTCACGGTGCTGCACCCACAGACACTTTACACATGCTCCAGTAAGGAAACTGCAAAACTGCATTAATTACGTTAAATAAAATAAACAAGTTCAACATTTCCCATGGCCTCTCAACTAACCATTGAATCGAGTGAATTTGTAGAATGAATAAAACGGGTACGGCAAAACCTTGTGGAGCTTTCAATAGAGGTTTGTCGGTAATGAAGTGGCACTACGTCTCAAAATGAAACACTAAAATGATCACAAAGGACTTAAAAAAACAATGAAGCTCAAGGTTCTCCAGAGTGCAAAGACGAGAAGAGACTGAATGTGTCTGTTCAAAGCCCCTCCATGCATTCATGAAGTTGCATTGGCATAGAATGCAGCAGGAATCGTTTTAATCCCAAGAGAGAGGAAAAAAATCACCATTACGACGTTTTCTATGTGATCAGTCACTTTTGCCGCACTTATGTCACCTTGTCTAATTGCTGACATTTCAGCTCAAAATGAATGCAATGCTCTTTTCAATTGTTAGTGCACAAAAGAGAGCAAACACAACAAGTCTCAAAGAGCAGAAAAAGTGAGTTAATAGATGTTGTAATGGCTGCGTTACAGGTCTCTAAATGGCTGGTTTATGATTGAAGGGGTCGTTGAGGCTGCATTGTTCCGAACGACGTGCTTTCGCTGCTTCAATTTGCTGTAACGGCCATCATCATTTCTCTCCGTAGAAGTTCTGGCATGAAGCTTCATCTCAATAAAGCAGTTCGATGTTGATGCTACATGGACGTGGCAATTTAATCTGATTAGATTTGAACATGTTTCTGACGGTTCATCAGCATAATTACTCCCCCACATTTATGAAGTAATGATGGTGTTGTTGGAATTAATTTCTGAGAGTGAATGACTGCTTTAAAAGGGTATAGAGTTCAAGAGTATAGTGTGGGAATAATAAAACATTTCCATTTCAAATCTAAGTAGATGCACACAATGAAATACCTTCTTCAGAATGGATCTGGACTCATTGTTTACAAGCAGTTTACCAGCTTTTATATACTCTACCATCAACGTTTTCGCTCCTCAATATGATTTTTTCATGAACACACAATTTTTTTTTGAGTGAAATGGGCTAATTATGTTCCAAAGACAGCAATAAATTTGACAGAAAATAAAAATAAATTTAACGTTCGTTTGTTGACATTTCAGTGTATCGGTCAATTATTCCATTTCAAAGATTTTTAAATTTTGAATTCCCATTTGCTCTCAATCCCTTAAAATCTTGGTCTTGAAACACTCTGGTGTGGTTCTGGACTTCCCATGCTTTGGCCTTCATTGTCTGATTCCAAATAAAAAAGGTGTTGTTGTGATAAACTTCTTGATAAACTTCTTGTGTTCACCTTCCTTCATATTTGTCCTGAACCCTGAAGGTCTTGACTTCCTTGCTTTGGTCTTGTCTAGAATTCTATTAGCCTGACCTTGTCTTGCTCTGGGTTGGGTCTTGAAATACCTTTGGCTATGTTGTACTAAAACAAAGGAATATCATGTACGATACACCACTGCAGAACATATCAATTTTTCCTGCCACACAAGGTAAACCAGTGAGTCTGAGGACAAAGTATTCCTTGTAGTTCTCATTTACTTGTCTTGTGGTCAAAATGTTCCCGACACTGTTTGAATGAGCTCACAAGAAATTGTAAGGTAGAGACAACTGACAGCTGTGGAAGACGTCAGGGCTACATTTATTTCATTTTACATTAGTGTCATTCAGTTCTTACATTGCCTTTCCACCAAACCTCATTCCTTTGAGACCGCAACATTTTTTATTCCCTGTGTTCTGTTTTCTTGAGCCACTACCTTCAGTACTAATGATCAGCTGTGGGCTTCCATCAGGAGCATGATATAGGCTAACATATCCTCGGGAAAAGCATGAGGAAAATAAGAAGCAAGGAAGAGGAACTTAAGGGTGAAGAAGAAAGAGAACAAAAGAAAGAGGCAGGTGGGGAGCAGAGTTTGCATGAAAACACTGACGGAAGTGCGATGGTCTTTATAATGCATCATCAAACTCTGAATGTCTTTTCCCTTGGCTTACTAAAACACACATTTTGGCACTTTTTGCATATTAAAATGATGCATAAGGTCTTGTTCTTAGGGTTGTGAAGTGAGTTGAGAAAATCCTAGAAAGTGTCTCTCTGTATTGTTCGTAGAGAGAAAAGTCTTTGCTCGGGTATCGACCCAGCTAAGCATATTCCACATGCTTTACCTGTTCAATACACTCTTGCCTTTTCTTGAAACCCCCCCCCCCCCCAACGTTAAAGGTTTCAGCTACAGATACCTGGGGACTTTAGTAATTGTCTGCTGTTAATAATCCAGCCCTTTGTACAAAGAGTGCCATGAAATGGAGCCCCATGGGCCCCACTTATGAGAAAGGGCAGAAATGACGGCTGGTGCTGGTATTGTCAGACGTCTAATGAAGGTGATAGTGGAATGAGACACTCGTAGTGATTTCACATTTTGTCGTACCGTTAACTTGCCTGAGGGGATAAAATGAAACTCATCAGTCTGATACATGACACCCGCATATGTATCAGCCTTCACTGTATAGTAATAATAAGTCTGGTCGTTAATTGTCAAGGTGCTAATGGGCAGAAACGGATGCAGTACTGGTGTTTGCAAGTTGATGGAAGTATTCAGGCCTTGCATGCTAATTATTCCAGCGTGTAAAAGTCACTTTTGAAACTCTTGTTTTAATTCTTGCGGAGTGAGTGGCATTGATTTTAGTCGTACAATGGCACCTGTCAAGAGTTTGGATAAATTCATCAGCAAGTGAGCACAAATGTCTGTACAGATTTGGAAAAAAAGGGGACGTCAACATGATTGATTCAAATGGTTTTTTAGGCTGTTTCTTGACTCAAGATTGCAACCTTACATCATCAATAGAAAAAAACTGAACTAACCTATAATCTACCAAATTTTTTTAATTTAAGTTTAAAGAAGTTAAAGAAATTTAAGTTTAAAGAAGTACAATAAATGTATGATGTAAATGTCCCCAGTGCCAAAGGATTATGGTGGTGGAAGAAGTTGAGGTTACAACTTTAACACAGATTTAAACCAAATTCATAATTCCGTGACGGTTAAGTGTCACAGTGCATCATGTTTTTTAGAGTAGCCGAGCCAGAGACCCAGGCCCCAGGCATATCAAGTGTGTGAACAGCCCTGTTTGATTTTAACTTCTGGTTGTGGTTGTTGTAAAGCACTAGAGAAAATCCCCAAATTTATGTATGAATTTTCCCAGTATATCACTTTCCTGCATCTGTTTGTTTGCACTGGTTGTAAATATTGCTTGTTTATGTGACTTATATTCAAAGAAGGAGAGCATGCAAGGTGAGCGAGTGTTCATTGACTGCGGTTATCATCTGAAGGATGATGGATGGCCATGCTCTTTATGGATCACTTCCCTCTACGTCCCCCTCTCTTTTCCTGCTCAGGGGTTCCTGTGGGGACACTGACTGTCAAATTCCCGGTCGCTCGGAAAATCAAACATGAGTTGTATTGATTTGCTGATCATCTCGACCAGGGGTCATGTCGGGGGTTGAACAGTGTGTCTTTGTACTGTTCTGACCACAGTTAATTTCTCTTTCATCAAACTTTCAGAACATCATGTCCAGTGATGACCTACCCATTAAAGAAACAATCTTGTGAGTTGTGACACTCAGAGGTAGTGTCGTGAAAATGCGTTATTGATGGGAAAAGGTTGGAGGATTTTTAAGATTTATTGAACACTCTTTGGGATCCTAACTACCAAAAGCTTATTTAAGTATTGATACTGACCATGAGATCTACCATCTTGTGATTTCTACAGGCTCATGTACCAATGACCAAACATATTAAACTGGTTTCTTGATGATGATGGTGATAATTGACTGATTGTGATTTTGTCAATCATCAACTTTACAAAGAACAGAAATTAAACAATGTGTATCTCACTTAAAAGCAGAGATATATGCGTCTACACTATGCACCGGGCAGTGCGTAGCCTCTACGCAGTACCTTCACCTCTGAAAGTCCTGCGTCAAGGTTGTATGTGATGCTGCAAATGTTAGCCAGCAGACTGTAGCCATGAGCTTACAAGATCACTTCCCGCACGGTGTCGTCCATATTAGTGGAGGTGTGCAAAGCGTTGTGGATGGCACTGCATCCAGAATTTCCCTGGGCTATGTGTTGTTTGTTGCTATTGAATTTCTCAACACTTCTCCAATAAAGTGTAGGAGGAAGGGGTTTGCGGAAACACATAGCCTTCATTTGCATATGGGTATAAATTAGGCTCAACTCCTCAACACAATTTTGAGTACACAAATTGAGTTTGGAAGCTATCGGAACATATTTACAAGCGATATTGTGACAGTAAAAGCTCCATACCTTAAAACCAATTTCTTTTGCCCTTTCGATTGGCTTTCCCCATATTTTTGGACTTGTTATCTCTTGTGTCCATTATTTTGGCTACCTGTGATACGGAAACTCGCACCTCTGCTGCCGTGAGGAAGTTCTCCTTGCTTCATCCGTCTTGCTTTGGGCAAGATGTAATTGGATTAAAGGAGGGTGAAGGAAAAGCAACTGCTCGTGGTTTTTATTCTGGGAGGAAATTAACTTGCAGAGTTGATCACCTCTCTCTTTCCCCTTTTGTCTTCTTCTTCACACATCCCTCTCTTTTCTCTCTCCCTCTGTGTTTTCTCAATTTGACAGAGGCACAACAAGCTCACGGTGATTACAACTCATTAAACACCCTTCACGGGCTTGTCAAGATGGAGTAAACAAACAAGCGGCTTCATCCGAAATAGATGGGCGAATTGTGACCATAGTTGAGGTTTAGGGGTCAGTGATGGAGGAAAATTTGAAAAAGGCATTAGAGTTGTATGGGGGGGAAGAAAGTGGTTTCAAGATGATCAAATGTGATATTAGTGAAGAAACTTGCAGTAGGAGGACAAGAGGTGCTCGGGACCTAATTACCTCAGGCTAATTCTTCTAAATGAGAGTGGATCCAGCTGTGAACATGAGCTGCAATTGCTTTGTAGGTGTAACGCGTTCTTCTTGTCTCACTGAGCTTTATAATGCTCCACTGACAAAAAAAAACTGAGGTGATTTCAACTTCCATGGCAACACAGTGCCGTTGGACATAATTAGAATTCACACATGTAGGTATATTGTCAGGTATAACACTAATGCTCTGCTAAATGGTGGAGCTCAGCACTTTGCTCGACAACCATTGGGAGCCATTTTAAAAGTCTCTCATGCAGTGTTTCTCCAGCGCGTAGCCCCAAAAGGTTTTTGTTCAGCCTCAAACAGAGCTTGAAACTTGTAAAACCAATCTCTGCAGGGGTGATTCATGAAGCAAAAAAGTGACAGTGAACAGTGCCCTGCATATTTTAATTTTGTTTTTCCAGACTGAATTTGTCATATTTCGATTCTTTTATCCCACGCTAACCCAGTTCTGAATAATAGTTTAATAGTATAATAGCTTCCAACATGGCCTCTTCTTCCATTATGGGTTCTCAAAGATGTGCATCATCTGACATCTGGCGATTGACAGTCAATGAAAACATTCATCAGTTTTAATGTGTAAACAGCAAAATAGTCTTGCAGCTGCTCCAAGTCAGAATGTAGAAAAATACATATATATTGACAGGTGGAAGACTGAAATACATTTTTTTTATAATAAATATGAATTGGCGTGAAACCTTTCAAAAACTGCTTCCAAGGTGGACGTTTTTGAAAATTTTCTTAATCTGTCTCCATGGAAACGTGGGAAAACATAATTTTTCTGAAACACTGGTACTGCGCATGCGCAACACAATCGTTGTAAATAGTTCTGCACATGCACGAGGATTCATCCATAAATCATAGATGTGTTGTGTGATGTTCACTCTTGAATTTAATAATGCTTTTCCAATAAAGTGTACATTCATCAATACAGTCATCTGTATTTCTCACAAACAGACTGAGTAGACCAAAGCCATTAAGAAAGATAGTTTAATGGTGCTTCTGCATCCATTCATAGGTGATTTTATTAATTAAAAACAACCCACACTTGTGGCGTTGCATGCTAACTACATTGTTTTCAGCATTTCTGCCATTTCAATGTTTTCTTTTCAAAACGTTGCTGTGTAAACATAACATGAAAACAACACTAGTGGGTGCTGTTGCTTGCTTTTGCAATGAAACCACACTCAACATGAAGAAAAAGGTTGTGTAAATGGAGCCTACATACACACACTCTATTTGTGTGTGTATGTGTGTGTGGTTGCCTGCTTTGCCTTGTGATTGACAGATGGCTGTCTGGGATGCACCCTACCGTTTTTCCATTGTGAGCTGGGATTTGCTACCTGAATTTTGACAGAAGATGGATGGATGGCTTTTTGGGAGAAGAATATGAAATGACTAATATCTGTCTCTCTTTTTCTGCCGTCAGCTCTCCTCCTCCTGTATGACGTCACTAACAAAGGGTCCTACGACAACATCCGGGTAAGATAAACCTTTCACTTATTTACCACAATGTATGGCTGTTTATGATTCTTAATCCCTTGGAAACATGCATTGATTGTTTGTTTTTTTATTCGTACCACCCATCTGAGTTCAGGTACTCTGTGGTATTTTTTCACGACTAACTTATGCAGCCTGAACGAAGCCAGTAATTTCTTCAGAGAATGGATTTCTCAGCTTTTTTTTAGGACATTGCGTCAGTGATGACATATTGGATACCATCGGTCGCAGGGCTCATCCCTAAATGAACTGTATCCTCAACATACCTCTTTGCCATGAAATGCAAAGTAAAGCCATTAATGCTTCTTAATAAAGGAGCAACGTCTTAATTCAGAGATCGTTTGAAGGACGGTGCCTCATCAGTCTTCATTGCAGAGTTCTCAGAAAGCTGGTAAAGCTAATAAAATATGACAGTCTATAGGAAATTTCTAGCCTTGTGGCGTCCTTCACATAAAATAAGAGAAAATAGACACAATGCAAACAAACCATTTGAAAATGCTCTCCTCCTATGGTCTCCTATTTTCATGTTTGTTCAATCGCATTGCACACTACTGATGGCTGGGGTTAAGAATGCACACCAGTTTAGACTGTTGCGTAAGTCCCACCACTTATTAAGTTTAGGTGGTGCTATGACTCTTTGGATATGCCACATACACCTGTTAGATACCTCATCTTGAAGTAGCTGTCAAATTGGGACAGATTGTTGTCATCCGTCTTCAAGTGGAACCTTGAATGGAGAATGAAGCCCCTTTAATTAAAAAGTGAAAGAATTCTCACTGTGAAACCCAAAGACATGCCAATTGCAGTCCATTGAGGTAACGAAGCTAATGAAATAAATCAAGAATAAAGAAATTAATGATGATAACTTGTGCTAATTACAGCCACATCTTCAGTATTTGTGGGGGCTTGAAAAATTAAGGCAATTTATCCCATTAAAGGCAACTCAGCAGAAGGTTTGAAGGAATGAATCAGTGCAAAAAGGCTTTTTCATCAAAAGTCTTTACCAATTGAAGTGATTCTCATTCAAGTCTCCAGGATGGAAAGCTTTGCAGCTAAGATTGGAATCTGATCTTTGAAAGTCCATGGATACAAGTTTCATAAAAAGAATATAGCTGCACTTTATGTGGTCATAATAAGGCAGTCTTTTCATTACACATTGACTGTCGTGCCACGGAGCATCAGACTGGCTGTCTGAAGAGAAAGGTGGTCATTAAATCAAGGGAGATGAACAATTCCTGTGCAATTTATTGCTATTTGCTGGAAGGCGCAGGTCAATAGTGTCACTGCTCAGACTTCACTGGTAATTTATTTTGGCATGATCAGCATTATCCCTCAAGCCTCTGATTTAGATTTTACTTAAACTCTGGTTGGAAAGTTATTTCGTCATATCTAATGTTTTTGGGTGAATGCAAAGGTTTACGAAAAAAGGCATCTGCATAGTTGCTCATCGGCTCGCACTCACAGTGGGAGTCAGATGATGGACGAGCAGGACAGTGACCATGGCAGCCACAAATAGATCGAGGTGGCTCAATGAAAAAGCATGGGGGTTTGAATTAGAGCTCACTTTCCCTCCATTTAGAGACTTCTCTTTGTCGCCGTGTCCTTCTATAAATGCAGCTCATGCTGTGATTTTCTCCACCATCGCCCGTCTATTTGGCGACGCTCCTGCCGTCCTTTTTAGCCGAGTTATGATCCTTTGATTAACACACAGGGGATTTAAATGTGAAATATGATATGTTTTATATCAGCGAGTGTCTCACACATGAAGGAGAGGAGAAGCGCCACAGCCATCTGGCAGGGTTGATGTCCTCACATCTGGTTGAAGCGTGTGTGTGTGTGTGTGTGTGTGTGTGTGTGTGTGTGTGTGTGTGTGTGTGTGTGTGTGTGTGTGTGTGTGTGTGTGTGTGTGTGTGTGTGTGTGTGTGTGTGTGTGTGTGTGTGTGTGTGTGTGTGTGTGTGTGTGTGTGTGTGTGTGTGTGTGTGTGTGTGTGTGTGCGCGCGCGCAAACACTGTCATCAAGAGAAGGAAAGCGAGTAGTTCCCGTTGAGACGCAGCCAGAGAACTTAGCTTCTTCCCAAACAGCTGGTTGTCATCATTACCGCCTTTAATAGTTTGCACTAAATCACTCCACATCCAGAATATTTGGCCTCTGTGCTTATTTAGTTTACTGACAGCAAATCCCCAAACCAATAATCTATTAATCCGTGATTTAATGGTTCCCATTTCCTGTCTGTGGCACTCAAGTCACCAAAGATTGTTTTGTAAACATGTTGGTGATGGTGCTACCAACTGTACCTTGTTGCCAGTGAGGTTGTTATTGCTGAGGTTTTGCAAAACATTTACTCAATTAAATTTTAATTAAATTTTTATCTCAATTTAATGTATAGTGTTTTTTGATTTTATTGTAAAGCTGCTCAAAATCCCAGCTCAATTATGTAAATTTTGTTGTCTTTAACTTTATATATCACCTGATATAACAGCAAGTCATCAAACGTCAGTTGACACTGCAGATGCAGTCAAAGCATATCCATCAGGTAAAAACATCCTTCACTACTTTCTCGGTAACAAAGAAATGACTGATTGACTGTCATTGTTGTTTCAGCGGTTATAGTCTTTTCCTTTGTACTATTTCCTCACTTCCGTTTGTGTTTCCGAGGCTATTCTGTGTTGAGTTTGCATGTTTCCTTGTACATTTGTGGGTGCAAAATGTCCTACGGTCCCCCCACAGTCTGACACTATGGATGGACTGGTCGCCTGTCCAAGGCATAACCTGCCTTCAGCATCGTCAGCTCGAATCGAGTTCAGCGATCCGTGCCCATGAGTTGGATAATGTATGAAAGCTGGATGAACTCGACCGTCACTGTCCTATAACCTTGATTCAACATATCTGCCAGTTACCCGTCCTTGGAACTTCTCAGTAGACATCTCACCTCTCACATGATACAGACACTGGAGACATTTATGTGAAGTAATAGATGCTCCAACAAGAGTGGAAAGCAGCCCGGTCATAAAACTCTCTAAAACAATCACATTTAAAATCACAGTGCTTGCAACAAATGTCGTTTGCCTATCACCCGCTCTCATCCATTTGTTCAGCTTCACAGCCGCACCAACTGCCTTTTTTTTTTTTTTTTTTCACCTGCCAGTATTCCTGAGAACTTGGCAGTATGGTTGGCTGTAAGATCGACAGGTAGTCTGGGAGCAATCAGCGATCATAGGAGCACAGACCAAAATCAAAAGACTTTTGTTACAGATTGAATAAAGCAGTGGACGTCATGCAGCGAGGTTGGCCGAGTCGTTTCTGCTTGATTTGAAGTTGTGATGCCGCAGTCAGGTATTGATATTTCAAATCGCAACAGAAATGCTCTGATTTGTCTTAATATATGGTTTAGTTAATGTTTGAATGTTCATCCATCAATGTTTGTGGATCATTCTGCATTTTGGTGTTTGTGGTCAACACGTACGAGCCATAATTCAATCTCTAAGATACTATATGTTACGATTCCCAGTATGAAGTACTAATTCTACAGGTGTATGTGTAAGCACACACACAACATCCCACCTGCACAGTTGCAGTTTTTCCCCAGTAAAATAGTGTTTCCCTTAGTGTACAAGTCTTTGTCTGATTTGCAATATGTTGCCACGGTGGGGAAAGAAGCACAGTGTTCTTTGGAATTCGAGCAGAAAGCTGAAATTTTGTTGTCGAGTTTTACTGGACGATGTGCTCTTTTATTCACCCCCACCTGCACACTCATGTTTTGGATCCAATCTGCCACTTTTTCAAGGTCACAAATATTGTAGCATGTTATGCTAATGAGCCATTCAAGGCAAAAGCTAAATACACTCATCAGAAATTATGAGCTTATAGAAAATAGAATTGTACGGAACAAACTTCCAAGGCTTTCAAGACTTTCAAGGGGAGGCTGGAGTTACGCCCACTAGCCATTATATAATTGACCAATATAATTATAGTTATAAGAGGAACATTGGACTAATCAAACTAATGGACTTACATCGGACTAAGAACTGCACTCATACCGCGTATTTATATATCTTTCTCAAAAATTAAAGATAAAAAGCATGCTGGGAAATGCTTTCTCAATCAATCAATTATTTTTTTTCTGTAGCCAATCAGCTCACACATCTTAAATGTATACGACGTCACAGAAATTGTTTGCCAAGAATATTTGTTATAAAAAAATGTTTTCCTGATAATAGCTATTTTTTGTAACGAATGAATGAATGGTGTACGAAAAAAAGACTGAGCAGATATGAAGGTTTTAGTTTGAGCTTTTATCCAGATGAATCCATGCATACGACGCACGCAGCTCTTCACGGCTACTGTATCGGCACACGCCAGTCTCCCATAGTGAGAATCCATTAGCAGCCGTGCCTTGAGGGGAAGGCCAGAGAGCAATTGGACGATAAAGAGATGGAAACACACCGCCCAGGGTTATCCATCTCTCTTTCTCGCCACCGTGTTTTTTCTTTGCTCTTTCACTCCTCTTTGCAGTCCCTCTGCCATCTGTAACCACGGCTACGGCCGCTGCTTTTTCCTCCTTCCTTCTTCTCTCTGCTTTTACACGTCCATTTATATTCTCGTTTCCATTTTAGATGCAATCAAGAGCCAATTGCATGTGAAACGATTCTCATACCATATTCACCTTGATATCCGTGGCGGCGAATTAGCGTGTCCTGATTGTGACTTTTATGTTAAAAGTCATAATAGCGTCTATTCAACATCATGGAAATGATTGTGACGGCTCCAACATGACAATGTTCAATCACTGCATCTGCATACTGATAGAAAAGGTCACTTTCTGATCCCCAAAACAACTACATCATGGTACCGTCAAACAGTTAACAGGTTTACTGTTTCAATTGTCAGGACTTTTGCCCTGGGAATAAGTGGAAATCAATGTGTTAAGGTGTATTTATGGAATCTACCTTAAAATTGGTTCTGAATGTCTCTCTTGTCGTCAACAGTTTGGAAGGAATCATACATCTATTACCAAATACTTTTCATTGACTTCGGACTTTGAACTCGAAGTTCAAAGTTTATTATTTTGTCGGTTCGTGTACACATACCAAGAACTGAAGTGGCATTTCTTTCAAACCTTCATTTAAAAAAAATACAAGAATATAAATATAAAGAAATGCAAAAATAAAAGTATATATAAATACAGAGACTAGAAATCTATGAACTACAAAATATACAGGGTTAAGAGTATTACAAGCGAGTCAAATGAAAAAAACTCTATATAAGACATGGAATCTGTTGTATACAGTGCAGTGTACAAGACGAGAATGCAAATTGCACATTATTATTGACAGTGCAGTTGAAGATATACTATATTTTAGTTTATTTTCTGTAAATTGTATTATATCTACCTGACATTTTAAAAGAGACAGTTTTGACTGTTTTACCCTGAAGGGGAATCCAATAGAGTTACGGTTAACTTGTTCCTTTTATGCTCAAAAGCTGTTGAAGCTATGAAGAACACTTGAATCTTCCCTCGGGTAATTTTTGAAAGTCCCTCAGGCCAACCATGGGGAACAAAAATTGACTTTTTTTTTACTTCTTTCTTATCTTCTCATCCAGCATCTGGGAATGACAGGACGCAAAGCCCAGATGACCTAATAAGTATTTTATAACCTCTGCTGACAGTATCAACATAATTCAAGGGTAATGACAACAACTCCTCCTCGCCTTCGTATGTATTGACATTTAAAATGACCGATCGCCGGGAAACCTGAAGGCAAATTAAAATTTATTGCCACACAGATGCTCTTGCTCTCCAGGCTGGCTCACAGACTCAGTCTGCAATCAAAAAAAAAAAAAAACAAACCTCAGTTTTGTCTGCTCACACTGAAACAGCAAGGCAGCGAAGAATCCTGCAATCTGGAGCCAGTTTTGGAAACAATAAAAAAAAGCCCTTGTTTTGGGTGAGGAAAACCTGATTTTACTGATGGTGAGATGTGAAAACAAGACAAAATGATGTGTTTGCAAATGCTACAACATTGCTATGGAGGCACCCAGAGATCAGAGTGAAATATTCATCACTTGTATAGCCAGAGGAGAAGAGAAAACAAATATCTGATACCTTTTGGTTTCCAACTCGGCAGAGCCACTGATCTCTCATGTGTGTTGCCAGTCCAATCCTCCGTGACCTTGTGGTATCTGAATGAAGCAACGAGGCTCATTATCCACCTTTTATCACAAAAAATAATCTGCAGGTTGAAAACATTTTGGCTCATCCACGAAAACACTGAGATTCACATATGGGGACTGATCTACAGGACCTTAACTACACATGTAAGAAGCAGAAGGCTGCTGTGGTCGGTGCACTGCAGGGTCACAGGTCTCGCTCAGGGACAAACAATGGTAACCTATCACCTTTGGGATTTGACCCTGGGAATCTCCAATCCTAAGTCTGCTTCTGAAACCACAACCTTCTACCAGTGTAACTGTATATGCATGCAAAATCAACGGATGCTTCATTAATTGTGGGGTTGCAGGGGAAGTAGAGGGTTATCCAATCTGACATGTGGAAAATCGTCCGGAAAACCGCTTAAGCTTACCTGCATGTTTTTTGGACTGTAGGCGGTAGTCAGATTATTTTGAGAAAACTAGATCCCTGTGCCAGATCAATCCCCGGTTTTCTTGCTCTTAAGTAACCACTGGTCCATCATGTGTACTTGTGACATGATCGAGTGCTAAATTATAAAACATAAAAAGAGGTTTAAGTGCTTGTTAATTGCGAGCAATGCACTGCAAATATGAATCAGGTAGTTTTAATGGCTTTTCCTGGAGATCATATGTTCACTCAAACAGGACAACTATTATCTGTGTGATAAACTCACGAGTTACAGACAGGATGGCACCGAGGACTATTACCCATTTTGTTTGGTTTTTTTAAGCATCTGCTGCAATGAGCAGCAACCATTGATGGACCATTGGAAGGTAGCTAACGATCACCATGGAAACCAGAAACATTAGCCACAACATGCTTTTGCACTGTTTACATGTGGCGTCACCCACAATAATCATGTAGCACAACAAATCATTTAATGGTGTGTTAGAGGAGAGATTGGCTGACTCCGTACGTCAATAAGACAATAAGCAGATCATCTGAAGGCCATGAGATCTACTCGCAATAACGCCTCTGCAGGGTCTGTGTTGAGCGGCTTGGTTTGCAAAACAAAGGACACGCCCCATATAATCCCCATAGCGACCTCACTGTGATGCTCATGCAACCCAAATAATCCAGACGTCCTTGAAAATATTCATGTATAATGTGTCCATATCTGATTTCTGTGACTGCAAAGAAGCCAACCCTGTATAAGAGGATGAAGCCTGAAAGAAGTTGCATAAGTCAGTTGCATAAGTCGTGGTTGTAAAGAGCTTTTGTCTGTTCAAATTGAGTTTGACATTGAAACAAGGACATTTCCTGTGTTCCTACTCATTGGTATGCCTGACGCTGACTGCATGCAATCACACATGCATGTTGCATGCACTCAAGCTCTCTTATTGATAAATTTACTGTAATGAACTGCAATGAGAACGTTCATATTGGAGGATTTGCTCAAATTTTTTAAAAAAGAAAAGAAAGAAGCCAGTTATGATGAGGAATAGACTTCATTTTTGTGAATGACATCCTGTAACGTTGACTTGCTGTCCACTACCTCATTGCACTGCTTCAACCAGTAACCCCCCCCGTCCCAATTCGCTCCAGTTACATCCCATTCAATTTGTCCTGTGGCTAACGGCGAAGAGAATGAATCTCCTTGACGTTTAGCACCGCTGACAGTGAACCTGGTGTCTGCGATACGAGATGGCCTCGGTGGGGGGTGGTCTTCATCTCTGCACCCTTTCATGTGACATGCTGTTGTTCTGCCACAACAGACGCTAATGGAAACCACCACAAAGGAACGTCGCATCCGCAGAGCAAAGCGCTGTAAATATGTCGAGGTCACTCTGCTTTTATGCAAACATGCATGCACAGATACACACACACACGTCCAGCATTGGCACACATACAAATACATAACTATCGTGTGGTTCCAGCTCACTCTTTATGATTATACAGTCCTCAATGCCCTCCACATTTTCAAATATGCTGATCATAAGCATTGTGTATTGCTGGTTGTCCACCTACTTTGAATAATATACGCTCGGTTAGATGGGCCTTGTTGGTTTTCACCGTTTCTATGCATTAGGGTTCATAGGCCTCATTTATTCAACATTTCAAGAGAAAATGTGTTTCGAGCGTTTTCAGGTAAACGATGTCTGTTTAAAAGGTAAAAGCAGAAACACTGGAATCCACGCAGTTTGCATGCCAGGCCACGAGTTGGTGCATTTGGTTGTTTTTGCAAAGGGACCTCACACACATGCTGCAGAGAAGATTCAGTAGTGAGTACAAGGACAGACGACGTAGTTGGATTGCTATCACAGGTAACTCGCAACTATAAAACTCCCAATTCCCAGGTGAATCATGCTACTGTGGAGGCCGCCATTGTTGTTGTCCATCTACTCATGCAGGTGCAGAACTATTTATTATGGCCAGGGTACCACTGTGCTGTAGCAGCATTTCATTGTTGTTCATTGGTCAGTGGCCCAAAGTGGAGTCCAAGACCTCATCTGCATTGAGTTTGTCAAAATAAGGTTTGCACAGACGGATGGATAGATGGATTTTTTTTCTTATTGCTTGTCACTGTGGTTTGACTTCATTGTCATGTTCTAGTAAATTGTAGTTTGGTCACCACAGCGAGATTATATGCATTATATGCGACTTACCCGTTTTTTGTAAACACACTTCTAAAGTCACTGATTAGTATCATTATGTTTAGTAGGGTGGCTAATCATCTTGGTTTTGCTTGGTGAAGATAACCTCAACTTAAAATCTATATCTGTTGCAATGGATGCTAATTTTTGCAAACCGGGTTTGGTGTGTGTCGATGCAAAAGCACAAAACCAACACCGGGAGGTAAATCGGTTTCTGACTTATGCACTTTATTCGATTTTACTGAACTATTTTAAGACTTCACTTCTACCTCCCTTCATTGACACTGCCTGATCAACTTATATGTAAAGAATGATCATTTCTGGCTGAGATTGTTTAGTTAACAAGTTGCTGATTGCTCTTGAGAAAACTTTTTGTTTTCCATCAATTTTCGGCTCCTTCGATTAAAGCTTGGTTGTTAAGCTCGCAACACACATTGATTGGTGCGTGCAGAGTGTTTAGACATCATTGTGCTGGACGTGTAGCAATTTGTGTGGTATTTACAACTGATTACAACACTCTTCATCAGCTTCATCTGAATAATCAGAGAAAAGAAATCCCAAATCGCTGTTGGTAATCGCTTAAATAAGAGCTTTTGAAGCATGTGTCATGGCTCCATTATTCTTCACCAAATGAAACGTAATGTTTCATGACCATGGTGCTTTTAAGCCATCGAATCATTTGCAGCCTCCTATCGGAGCTTTGCAGCTGTTTCTGCTGCCGCCGCCGCTGCTGCGTGGCGGCACTGCTTTTGTGACAGGATTTATGCTCGCACGCTGATGATTACACGCAGACGAGCGTGCGGTGGCGGGATGCACACAAGACAAGTTTTATTGACAAACACGCTTGGGCATGCTGGCCACAAGGATGGAAGGAAAAAAATTTTAAAAATCATTAAATCACTGAAAGCCTTCTTGCAGCACTGTTTGCTGTTCAAAAGATTCCCTCGGCAGTAAAGGAAAAATCAATTGGATGCACGCTCGGAGTCAGCTGGCACATGGCCAGCTAAATGTCCAGGGACGAGGAAGAAACGAGACACACCGTTAGGGAGCTAAATGAATGTGTGTTTGAGCAAAGCCACTCGATGGACATCTACTTTTTCTTCTCATTAGATATTCTGTTGCATTTCCCTTGTGTTGCTATTTTATCACAAACCCATGCCCTTTAATTAGTCGTCAATATTCAAGACTCGACAATCCATTCTTCATCCACCAATCACTTCAATCTCAAATTCAGTCCAAATATATGACTCGTCGTGAGGCAGCATCTGTAAGCCGCACGCCTTCTTCCTGGATTCTTGAAAAGAAAAATCAATGAAATCTATCTTCTCGTCCATCTGAAAAAATTTACTGAACATAATTGTGTTGTGTCTCTGGATATTTCCACTGAGGACGGGCGGGTGTGTCGCTTTCACTTTTCTTCATCATCCATTTGCCTCGCTCCTTCCTTTTATCCCCTCGATTTGGTTTAAATCTCTAAAAATCTCGAGGTCTTATGGCTTTTCTCTGATTACCTTGCACTCAGGGTTTAAAACTACAAGCCAGGGTTTCCTTGGCGATTTTCCACCTTGCAGGCAGAATACAAAGCACTTCTCCATCCATAAAGTTTTTTTTTCTTCTGTATTCTTGTAATCTAAATTGTGGAATGTGTTGTCTTAATGGTGCGTGTTTTTGTCAGATACAAATAAGACTCAGATGTGACTTAGAGTCTGGAAAATATGCACAGATAACTTCCTCCCACTGGATCTGTTGCATCCACACCAGCGTCATCTTCGCTCTATATTAACACAGAATAAAGACACTGCACACAACATCCATATGCAACAGCCACTTCAATCATTGTTCCTTATCCAACCTGACATTGCGGAAGAATTAATTGCCCAGAAAGCCAGTCCATCGCGTCCAGAATCAATTTAGTACCATGGTTAACCTTACACATACATGCTTTTTAACTGTGGGAAGACGTAGGAGTATCTTGAGAAAGCAGGAGCAGAATATGTTAAACAAGCATTGGTTTACTATGCTGCAGTATTAGACCATAATAATACTTTTATAACCTTAACCCTAAACCAATTTAGAATGTGAAACGTTTCATTCCATTTTCAGCTGCTTTTGTACTTAATTTTAGATGTTTCAACATTTTGTTCAGCATTTCTTAGACAAATATAAAGCAGTTTTGTTTGGTCCCCCCATTTTTATTTATTTATTTTTACAAAAAATTCAAAAATGTTCGCACTTTTAGTTGGGCCTGCTTTTAAAGACCTTTTAAGGCCAGGAGTTAAAAGTGCTTTTGAAAATGACTTTGTATGCAAAAATTAAATGAATACAGATCAAATATTTATATATTTATTTATATAAAGCCACTAGAGAAGGGCCACATGTGGCTTAAGATCTGCAGGTTTTGCAGACCCCTGGTGTAGTTCTGCAGGATGATTACAGTGTCAAGAAAATCCTTCAAACATAAGTGCGTCTGTAGATATTTAAGGTTTTCTTTGGTAATATATTGGAACACATTTTAACTTTTCCTTTGACAACCCATCAATATGAGCTCACAGAACATCTGTATGTTTATGTGAATCAATAGAGGGGCTTGCCTCGTGAATAAAACAAAAAGCACCATAAAAATCAGTGTAAAATACTGTTTATGCAGTCATTCCCAGCACTGCCTCTCTGTAAGCAATCAGAAAGTTGATGAGTCTCAGTGCCAGCCTGCTTAATTGAGCTGCGGCGAAGCCAAAAAGCTTTTTGGGTGATGGAAAACAACCACAAAAGAGAGAGAGGGAAATGAAAAACCCCCAGCAAGCAAGTTGATTGGCAGGAAAGGGTGCTGATGCTTTACTCCTCAAGGTCCATCTCGTATGCCAAACAGCAAATTAACAATACACATGCTCACTGGCTCGCTGCCTGTTTATAACACCCAATTCAATGCACATTTGTTTTTGCTTTTTTTTCCATTTACACTGACTTCCTGTCTGCTTCTTCTTCCTGTTTATTTGTCAGCCTTTCTCCCTTCTGTCAACGCTGCATCTCCCTTAACCCCAGTTAGCTTTCCGTCCTCTTCTCCCTTGATAATGATGACATTTCATTTTTGTTTATTTATTTATTTATTTATTTTTAGTTGAAGAGACAAGAAAAGTTCCCTCCGTCGACCCAGTTTATCAGACAGAAGTGAGAAAACCGCTTGAAAAGGCCATCGCTGGCACCATGAATATGTTAAGGAAGAAGCGATTAAATTGGTAAAGGCTCGCGCTCGTCCAATGCTAATTGGTAATTCAGCCCTTGTGGGGGGGGGGGGGGGGGGGTTTAGACAGAAACTTTAATGGCTCCATCTGCAGTTGGCTTATCGCAGTATGTGGAGGATCTGTGCTGTTGTGCTGAACACGGACTCATGGCAACACTCGCTCTCACACTATCGGATGTCCAAACACACCATTACTCACATTTGCATTTGCAGAATGGGCATCATTGAACGGCCATTTCCCTTGTTTGTTGGGCTTTAATTAGTTACGCATACAGTTTGAAAGGTCTCCAGGATTGAACATACTGGTGTTGAACATTTGGCATTGGAGCAGCTGATTTTCGGCCTAATTGCCGATTCAGATAAAAAATAGTATAAACTGTATTGGGTACATAGTGTTTAAAGCTTGAATAGCTTTCATTGTTTGGGATTTAGGGTTACTGGTTTCAAATAATCAAGATTCTTTCCTTAATCCAGAATACTCACATTTCAGGGTTAGTCAAAGACTGGAGTCAGAATGTCAGGACCTTTGTTTTTTTATTTTCAATAGACCTAGCTGAAAATACGGTTAGTCAAGATTTACTGTGTTCAGTTATGGTCTGACGAAGCCTATTATCAAGACATTGACAAAAGTTGGGATTATAGATATTGAGACATAAATTATTTCGACAAGTAAAATTAAGGTAAATAAGTAGATTAGATTGAGTGTTGTGTATGGGATAAAGGCCAAGAGTCAATAAAAATAATATGGCATGGTTAATCTTGAAGGTAAAGGCCCGGTTGTGTTTATTTGAGGTATGATTGGATTTATCTCAATGCATGAGGTTGTTGTTTGGTAAGATTTCTTCATTTGGTCTGAATACAAATGGACAAAAATTTTCCCAATTCCAGATCTGCAATCATGAGATGCATGATATTGACAGCTATGGATGTGTTTTTTTGTGAAGTGCCTATTAACTGTTCTTTTATATTGGAAGTACCTAATTGGAAGTTTGTATTATGGAAGAAGGAGGAAGACCAAATGAGAGTAGTGGACATTTATTGCAACGTAACTCAGGATTTTGTCTTCAATTCTAGAGTACCAACAAATACAGACACAAATATATCTGACTTTCACCCAAAAGCACTTTGATAAACCCACCACACACAACCGCACAGATTCACTCCGAGAGACTGATGAGTTTCTTCTCTGCCTCTGCTGCTCTCGCTTCACTCTGAGGGATGAAAAGATCTCTGCCTGTTCGTCTTTTCATCTCTGTCTTTTTGTTCCTTCTCTCTGTGCATCTCATCATCTCATTTACACTCCTGAGACCAGGTTTTTTTTTTTTTATTTCTTCCTTTCTTTTTTAGTTGTCCTTTAAGTTTCCGTTAATAATCTCTCGGCTTGAAAGCTTATATCCGAGGTTCATTCCCACCAAGGCGTGTCGGGAGCCTCTTATTCTATTCCGATGACATTTGGTTGTTCGGCTTTGTCCAGGTGAGTCTTTTGAACTTGCATATCAAAACAACAAAGATGCTTTAAGGAAGAAAAAAAAATCTAAAAAGTCAAAATCTGTCATTGCCAAAATCAGGCAAACACTACAATAAACAGAACAATGCACACAAAACCCTCATATAAAGGCTCCATTTTGAAGCTTCATGAAGGAACGTGAATGAAGCATTCCTGATGTCCAAAGCTCTTTTTGGAGGTTAAAACAAGCAAGAAGCCAGTTTGAGGAAAGAGCGAAATACAAAGAAAAAAAAAATATATATATGTGTGTGCAAATGCTTGGAATTGAATTAAAGTGTCTCTACAACATCTGTTCCACCTCCAAACATTTGTAGGTTTGTTTTAACCTTTGTGGCTGAATTCCTCTCAGCAGCCCCGTTAAAGATCAATTTCATGCAAATGTCGGTTCACAATTGGATTCAGATTACAGCTATAAAGTGAGCTGCAATTTGTGCAAGAACACGATCCTCTATGCATTAGTCTCTCCTCCAGCAGTGTGAGAAGTGGCTTGAGGTAGATATATGAGGAGATTCAGATTCACAAACACTGTGTGTGTGTGTGTGTGTGTGTGTGTGTGTGTGTGTGTGTGTGTGTGTGTGTGTGTGTGTGTGTGTGTGTGTGTGAGCATTTACAAGCTGCAAAGCTTTTCTGAGAGCAAAATATTAAATGCAATCTTAAAATATGTACAATCACTCATGGGGAAACTGCACAGAATGACTTCAATAGGCTGGCTCGCTAGGCTGGCCGTGTGTGTGTGTGTGTGTGTGTGTGTGTGCGTGTGTGTGTGTGTGTGTGTGTGTGTGTGTGTGTGTGTGTGTGTGTGTGTGTGTGTGTGTGTGTGTGTGTGTGTGTGTGTGTGTGTGTGTGTTGATCTGCAGCTTCGCCGCTCGCCTGCCTGCAGCGCTGCTTCCAGCTCTCTCTCTCTCTCTCTCGCTCGCTCTTTCCACGCCCAGCAGCTCCTCCCAGAGGAGCAAACCCAGATTCACACGACTTCATCAGACCGAGTCTGGTTATCCTCCACTTACATCTGTAAAGACTCTTTATCCCTTCATCTTTGTGAAATATTCCGCTGTGAAAAAAAATTTTGTTTGTATTAAGACCAGACACTGACCTTCCTAATTTATATAACTCCTTTGAAATTTCTTGCGGATAATAAATGTACGCACTCTCATATTTTGCTCCTTTCAAAATAAGTTTTATGTCATAAACTATTAAAAAAGGTGCAACTGGCTGTGCTTAATGCACATTAGTAAAGTCATGTGACAAGATAATGTTTAAAAAGGAGAAATTGCTTCATTTTTCATTTGATGTGCTGTACAGCACGTCAAAGAAACACTTCAATAATATATATGATCTGAACTCGATGTTTTTAATGGTCTCTTCTTTTTGTTATTTGTACAAGTGAGTGCAGCTTCTCTTGAAGACAATCTGGAAGTTCTCCAGGAAAAATTGGATGAATTGAGAAGTGTCCCTGAGAAGATCTTTTTAAAATCAAATTTGACACAAGTAATAATGTCATGGTGCACATTTTCAATTTCCTGTTTTATTTCAACATCCGTCTGGTTTTAGGCTGTTTGCCTTCACCTCCCAATGTCTGATTGCAGTTTCATGCCCTGATGTGTTTCACCTGGCTTGAGTATGATTGTCTTTACCTGGTGGCAGCCATGTAAACATACAGTACATAAACATTTTGTTGCCTTTTGGGGGTTCGTTTGCACGACAACAGTGCAGAGAGACAATGAAATCGCAACTTTGTAAAGATGGAACTTTTTGAAACATTGTCACCATGTCAACGAGGGAAATCACTGTTACTGCCCATGTGCACCATGGACATTAAAAGATCTGACTTTGCTGTTTCACTGTTTCAAATTTCCACGTGCTGCAGAAAAAATTCTAAACAACTATCATCCCTTGGCTCTGACTCCACACTGTCAGCATTCGGTTTTTTTTTCTTTTTAGCATTTTCTTTTGTATCATCACATTAAAAATGCAAGTTATTCACTGCAAGACTTTTAAAAATAATTTTATTTTATGTTCCCATAATTTCCAGATAAGCAGGTGTTTCTTTGTGATCAAGCCTTAACTTTAATTTCTTGCTTTGATGATCCCACCTTTTGAGATATTCCGGACTTGGCAAATGCACTTAAGTCCAGTCCAACAACAGGTGCCAAGAATATTTATTTTTGCTGCAGTGGATTGCAAATGTGCATCTGTCAGGCAAGCCCATGTGTTATACTGTACATAATAAGTGCCTGCCAAAGCTTGAACTGGAGCGTAGCAGCAGACATTTATCTGGAGGCAGAGTGTCACAGACATCAGGCCGTGTGAACTCCTGATAAAAAACAAACAAACAAAGCAGCATGGATTTCCAACAGAGTTTACTTAAAAACCAATTCCGTTTCTGCATGGGGTCAGTAAATGTAGCTTTTTGGATTCAAGGAAGAATATTTACAACATGAACTAAACCTGCAAAATGGACCTGAATAATTGGAGTAATCCACAAGAGCTTAATGAACATAATTGTGTTCAGCTTTAAAAACAATAATCCGTTAATGAGAAAACAAAATTGGAACTCGTATTAATTCCCAACTGAAACATCCAATAATCCTACTTACAACTCATGACATGGAAATCAATTACTTCTTTAAATACGTATTGCCACCAACTCAAAGGCCATTGTGCTTTCATATTAATGCCAATAAATATGGTTCAGGCATTGTTTGTCAAATGAAAACTGAAAATGTTTTTTAAATACATACTTATGTACATGTTTAACATTTTACACCACACCGCCTCAAAGCTACACAAGCTTTCAATAGAGATAAAAAGCAAAGTCATTCACACAACAACAGAGGTGAAGCCACAAAATTCAAAAGAGAGCTGAAATACTGATATAATGACACTTATGTGCTTTGTATGAGAACATAAAAACAGTTAAATCTGTTTAAAATCTCAAATATTTAGAAAGATGACCTCAAACTTTACACATTTTATCTACGTCACACAGCTTTGCTTTGGCGATTGAGAGGAATGAGCGGGCCACTTCTTTCAGATCCCTTCCATCACAGCCGATATCCAGATGCAGCCCGCCTGGAAAATAGTAAATGTGGTTACTGTTGACTCGCACTGTGAAGCTCTGCCTCTCCTCTCAGCACGTCATAAAGGGAATCAATCAAAAGTTAATCCGGTTGAAAGACACTCCGGTGTCTGCACTTAGATTTCCTGAAATCGGACAACACGATATAGGACTCGTTTTCATATCAAACAAACTTTTTTTTAAATGTATTTATTAACTTGCTGTCACTGTTTACTTTTAAATGAAGACTTCAGAATTTTGTTTGGAAATCACGATGCATCAGTCAATGTCCTTTTCATTAGATAAACTCATCTTGACAATGCTGTCAGAATTTTAAGTCAAGTTACCTTTTTTTATGACACTGATATCAATATCTTCACGGGACCTAAATGACCCCAGTGCAGATTCACTGTCAGTTTTGGGGCAAATTCAGTGGTAATCATATCAGCAGAGTTCACACTGAACAGGAAGACTGGCTCCAGCACATTGAAGTGGAGGAAGTGATATAAAAGATGGATAGAAATGCTGTATTCTTATCTATTTACTTTTTTATTCTAAATTACATTCATGTTAGTGTGTCACTTCGTTGTCGGTGGAGCAGAATATTTTATAGTGCAGCCGGCACGAGTGGAATTGTTGGACTTCAATGAACATGGGTTTCAACGTCACTGGATTTGTCACTGATGTGGTTTATTATAGAAATGCTTTTTAAATTAGCAATAGCCTGACTTTCAATAGCCTGACTGCCAAGTGCCATTTTACCATCCAAATGGAAAATGCCACAATAACCTGTTTCAGGAACATGCCAGCTAGTTGGAACTCCAATTTTAGTATCCTTCACATTTCTCAGTTTACTAAACACCCTGTATGTCCTTTATTTCAGTGAATAAGAAGATCAGTGCCCCCCTCCCACCATCGTATTATGCATATTATTTATTGACAGCGTGTTACAACAGACTTTATGGGCTATATTTCTGGACAATTTATATAATTTATACACTGATTTTGTATAAATGCAGCATCATTCGACTTGTATGGCCACTTACTGGTTTTCTAATGTGTTCCATTATTGTCCAGCCCGATGCGTTTTCGGCTGCACCTTCATCACACTGGCATACATGTTGTTGTCTTCTCTTGAGTTATCTCTAACTGGCCTCCAGCGTTGGCGCGAACATCCAATCAGTTGAGCGATTTGCCTTGCCATGGCCGTTTTCTCCGGTACGATTGGTGGGATCTTGCGAGATCCATCGGTCCCACGCTGCCATTCTTCAGAAGTTTCCACGAACACGTCGTCGGACTCTTCTGACGGGGCGACCGGGTGGAGCTGCACACCGCGCAGCTCCTCGAGCGTCACCGTGAGCATCGGGGCCTCGAGGGAAGGGATCAGGGCAGAGGTGTCAGAGTGGTGACGGCGAAGCGGTTTGGGTCCGAGGGCAGGTTTGGTTGTTGGGGAGATCTTGGGTTTGGGGGTATCGGGGGCGGGAATGGAAGGAAGGGGAATCTGCAGGGACAGTCTGTTGGCACGTGCCGTTGGGGAGGCGGCGTTGGACTTTGGACGCAGTTTCCAACCAAGAGGATCGTGTCCGGTGATGACAGATGTCTTTACAGGAGGTGGTGAGGAGCAGGATGAGGTGGAGGAAGCGGAGGAAGCGGAGGAGGAGGAGGAGGAGGAGGAGGAGGAGGAGGAGGAGGAGGAGGAGGAGGAGGAGGAGGAGGAGGAGGAGTGACCTGGAAAGATCCTCATGGGGGGGCAGGAGTAGCGCTTGGTTGTTGCGTGTGGTTGCAGGAGGGAAACGCCACGCTGAGGAGGCTGTGGCTCTTTCTTGTTCTTCCTCACCACAACAACTTCAGATGTCATGCGTTTCGCGAGGTCGATCGACCACCTTCTCCGATGCGATCGGGGCTTCGCATCCTTTTGCTGCGTTGCAACACATCTTGATGCCGTTTTGCCCTCGCAGTCACTCTTCTTCTTTCCTCTGAGGGTCACGTGATGATTTAGATCACTTCCACCGGCGCCGTTCGAGCTCACAGTGGCGTTTTTGGCACCACTGCCTTTGTTCATCGCGACTGGTGAGGTGAGAGTTCAACAACTGCTTCAAAAGGAGAAACGGAGAGGGAGGATGAGTAGACGCCCATGTTTACTTCTCAAGTTCCACGTTTCTCAACTACTGACCTTTCACAACTCGTGGTTATGTCAACATTCTCACATTGAGCTGATGAATTCTAAGTCACCAGTTTTTATTTAAGAAGCTCATTGTTGCTATCTCACAATGCCTTTGCTTATATGTGCTACAATGTTCACAATGTATTTATTCTAAGAATAAAAGAAGAGCCATTACAATTTTGAATGAATTACCAATAGACAACAACTCCACTCTCAACTCAAAAAGTAGTATTTTCGTCAATACCACCAACCCCAGATCTACCGAAGTACGAGAACACCACTAAAAACCTTGAAATTCAACAATATATTCAATTTCAGGAGACCTCAATTCATGTCCAGAGTAGATTAGAAAAAAAAAAAAAACCAGCTAAACAGCTGTGTATCAAATAAAAGGAGTTATGGGCAACATAAACTGATGGATAACATTATTTTTAGTTTGATATAGTTATTGTCCTGTATGTAAATTGTATATATGTATATACTGAATATTATATAAGACAAGTGAGATGTAGATGTTGTTCGTGCAAGTGTACTATGTGGTGTACAATGAACAATATTAGTAGTATTATTATAGTAATATTTTTAGTACGAATAATATCTAATCCTCTCATATGATGCAATGATATAAATCATAAAATAATGCATACAATTGATATATTTTTACATATTTTATTATTTAAATAGAGAAAACACAATGACTAAACAGCTAAACATTGACTTATCTGGTCAGCTTTAATCAAAATGTTGATTGAATTCAACCTTGAAGATTACAACGTTTTTAATCAACTTCACAGTGAAATCCTGAGACTTGAAGTTGTGTTTACCTGCGGTGCTGCGCTGATCTGGGTTTTCTTTCAGTGTGGCGTTATTCTTCTCACTCATCTGTCTTAATACTGGAGCCGCTCTGCCCCCCCCCCCCCCCCCCCCCAGCATCCCACCCAACGCCGACCACAACTTCCTCAAATGAATGCCCAGAAACTCAACAGTTCTCATTTCATACGCGGTCACCCATCCGGCCGGTTTCACAACAATACAAAGCGAGAACAGAGTGCCAAAGGAGGCAGCACAGAAACTGAATTTACAACTAAAAACAAAAAAAATGTCAGCATATAGCTTCTCCTCTTTTTTTTTTTTTTTTTTTAATCGAGTGCATTGATGATGCTCCACTCTCAGAAGGCCTCCTCACGAATAGAGAATCACCCTGTGCGACAATTACGGGCATTTGTTTTTCGAGGGTGTCTTCACTTTCTGCTTCATTAAGTCGACCTGCAGCTGCTTGTAGATGAACAGAGATGCTACTCTCAGCTGTATAGCTGGATGTATTGTTTGAGTTTGTTCTTTTATCGTTATTACTTCTAGTACTGATATTACTTTACATTTTGTGACATCTAAATTTCAAGGAAAACATTATGGGTCTAATTATTCCCTTTGCTTTGACATTTATGGAGACAAACGGTTGTTATTACAACATTCAATGTACAAAGTCCTTCCATCCCTGTGGCAAATACTGTATCTCTTTAAGAAAGATATTAAACCAAAATGTGCGCAAATTACAATGGAAACTTCAAGAATCTGTTGCTTACGCTGTTTGTGATTGGTTATATTGTTTTCTTTGTTCTTAGTTTGTCTCCTTGTATCAACCAGTAATTTGATCATTTAGGCCATGTTCAATGTAATAAAGCCAATGATGTAAAAATGTTTTGCAATTTTCAATTTAAAAATGCTAATAATGGAATTATTTGCCATTCTCAATGTAACAAAGCCAATAAAGTAATAATCTAGGCCATTTCCAATCTTATGAAGACAACAATTTCATAATTTTAGGCTTTTTCAAGCCAATGGTGTAATTACTTGCCAATCATGTAAGATGATTTGTGACATTTTAGCCATTTTTTTAGCACGTGAAGTGCTAAAATAATGGAAACCTATGAAAAGGTTTTTTTCATAGGTTTCGAGCAGTTTACCTATCAAAATTATTCTCTCGTAGCTTTTACAACAGTTTCAAAGTGTCTCTGAGTCCGTCGATCCTTCCACGTGTCGCATGTGTGCCGATCCTTCAACCTTTCTGGCGCGTGCGCTCCCACCTACTGCATGAACTGCATCCGACTCCGGAGCGCTTTGAAGTTGCGATCGCTCTCGGTTCCGAAGCCGCGGCTCCTTCGCCGGCTCCCCGTGTAATCCGCCCACAGGCCGCCGAGACCTTTGCAGGCTTACAGTGCGAGTAATTGGCAGGTTGGCATGTAGCCGCTGCTCGGTGCGCGCTCGCTACATTAATCTCAGTATAATGAAGTGATGTCAAACGCACGGGGATACTGTACGAAAAAAAAAAAGGGGGGGGGGGGGGGGGATTACAGCCGATCAGCACGGGATCCGCCCGATGATGAGAGAGGCAGAGGGAGGCAAGAGGAATTGTGTTGGAAAGACTTGACCTTTTGCCCGGTGTGCTTGTTCCAATAGAAATGTAATATATTAGCCTCAGCTCCCCACGTTGTCTGTCAATAGGTGCTTATTGATGCTTGAAATGTTAACAGCAGCTCTCTGCCCAGCTGGTTGCCTCTGCATAGTTGTTGTTGAACTTATTTGTCCTCGTTTACACCACATTTCTTGTTAACAGTTCAGAAAAGTCCATATATTTTTCACCCACAATATTGGTGCACTGGAGAAGTGATTCCCGAGTGATTAAAACTGGAGCAGACTGCAAGAACGATTTCAGAAAAACATGTTGACAAATGTCTCATTTTGATGTTGACAAGAGGATATGCGGGTGATACAAACACACAATGAGATCAACACTGGAGCTCATTTATAAAACGAAGACATTTTTTTTTTTAAGTCTGATTCCTTCTGGACTGAAGCAATTTCTTTTCCTTTCGATGGAAGGTTCAGAAAACGACACAGTGGGACAGCTTTAGAGAACTTAGGAATAGTTCAGTTAAGTTCATTATGCCTTTAGTTGGTGTTGCAAAAATCTGCTTGTATCAAAAGAGAAATCTTTTCAAGCATATAGTGGAATCTGTCGCCTTTTAAACCAATTATGTTGGTTTTATTGTCTTACAGCCTTTATAGGGCCAAGTTCTAACATGAAAATTTTTTTTTTACAAATAACATGTATTTATGTCCTGGATAATTTGGTGCACGTGTGCATGATTGACTTCATAAATTGGCAAATACAGAGATTAGCCAGCTACCCACAGATAAATGAAATTTCTCTCCCTTTTCCAACTGCGAATCCTCATAATCTAACTGGGAAGTTCTGCCGTCTTGCAGTGGCGATGGAACGACAGGAAAATGGAATTGATGTTTCTGCTAACAGGAAGCCAGTTTCCCTCATCTGTTGTGACGTCTTGTGAACCAGGTCGAAATCACAAGCAGCTTCTGAAAGAGAAAACTGATTGTTTTTCTGTTTATTTCTGATCTTGAAGGTTGTCGCTTATCAAAGAAATCACATGTGGAAGTTATTCGCATCGCATCTACCTTCCCTTGTGCACTTTGACGTGTTTCCTCACAGTACTGCTACATTCACCGTATAAACGATGCCAACAGTTCAAGGCCCCAGTATTGAATTCCCCTTGTGACCTTTGAACACCAAAGGTCGTGCAATCTTTTACTAACGAACTACTTCCTATCGACATCAATATCTGCGTTTTTTTTTCTGAAGGACAACTTCTTGCTTTGCCTCAAAATGCTAATGAAATGTGTGTTTTCTGGCTACATTGTGTCCCTCCTCAAACAATAACGAGGTTTCGACACCTTGACCTGCTCTTGAATACCAATTGTTCATTCCATTAAACCTCGCTTCGTCTAGTTTTCCTCTCGTACTGATCCGGGCTTATTAGGAGAATCTGTCCATATCCGACTGTCCTTCACAATCTCCTGTGAATGGAAAATGAAGCAGGATGGAAAGTTGATATGAATCCTGTGATCCTCCCGTAACTCATTTAGTTTTCTTCACTATCTTGAAAAAAATTATCCTTTCAGTGTTGAAAGTTAAAGCTTTTCAGGGGTTCTTTTTTGGTTAATATTTTAAAAATTGGATTTAGATTCAATCACACAAGTTTGTAATATTCCTCTGTGAGCTCTCTCTCTCTCTCTCTCCCAGCCCACCTTCCCTTTGCAACTGTGAATGTAACATAACTGTAACACACACACACGCGCACACACACACACACACACACACAACGTGAGCTGGAAAATGAAGGGTCAGTAATCATCATAAATGCATTAATTTCCATAATTATCCAGGATAATTAGACTAACTGAAGCAGGGTGACGACGCAGCTTTAATTTAAATGACTGCAGACCATTGTAACTAATGTCCACCATTGGCACATGGTCATCAAAATATGATGAAGGGTTTTTTGTTAAATGCTTGACTTTAAAGTAAAAGTGCATGACTGGTCTGAATTTCCATTGCACTGCAGTTTGCATGCATTCTGTAATCAACTCCATGAGTGATGTCAAGTGTAAACAGGCGGATTTTGTGCACATTAGGTCTGGTTTACATGAGGAAAAAAACATCTACTGAAAACTGTTGTTTTCCAAACATGAGAAGATCAGTAACAAAGTCAAAGTACAACACAAAAACATCTTATGATTAATAAATAAAAGTCAGGGGGGCAAGCTGAGATGTCTCTCACCACAATAACACCAGTGTCTCTGCTAAAGGTTGTAAAAAAACCAAAAAAAAAACAGGCAGCTGCATCATAAACAACTGAAATATATGGAGACGTTATAAATCACACAGCACATTGTACATTAATTTATTAGCAGAAAGTCCTTCCAGCGTTTTGCACTGTCTGAAACACATGGCCGGTATTTTCATATTCATTAAGGCAAACATAAAATAGCATGAAATCAGTAGTGTTTACTTTTGCTTCTGTCAGACAAAGTCATCTGACTAGTAGATCACTACGGTGGCTCAGAAGGGCCAACATCACAACACAACAGCAAAAACACACAATGGCCAAAACACAATGGCAACTCGCCACAACGCAACAGCAAAAAGCCACAAAACGTGTTGTTTGCAGTTATGTTGTGACTTTTGCAGTTGTATTGTGCTGTTGGCCCTTCTGGGCCACCATATCCACACATCGATCAAGTTTGCACACTTTTTTGTACCGCACCATTGTTTCTTACCTTTAATAAAAATATTTTTCAATATTTGCAATTCATTGTGAAATACAGTTCAAAAACTTAATACACAACAAATCCATCATCCGATTTCATTCCGTTGTTGCTGCTCAGTAATTGGTGGTTTGGTGTCTCATAAGTTTACTGATAAAAGTCGAATGTTTATTGTCTGGTAAACAAGCTATGGGATCTTTTTTAGAAGGCACTGACTCCCCTGAGACACCGAAGTCTTTCTAACTAAGCCAGATAACAGAGAGCCAGGAGAGCCACTGGCCTGTAATTGGAAGGTGATGGATGGATAGAGATGTGAGAGAGAAAAGAAGGTTGAAGCGGAGGGGAGGGATGTGATTTGGATTGAGGAGGGGAGGACTAGATGATCTGGGAGCCAGTGGACAAGCAGATAAATCTGCTGTCTTTCTCCCTTTCTCCTTCTCCCTCGGATCCATCCATCTCATCTATCACCAGTCGTTATCTCCTCTTCTTCCCCTCCATCATGCATATTTCCTCAATTCTCGCCTTTGTCCCCATCCCGTGTTGGGTCTCTCCACCAATCTGTGCTCTCTTTCTGTCTTCCAGGCCTGGCTGACAGAGATCCACGAGTACGCCCAGCAGGACGTGGTCGTCATGCTGCTGGGCAACAAGGTGAGGCAATGTTGCCAGAGCTGAGAGATGGATGGACAGATGGACTCGTGGAGGGTGGGAAGGAGGGATCGTGGTCGGTGGTACACGGGGAGCCGGATGGATTTGAAAGCATGGAAGGAGTAGTTTGTTTCATTTTTTTTGCAGTGGAGCCTTTTCAATGTGACAATTTGTAAGCAAGCATTCGAGTTTTGTTTCAACCTCGACAACAACACAAAGCAGCCAATCAATTGTGACATAAAAGTAGGCCTGCATGTTGGAAAAACACGTTTATTTTTTTTTAAATCTGAAAGAAATCGAAATACTTATAGGTGTTTGAACAAAATGTGCTGCTACATATTTTTCAAACCAGATCTTGATTTTTCATGCAATGCAACAATACATTTAAATAATCCAGGTGTTAAACTTACCTACATGGTCTTTGTTCGGTCAATAAATGAATGAATTTATCAATAAAACTCAAAATACCTGCTCGAACTAGTGTACATCCACATGTATGTTCAAAAGTGACGGAGAAAGCCTGAGCCTGTCCGGCTATAAGGTGCTACACGTGTGCGTCTGAAACATACAAGAGAAAGTCGTCTGCATATTGCTTTCCAATGCTGCTTTCTGACTCTGTGTCCAATGATGTCTTCCAGGCCGACTCCACACATGACAGAGTGGTGAAGCGGGAGGAGGGAGAGAAGCTGGCCAAGGTGGGCTTTCTTTCTACAGCAACACACACACACACACACACACACGTGCAGTTTGACACATGTCGCAAGAATAGACAGACGTGCTGTGCTCTATCTGCCCACGCAGCCATGTGGAGACTGAGTGTCTCCCTCCATGCCTCCCGTGTGGTTGCGGTGTCTTGATTAGTGAGGAATTACATATTAATCCAGACATGTAACGTTGTTATTGTTTGGGATGAATGGCGAGGGACTGTCGGTGGGCAGTGGGGGGGCTACCTAACTTAATTTTCCGTACCGTTACACTCAGATAAGATAAGTTGGAGCAAATATGAGGTGTTGGGGGAGGAGCACTGCGGCAGCTGCCAAGCGAACAATGGAGATGTTCACACATAGAATTAGATTTCGCCACTGAGGAGGGAGCATTGTTATAGTCCTGCTGGGTTCTTTTTTGGGAGCAAATTAGGCATAAAATCTCAGCACTCATTGACCTTCTTGAATGGTAACGATCTTGTCACTGGGTTCAGGTGCTTCACTGAAGTCCTCATGCTCCAAATCCTGACTTAATGGAAAGACTTTGTCTTTTCCATCAGCATCAGGGGCTGAAATGACACCTAATCCCTGATGTGTCTCTGTGCAGGAGTTTGGAGTGCCCTTCATGGAGACGAGTGCTAAATCTGGACTGAATGTAGAGCTGGCCTTCACTGCTGTGGCCAAGTGAGTCTCACATACACTCACCACACACACACACACACACCGTAAGAAGCACTGATAGACCTGGTGCTGCGTAACCACAGTACGGACAGTGAAAACCCAAATGAAGCAAGCACTTTGAAATTTACAAGGCAATCTAGTGGAGCAACAGTTCAGTTTTGGTTGAATTAGTCATACTACTTACAAGTTGAAGGTCTTGTTTATGCCACAATGATTTGCCATGTAAACTGGGCCTACGTACCAGTTTGATATGTAAACATAAATCATAAGACGACTCGTTTCGTGGCTGAAAGATGAATTTTCAAAGTGCGTGAAGATGAGCCACAAGATCTTTGGTCACACGTCACGTATTCACTTCCATTCGACGTCTTTATGTTTGACAAGTGCACTTTGAATTGTCAGTCTCAATGGTTTCTTCCGCTTACAACCAGTTCTAAACATAATAGGAGAAACTTAGATGTACCATGCTGGTAATTATAGGGAAAGGGAAGGTTATTAGACTTATTTTTGACATGTTGTTCATCACATTTGCATCCCTCCCCCCCAGCGAAGATTTATTTTAATAGAAAAATGCCACTTTCGTAGGGTCACAAATTAAAGAGTCACCTGGGGAAATAGAAGCCAAATAATGACAAGTCTCTGACAGATACTTTATAAGAGTAACAGGAATGAGGAAGCGTTTTATTTTTGAGTGTCTGTGTCGGAACGTATGGGGCCGGACAGTTTGTGTGGAAGCTGTTCCACATTTACTGCCTCGTTATGGCAGCAGGCCGCAACGTGAGCAATGGAACACAGTCAGGTACATTCACACACACAATATGAAAGCTCATGTCAACAACTTTTTTTTTTAAATTTAATTCTCCATCTATGGCCCTGTGTTTTCTCCTTCCTGTGACTCATCTTGCTTCGTCTCTCTGTTTGCTCTCAAGTGTTTTAGTTTACTTCTCTTCAGCTGTCCTTCATTTGCACAACACACGTCAGTTAGAGCAAAAGCAACAAAACCCACGATGTTGGAGGAGCGAGCCACGGAACGACAAATACACCATCGTCACACTGCTACATTGAAATAATGTTGCACAAGCCTCTTTTCAAAAACTGGTTGGGACGGTATGTAGAATGTGAATAGAAAGAGTAATACAAACTATCAATTCAAATTGAGATTTTAGATTAGATTCCATATTGTGCCCATACATAATTCTGAGCAACGGTGTCTTCAGTGGCAATCGAATCGCCAACCCTGGAATCGGAATTTGATGGATTTAACTGGTTTTGGGTGGTTACAGATGCAATGGTATAGTATATAAACTCATTTTTGACCTATAATCGAGTTTCAGAGCTCCAATATTATCCACATATAAGTGCACTGACGGGTATTTTCGTCTGGATTAAGACTGCGTTGTTGTTTCTTCACTTTTAGACAAGATTCTTTGGTCCTTTTCACTTTCTGTTGCTTTTATAAAATAATCCCTGCCTTGTGCATTTCCATCATTTTTAAAATAAATGTATATCTTGGAATATTGTTTATTATTATAGCTTGACTGGATCATTATCACCTTAGATCACATTGGTCAGGGTTGGTAAATATAAGGCCCATGAGCCAAAACTGATTTGCTCGAGAGGCAGTTTTGTTAAGATCATAATAAAAATATTCAAACAATTGTTTCTAAAGCAGCATCTTTCAGCAGATTTCCTATTTAAATTCAGTCAAGAACAAAGTCATTGGCTTTTTTTCTTCTTCTTTTTTGGAACATTAAAAAATAAAGTATGAGCCTCATTGAGCAGACATGGTTTTTGGTCATTTTACTGTATTTCACAACAAGAACCAGAAGTAAAACTTTAGACATTGAAGTTTTCACTCACTCAAAGAGACAAATTGGGATTTATTCAAAAATATTGACAAACTATTGAGGTACATAAAACGCCTTTAATTTAATTCATTAAAAGTCTTGAACTTTGTAGAATTTTCTTTTCATTTTATAATTAAACTCTTTCTGTTGATCCGTCACATTGAATCCTAATGAAATATGTGTAAGATGGCAAAATTTAGAAAAGTTCAAGAGGTATGAACCCTTTTTCAAGGCAATGTATTCTGCCCCTCAACTAAAATTAGACATTTCAACTTTATTGAAACATTCTGTGACCCAAATGTGCAAAATATTGCTTAAAAAAAAAACCCCAAAACCATTAAAACATTAAACTGATATATTTTTTCTGTTTGTCAGAGAGTTGAAGCACAGGACCATGAAGGAACCCGACGAGCCCAAGTTTCAGCTCCAGCAGTACGTCGACAAAGAAATGAGGACCGTTGGCTGCTGCAGTTCATAGACCGCCATCTTAATGTGGTGTCGGTTTGTGTGTGTTTATGTGTGTGTGTGCGAGAAAGAGAGAGTGAGAAATCAGGCCCATTCAAAATGGCCCTGAATCTCTTGAAGTTTGTAATATTCCTCTGTGAGCTCTCTCTCTCTCTCTCTCCCAGCCCACCTTCCCTTTGCAACTGTGAATGTAACATAACTGTAACACACACACACACACACACACACACACACACACACACACACACACACACACACACACACACACACACACACACACACACACGGCCAGCCTAGCGAGCCAGCCTATTGAAGTCATTCTGTGCAGTTTCCCCATGAGTGATTGTACATATTTTAAGATTACATTTAATATTTTGCTCTCAGAAAAGCTTTGCAGCTTGTAAATGCTCATCTTGTTTAAATTGATGGACTAATCTAAAACCAATCCCGTTGAAGTAATCGAAGAACATTTGTACAGACACACAACTGCACCAACTATAAGCTGTCAGACAGCACCGTGTGCTGTTTATGTACAGGAGATCATGTGGTTTAATATTACTGATTATACGTCTGTGAAACTTCCTTTCTGCTCTTAAACTTTTCTACACAGTCGACAATAAGTTTGGTGTTTCATCATGAATCTGCTCGCAATTAGTAAATGACATTGCATGCAGACCACAACATCATCATCAGCAAAAGTTCGGACACTCCATTTAACTTTTGTTGTCATTTCAAGGAAAATGTTTCTTTTGACAAAAAAAAACCCAACGTGTTTCTCATGTATTGAATTTGAAGTAATCCTAAAGGGAATAGTCAAGCTTTTGAGAACATCGGCGGTGTAATCTGATCAAGCGAGTAGCTGGAGTTTACTATAATTAGTAGTTTCCTGTAAAAAAAAAAAAAAAAAAAGATTGTCAAATCTCACTTACAGGCTCTAATCAACAGTATTGTTATTGTGATCATCACCTTTAAAGAGTCACTGTGCAGAATTAACAGGTTGTTCTTAATAAACTGAAAATCTAAACATGTTTTTCAACAAATTACTTTTGAATCACTTGATATTGAAAACACACATACATACACACACAATGCCAACCTTGATCAATCTGAATACACGTCTAACTACCTACTACTTTTTCAAGGAGATGAACTAAACAGAAACTGAAGTCCTTATTACATCCTGAAGAAATTCATATTTATTCGATAACCTGGCATGTTCTTGAGAAAAGAAAAACTGCTTTGCGCAATCCAGTCAGCCACAGCATTTCAAAAAAGCCCGTCACTTCTCAAAATACATAATTTCTACAGCCTATATATGGGTGCTGCTGCCATCTGCTGTTCAGTTTTGGTCTGTGTTCAAGCTTTAGGCAGGTGTCGGTACTTTACTAGTGAGTAAAGAAAGTTGTTACTATCGTTCCTAAAAGACCCGAGAAGTTGCTAAAGGATATCAGTTTAATAAATTATGATGTTGGAAATGATATGACCCCTCTGGCCAAATCTGAAATTGTAATTCTTTCTTTTAAGTTGTTTTAAAGTGGATTTTTGACATCCCTACTTCATGTACACACAATGACTGAAATGCTACGTTGCTCCTCGCTGATAATTTTTATTGTGCTCCATAATGCACCAATACATCACAGGAAGGTCGTTATAAGTTTGACACTTAGGTTCAGTGGGATTCATAGAGACTGGATATAATTACTGCATTTGTGTATGTATATAACGAAATTCAAAGATGTTTTAAAACTCCAAAAGAAGCTGTAGTAATTTTACTTCTTTTTTTTGTTACACATACATTATTAATTACTCTGCACATTTTGTACACGTCAAAATGAATTTTCTACTCAGTCCAGGTGAAATCGTGAACCATGTACAGGGCAGGTGTTAGAAGTGCCATTCTTGTACTTACAGAATCATATAAATTACAACATTGATTGCATATATTTTCCCCATATTTATTTATATCCAGTTATAGGTGTTGTGTCAAGGTCTATTCATGACCTTTTTTCATGTATTATCAAAATGGTTTTATACAGAAATCAGCTCATGTTGAAATGCTATCGATCATGAAATAACACTTACACACTTTCTGAATAAACCCGTGTCATTAATTGTTATCTGGTAAACTGTATGCTGTATCTTGACTTACGATGATTTGTATTGTATCAATCTCCTGTATTCACAATAAAGAATCAGCTCAGAGTCACTGTGTTTTTCTTGTGGGTGTATACTCCCACCTTGTGGTCATCTCTTGTATTGCTCATGTCGATCTGAAGACGGGCATCTTTTTTACCTTCTTGTACCATCTTTGGTTAATTTTCTCAGGCCATGAACAGTCATGTGGAAGAACTGAGTGGAAACTGAAGTTAAAAAGACGGAGGTTTAAATGCGAACAAATGCAATATCAAATACCATTTTTTAATCCCAAAGGGAAACTTAAATATAATAAAGTCAATAATAATGCCAGGCATAGCATTATCCTACAGATCCTTCAGAAGGTGTCACAGCTGCGGTAAATAATGTGATAAGACATAACACTGTTTCTTGGAAATAAAATATTGTATGTGCAGTTTGCTGCAAAAAAAAATTACATCCATAATTCTAGTTTTATAGTTATTGTAAAACATTTTTAAACAAAATTCACTTATATAGCACTTTTTCACCGATTAAGAGCACCCGAAGCACCTTACAAAATTAGGCTCTGTTTACGCAACGTATTCAGGCGAAAACTTAAACTTTCATTGCATTGTGACTTATTTTGTGGCCGTGTCAAAGCTCCAATTCTTTTTTTCCACACCAGACCTAATTCGGATATGTTTCTACACGCAACTGCTTCAACTCTTCCAGCCTGATTGCTGCTTCCTGTCTCTCACCTGTGCCTGATTGTGTAATTGTCCTCACCTGGTAGCAGTGGTATATATTGGCAGTCTTCTATGCGTTCTGCTTGTTGACTTGTCTGTTTCTATGTGTCTTAGTCTGTGTCCTGTTTTCCACTGGAAAGTTTCCGGTGCTTCACGACGTGTCTCTTGTGATTTTGTATACTTTTTGTTGTTGTTGTTTATTCAGATTTTAGTCGTTCCTTATCATGCTTAAAGACAAGCTTCTGTTCCACCAGCAGGCTGGTGTACAGTCGTCCTCTGAGCCAAATGCCACACATCGAAACAGGTTTTCTTTAACCTGGATTGAGATATGTGTGACAGGTTTGCCGAACTTTAAAAAAAAATGTATAGTGAAACCTTGAACTGAATGTGGGAATTGACTGGTATGAATGGCATAGATTTGCGCAGCACTCTGCAAGATTAAAATGCGAGCATGTAATCACCTGGATGTTTGGTAAATGAGGGCTAAGCATCTTGAGAATGTATTTCCTAAAGTTTTCCTTCATTTTATGTGACTGGATTCCAGGAATGTATTCACATTTTCAAAAAACCTGTAAATCCACCTCATTTAGTTTTAAGATCTTGGTCTGGTCTTGGTTTGCATCAATTGTTGCACTTAAAGCTCCTAAATTTGGATAGGAGCAAAAAAAAAAAAACTAATGATAAAAATTCGAACCTTATCTGTAAATCTAGAGGACTGGAGTTTCTTGCACTTCAGTCTACACTGTTTTCCAAAATAGTTTTGAATGGCAGATGGTCTATGTGAAAGGAGGATAAAGTGAAAAGAATGAAAACTAAGTTTATAAATATAGTCAATGGTAACATAAGGCTATAAAGATTTATGGAAGAAGATATCAATAAATGACTAACCCAACACTATACTGCTACACAATGCAACAAAAGGGATGTAGACCATCAGTCCTTTGCAAAAGTAGACAAAGTTTTGTCTTGGGATGTCATAAAGAATAAAGGTTTGAGTTAATTTACCCACAACTTGCATTTACCTGAAAGTCCTCCCGAGAGCTTTTCCAGCTGTCTGAGTTATCCTGTATTCCTCAGCCACCGCTGCAGGTTAAGTAATTCCGCAGCAGCACCACTGTATTGACTGGAAAAGACTAACTGCTGTGCTGGCATTTTTTTTTTTTGTCTCAACTCCCAGGAAATGTTTTTTAGGACTTGTAGGGTAGGAGCCATATACCTCTGAAGCCAGATTTCATGACATCTCAATCGATTTCGGCCAACCGGTTCAGCGATATGGAAACTGGGATTTTAAGCTCTGTGCACGAGCGCCAACAGGCCGTTGTTTCAGTTCTGTGTGGTTATGTTGACACATCCTCCCCCCTGAAAATGAACAGTGGAAGTAAAGTCCAACTCATTGTCCACTTGAACTTGTACAGTCACAGGGCAATTGTCAAACCTGAAGTATCCATGGCAGGAGAATACAGGGACTGTTTTAGATTGTAAAGATTTAATTGTGTGTCGTCTAAAAGCCATACAACAGGAAGGATATACACTTCCTGAACAATGGCAGGACTGCCCGGTGCTGTTGTGGTCAGATTGGTCATCATGTGGCTTTGGTGGTCGAGTTAAAAAGCGGTTAAGAGAAATTTGATTTTAAATATTTATTCGATCACAATTTGCTGTTCTGGAAAAAGAAATGTCTATTTACATTTTAAACACGGCCGTTATCCTACCTTCTGGATGGATGGTTAAGTTAATGGATGAATGGACATTTTAAAAAGACGTCATACTATGCAATTCAGAATAGGTTTCCTTGTGACATCGGTACACTTTAATAATTGCAATCAATTTGTCCAGCAGCTGGAAGCCTGTATTAAACAGTGGGATCAAATTCTAGTGGCTGAACTGAAGAAACTTGATGCTTCCACTCTGTGTTGAAAAGAGGGAATGCTACACCATGGTAATCAGGCTCCTGTCCCAACTATTTTGTGACCTGTAACAGCCATCAATTTTTCAATTGGCTCATTTTGTGGATGAAATTGTAAAAATTCTCAGTTTCAAAATGTGCTATGCTATCTCAGTTCTACTGTGAATAAAATACTGGCTGGTGTGATTTCAAAGTAATTGCATTTTGATTATATTTACAACTTGCACTTTGTCCCAACTATTTCGGAATTAGGGTTGTACATTCAATAAATGTGTGAAGCAGAAAAGGTGATAATAGCAGCCTCTGGTGCATTTTAACCTCAAAGGATCAAACCCACAGATAGAGGCTGTGCTGACCTGAAGGAAACCATGACTAACAGAACACAGAGTAAGTGCAGGAGCATGGTAACCCAAGTGTCCTGAATTTGATCGGTCAGGAAATGTTCAAATAAAAATCCATTATATCGCACAACATGGTAGAAGAGAACTAAAAGACCAATGCCAACAAGAGAACAGGTCAACATGGCACAGGTAAAGGACACGGCGTAACAACGTAAACTGCCATAGTCACAACATGAACGAACCTTAAATTAAAACTTTGGAATGTGGAATGAAGGCAATTTAGTAATTATGGCACTGAAAGTCATAACGCATTCAGAAAGCGTTGATCTACTGGCATAATGTCTCTCAATAACAAAAGTTCAGCAAAAGAAAAATTCAACAGCAATATCAGGCTTCTGAAAAGTGTGTTCATTTCGATGCACTAAATGTTAGCTGAGCCTCCTTTTGCATGAATTATTACAGCAAATATTTGGGCACCTGCCATGTAGCACCTGCCTGCACGGACTGAGGTGCAGGGCAGGAGCAGTGTGCAGCCAGAATGAAGGTGCCTGTGAGCCTTTTTTTTTAAATTCTTTTAACACATTTAAATGCTTAATTGCATACAAATTAAAAGACAACCTTTGCACATTGACAAGTCTGACTTTGGGCAGACTGATTGAAATACAGACAGAAAACTCTCCACACGCATTGACAAATAGTTTTGCTACAATAATGCCCCTATACCTTTAAGTACATGACGCTGAAGAGAAAGACGCAACAAATCTACATGATGTTCTAGCCATTTTTGGCTCAGTCGAGTGTTCTCTCTCTGTGTTATTTTGTCCTGTGTTGCTCGTGGATAAAGCATTTCGGTGCATGCTTGATCAACGCTGTGTGTCCAGACAGACTGTGACTCAGACTCTGACTAATGGTTATTCCAATTTCCTTCAAACGTCCAAGTCTGGAACACTATGGCAATGACACCCAGCGATATCTTCCCCTTTTCCTTGTTTACTAAATTCAGGAGCATTTATTGAAAAATGTGAGTTGAAGTACTGCTCTAACGCCATAAACACTGTCTCATTGCCCCTGCTCGGTTGTGTTTTCTGTCTCATTTTTTTTTTTCTTCCATGACGGAACTCAAAGATGCAAGACTTTTTGGCTGTACACAAAGTTGTCTCAATCTTGGTCTGCTTATTAGAAGGGAGGGTTGTTGCACAGGTCTACTTTGGACTGGCGATAATAAAAGTAAGGATGCTCACAAATGTGCAGTTTTATCACACAGAAAAAGTGTTGCATATATTTTTCAGTGTATTTTAACTCGAATTGGTTATTTATGCTTTCAAGGTAAAATTATTTTCTGTCTGTACAGTAAGTGACAGGTGTACCTTGTCTTTTATAGTAGATAATGCTCGTAAAAAAAAAAAAAAAAGTAACTTAACCTTCAAACTTCAGATAAACTAATATTCTCGTATGGCTATATAGATTACATCCTGCAATAAAATAATTCATTCTTTCTATAAACACTAAAGATGTTTGCATGTTTAACATGTTCATTACTATGTACGAGTAACACAAAATGTCATTATTCTATGATGAGGATCAGTTATAAACACTTTTACACCAGATTATATAAATCTGTCATAGTTAAGCCTCACAAGTCTCAACAGGAATACATATGAAGTAAACATTGCAAAAATAAAGACAATGAATTAAAGAAAACTTAATAAAGCTAACAACCCTCATGGTTCGATAATGCTGGCGCAAGCGGCTAGTACCTCTCAGGGCCAGCAGAGGTCCCACTCGTATCACATTTGTTCAGCATGCACAAGTAGTATTTACTGCTGTTGGACAAATTCAATAGAAGTATGATCCGTCATGTTTCATTTAGACTTGTTTTGGTCACATATTAGTCACTTGTCATTATTTGTAGTATTGTTCATCCTTCTTACAGATGTTTCACCAGCTTCTTTGACTGTCGAGAAAAACAAACTGCTGCCACACTATAATGACTCTCCCTCAGTGAGCTGTAAAAAATAAAATTATTAATAATGGATGTTGTCCTTGTGTCAGTGTTTCTGACCACCGATGATACATAAAGCCATTGCACATTGGAAGTTTAAAAGCCAATGGGTCCAAATTTTCAGTTGTCATCTGCCATAAAGAGAAGTTGTGTTTTTATTCCCTTCATTTGTGCATAGAGCTATATCCCATGTGAAGTTCATGAAGCCATCATGACTTGTAATGGATCTTGCTTGCTTGCTATTTCTGTAAAATAACACTTGTTATTATGAGAAACTATGTAGTGATTTTGTCGTACATTTGTGAAAGTGGGTGTGTCCACCAGCTTGAGTCAGATCATTTTATTTAAAAAACTCTATGAAAGATTTCAGTTTTCACGTGAAAAAATAGTTCTGTAAACAATTCCTTGAAGAAACCTGAGCACATAGATGACTGTTTTCTTTAAATCTCGTCTCTGTGTTTTTTATAGAGGCTCTTTGTTGAGACAATGGATCTTATTGGTCTGAAAGGAAATGAGGCAGCTGACACGTTTCTCACTGCAGCCAACAGTCCTCGTGACAATGCCTCACATTTACAATATTTTCTTTTCCATCTGCAGATCTGAATTGCTCCGCGATTATTATTTCCATGCATGGAAAAAGAGATGCGAGCGGAAGATAAAGGACGTGTTTGGGGGGGGTGGAGGCGACGCTGCCTGGGTGTGTGTAAATAAGTGCAATGGTGTGAGAAAGTAAACAATTCACAGTCATAGCCATCGCGCTTGCTAACCGAGGGCCTCATATGACTTAGCGATGGCCATCTGTTGCACCGGTTGCTCTCCGTGTCATTAGCCCTACCCCAGGGCACCATAACCCCGATGGCTCTTCTCCGGCGGCCGGTGTGTGTTTACGGTCGGCCGTGTGTGCTCATCCTCCACCAGTTGCCGGGCAGTCTCCACTCCACCGGCCTAAAGTGAGCAAGGTCCCCAAACAAAGCCATGTGGCAAGTGTATTAGTGTGTGGTGCAATTCTGGTTGACTTTGGCGTCACTGTGTCACAGTTGCATGTCCGGAAAAGACCGACTGACTGTGTACACTCACCGCTAATTTATGTACAGGCAAGTCTACCTGTGCTATTTACAGGGAGGGTGTGATAGCCTCAAGCTCTTCATCAGAAACCCCAAAGCTAATATCCAGTCTACTTTTAGGATGAGACAGGATGAGAACGGTGGGGGCGATTTTATCTGTCTGGGTTTTATTTGGTGCATTCACCAGTTTCTCATTGACTCACTTGTTTAAATTACAGTGAGCTCAGCAGACTAATTACGAAGTCCTGTCTCCTGCGAATATTGGCGCTTAACTTGAGCGTCTGTTCCATGTCGCCTTGTAGATACACACTATAATGTGATTTTGTCTCTGTCACACTATATTGGAGGGTATGCTTAGGCTTTATCTTAATTCGTAAATGTAACTGTAGTTTCATTTTCTGCACCATGTCATTTTAAACCAGGGTTGTAAAACATGAGACCCGTGGGCCGAAACCGGTCCGCAAGTGGCTCCAATCTGGGCCACTTGCTGAAACTGCTCAGACTAACTTGAGACAGAGTCAAGACCAAGATGTCGAAAATCTGATCTTGAATACTACAATACAACACTACAGACTATCCAATCGGAATATTGAAAAAAAAAAAATGAATCAATTCAGAATAAACTCTTTGCTGGTTTTCAATTTGAAAATGTTGCTATTTTCCTGTTATTTACTCATGAAAACAAGATGCATTTTGGTGTCTGTGTGCAGAACCGGTCTGTATTGTGGAGACCGCCTGCTACCTATTCACCCCCATTAAGATAAGCCTCCTCTCAGCTCTGCTACAGCACATTAACAAACAGTGAGGAAAGCCTCCTGCTGCGACTTGCGCATGCTCACCTCTGTCTGTTTACTTTTCTGTGGCGTTGTCGGGATGGGCCACGTGCGTCTAGTGTATTGTATGATTTTTGGCTTCAGATTCCACCCTTTACTCACAATATTTACCAGATAAGAAGAGAAGATAAAGGCTAAAGAGAAAGAGGAAGGAAAAGAAACACAAACACTGAAAGGACTGGCAGGGCGTAATGGAAGCCCATTATCTTGTGTGTATTGTTATTTGCTAATGAACTCGGGTAAAGGTTGGAGGGGCCAACAGGTGCAAGCAAGGTGAGGAAACGTGAGGTCAAATATGATATCCCTCCTCCCAAGCCTTGTCTCGTGTGGCAATGAATCATTGATAACGCCCAACACACAAAAGAAGTAAAAATCTAACAGCTGTCCTGCTGGAGGAAAACAACAACAAAAACCTTGACCTCTGGTGCTCGATTTCTCACAACCAAAACATTACAGTGAAACCAAACTCTGGATACACGTGGTTCACGAGCCACATGTGGCTCTTTGACCTCACTATAGCTCCAAAATGAATGGTATACTGTACACATAAATAATTGAAATCTGCTATGTGAATATCATAAAAGTGTAATTTTAAAAAGATCTCTCATTGCATATGAAGGTGACAAATGACCATTGACACAAAACAATGCTTGGAGTCACTGAAAATGCATTTTGAACACGGCTTCCAAGGTGGAATTTTATTTAAATGCCTCATCTCTGTGGAAACGACAAAAAACGGAACTTTCTTGGAATGTTGCAACTGTATATATGTTATTAGACAAGACCATAACAATGTTGGCCCCCAGAGTGTCATAACTCCCTGTCTATATGCATCTGGGACTTGGATGACAAAGTTGGATTGACTCGATGATACAAATGTCTACGTACTCACCATTGTTTGACAGTAGTTTTATCAAGTTCATAGCATAATATTCTCTGCACGCATGTGTGGTTTCAATACAAAAACGGTCAACAGCCACTACTTGTGGCAGGCTAACTACATTGTTTTAAGCATTTCCCTGTAAACCGACATTGTTTTCAAAATGTTGCTGTGTAAATGCAAAGCTTTTCTGAAACGAAAGCACAATGTTTTTTCACATGAAACATCCCTAAATCTGTTGCTAGGTCCCACAGCCCAAAGTACAGTTAAAATGTAGGCAGGGTTGCGAACGATGCGGGGATGTGTTGGGTGTAGGACGCAGAAGTGGTCTTCGGCTTCACCCAGCACATGGAGGTATGTTTTTTTTTTATGTTGATGGACTAAAGAATTGCGATTTGTGAATATATTTTTCTGGGATTGCTGTCTCCAACAGTAAGTTATATTCTTGTTAAAGTTCAAATATTTTGTTTGTTTAGATTTTTTTTAAATATATTTTAAAAGCCATCAGTTCTTAGGCCCTGTTTCCCTTGATATTCCACAAATTAAGCTGCGTTGGCTGCATACAGGTGGATGGTAGTGAGCACCCACCCAAATTCAGCCAGAACCAATGTGTACCAGTAAAAAAAAACATTTTGGGAAAAAATGTTAAGTCACTTTCTAAGTCCAATGTCTGAAGAGCTGTCTCGGATTCGAGGGTCATACATTTGAGGAAAAGCTTTACCAGGCTGAGTGTGTCATTTCTTAGCAAATGACACTGTCATTTCTTAGCAAACGACACTGGGAATGGATTTTCCACATCTCAGATCTTTGCCCTTTGCCTCCGATAGAATGGCTCAAAAAATCATACGTGGGCTCCAGGCACGCCACAGGCCCCACGTCACCCGACCTTCCACCATCGTCATCTCTTGCCATTTTTCCTTGTGTGGCGGCCTCTTTCTAGTGTGAGTCGATGCATCATCTCGCTCTGGGCCGTCTGCCTCGTGGGACACATCCAGAGTGCTCACCAAAACTGGGTCAGGTCCGAGCGGCTGCAAAGTCTGCAAGGGAGGCCGAGAGCAGTGCTTCTCCTCATTGATTTTATAGCTTCATCTATGCCTTCCTTGGAGAAGCATTTGAGGGGGCACCACAATCTGACCAAGTGCTTAATGTGTGTGTGTTACAGCCAGCTTTTGGGCACTCGCCGCCAAGGAACAGGACACATCTGGACAAAAGGCAGTTAAATATCTCGTTGCCTCGGGTTCTGGATGTGGTGTTTATCACGGAGGTGTTCCAACCCCAGATTGAGAGACTTGCCACATATCGGACAAAGACTTGTGCCCCTGCACCGAGGCATGTTCCTTGAATAGCCACTCCTCCTTCCACATGGTTCTGCTCCTATCTGCTGGCTCTCTGCACTCAGCAGGTCTTTCCAATTGAGAGCTCCTGATTAGGGCCTCATTCTGAATGGAGCTCCTTCAGCATGTTCATACTGGCTTTAGTCGCTCGAAAAGCAGTAAAATCTTCACCTTGAGAGGGGTGAAAACATCTGAAACAGTTAAAATATGGCGTATTAGGTTAAAAAAATAAGTGAGCCAAAATTGCTTCAAATGGTAAAATTAAAGACTAAAACTGATAAAACAAAAGAAAATTGTTTCAATGTAAAGTCGTTCAGGGAGATAAAACTAATTATCAAAACAGTAAATGTTCCAAGTTAAAACGAAAGATGGATGTGGTTTTATTATTCAATAATCAGACTTGATGAGTTTCTGGGTAACATGGATATTGTTTTTCCCCATATTTATTGAGGCCTGAACCCTCAAACTTAAATGCATGGCCTTGGATCAACTCAGTCCCACACAAAGCAACTGATTAGCTGAACTTTTCTCCCTTATGCAACTTTTCCCCAAGGTAAAAGCCCGCTGTGTCCAACCAATGCTTCAACCACTTTGGGTGTATTTTTAACTTGTGCAGTCCCCATTGCTCTAAAATGATGATGGCATGACAATGGGGGGATCTTGGAGTGGCTGCACGAGCTCATGGCCTTGATTCTGCAGCGATCCCTGAGAGGAGAAATGACTTTCCGAAGAGCTGAGGCCACCAGAACCTGATTTCATGGCTGGTATTTTTAGCCCGAATGCATTACACACATCCATAGATGGAATTTGTTCCCTTGGGTGACTATGAAGTCATCATGGTTGGCTGATGAGGGAGCAGGTGGAGGCGTGATTCTATTGATGTATGTATTGGTCTAAAATTGAGTCAGAGGCAATGAATACACTGCTCATTAGATACACCATTGTTTGGTTACACTGGCTTGGTGATGATGCCAAAAATCCCAGCTGGTTCGTCCACTTGGATTTATTTATTTATTTGGATATTTTTATTTTTGAAATATACAGAGGACGTGTGATATTTTGACCTCTTTTTTCGATAAACTTACACCTTCTCTGAGTACTGATGTGAATGTAAATCTGATCGATTTGAAAATTTGCTTTATAATTTCTTGAAAATCACAGTTCTTTACATTTTGAATTATATACTCCCATAATCAGGATTATACTTTAAGACATGTTCAAATAAATAGTGTCATCAACATGTTGGGAGGCGGGAAAACCATCAGGTCGCTTGGACAGATGGACTGACAGGGTTAATAACAGCATCTGAGACTCTATTACTTCATTGCCATATGGACCTAAATTGAAGACATGGCCAAAAGGTCTGTATATGTCAATATCTAAGAAACAAAAGTTAAAACCAGCAGTGACTGAATACCTGACCCCTATGACATTGCTGTGATGATGGTGAGAGTATTTTTTTAGTTGTACCTTTTCATCAGATGTCAGAATTTATTACAATCAATAAATTTAAACACGTTTGATTATATTCAATGTGTATGGTGAAGGGGTGGGGTTTAATAAGTTGTAAGTTGTTCTTCCCGCTCCTTTTGGGACATGTAACCTAATTACGTTCTTCCGCTGTACTTATTCACTTTGTGTGGTGAAATGTATTTGGTTGTCTGGTGTGCCCTGTTGACTTGATATTGAGTTTGAGTATGTCCAAAATAAAATAAAAACACAAAAAGAAGAAAAATGGCCACAAGTAAACAGAACTGTGTAAAGACTTCAGATTCCGGAACCACTGCTACTGCGCCTGCAGTCATAGTAAATATTTTTTCTTCACATGCACGGACAACAATGGCGGGCTCCAGAGTGGCATAACTCCCAGTCCATATTCTCCTGGGACTTGGTCATTTTTTGTGACCGTCACTCATAGTAGCAATCCAAATTTGTTGTCTGGCCATCCTAATGTCTGCGTACTTGCAATTGTTGCTGCTTCTAGTGTATTGATCTCTGCATCTGTGTGGTTTCAGTACAAAAACAATCAATGGCACCCACGAGTGGTCCAACATGAAAAGTACATAATTTTCAACGTTTCTACTGTTTCTCTGTAAGTAGATGCCTTTTTTTTTTTTTTTTTTTTTTAATGGAAACAAAAGCATTGTGTTTTTACTTGATTTGTGTGCAAACAGTGTCTGAGATTGATCAGCAAACTCACTTCAGCACCTGAGTCACAGCTGCTCATAACCGGGAAAATAATAACAAAGATGATCTTTTCATTAGAAACAACAGTTACAGTAATTGTAACTGCATTATTAATTTGATAGGGATCATGATTCACCCGTGAGTTGTGTTAACAGTAACAAGCTACTTCATGATACTAAATACGGAGATGACGGTGCTAACTCAGACTTTAATAAGACCTGAACATGAACACAAGGTACTTTTTTTACTCGGTGTGAAACGAAAATATAAACTATCCCTTCAAATCACAGACTACCATATTCCTGGTCAATGACTCTTGGGTATGTCAATTAATTCTGATGATTATCAGTCATGACATAAGACTCACTTATCGCCGTACACGACCGGCTGAGAGTGTTTATGTTTCACTAACAGCAGATTTCTCTTCACCTGTATTTAACAATGACTCTGTTTTTTTAGAGTCAAAAAAGGCCTCACGACTCAGCAGCTAAACTTAGACCAGGACAAACACTCCAGGGATCCCGTAATTCTTACCGTCATGAACAGGTAAGTGATGGGCATTCGTCACTCACGGCTGTGCCAAAGTTAGATTTCGACGCAGCCTCGGGACGGTGTGGAAATATGACTCACAGACTGGAACCAGACACATTTTCCCGACGGGAGATGAATGGAGGCTGCACCCCCACCTCCCCCCCCCCCCCCCAACCCCTGGGACGTTTTACTCCATTAATGAGGACTGGAGGAATTCCCAGAGGAGCACGTGGGAAAGTGCCCCACGTCAGCAGAAATAACACGAGCAGCAAAGTTCTGCACTTCCATCGGAGTTTAGTTGTGGAGAACTTTGCCGTCTGTGGAGGGATGTCAGGCTGAATTTCTGTGTTCAAGCAATACTGAGAGACTCGTGCAACTTCAAAACCACTTAACCATAATGCTTGCCTCAACTGTTGTAGCATATCTTCAATAAAACTACTAAACTTGGCATAATATACTCTGGTGAAATTCTGCACAGTCTCCTTGCTATATGTGCAGGTTCCCCCAAGAGAGAGAGAGACGAACCTTTGGGTGGGAAAATTAATCAATCAGTGTGGACACACGCACGCACACACACACACACACACACACACACACACACACACTGGATATTCTATAATCATGAAGGCTAAATCAAAAGTGTTTGTCTTGACGATCACAGTTGTGCCCAGGACCATTGTGCTAGGAAACAATAGAACAGGCAGGATTTTGCTTGAGTATCCAGTAAAATAATCATTCTGTTTATTTGAAAATTCAATTTCCTGAAGACATTCCGACAGCCTGTAGGCTAATTGTGTTGAAAAGGGTTGGAGATATAAACAAAACTAAACAATCAATCCTGTTAAAATCTCCTGATTGCACTCGGAAAGGTTCCATTTCTTTTCATAAAACTAGTTTATTACAAAGTTGTGGATTGCAGTGCTGCAGTCCTGCTGCAGGAAGATCATCCGTTTACTTCTTGTGCTTAAGAAGCAGACATAAGGTTGTTTCCTGTTCAGAATGCAGGTCTGGACAAGCAATGATTTAGGGGCAGTTTGAAAATATGTCTGGCGGATGCCATGAATCACCACAGAGATAATATATAGTGTTCGGAGTTAAGCCCTTCTCTTATTGCCTGGATCCAACTGTGTGTGTAAATATAGACTGTTGTCTTGGCAACATCTGTATGGGTTTGTCAAAGCCTGTCAATCAGATGTCAGATTATTCATTTTACCTTTGTTATACAGCAACAATTCTGATACTTTTGTCTCGAGACAGTCTACAACCTTTGAAACCGGTGAAATAATGTAATTTAACATAGAAAGCCAAACAAGGAACCACTGCCAAGAGTTAAAAATCAAAATAGAGAACAAAGACTTATCAACACAGATGAGTGGCTGTGTAATGGTGTTTTAGCTTTAGATCTAATCCAACTCTATTTGTATAGCACATTTAAAAATGACAACCAAAGTTGGCCAGAGAGTACAAATGTGTCTTGAGTCAGCATTTGAAGGACTCAAGAGACCAAGTGGTGCAATTTGGACCGGCAAGCGATTCCCCAGACAGGAAGCAGTCACAGAAAAAGGTACGGCCACCTCTATTTGAGTCTGGATCTGGGAATATTGAGGACAATCTCATTTGCTGACCTCAACGATAAAACTGGAGTATGAACATGTATAAGCTCTGATAAATAAGAAGATTCCCCCCAAAATATTAACATTTTCATTGCCTGCAACAATAATCCTGTGTTTTCCACCCATCAGTTTTGATGTATGGCAGTCTCTCCTGTATGCCTGCATGTGAGTTTATATGCTGAGGGATTTTTTTCTTTTCTTTTTTTTTAAATCAACACTTCAACTCCAACTCCATGTTTTTTGGTTGTAGGCATATTGCTTTGCATTCAATCAGCGCACAGTGGACTCCACAAGTAACACCATCAAAACCCTCATTTGAATAAACTCATTTCTGGTCAAAGTGAAAGCACAATCTATTTTCCCTGAGCATTTCTTGTTTGGGATGCTGTTCAATCCAGCCTTTGTTTGCAAACTGTTCTTCCCTTTGCAAAGCTCATATTTCACAAAAAGCCAAAACATATCTTCTTCTATCAGGATAAATGTAACCTTGAGGGTTGAAAATTTTAAAAAGGCAGAAAAGCAGCATTGCTTTGTGCAGTTTGGAGCAATATTTGAACTCCAGAAGTGCTTGAAGGAAAAAAGATCAGTTTGTGAACATTTCCTTCACAACAATATTAAAGAAGGTATCTAATTGAGGATCAAGGGCAGCTCTACTGAGGACGTCTCGTGAAGCTCTACGAGGATTAAACATTGGAGCCACACATTTTGCATCCATGGTCTGGATGTCACCGCGTTTCCCGTAACCGGAGGCGTTTGAAGGATTACCCTGTGAGAACATGGCAAACCTGTTAACCCGGGAAAACAACACTGTAGTCATTCATGTATCCATCAGCCTGCTGAATATGAAGCACACGTTTGCAGTGGAGTTTCCAGCTGCCAGGTATTACATCATGACCGCCCAAGATCAGCGAGTCCAGAGCTTTCCACTTCAGAAATGGACTTTATTCCTTTCGCCTTCTGTTGCTGCCATTTGTCTGCATATGTTTTCCTTGTGAACGTGGTGAATATGAAGCCGTGCCTTGTCGTGTACTTCTGAGACACTCTGAACTCTGGTAGAACTCACTGGCCCGCAAAGCCAAGAAATGCAGCTCAACTCTTCATCCACTTAAGACGCCAACCCTCTGGTATTTGACTGCGCATTGTCATCACTTTGATACAATTTGAATAAGACAGCTTTTTATTGTTCTCTTCCCTGAACTAAAGCTGTCATCACAGCATTTCTGCCGTTTGTGTAAACTGACTTCATTTTCAAAATTATGTCAGTTTAAACAAACACTTCTGAAATGAAAACACAAAAGCTTTTCCTTGGTCTTAGTTCACGTTTCTCAATAAAAACCTAGAAAGTGACTTTCAGATGTGTCAGGAATGTTACAACAGGAACTGTGAAGGAGTCGATTTGCATATTAATTATAACTCAGAAATGGGAAGAATTCCAGAAGAATCTGCAAAAAGAAAAGTAAAAAACAAATGTTTAAATGGCCCAAGTCAACTAAAATAGCTTGAAAATGTATTTTATTTTAATGAGCCACGTTAGGGCCAATCTAAATCTGCTTCAGTCACTTCTGGAGATCATTATCATCACATCTGTCCCTCAAGCGCTTTTTTGTTGGTCACAAACAGGCTCACAAACTTTAGTAATTGCCTGGTTTTGTGAAAATATAGACAATTGCATTACATATTTAATCTTTAGACTTTGCATTATGGATGTTTTTATTACTTATGGATTTAAAGCCTGTGCCAGTTCTCTAAAAGTTTTGAAACTAGCAGACAGGGTCACTGTGATTAATGGCCTCTACATGTTGTGAATGACAGCAGTTTAGTTTCCAGGTTCCTCTTGACGTAGCGGCGACGTTTTGTTTATACTGTAGTGTTGTGACCACATATGTCAGAGTTGCTGAGATGAAACATTTCTCCCACTAAACTTTGAATTCAACTGCTTCAACTTTCTGGGAAACGGTAGCGAGGCTCTGCTTGGCGAGGCAGACGCAGGAGAACATCACATCCACCTGCCAGCCAAAAACGTTGCATCATGATGTTTTGTGTCTCTTTGCGTCCCTCTGTGAGTGTGGCGGCTGTCCTGTCTCCGTCACTCTGTATTGCAGATTCGTGAGGCGTTTCAATAATTTTTTTCAAATACCTGCTCTTCACTTTTTCAATAACAGTGCTTCTGTCTTGATTTTTTTCTATTCTGGATGTAGTGGAATCTCTCTGAGATTAACAGCTGCTTATTATACAATATTCATCAGCAATGTAATTAAAAACTGCTTAGAATAAAGCAGATCTACAAATATCAAATTGAAGACTCCATACTGAGGGCACGTGCAGAGAACCAAAGCCATCACATCTCGCTGTTGTCGAGCGATGGTAATACACGTGTACAAAGATCCAGCACGGACGCATTATTGTATCCAACCCACTCATTTATAGAACGCATATCCAAACATACAAAATTGCACCCACGCAGTAAATGAGTTCATTTTTCTTCCTTGATGAATGGAGCTCATGAGAGCAACAATGAAAGCAGAAAGTTGTGTGCCGTAATTAGACTCGAGGTTTCCAAGGAGAAATGGTTTCAGGCGCATGTAATTATGATGGAATCTTTAATCATGGAACGAGTGTCAAAATGTTTTTGCGTCGCCCTGCGGACATTCTTACAAGTTGTTTCCTAAAGTTTTTACCACAAAAGTATCACAGACCTCGGCTGGTAGTCTGGGACTTTCTTTCACCTGTTGACCGGAACTAAATCTCTCACATTTTGGGTAAATAAATTCACCGCGTATCAATAATTTCACCCAAAGTTCTCGTTTGTATGGTTCATATTCATGAGTTCACACTCACTTCAGCATTGAAGTAATGACTTTGCTCGAGGGGGTCAAACATATGGTCATGGAGCAAAACTGGCCAATCATGGACCAAGGTCAGATATTAATTGATGTGCTCTTCTCATCCTAAAATGGTATAAATAGAAAGCATTTTTCTTTCCTTTTTTTTTATTTTTTTTTTTACATATAACTGGCTCACTCCTAACAAACAAAATGTGGTCGCCCCTTCAGTATAAAGACAGTCCCTTCTCGGATTCCACTTATAGAATTTCCTTTTCCCCCCATATTTATTTTGCTTCCATTAATTGTGATTTCTATTAAAATATAAGACGTTTCTGCGTGTCTGAACAATACTTGGTAAAATTGAATCATGAATCATCTCCTTGTTCATGGTCTGTCAGAGAAATGAAGTGGTCCAAGAATAAAAGCACATGATTATGTGCAAGTGGGCATGTTGTTACTCTTATGAAAGGATGGAAGAAGGTGCTTTCAAAGTATTTTCAAAGTGACCGAACACGTAACGCAACATGATAACATAAAGGCCAGAGGTGTCACAAAACAACCCAATACGAATAAGAGTCCAGGGCTCATCAAGAGTTGCTCTGAGGCTACTGAGCACTATGAAGTGCTGCTTGGCTACTAACCATTGAAATAGTTTGGGTTTCCAATTATCTTGTTTGTATTGAATACTGTTTTTTTGTTTTTTTTTAGAACATGTTTGTGACAAAAAATGGCAGAAAAAGAAAAAAAAAACAAGATTGAGGTGGAGACTTTTGCCTGAAATTTTCTGCACTTATTCGCAGAGTCTGATCAGGTTCAAAAGAGACATTTTGACGTTGCCGTTGCCATCAAACATTTAAACCTAATAATTCTCATTATTTTCTATGTCCTTGGGATATTTAATGTTTCCCTTTTACCCTAAAAAAGGTTTGGTTTTCTTATTTTCTTCTAGTATCTAGATTCTGCAGATTAAGTTTTATATGGATGAGACTGTAAAAATATGAAAATAACAACTTGTCTCTGATAAAACTCAACAATTGTTGTCTGTGTGCTTTTTGAAAAATGTTGAAAAAGAAATTATAATGACACCAAATGTAATGAATTATCAGTAATAATAAGCAAGAAATCAGTGTTTATTGTTAAAAATAAAGTTTATTTTATATTAAAAATGATTCTTGTAATTAAGTAATGATCTGAATTATTTAATCAACCAATGAAGGTCTGAACAATAATTTGACCTTGGTGATTTCAACAGAATATAATGGTAAACGCTGGATGAAATGAACCAACACTGAAGTCACAAGAACTCCTGATATTGTAGATTTGCAACATGAACTGCTTCTGAATTTCTCGCCTGCTAAGTTCAAGAGATTCCAAATGGTATTATTTCTTCAACATCGATAATGTTTGATAAAAAACTATTTCACCACACAAAACATACGGCACACAGGTATACGGTTCGACATAATTGACGCCAAGTTTACTGAGCACTGACTCATATTCAAACTGATTTATTTTTCAAAACACAACCACCCAACAGCATGATCACCATGGCATGCACTCTGCAAACTTTGCCATTAGAGACTCGTGGCGCCGGATTGTTAAGCACCAGACCATTCACCTGCTACATGTGGGCGATGTCATCTACGCTATGATTCATCCACTGTTATGCAACAGAAATCCATCCAGAGATCAGCGCTGGATCATCCTGTGTCTCTTCCAAAGCCTGAAGTGCAGTCATGTTCATCTTCACCTTGCATTTCAGACGTCTTTTAAGTAATCAGGGCTTGATGGAGGGCTGGTTACATAAGAGCATTTTGCCTTCTTTCTTTGTTTTTTTTTCTTTCTTTCCCTATGCTCCCTCACCTCATTCAGCCCTCTTGATGTTCTGTGAACCCCCCCTGTCACCAACACCCCCACCCCACTGCCGTCCACTCGGGCTTGATGTGATTGTAGTACTGTGCCGCTTAAGGTTACATCTCTAATCACAGGCAATGAAAGAAAAAGGTTAAGTTGATGTTCTTTAGAGGGGAAGATCCATAGAATGTTTCAAGCACATGGGCTTAGGGAGTAAGAACAACAATAATAACCAGAACATGTCTTGTGCGCTTGCTGCTTGCTGCCTGCAATAAAGTACTTGTGAAAGTTAAAATTTACCCACATTTCATCTGATTCAAAAAGGAAATGTTTTAGTTTTTTGTAATTTCTTAAAGTACACTATTCACAAATTTTCCGCACAAAACGGGACGAGGGTACCATGACTTCAGGAGTAAATAAAGTGAGGAAAACCAATGTTCATAGTTGCATCTTTAACTATGTTTAATTAAACATTTGACCAGTTAAGGGCAGGTCATCTTGTTACATTCACGTGGGGCAAAGTTTAGAAACTAGACATCGATGAAATAACGTTATTTGCATCAAAGTTCTGTGAAGTATTTTTTATTGCTTATACTGATGTCCACCACTCTGGTGTCAGAAGAAGAGGAAAATAAAATGTATGCTTGCAGTTTAGCATTCAGTGTTTATACTGTAATGCTGTCTTAATGTATGTGACCAGTACTTACAAAGTGTTGGCTTTTATATAAAAACACACTCACTATAATTACCCATAAATGTCACCAGAATCATTGTGGGATACAATTTTACCGGTCTATTTCATTCATGGCATTCATGACGGATAAGAGGGACCATTAACAGAAACGCCTGCTTCTCCAGAATTCTTGTCACCAGACATGAAGCCATTTCTTCACAAATTGAGTTTGTTTGCCACAATTCAGATAGAGAAAATGCATGTAATTTGTTTGTGTTAATAGCAGGCTGAAAGCACTCACATTTCTCAATGATCCTGATCAAACATGAAGCTGAAACTTTTTTCAGTGCCTTGCTGTTCCTGCACAGGCGCATTCGCTGTGTTTTCCTGCAAGTTGTGCAAAGCTTGTATATGGGTTTAGATAATGATCGCCACACTGACACATTGACACCTGCCTGCAAAAATGTGGCTTCTCAGTCAGCAGTCTGTACTCAGTCCGCCTCTCCAAGCACAATACACACACACACACTCAGACACACCAATACTAATTCACAAATCCATTGCTGACGTCAGTCGGGGATGATGATTTGCGCTTTTAGCAGTCATGTGTTTCGAAACTTAATTGTGCATAGAGGATCAGCACTATTGACAAAGTGCTGGTTTGAGGAAGTTATAAGATCTGTCCAGAAGGTGGAAAAAAAACTGTCACTGTGTATCTGTGGTGGTGATGGTGGTTACTGATGTGTATATCATTATCAGGATTGAAAATAAAATAACTGTAGTTTGTTTTGATTTGTTTTGTTTTTTTTAGTTTTCACGTCTACTTTATCAATGTTGACTTCCCATGATGACACCATTTGGATGGATTTCCCATCAAATGCCTAAATAGTCAAAATAATTCCATGTAAATGTGCCACTAAAAGCATCTTCAACTTTGTTTTTGTATATAAGGTGCTCGTTTGTATTTTTGAATAAATGTCCCCCTCTAAAATGAATTCTTAAAGACAACATAAATGGCACCAAAACTGAACCCTGAGGGACCCTAAATAACCCCAAAGTAAGTCAGTGAAGGCTAGTTATTTATTTTTAATTTTTTTGCACGGGTACTCGTACAGTGGAAGCCCTGTGATGGATTTATGATTCCCTACCAGTAGTAGAGCTACCCAGGGCATTATGACCTTAATTTTCCAAATATTATATAATTTTAACATGAAGAATATCGTGCTTTTTGTAGCTTATACAACCACGTTCAACCTGTAAATTATAGAATTGTGAGCATAAATGTGTTTTTGTTTTGTTTTTTTTTACAAAAATAACTTTCCTCCACCTTGCAATTATACAGATGGACAACGGCTCTAAAATTAAATCCAGGTGACACATTGCACAACAATCAAATGAATTAAAATGAATAAGGTGTGGGGTGAATGAATATGTGCAAAGATGTTAGAAAAATCTAATTGCTTGCAGAGAAATCAATGGAATCTTTGAAAGTAAGTGAATTGAAGACCAAAAAACACCAAAACATAAAGGAGCAACATGAACAATATAGTTAATGACCAAATAAAAATCTGATCATTTTCTCACGAGGAGACTTCTCTGCAGAGTGAATAAACGTAATGTGGCATGGAGAAGCACTATGATTTCATTAGTCTTTCATCATTTAAGATGTAAACCTTTTCCTACAGAGTGTGGAGGAATGTCTGCGTGACTCATTCTCCTCCTCAGACTGGCAGCCAAAATTAAAGGCCACTCAACAAGCTTCCGTCACTGCCGCAGAGGCCCCCGGTCGACAGACTCATAAAATTACTATGATCAATTTATAAAAACCCTGTTCATCTTCATCTCCGGGCGGACTGAGAAGACTTCCCCTGCTGAGAGGTGACGCACATTTCCATGTGAAAATGAAGAAAAAGTGTAGGAAGAATCAACCTTTTCGTCTGTGCCTTTCAGTTTTAATCGAGTCCTGTGCAACTGTAGCGTGTAGGGTAACTAATGGGACCCATCTTCAGGTAAATGCCAAGGCTTTAGTTGTTGCTTTTTTTTAATTGTACCAGGGGCTGCAGTCGAAATAACCCCACTCCTTGATCTATTTATAGCTTATTTTAGATGCAATCGTGGTTTAACAAATATACAGAAGACTCCTGCACCGTTTTGCTTCTCATATATGATGGAGGAGGCCGATTCGGCAAATGTCTGTAAGTGACTCAGGCAGGCATGTTTGTTTTTGCTTTATTTTGTCTTGGGTACAGCAGTTAATGATCTCTCATAAGGCCCGGTGTCACTTCCCATCAATCTGTGGCCCCAATCACGCGCCAACCATCAGCTCCGATCGATCCACGGTGACGAGGTGACTCAATGTTTACATGAAGGAGTTCAATCACAGCAAGCCTCATTTACACTCTAATGACTGGATGGAGGGTAGGGAAAGGATGGAACAATGGGCAGACAAGTGGAAAAGTAGCAAAGAATGACAGCCTTTTTTTTTTAATTCTGGAAATTCACTAATAGTTACCGGTATAAAGAATTTTTGCATATTTGAACAATTATTGATTGCATTTCTAATTATAAAGTAAATGTCAAGCTTCCATATCTTATCGAGGTTGGCATCAAACTTTGTGCTAAATGGGAATAATGCACTTTGCCGTGTGACCATGCATCAGATATACAGGAAATAGCTCACTGCTGCTATTTCATTCTATGTTTATTTATTGTAACCACATTGGGAAAACTAAATCAAGCAATGATGCAAATGAGCGCATATGTGAACTATGTGTTTTGTTATGCTATAATTATGTGTATTATTATCACTTGGGTGGTAATTTGCAACAACACTATTTGACAGGCTCCAGCCCACAAAACCTTATTTTCTTCAGGAATAATGTTCAGTTGCCCTTCAAATAATTTATTCTATTCAGTTATTCACAAAATTTTTTGAAGGGTGCATGTCATTGGATGTTATCTATTTCTTTTGAACACCAACAAGGTTACATGTTGTAAAGTATAATGTCCTCAAAGCCCAAGACAGGATTTGAGGTGTACCGATCTCTACAAATGGAGGAAACTTACTTGATACTTGTGCAACAACGGAAGAGAAAACATAATGGACAAATGTAAACTCTGACTGACCCTCATTGTCGAGTGCTTCTTGACAAAGCGTTACTGCATCACTCTTATGACGATGTGTTCTTGCCTTGAGCTTCCCTCTATTTTAAATATTAATGAAATGACTTGTGGGGTAATTTAGGAGTAGGAAAATCACTGATAACATACTTAACATATCAAGATCAAACATTTACTTATACCAACAATCAGAGTGGGAGCGACAGTTGTTTGTTCCTGACTGGCTGATGGATGCAAGTCCAGGAATAGATCAGCCTGTTATTCGGGTTCAGTCTCTGCTACTCCCTGAGGTCAATATCTGGATCTTTGGTTGCTAAATACTCCACTCGGTTCTCCGGCCTGTCGACTGCATCTGTCACCTCTTTGTTGCAAGGTAGTTTTTATTATACTGTAGTTTCCTCTCACATTAGAAAAGCATTGGTGATTGTGTACTTTCCACAGGTGTCAATGTGTGTGGTTGTCTGTTTTTGTGTTTTCCTGTTGAAGATTGACCCTGCCTCTCCATCGCACTAGAAACCTGTGACCCTAAATGAACTAAGCCTTCTTTCTATCTTCTGTGTTCATTACATGCATAGTTTGCTACGTATCAAGGGCGCTTGTGGATGCATAGCGAATGGAGTAACGTCACTGATGACCTTGGGGGAGTGTTACACAGCATAGTTCATGTGCAACCATGAAAAGAACAAAGGAGTGGACAAGAATCGGAGGAAACACTACAAATGTAGACATGTACTCAAGCAAACCTCGGACATTATGTCACTTGGGCATTGAGGCAAAATAAGCTGGGGCTGTTGATCGCCGATATTATACTCCTCTTTACGATGTAAAGAGGAGTATAATATCGTGCATCGTATATTGCTTAACAATATAGGATGCACGACAACTTTTGAAATTGCAATTTATGCGTGAAAAGAGAGCATGTCTGGGTCTTTAAGCATGGATGGATGATTGCAAAAGGCCAAGCCATCTCACAAACTGCAGGTCCTTTCATCGGTTTATTATACAGTGGTTAAACCCAACCCTTAAACTGGTGACAGCAACCGAGCTGCCCAAAGCTACTGATGCTTATTTACAGCAGAGGTTGACTCATGTGATCAAAACTAACGGTGAATAATGCCACCCCCCGTACGAAATGTACATATTCCACATAAAAAGATAAGAAATGAGGGCAGAAGCAGCTCAATCACTTATATCTGATCTCTCAAACTCACAAGGCTTATGTTCTGATCCATCATGAGATGTAGCTTTTAATTGGATATAAGTATGGGAACATGAGTCATCAATTAAAAAAAAAAAAGGCTCCTCTGGTAAAGTAATCATGCATATCGGTGTATTTGACCTTTACCTTCCTTGTGCTCATGTGAATAATTAGCTTGGCTGACATAACACAGGATTCATTCTATACCTTCTCATGATGTTCCGTTATGCAGTTGTTGTAACTATTATTATTATGACTATTATTATTATTATTATTATTATTATTATTATTATTGTGCTCCATTATTGTTTTTCTCCCATGCATAAATGATTTTATTGCACGTGCAGCTGTTTTCGTCTTTCCGAGCATACAGTATTTGCTCAATGGTTTTTATGGGAAGAGGATTGGCCCTGATTAAAAGCTCTTCAGAAAAATAAATAAAGGAACAAACATCGCCATCACGGCCAAAACGTAATGATGATTTCTCTGTTTACCTGCTGAGCAGAAGGAGGAAAAAGCACATGGAACCATGTGTTGTACCCAAACATGTGTAATCCTGCGTAATGGCCATTATGTGTGCAATGGCTTTCTGCCTTGATTACAAGAAACTCCAGTGAACAGACGCACACCATCGGTACATCGAGTAAGTCTCGCCATGGAGGGATCGATGTGTCCTTTGTGAGAATTACTTGTGCAAATTAGCTCTGTGCGTAACTTGCACTTAAGCTTTCTGTCCTAATTAGTCAACCTGACGACGGCACCACAGTGGGATGGCCCGAGACGCATACAAGAGGATGACCGCCACTGTTTACCGTCTTTATCAATTTCCGTGCTCGATTATCTCATCTCTGACTATTGAGATCTACTGCTGTTGTGATCTTGCACTAACAATAGGCTGCCTGGCAGGCGGCGGTGAGTGCAACAGACTACGTCTCCACAAGAAACACAGGCCTGTCTCTGCTTTCATGTTCATAACTGCTTTCAACTAGAATGATGGATGTATAAACCGAGTGAATGGATTGATGGATGTATAAATACATTATTGCCAGCCAGAGAAACGAGTGGGTGGATTTCTAAGTAGCAGGAAAATAGATTGACAATGAACGTAGAGGGCTGGTCACATGAATGATGAAGCTGACTTCTTCTACAGGCACACCCAGTCCCATTGAGGAAAACAAACCAGTACATATTAGAAATAAAAGAACGAGACACAAGAGCACGTTTAGTTTCAGCACATGAAAGAATACTGCACGTGTTTGTAAAGTGGCCTTCACTCATCCTTTATAATTGAAAAATCCTGGAATATATGCAGTTTACCCTATAGTATAATATAAAGTGTGTATCTATCTATCTATCTATCTATCTGTCTATCTATCTATCTATCTATCTATCTATCTATCTATCTATCTATCTATCTATCTATCTATCTATCTATCTATCTATCTATCTAAACAGAAGGAGTGTTCTTCTTTTTCCTAGCTATGATCTGAAATTCAATCACGTTCAAGAGGAGCAGTGATGTTTAAGAGGGCAGGGCACTCAATATATATAAATATTACTTTCTCAATTATTTTCTGACCAGCCCTCCTATGTGTGGTTTGCTCTGCAATAATCACAACCCACCAACATCTAACATTGACAGATTGCATTGTTTCTCATCCAATCTGTTGGCAATAAAATACATTTTTAAATAGACATATGAATATTATACCTGAATATCTTTGAATCTACCACATGTATGCAACTGTTATATTCAATGTAATGATACATATTTCGAAGATTAGTTCACATGATAATTTTGTTTGTTTGTTTTTTTAATTAAATAAAATGTGGTGTTAGTACCTTTGGTCTTCTTCCTCCGACCTTGCTTCTGTCATAACTATTGCAGCAATTCCTCAGGCTAGTGCATGGTGCTCAGCTCTTTCTGACATGTATGTTCATGCTTTTACATGAGAAATTCTATCTCTGCAGCATTCTTTGATAGCTGCCCATACTGAACATCTCTTCTCTGGTGGTCTCTCTCGTGTGTGTTGACTGTACAACAGAAACACACACGAGAAAAATAGCTCAGGCTAAAGATGTGAAAATTGCATGTGCTATAAGTGCCGTGTATTCATACACACAAGGGCAGTCATTATATGTTGTATCACCAGATTGTTGTTACATTTTGAATCTCGTCTTCTTTAACAATGGATGCATTTTTTTCTGAACACTTGACAGATGGTATGGGTCAGTGTTATGAAATTCAAAAGGAGCTATTTTTAGAACGACATTGCACACATCGAGAGAAACGCACATCATATAATAAACATCTTATGTGCTCAAGGGTTCTGAAGCTATGATGAGCATTTTCGATATATTTACACTTTATTTGTACTCCAATGGAAAATTTTAATTTAGAATGACTTAACATTTCTTCCTGCATTTAAATGTGAGGCCGAGTTGAGACGACAAGTGAAAACACATCGTTTTGGCATTTTCGTTTCAGAAAGGTTTTTACATTTGCACAGCAATGTTGTTTGATAAACGATGTCCGATGTGAACGACTGCACCATGTCAGAAGCCGTCTGCATGGTGAGGATGTCACTGTTGTGTTGAAATGAACCGCTGCTCTCGTGTACAAAAACAGCAGATGTCTGTAATGAGGTTGCTTGTCTGATATACCCAATGACGGCACTTCAGTCATGTTTTTACAGCTCCATGTGCAAAGAAACAGTCTCTCAAACGTATATTTTTAAGAGTGCCTTTATACACGAGGGCGAGGCCTGAGTGTGCATGTGCCCGCTTTCCAATTTTTAATCAGGAACATGTGCTTTGAAGGATGAGGCTCGTGTGTGTTCTTGGGCAACGTCATGCTTATTTGTTCTCCACTTCCGATGATTCAGTGCTCTCACCGGGGGCAGAGATATTGTGCAAAAAGTAAAAGAAGAGGTTTTGTCTCGTTCATACGGTCTCTGCCCAGTCCTGCTTCTTTTAGACGACTGGAAACGCACTGAGACTATTGCTGGATTGTAATGTGCTTACCTGCACCAAACTCTGAGTGGGTGTGGTATCATGGCTGAGTATTGAAGCAACAATGCAGGTTTGTGGTTTCTGCTTTTCACAGAAACATTATGAAAGTATGCTTTGTACTTTTTGATTAAATATTATATGAAACACCACATATTTTTTTAAAGAAATGTCAAATATCATCTCCTAAACCATAAAAGTTAAATAAAGTACATTTTTGTAGTTTGCCATTAACCACAATAATAGCAAATATGTTGATATTGGCATTACAGCTTTGGAAATACACTTCTTAAATTGTCCACAAACTAAAACACACTATGACATGCAAAAGAACAAGACAGGATGTGATGGGGATTAAAACACAAATGTTATTTAATGATCTGATGACCGACTGGTTAAAATAGGTAAAACTTGATCAAGTTGAAATTTGACAATTTGAAAATTCAACATTATGCCACTTCTGAGAATCTATTTCAATGCACGATCCAATGAAATGTGCTAAATACTGTCTTTGGATTATGTCTATAAAAACTGTAAATACCAAAAACGATGTGGAATGCTAATTTACGATATCTAACCTTTCACTGCTGCATCATGGATCTCTTGCTTCAATGCTTCAAGATAAACAAACACACACAGTGATATTGCCTTTAATGAATTCCGAAAAAAACCTCCTGCAGGGATAATCTACTGTTCACTAACTGGATGTGAAATCATCGCTGCTCTTTCCTCTGTACATTTACGCTAAATCGCTCTCGTGATGAACATGCTGAAGCGGTAATGAGGTTTGCGAGATAGTGACTGTGACTAAGCGGCCCGAGCCGCGCTTCCAGACCCCCTCCCACTCCTGTCATGTGGGATCATCAAACAAACGCACGTTGTTAACAGATGGTGACACGGCATAAAAGCCACTGATCCACCAGCCTCCTGAAGGCCTTGGCTTTTGTTCTGTGACGGTAATTAAAGACAACAACGGCGTTTATTAAGACACACGTCATAGCTCCAGGCTACACCGACTGAAGTGGGAGAGCATGAGGACAGACCGTGTTTTTAACTTTGAACATGTTGACAGTGGGCCCCTACCGTATTTCCTGGACTATACGGTCCCAATTACACATTTTCAAGTGAAAAAAGGAAAACTTTTGTTGCTTTTTGGGGATCCATTTACACAAATGAGACTTTTAGATGCCGTCTCCATGAAAACGGAGGAAAGTGTAATGATTCTGAAACGCTGCCACTGCGCAGTCCATATTCTCCTGGGGCTTGGTGGTGTTGGAGCACAGCTATCCACACTATGCGACATTAATCTAATAAACTTTGGGCACGACATGAAGTTTGCTGTGCTCTGATTGCACTATGAAAACTCAAACTGAATTGCAACTAACGATGTACGTGAGTTGACGTTAATGCACAATAAAACTTCCCACTGAGCCAAAAGTGGTCCAAAACACATCTAAAAGACGTCCTCTCTATACATCCAGAAGATGTCCTCAGAGGGGCCAGAATGACCTCCCCAAGTTTCTCCATGAAGACGTACGTTTCGGTCACAAGGCATTGAACCATTTAACTGGCCATGACTCAGGCAAGAGGAGACAGCATGTGAAGTTTAATGCACAATGTCTGTCATGATCTACTTCCCTCGTTATTTTAATGACAAATCAATAATTATGCAGGCAGTTGGACTTCACAGACAGGTTGTGACCTGTCACTTTTAACTGATTCTGGGTGTCTGTTTGACAGGCAGAACTGGTTGACAGATGTCCATGGTTTTTATGTGTCATTTAAGAGTCTAGATTATGGCCAGGACAGATGTGTCTTGCATGTCTGTGGACGTTGTTTGCTCAGTGGATTCATAAGCATGTGCATCAATCCACAAAAAATCTCGCAAAGCAGGAACAAAGTGGAAGGCTTCTACTGGCACAACCAACAAACCATGAATAGTAATAACATGAACCTCCCGGCAGATATAAATGAGCTGTATTTGGATTAATTTGTTCATATAATAAATCCTGATTTGGGTACAGTTAATCACGTCCCAACTTTTCTGGAATCACAGTTGTACCTGTGTCTTGATGCACATGCTGCATTCATGTCAAGACAACAAGATGAAGAAGAAGTGTTGCTGCAGCGGTAACAGGGAGGAGAGAGAGCTCAATTACAGCAGTAATCTTCACCTGCCGGCTCCATGTCATGCTCCTCTCATTTGGCGGCGCGGCGCTCAGGCCTTAGACGCTCTGATGAAGCGACTGTATGCTCGGTCAGGAGGCCTCGCTGGCTGTTCCACGCTTCCTTCTATCTCTCCCTCCACATGGGGCGTCCTCTGGCCGGTTAGACCGAGGCCAAACAATTGGCGGGGGGTGGAGCGGGACTGGAAAAGATGAGGGAGGAAAAACAAAAAGTAAGGGTGAGGATGAAAGGAGGACATGTAAATGAAGTAGTTAATAAATTTAATCGGAAGAATTGAGGGAATAAAAGAATTTAGTTGAGGTGGACGGTTACATATCAGATGGAGACTGAATCAAGAAAAGATGCACAAGTAGTTTCGAACTGGTATTTCATCAAGAGACTGAGAAAACGGAACACAAAAATGTTAATAATAGAAAAGTAGAGTAAATAAGGAAGGAAGGAAGAAGACTGGAGAGAATCAAAATGTGGTTTAGGTGGAAAATTAGAAAAGGAAAGGAAAAACTTTTTAAACAGATATAAAGAGATAGTGAATGAGCAATCAAAGGAAAAGGCATTCATTAGAAAATGATATTCGTGTAAGGAGGATAAACTAGACATTAAGGGGGGGTGAAACGGATAACGATGAGAAGCAAATGTAAGAAAGGTGAGCGCAAACAACAACACAGAAATGGTTGAATACAGAAAAAGAAAACTATTATACCAAAATAATAGCAATACAATTCAAATACAGGCACAACAGTGGAGAAAAACAGGCCCAAATAACTAGTTATTTTAGTGTTATTAGTGTTAATAACAGTTGGTGAGTTATTTTAATTATGATATAGTTGCATATTCATTAACAAATTGTGAACAAAAGTTCAGTTTACACTCCTGATGTTGATTTTCTGAGCCCAGAGCCAAAAATTTGCCTATTTTTCAAATTTTATTAAAAGTTTTCATCAAAGGAATAATAAAGTTTATTTGAAATGTAATGACGGTAAGGTGCCATGACCACATTCAGCCTGCAGGGGTCACTGCTGCGCAAAGGCGTAAAATCTAAATAAACAGAACAGAATAAGAGTGGAATATAAAAAAAAATAGAAGACACTGTTAAAACTCTTTCGGAGATAGAGAATAAACTGCACAATAACAAAAACATGAAAACAAAAATCGAAAACAGGTTTAGTGCACTGAGTGTGCTGCTGTGCATAACTACATTTCCCAGAATGCACCGCGCGGGGTTAGAGGCTATCTGGACCAAATGTCACTAATCATGACATCCGCAGGCTGCGTGAAGTGACAATTTGGACCTTTGCACTCTATTGTGCAACGCGGCCACAAATACACTCGCACGTGAGCTCCGGGGGGTGTCAGAGGTCACTCCGCGTGTATGAGCGTCGCCGCTACCACCGGAGACCCGCGTACCGGAGACCCCCGTGCCGAGCCGCTGGACTGCTGCGGAGGGCTCAACAACGTCGATTACTCGAAGGTAAAACCGAAAACACTGTGACAAAAGGGTTGTTGCTGGACGATGAGCCGCATGCATGCGCCGGAGTGAAGGTAAACAACACGAGCAGGGAAGGCAGACGGTGTGGCTGATATCTCGCGAGATTCGTGGCATAGACTGGGTTGGTTGCCAAAACCCGTGAGAGTCATGGGCACATGAAATTAAACCGACAGTAATGACAACAATGACATAAATCAACAAATGAGCGCAATGACCACAGAAGACACTTCATCACTCGTAAACAACCAAAACACATCTGATATGAAGATATTTGTATTACACCACATAAATCATGCGGTTGTGTTCGAATGGTGCTATAGAAATGCAATTGCACATGGCAGTTCAGTACTTTGCATCAAAATAGTCTAAATCCATGAAAACAACGTGATCAAGAGGCATGCAAAGGAGAATAAATAATGTAAACAATTTATTAAACTATCATAAAACAAGTCAAATATATTGTCAGATGATCAGCATGAACTAATAACTGCATTAAATCTTAATTTAAAGGAAGTGAATGTGTCCAGTGCGTAACATAGGAACTAACAGCTGCTTCATCTTGTTTCATTTGACTATGAATCACTTGGTAAACCTTTTTCTCAAGACCTCAGAGGTCTGGATGTTTCATATTCTACGAATAAACCTGAGATGATTTTAGGCCCAAGATGATCGTTCTAAGATTTATAGCCCAGAAGTCAAATTTTGAAGTGGATCCTTTTAAACACACAGATAGCGAGTGCAGAGGTTGATGCTCAGGTGTAATGTGCTGCACCGTCTTTGTGTTGGTGAGGACTCCGGATGAGCTGCAGATTTGTGTTTTTTACTGAGGCCCGTAAACTTACAGTTCAAATAATACAGCCTGAAAATAGATACACAAGATTCTCTGAATCTTGTTCAGTCTGAAATCCTCTAATTCTTGGAGTATTTTTCAGATGGCAGTAAGATAATTTTGTTATTGTCTTCATGTAGGTGTTGAATTTCAGTTTTTTTTAAATTAAATTAGTAAAGTAGTAAAACCTCCTGATGCTGAGTAAGTGAATAAAGGAAATACATGAGTGGATGCAAGTATAAGGGCCTGTGCTCATTCACTGTCACTGATTTATCGAGCTGTGTTGTCATGGAAACAAAAAGCCCCCCAAAAAATACCCCAACAAAAGTATTCCATGTTTTCGTCATTGCAGAGCCTACGTATATCAATGCTGCCCTTTGCTGAATCAGTTCTGCGATGATCTTTCATTCACGTGCACAGTATCAAGATTTAAGATGGTGCGTGACGAAGCAACCTGAACCGTGTTTCCAATCTCCTTTCTGTCATATGGAATCATCAAGCATCTTGACAGACCTCCTGTATTCATCTGTACCTGCCTACTGAAGGCTTTGGGTTTTGGTCAGCCACAACAGTAATTGAAAACAAGTGTTTATTAAGACATAAATCAGAGCTTTCCAGGAGATGGACTAATCTTGTGATTGATTTGAATGAAAATCCCACATGTGCCTTTACCTGTCAGAATTCTTTGAACAACAATGGTGCTTCATTCATTTTGAAAAATGCCTCCCAACTGTCAACAGAGATAAAATGCAACTTTCTGAAAATGCTGATGTGGCACATGTGCAGGCTGCGTTTTTAAATTTGAACATGCTGACAGTTGGCTCCTACTGCATTTCCTGGACTCTAAGGCCCCGTTTGCATTGATTTTTAAGTGAAAACTCAAAACTCTTGTTTTGCATTTTTGGGGGTCCATTTACGTGACAACGCTGGTGGAGCCACTGAAAACGCAGCTTTTCAAAAACGTTCCAGTTTAACCTTGACAGAGTCTTAAAAGAAAAAGCAATTCTCAAGGATCATTAGACGCAAGCAAAAAAGGAGAAAACATGACTTGATTACCAGACTTGTATTTCCCAGCATGCATTCTGCCTTATTTTTGGAGAAGGTAAACACATTTCAGTTACTGACACACTACTTCAGCAGTCAGTTATTATTTAATTAACAGTTTGATTTTGACTTATTTTTGATTAATGGGTAAAGGGAGTTTTAAAACAAGCCAACTTCTATTCTACATATTCCGCATAGATTTAAAAGATGGCAGAACTGTGTAATGTGAAGTGTCCTGTGTTTGGATTGGCATGATATGAATCAATTTGTCGAGGAAGGACTTTCAATGGCCACTGCAGAGTTATGCAAGGTTGCAAGCAAACCGTCAACAAAGAGGTGGACAACCAACTTGTCTTGTTTCCCATGTTGAAATTTGCCGCAAGCATAAAAGACGTGGACTTCATGCTTTCAGGCCGGAATTGAGATGGATAATACAACACCAGGCCTTATGAACAAAAGTGTCCATTCATCTCGTACCTTCAGGGTTTCTGGGCGCTGGAGCTGATCTCTTGGGCGATGGACATGAGCTGAACAGGTCACCAGAGAAACATGCAGTCTCATTCCTACCGACAGACAATTTAGAGTCTCCAGTTAACGTCAAATTAGTTGTCTGTGTCTATTTGTCTTAAAGTATTAAGACTTCAAAACTGTGGAAATTCTTTATTAATGCCTGGAATGGATCAATGCATGTTCACCTGATGTCATGCAGTTATAATTGTTCATAACAGATCTTGTCAACTCTAGAAAATATCAACATCTTCAGGCTATATATGTTTTTTTGCACTGAAGTAAAGGACCATGTTATTTCAATATTCATAGGTTGTTGTGAATTCTTTCCACTGCCGTAGCTCTGTTTAAATTACATTCGGTGGGATATGGCCTGTGAATCCAAATTAGTTTTAAACCCCTGAACGAAATGATTCCACATCATCGTCACATAATTTAAATATGAACGTCAGCATGAGCTGTCCATGTCCTCGTGAGCACCATGAGCAGTTTGTGAAAAACTGTTCAGCAACTCTCAATTCTGAGGCTCAAACCAAATAGATCTCAATTTCTTTACCCAATTCGGCTTTAATTTTCTGTATGAAGAGGGTATCGGGATCCTTGAGCAGCAGTTTGGCTGATGGAACCAATGCCCTTGTGGCCTTTAATGCAGAAACGAAACTCATGCAAACGACAGAACTGATGCAACCTGAGGACATTGACCCCAGAGACATAACTCCGGTGTTCTTCATTGCTGTCATTAACCGGTGTAAAGTGGAAAACCACACTGAGGAGAGGCTCCAGTGTGTGATCACAAGAAAAATCTCCTTTCACCACTGTGCTCTGTTACAAAATATGGGATTCACTTGAGGGCAGTGGTTATATTGCCCTGCTTCGCTCACAGTGCTAATATTCATTATGGGATTTAATCAATGTCGCAGCGCTCTGCGGTGACTGAGCTGCAAAGGCGTCTTGTCTTCTCACTCTGCAGGCCGGAGACGATCAAACGTCATTAAGGACAAAAACAAACTGTAGAGCCTAAAAGGCTTGTGAAGAATCAATGAAGGGTATATGCATGTTCGCGACATTCTATGGCAAGTAGGTGAAATGAGAAATAAAGTGGGAGCGGGTCTGATGACTGTCCAGAGTCTTAAGGCCCCGTCATAAAATTGCGCGCGACAAGACAGACCATTTATTGTTAAAAATAAGATGTAACGGAAAGCCCCGGAAACAGGTTTAGTGGACATAAAACAATATCTATAAAACATGTGAGGAAACTTGAATGGCTTCAAACACCGTCAACCCAACGGGTCCTGTCTCAACTTCCCGCAATAATCATTCTTTAAAGGGTTTATTGGACTCGCTAGTGGCTATAGACGTCACAGCAGGAGTGATTAAAGAGCGCAAGTTGATGACTTGGTGAAATCTGGAAACGGAGATTGGAGATCCAACCTGAAAGATCGTCGTTTGAGAGAAGAAATGAGGCGACGGAGCGAATCGAGGTGTTTCAGGTCGAGCCTGATTTTCTTTTTTCCCAAAGAAACATGAAGGAAATGTTTTATGGCTGCCAACGTTCGTGTTATCAAGAGTCTAACTCACTGTACTTTTAAATGCAAGATCATTTGTGGCACATATAAGCTCCTGCTCAGTGGAATGTTTTGGTTGATAGAAGACATTTTAAAGAACTGAACATCAACATGACGGTTCAAGTGGTTCAATTTGAAGCAGGTGGAAAATGTTATTGTGCTGACCTCTCATGTCTGTACATCTTGCCTATACAAAACAACCTTTTGTATTCGAATAAACTTTCATATATAAAGTGGTTTTTCTCTGTTATTTTCTCCTAACACCTAGCTCCTTGTGGATTTTCCTTCACAGATAGACCTTGCACCAATGGAGGAACTCCTAAAACGCATCAACTTCCAGGACTCCGGTTTCTGCATTGCTGTGATCGCCATCGTTTTCAATCCTTTGTTCTGGAACGTGGTAAGAACCTCTGGTGATCTTATCTAATAACATTACACACAATTGCATCAAAACCTCTTTATGAAGTTGTTTTATAATTTGTGATGGTCGAACCCTTGTTTCCTGAAGCTTCCGGTCCCATTTACAAGACAGTATTTACAAGTGAAAAAACGATGAACTAAAACTGCGTTAGAAAAAGTTTCACACCTACACGTGTGTGAGTTTGAACTGTAAATGCTGGACTGTTTGTTTGTTTGTTTTTGCCAGAAGCAACTGAGGAAAATTAGCTATCATTCAGAGCTGAGAAGATACGGCAAGTACGGTTCATGAAAAATTAATGAGGGAATCATTGTTTATGTTTTACAATTTGATTTGCATTATTACAATCTGAAGGCTTTATTATTATTTTTTTTTACGCAAAATAATTTATTCCTATAGTATTGAAGAACTTATTGTTGTGAATTGAATAATATCTGGCCCCTTATGTCCTACTTTTGCTCTACTCTGATTGGTTTCCAGTATTTGCTGATCAATGTTTTATATAGAAATGCTCTTATGGCCCTTTCAGACCATTTGATTTTAACAATGGTACAAGTTTATCAAATTCTAAATAGCGGAAAATGGATTTCATAAAGCTTGTTTCGACATCAAGTCTGAGTGTAAGACAGCCACTTAATCAGAGCTGAGGATCACCACATTGACGTCACTGATAGATTTTTTACAGTTAATTAAAGCAAGGGAAACTTTGCTCTTGCTTTTGACTGTTATGCCATTGATATCTTTTTTTTTTTTTTAATGGGAAAAGAGGGGGAAGACAAATCACTGCAAAGCGGCCTGGCACGCTAACTCCATCGTTTTACAGCGTTTCTGCAGTTTCCATGTAAACAAACAATCGTTTTCAAAGTTTCTCTCGAATGAAAAACGCAAAACACAATGCATTTTCACGTGCCCTGTAAATGGAGCCGTAGCCAGCAAGTCCTGAGAGACTAAAAGACTACTTTATGTGAACCGGGAATAAAGGTGAAGTGAGGATTTCCAAAACTAATCACAAATCTATCAAAACGTCTCAATTTGTTCAATTTTGCCGAGCAAACTCCCATCTTTGGTCTGGCCATCTGAACAAATTCGAGAGTTTTATGCAAATTCACGGATAACATCCTGTTGCTGTGTTCCGTCTGGAGCTGAAAACCATTTTTACTTCTATAGATGGACAATCGAAACTTCAGATCAGGGCAAAGTGTCTGACCATCCTCACCGAAACTGGTAAAAGACACAAGCCTGTTTTCAGATTGCACGGACGTCGGAATTTGATCTCAGACTTTTCAATGTATTTCTCAAAAATCTTACATATATTACATAATATGGTTGCCAATGATTGGAGCCCACTGTTGAAAGGGTCAACATCATGGATCCTTTTTAGAGAAGTAGCGCCGTCTTTTATTCTCATTCTAGATATCAAGGTCACACTTAAGCTTTTAGTCATTGCACATCTTTTCCAAGATGACAATTAGTGAGTGAACTATGCCAACATGGTACAGTCTAAGTGTTCTTGCAGTCTTACACAAGACTACAATTAGGCAAAGCCATTTGAAAAAAACCCCAACATAAAACCTCTTTGCACCTTTTATTCCTCATCCACAGGACTTATTTTTATGTAATTGAGCAGTGTATTAAAAGGCTTGTAATCCATTCTTGTATGAGTTTCATTCCTTATAATCTTAGGCTTTGTTCCATAAACTAATACAATTCAAATGTCAAACATGTATATTCACCACATATTTAACATGTTATCAGGGTCCAAATATTGCATAGACATATTTACTTGGTAGTGATTTTAGTGGATAATATATTTTGGCATGCAACAGGGAAATTAACTAAGTTCAGCTTCTCTGAATATCTTTAAGGAATCTTAGTCCTACAAATCCTGCAGTCTTCTGTCAGTGAAAGGTAAAAATACAACAGCCGATCAGTCACTCCGTCAATTGCAGTTGAGGGCTAATCTTTGTTGCTCGGAACTCGGAGTAACATTTTTTTTGGGAAATTTCAGTCATTTTTACAAATAACCTCTTTCACGTCCCATTCTTCGTGACTCTCACGGATGCCTCTGTGGCAGCTCCAGCCGCCCGTGGTCAGCGTGATCTTTTCACCTTGAATAACGCCTTTAATTACCGTGTGACAACCTTTACTTTACCACCCGGATGAAATCTCTAAACCCAGACTCCTGGGGAATGTTAATATTGGTGTTGCATGTAGTTTCTGTCTGTCTTCTGATGTAATCCTAAAGCCAGGGTGTAGCGTCAGCAGGTGTTGTTATTGTGCAATAATATTTCATTTGGACATGGCATATTACTGTACAAGCACTTGTTTGTTTTCTGTTTGTTGACTTAACCGAAAGACTTTCTGCATGTCTCGGCTCATTGTTAATGTCGGCCAATCCTATTCGCTGTTGAGAAAAACCTTATATAACTTGGGACGTACAGGCCAGGTGACACGCTGATAGGTCAAAGCATTAAGGACGACAAGGAGCATTGCAGTGTGTGGGTTTCTTCCGGGTACTCTGGTTTCCTCCCACAGTCCAAATTTGCGAGCTAAATTGCCCATAAATGTGGTTGTCTGTCTCTGTATTTGTCCTGTAATGGATTGGTGATATAAGCGGTATACAAGACGGGTAGACTTGAAGCAGCTATTATGTCTCAATATGCAACCACACACACTTGCATTCACATCTTGGACCTCACAAAAATCCCAAATCTGTTTTTTGGTATTTCAGAGCTTTTTTTTTTTATGTTAATAGTTGTTCACATGGGAAACAGACTGTTGGTAGACAATTTATTCTCCATGAGACCAGAACGCCCGCGGTATTTATACCTGCACATGTTCGTGTTTTATATTAAATGTCGTTTCAAAATGTATGCATTTTTAGGTCTTTCATAAAGGCAGTTGTTTTTATTCATTTGACGGAAATTGTAAAATAAAAACGCAGATTTCACCATTCTGATCACGGAAAAACATTTATATTGTGATAGTTGATGGTTGTGATGGTGATGTCTATTTTAAGATCTGGAGCATCCCAATGATGTGTCTTGGTTGCATTGTACCTTGCATTGTACAGCGGTTGCATTGTACAGCTCTTTGCATTCTTCAATACAAGAGCCGCAGTAAGTGCATATTGGAGTTTTTTTGAATCACTTCATGATTGATGACAAATGTTATTGGGGTCAAGTAGTCCCTTTTTTTTTTTACAATTTGCTACTTTTCTGTGGGCTACAATTTAATAGTTTTCATGATTGTGTTCTACTTTTCATTCTTTGGAATGATGATAATCATGCTTTTTTTTAATAATGCAATTTCTTTGTGAAAATTACCATCATCTACAGCTTAGGGGAAAACGTTGGTCATTTAATCACATGTCGTTTGTTAAAAGGAGAGGACAAATTAAGGCCAGTTATTTGAATTCAAGTAAATGTCACTGAGGTGTTCTTGGCCCTGCACATGATTCCAAATCACCCTTTCTTCAAGCATTGTGCTGGAAGATGAGCTGGAAGTGGCTGTAATGGGGCGTATTGAGGCAAACACCACTAGGACTGATGAAAGTGTCATAAACACAAGGATAATGAAACATCTCGGCGTTTTGTCTGTATGTGCCATGGCGACCCATTTTGATTTTATCGGGCTTCTCATCTGAACTGAGGCGAGATATGTAGGTGAAGTGGTTATACTGAAATTAGGTATTTGGAGCCATTGTGTTCTAATATCTCTGATTATGTCTGTCACGTGCTGGGCTCAGGTTTAGAGGCTCAAAGAAATTGGTTTAGCTCCTCAAGGAGCTAACCTGTACCCTCTTTTTCCTACACGTGGTCTAAGGAACATGTATATAGACGACACTTTTATGAAAGAAAGTGGTTGAAGTGCTTTATGTTCCGTCTTGTTTCAGCCAAATCGATGTGCTGAAAGTGCATATCAGGGCCATTGTGTTAAGATATACAAAAGTCAAAAGATCTTCTTGCATTTCTATTTTAGCTGGGTAATGTAATTCCACGACCTGTGTCTCAATTTTCATTCATCAATTTCTGTACAATTTTATGACCCTAGTACCTATTCAGGGAAGCATCAACCTTCTGACTCTAATGGACTCGCCATGGAGCTCTCACCCAAACCCTCCTTCATCAACATTATCAGTCGCTGCCAGGGTTGAAGCAGACCATCAGTGACAGCAATAAAGATGCTATTTTGATCAGCTTGCCTCTGAACTAAGGCCTGTGAAACAAACGTATGCAAATCAAGCTGCTATCTCTTGCTGCTAAAAGTAAGACTGTCTACATTTTGTGCCTGTACTGGACTCTTATTACTTAATGGGTATTTAAGGTGTTCGTGAGATTCTGCACCATTATTGCCCTTTTTCTGTTTGTTTACAACATACTATGTGGGTTGTGTTGCTCTCAACATTTCGTTATATCTATAGGACCATGACAATAAAACGATTGATTGATTGATTGATTGTCTTCAGATCAAGTGATTAATGTTACTGGTCTTGATATAAAAGCTTTTTAAGGTATATCTCAATTAAGATGGCTATTTAAGAACAGTTAAATTAAAAAACAAAAATATTGAATGTTGGCCCCATAGTGCACATTCAGATTGAATAACTTTTTTTGGTTTTGTTTTGCTACAAGAAATCCATGTTTATTTTTTTTTTTTTAATTAGTCTAAATCTGATGTCATTCATATCATTACAAATATTTGCGAAACTTTAAAAACTACTGCACCCCAGGAGTTGTCAAGACTTGTGCAGCATTCAACTGAATGTTCATGGTTACATGATCCCCCTTTGACATGCATTTTATGTATTGCCAGATAACATTAAAAGGGCATTATAACCTCTCCTATAGTGTTCAGGGGATACTCTGAACACAGGGTTCCAACAAGAACATGGACGCACTGTGGTCTGTCATTTGAGTGTGTGTGTGTGTGTGTGTTCAGATCAGAACTGACCTGCCCCCAACTACCACAGCTTGACTTTTTTTGTCTTCCCACAGACAGCACTAACCATGCCTTTGTCTTTCATTATGTGATAAAAGTCAGTAAATGGGTCAAAAGATTAATATGGGTAATATTAGTGTGTGCCGTTACAACCAGGAAATTAAACAGGAACACACAATGAAGGCCTTGGTTGATGCAGCTTTTCAGCTCAAACGCCTGAAATCAGCACATTACTATACTGCTGCACCCTCTGACGCTTATTATTGCACATGTTCGTTGTGCAATTTATTGTACAATGACAATAAAAGCAATAGAATGTACATTGATGAGGCGTCATCAAATACCGTTATCAAAAATTGTTGTGTATCAGAATTGAATAATGCATCTTGTACTTAGTTTTTATTGTATGCTAAGACAAAATCCACAAAGACAAAAGTGATTAGTCACAGGATTTTTCTTCTTTTGGACTTGCAGCTTTTATTGTTGTGCAGTTTTGGACTGTCATCTCGTGTCAATCAAAAGTCTGTAGGAGTTTTTGTTCGGGAATTTTTTATTTTTTTTTTACACAGACAAACAATGAGTGCAAAATAATGTTTTTTTTAAATTGCTCAGCACAAACAAATGGCGTTTTTTTTGTTTTTTTTATGCAGTACAAAACTGCTATAATATAGCAATCTATGCAATATAACCAGTTAAGATGTCATTTTATTTTTGAATGCACTTGGTAAGTGATGCACTTGGTAAGTTTTCTGACTCACAAGCCAAATGTCAGTTCTGGGGATGTTTGACAGAAGCGTCTGCAACATATCTGCTCTGGTTTCAAGGCTCCACCTCATCTGTAGGAGGCTCAAGCGTCACCTGATATTGAGAGATTTTACAGAGGTCGACCTTTGTTTTTTATATAACAAAGGCTACCAAAGCAAGACTTTTGTCGGTGCACACCTCATCAAATCCAAGGGATTGTTTATGCCTCCTATCTTAATTACATAATGAATAGTTCGCATCACTTCCTGTGTACTGAAGAGGTTATTCAACTGGGGTATTGCTCTGTCTGGATGGAGAAGGAAGTCCCATGTGGCCCTCCTCCATGTAACTCATGTTGCCAAAGGTGGAAAAAAAAAAGTCAATATTATGTTTGCTCGCAAAGATGTGTCATCACAGTTGTCCTCGGTCATCTAGTTCTACTACACCTTCTTCGGCCAGCTCTTCATTTCTTTTGTTTTTCTCACTTCACCACTGTACAATTTCTTTTTTCATTGAGCCTCCTGCAGTTTTGTCTTTTCAGTCCGTCCCACTAGCTTTGGCTGTAAAAGTTTAGTTTTTTTTCTCCTTTTTTATGTCAGGGGAGGCTGGTGAATCACACAGTGGTAATTTTCTCATTTTGCTGTGACCAGGCCTTCATCCGTACTCTTACAACTTTCTCTCTTACTGCTGGGTAGTTTCTTTGCTACATATCCGTCACCCTCAAAGCCTCTTCGGCCTTTACTTTTCTGTTTGATCACCCTGGTCCTCTGTTGTCTTGTGTTAGTCACCATATTGCGTTATAAATTTCAATTTCCTGATACTGAGAAATATCATGTACTGCTCATTTTACCATTGAATTGAGGTACAATATATTGGTAAAATGACTAAGTGCATTATGTTTTCTATTGCTATTGATATTAACACCATTGCAAATGTAAAACAGACATAGATATGTCAGATAGCTCTACAAGAGTTCACCTTTAGGAATTATTTGTTTCCCAAAAAAGATCTACTATAGGAAAATATAGATTAAAATGACCAAAGTCCCTTATTAAAACCTGTGTAATGAATACTCTGCGTAATCTACTACAAGTAGAAACTGATATAGAAACATCTCCTGATCTGGACACATCATGAGTGTTGTTTCCTGTAATCACTGGGTGTTTTGGGTCTTGCAGCAGACGCTTTCGTTCAGGCAACTCAACCAAAGTGGAGTAGACCTCAACCTGTGTCCAAGTGGCATTCCACTGCCCCCACTGCTCTCCCCTCTTCAACCAGAGCTATAAGGATGCTTTTGCTGCTGCCTCCACACAGTGTTCCAGATGGCTCTTCTCAGGTTGTTGCCTGTTATGCCCAGTGAGCCATAGGCCTTGCTCAGGTACTGGCTGGCAAATCCTTAACCGGCCACTTCCCCTATCATGCACTTGGTCTTCTACCCATTTTTGAAATAAATGGCCTTGTCTGTAGCTTGATGGCGTCAGCTGTCCTTGGTCCTCTTGCTGATCACCTCTACAGCTCCAGATTTCAGGACCCGATTGTGCCTCCAATGATACAAGCCTTAAGACAATCTTAATGATGACAATCTCAGCAGAAGGTGCCAAAGCCATTGTAACTTCACTTTAGGTAAGAAACACAAACATTCATCCAATCTCAGTCTTATCACTTTCTGAGATGTTGTTGAATTTAAATTCTCCTGACACTGTGGTGTGCAGACAGTTTTCACTCTGACCGGTGATTTCTGAGGATGAAGTTCTGGTTTCCAGAGGGTCGATGTGGAATCAAAAGATCAATCTACACTTTAGGCACGTGATTTATACACTATATAGAAGACTATTTTATTAACGGCTGAATGATTTTTAGTCATATTTGGACAATTTTGGACAAAGCACTAATCATGCACAAAAGTAAATATTTGGTCAATCTTTGGCTTGCCAGATACAAAAAAAAACAAAAGCACCCCAACATTTGTTATATTGGAAATAAAGAACTAGTAAATATTTTTAACACAGTGGTAATCTAACTGTCATGTGAAGGGTAAATCTTGAATCTTAAATACATCTTTTATTGTTTAGAGCTGGCCTGAAGTTGTTTGGGAGTTTTAAGCAGTAAACCTCAGAAAAAATAAATAGAAAAGCTTTTCGGGCCTTTATTTGGAAGTTGACATTCTCGTTCAAGACTTAGGAACGTTGTGAATCAAACACATTTCCGAGCGTTCGCACATATATCTTAATATCTGAATAGCTTGCGGCGACCGTTGCATGCTGCTTCTATCTTTTCTTTAGTGTCATGGATATTTTAAATGTGATTGTATTTGAGCCCTGCTGAATCAGTTACCAAGGCAGCAGGCATGTGGAGTCTATGTTCCCAGAATGGCGAGGTAAAGGATCTGCCGCGCGTTAAGCACGTTTGCATAAATTACCTTTCTAATGTTTTCCCCTCCCAAAAAAAATGGGCACCATCTTCCACTTACAATTCTTTCTCTCATTTTGTCTGTAAAGCAGCAGGCCGTCCCAGCACCAGACTTCCGATGACTAATTCAAACTCAGATTTGGAATCTCTTGGATGAGATTAGATGGGAGTTTGGCGGCTGCATGAGATACATGTCACGCTGACATGTATCCACCAGGAGGAAAGTGGTCAGCCTGTTCTTTCTCCTTTTATCTCTCCACCTTCAGCTGACATCTTGACTTGGGTTGCGTGGACTTGACGCCGGGCTTTAGATAAAAATCATGTGGGAACGGAGTGAAAATCCAGCAGGAAGGCTGCAGAGCGAGAAGTCGTCAGTGGGTTGAAGGCATAACAGTTGGTTGACAGTTTAATTTGAAGCCGGGCGATTCATAGTGTTCAAAATACTGTTCTTGGTGGAGAAATACTTCAGAAAATGTTATTTGGTTTTGAAATGCTCATTTAAATGTGTTCAGTCCTGGAACGCTTAAAACTGGCTAAAGAGAAAAGTTCAAAGAGTTCTGGAGTTTGGGCCCTTGAAATGTGATGAATACCAATGGTAATACGACAAAGATGTAAATGAAAGTCTTTTAGTTTCCTCATTGGGTAGGAGTCAATGTCTGATGTATTCTATGTGCAATATATATATTTTTTTTTCATCAAATCCAAAATCCAGAATCTTCTGTGATTTTGTTCTTCAACTCTGTCCTCTTCATCAGGCTAACAGATTTTCTGTTTTTCTTCAGTCCTTACAAACTTTCTCACACACTGGACTCTTTCTGCTGCATATTTGATCATTTTTACTTTCGTTTTTGCATCTGTAGCAGCTGTTGTTAAACAGTGATGTGTTGTGATCCCAGATGGTATATACAGATATATTGTGGATATACAGTAAAACCTCTGATGTAGGGATGCCATAAAATCCAAGGCCAAGTGTCCCCTCAAGACAGGTGCCCTCGCTTTGGAGGGACGGGTCACGAGGACAAATTGTAGGACCACTTGTAAATGTTGTTCATATCCTACTGTATGTTCTATGTTCAGTATACTGTAGCACAGTGTTTTTCAACCTTTTTTGAGCCAAGGCACACTTTTTTCTTTGGAAAAATCTCGAGGCACACCACCACCCAAAATTTTTTTACATTTTACACTCTGTAGCCTATATTAACAATATAAAGTCATTCTTATCAATGCTTTATAAATACAGAAAAAAAGTATTTCCCAATTTCTTTTTTTTAGTTGTACTCACTCAGTGTGAAACCTGGACCTGATGGATGAACACGGAGAAGTTTTTGAAAAGGAAGAATCGAACCAGGATCTCAGCTCTATCACTGTCACTGACACAGTACTTTGATACAAGATGGGAGCAGCCGCAGGTGGTGGTGATAAACAAGACTGACGTCTGTTAAGTTTCGATTTCAACGGCAATGTTCTGTGCTGCCATCTATTGGCGAAGAGTATTAATACATGATTACTCTGCAACACAATGTTTTTTTAGAAAAAAAATGTGAAATTGGATAATTTCCCACGGTACACCTGACTATATCTCGCGGAACGCCAGTGTGCTGCGACACAGTGGTTGAAAAACACTATCCTAGAGAAACACATCAGGGGTGGGGGGATATTGGATGTGTTTAACAGCCATACCACAGCAAGAGTCACATCACATTTGAAACACACACAACACGGCCACCCCCCTACCCCCACCCCCCCGGGTCAAAATGTGTATAAATGTGAATAATGAAGCAGAGGGAAGCTGAAAATATCTCCCAAAGGCATCAAATTACAAATGAGACATTCCCATGTTGTCAAACAAAATTGGGTTTTATTTACATGCTTGAGTAACAGAAAACAAACAACAGGCTGCCAGAAAATGGCGTCTCTGGTTCACCATCGTGAAGCTCTTCTCTTCTTCTGTTGTTTTGCTTTCTTCTCTTGTCTTCTGGTCACAAACTTCTTTCCTTGCCCCAAATCTGAAAAACAAAATGTGTTTTGTGTTAAACAATGCTGGTTTAACAGCCTATCAACCAAGGTTAGTGCAGCTCTCCAATTAACTGGATATAAAATAAAGCCCATCCAACCGATCCGGTCACTTTTCAATGATGAATGACAGCTTGTCTTGTCATTGAGGTGCTTACTTGGATTATTGTTGGGCTGGTTCTTTTCCGTCGGGTTGGAGGAGCAGTCAGAAGTGGTGACCTTTGTCTCCTCTTTATTAGGTTGTGGTGATCTTTAATAAGCAAGAAGGAAAATTGTTAGTTTCAGTTCAGTTACCGGTAGTCTTTTTTCTTAAAATACTAAAACTCCTCAGAGCTGTAGAGTTTGGACAAATACCTGTTGACAGAGGCTGAAGGTTGTTGTGAGACATCTTGTACCGGGGCCTGGTCCTGCTTGTTCAGGTCAGACGGACTATATTTGGACCAATATTTGCATCCGGGCCAGGTGATGCTGGCAAGTAGTGGCTCAATATAGTCATATTCATAAGAACTGCAGCTGTCACACTCCTCCAGGGGTTTGCTGTAAGATTTCACATTGGAAGATTAACAATCATTACACTGAACAGCTTGCAAAAGCACAATGATGTTAAATATGTGTAACACTTAGCAGCTATTTCATTGGTCTGTTTGTTTAAAAAGACTCAAAATCATCAGAGATAACGTTTGGACAAAATACCTGTTGACAGTCTCTGCAATGTCCAAGTCCTCCAGGTGCTTTTCGTTGTTTGAAGTCTTTTCTTCAGTGAAGGTGATGCTGGAGAAAAGAGGCTGAACATAGTCATATTCGTAAGAGCTGCAATTGTTGCACTCCACCACATGGTTGCTGTTGGACCTGGTGATGCTAGCAAGAAGTGGCTCAATATATTCATCCTCCTCAGAGCTGCAATCATCAGAAAGATAAACATTACAGGTCAATACACTCAACAGCTTGCAAAAGCACAATGATGTTAAATATGTGTAACACTTAGCATCCAACTCATCATTGGGTCTGTTTTAAAAGACCAAATCATCAGAAAAAGGGAGTTGTGACAAATACCTGTTGACAGTCTCTGCAATGTCCAACTCCTCCAGGTGCTTTTCGTCGTTTGAAGTCTTTTCTTCAGTGAAGGTGATGCTGGAGAAAAGAGGCTGAACATATTCCTCTTCCTCAGAGCTGCAATTGTCACACTCCACCACATGGTTGCTGTAAGAGTTCACAGTGGAAGATAAACAATCATTACATTGAACAGCTTGCAAATGCACAATTATGTTAAATACGTGTAACATTGACCAGTTATTTCATTTGGTGGTGTGTTTAAAAAGACTCAAAATCATCAGAGATAAAGTTTGGACAAAATACCTGTTGACAATCTCTGCATGGTCCAACTCCTCCAGGTGCTTTTCATTGGTTGAAGGCTTTTCTTCACTGAAGGTGATGCTGGAGAAAAGAGGCTGAACATAGTCATATTCGTAAGAGCTGCAATTCTCGTACTCCACCACCTGGTTGCTGTTGGACCTGGTGATGCTGGCAAGCAGTGGCTCAATATATTCATCCTCCTCAGAGCTGCAATCATCAGATAGATAAACATTACAGGTCATTACACTCAACAGCTTGTAAAAGCACAATGATGTTGAATATTTGTAACACTCAGCAGCTACTGTATTGGTCTGTTTGTTTTAAAAGACCAAATCATCAGAGAAAGGAAGTTTTGACAAATACCTGTTGACAGACTCTGCAAGGTCCAACTCCTCCAGGTGCTTTTCGTTGGTTGAAGACTTTTCTTCAGTGAAGGTGATGCTGGAGAAAAGTGGCTGAATATATTCCTCTTCATCAGAGCTGCAATCCTCACACTCCACCATGTGTTTGCTGCAAGAGTTCACAGGGGAAGATAAACAATCATTACACTCAACAGCTTGCAAAAGCACAATTATGTTAAATATGTTTAACATTGAGCAGCTATTTCATTGGTTTGCTTGTTTGTTTGTTTGATTGATGATTTTGTGTCTTTTAAACAAACAAACAAACAAACAAACAGAGAGAGAAAGTTGTGACAAATACCTGTTGACAGTCTCTGAATGGTCCAACTCCTCCAGGTGGTTTTCGTCGTTTGAAGTCTTTTCGTCACTGAAGGTGATGCTGGCGAAAAGCGGTTGAATATATTCATCTTCCTCAGAGCTGCAACCGTCACACTCCACCACGTGTTTGCTGCAAGAGTTCACAATGGAAGATAAACAATCATTACACAGCTTGCAAAAGCACAATGATGTTGAACATTTGTAACACTTAGCATCTATTGTATTGGTCTGTTTGTTTAAAAGACTCAAAATCATCAGAGAGATGACGTGAGGACAAATACCTGTTGACAGACTCTGCAAGGTCCAACTCCTCCAGGTGGTTTTCTTCAGGTGAATCCTTCACTTCTGGAAAGAAATCTTCTCGCACCGAGGGAAACTCATGGCTTGTTCTTTCCTTGCCATTTTCCACCTCTTCATGCAGGTCCTTCAGCTCTTTTTCCAGAGCACCGATTTTCTCCTGCTGGTCATTCAGATTTTTCAAGAACATTGCTGCAACTTCCATCACCTCCGCCGCGAGGGTCTGTCTGTTAATAGTGGGAGCGCCACTAATGTACTGTAAAACACAAGCAAAGACCATCATTAGACCTGCTCAATTAAATTTTTGCCTCAGTTACCGTAGAAAACGTTATTATGGTCTTCAATCTTCCTCTCATTTCATTTACATCCAAAACTACGTGGTTCTACTCGAATTACTTGTATTTAACAACAACTTGCATTCAAAATCTGGACCACTCCGTGAAGCACGTTCCCCTCTCCGGTCTCCATCTCTGGAAGCTGTGGTGGGACCGTCAAGTTGTTCATCGTGTTGTCACGACAATCTGCAGCAAATATTTAGAATAAAATATTGTCAATTTTTCACACAAAATTGACAATTGGTAAGGTTACCAAATGTACTTTTTTGCATTCAACTCACAGTTTTGACGGAAATGGAGAATGTTGTCTGAAATCAAATCCTTGAGAAGAATCTCGCAGTGGCTGAAGTCTTTCAGAGAATCGCTGTCGCGTGTGTCACAATCGCTGGAGGGTGAAGAACTGGAAATCGAACTGGAACCTGGAGAGAAACAAGTGACTGCCAACGCTGAACGAAGCTCATCCGGACTGAAAGGAAAAGGCCAAATGGGCTCTATTTATCTGTTTGTCTGTCCTTTGATGTGTCCTTTGATGTGTCAAGGGGTGGGGCCTCGTGGGGGAGGAGCCTCATGGAGGATATCAAAGGACCTTTTATCACTTTGATCTTCTCCAGTTTTTTAAAGAGCCATTTATGACACATCAAAGGACAGACAAACAGATAAATAGAGCCCATTTGGCCTTTTCCTTTCAGTCCGGATGAGCTTCGTTCAGCGTTGGCAGTCACTTGTTTCTCTCCAGGTTCCAGTTCGATTTCCAGTTCTTCACCCTCCAGCGATTGTGACACACGCGACAGCGATTCTCTGAAAGACTTCAGCCACTGCGAGATTCTTCTCAAGGATTTGATTTCAGACAACATTCTCCATTTCCGTCAAAACTGTGAGTTGAATGCAAAAAAGTACATTTGGTAACCTTACCAATTGTCAATTTTGTGTGAAAAATTGACAATATTTTATTCTAAATATTTGCTGCAGATTGTCGTGACAACACGATGAACAACTTGACGGTCCCACCACAGCTTCCAGAGATGGAGACCGGAGAGGGGAACGTGCTTCACGGAGTGGTCCAGATTTTGAATGCAAGTTGTTGTTAAATACAAGTAATTCGAGTAGAACCACGTAGTTTTGGATGTAAATGAAATGAGAGGAAGATTGAAGACCATAATAACGTTTTCTACGGTAACTGAGGCAAAAATTTAATTGAGCAGGTCTAATGATGGTCTTTGCTTGTGTTTTACAGTACATTAGTGGCGCTCCCACTATTAACAGACAGACCCTCGCGGCGGAGGTGATGGAAGTTGCAGCAATGTTCTTGAAAAATCTGAATGACCAGCAGGAGAAAATCGGTGCTCTGGAAAAAGAGCTGAAGGACCTGCATGAAGAGGTGGAAAATGGCAAGGAAAGAACAAGCCATGAGTTTCCCTCGGTGCGAGAAGATTTCTTTCCAGAAGTGAAGGATTCACCTGAAGAAAACCACCTGGAGGAGTTGGACCTTGCAGAGTCTGTCAACAGGTATTTGTCCTCACGTCATCTCTCTGATGATTTTGAGTCTTTTAAACAAACAGACCAATACAATAGATGCTAAGTGTTACAAATGTTCAACATCATTGTGCTTTTGCAAGCTGTGTAATGATTGTTTATCTTCCATTGTGAACTCTTGCAGCAAACACGTGGTGGAGTGTGACGGTTGCAGCTCTGAGGAAGATGAATATATTCAACCGCTTTTCGCCAGCATCACCTTCAGTGACGAAAAGACTTCAAACGACGAAAACCACCTGGAGGAGTTGGACCATTCAGAGACTGTCAACAGGTATTTGTCACAACTTTCTCTCTCTGTTTGTTTGTTTGTTTGTTTAAAAGACACAAAATCATCAATCAAACAAACAAACAAGCAAACCAATGAAATAGCTGCTCAATGTTAAACATATTTAACATAATTGTGCTTTTGCAAGCTGTTGAGTGTAATGATTGTTTATCTTCCCCTGTGAACTCTTGCAGCAAACACGTGGTGGAGTGTGAGGATTGCAGCTCTGATGAAGAGGAATATATTCAGCCACTTTTCTCCAGCATCACCTTCACTGAAGAAAAGTCTTCAACCAACGAAAAGCACCTGGAGGAGTTGGACCTTGCAGAGTCTGTCAACAGGTATTTGTCAAAACTTCCTTTCTCTGATGATTTGGTCTTTTAAAACAAACAGACCAATACAGTAGCTGCTGAGTGTTACAAATATTCAACATCATTGTGCTTTTACAAGCTGTTGAGTGTAATGACCTGTAATGTTTATCTATCTGATGATTGCAGCTCTGAGGAGGATGAATATATTGAGCCACTGCTTGCCAGCATCACCAGGTCCAACAGCAACCAGGTGGTGGAGTACGAGAATTGCAGCTCTTACGAATATGACTATGTTCAGCCTCTTTTCTCCAGCATCACCTTCAGTGAAGAAAAGCCTTCAACCAATGAAAAGCACCTGGAGGAGTTGGACCATGCAGAGATTGTCAACAGGTATTTTGTCCAAACTTTATCTCTGATGATTTTGAGTCTTTTTAAACACACCACCAAATGAAATAACTGGTCAATGTTACACGTATTTAACATAATTGTGCATTTGCAAGCTGTTCAATGTAATGATTGTTTATCTTCCACTGTGAACTCTTACAGCAACCATGTGGTGGAGTGTGACGATTGCAGCTCTGAGGAAGAGGAATATATTCAGCCTCTTTTTGCCAGCATCACCTTCACTGAAGAAAAGACTTCAAACGACGAAAAGCACCTGGAGGAGTTGGACATTGCAGAGACTGTCAACAGGTATTTGTCACAACTCCCTTTTTCTGATGATTTGGTCTTTTAAAACAGACCCAATGATGAGTTGGATGCTAAGTGTTACACATATTTAACATCATTGTGCTTTTGCAAGCTGTTGAGTGTATTGACCTGTAATGTTTATCTTTCTGATGATTGCAGCTCTGAGGAGGATGAATATATTGAGCCACTTCTTGCTAGCATCACCAGGTCCAACAGCAACCATGTGGTGGAGTGCAACAATTGCAGCTCTTACGAATATGACTATGTTCAGCCTCTTTTCTCCAGCATCACCTTCACTGAAGAAAAGACTTCAAACGACGAAAAGCACCTGGAGGAGTTGGACATTGCAGAGACTGTCAACAGGTATTTTGTCCAAACGTTATCTCTGATGATTTTGAGTCTTTTTAAACAAACAGACCAATGAAATAGCTGCTAAGTGTTACACATATTTAACATCATTGTGCTTTTGCAAGCTGTTCAGTGTAATGATTGTTAATCTTCCAATGTGAAATCTTACAGCAAACCCCTGGAGGAGTGTGACAGCTGCAGTTCTTATGAATATGACTATATTGAGCCACTACTTGCCAGCATCACCTGGCCCGGATGCAAATATTGGTCCAAATATAGTCCGTCTGACCTGAACAAGCAGGACCAGGCCCCGGTACAAGATGTCGCACAACAACCTTCAGCCTCTGTCAACAGGTATTTGTCCAAACTCTACAGCTCTGAGGAGTTTTAGTATTTTAAGAAAAAAAGACTACCGGTAACTGAACTGAAACTAACAATTTTCCTTCTTGCTTATTAAAGATCACCACAACCTAATAAAGAGGAGACAAAGGTCACCACTTCTGACTGCTCCTCCAACCCGACGGAAAAGAACCAGCCCAACAATAATCCAAGTAAGCACCTCAATGACAAGACAAGCTGTCATTCATCATTGAAAAGTGACCGGATCGGTTGGATGGGCTTTATTTTATATCCAGTTAATTGGAGAGCTGCACTAACCTTGATTGATAGGCTGTTTAACCAGCATTGTTTAACACAAAACACATTTTGTTTTTCAGATTTGGGGCAAGGAAAGAAGTTTGTGACCAGAAGACAAGAGAAGAAAGCAAAACAACAGAAGAAGAGGAGAGCTTCACGATGGTGAACCAGAGACACCATTTTCTGGCAGCCTGTTGTTTGTTTTCTGTTACTCAAGCATGTAAATAAAACCCAATTTTGTTTGACAACATGGGAATGTCTCATTTGTAATTTGATGCCTTTGGGAGATATTTTTAGCTTCCCTCTGCTTCATTATTCACATTTATACACATTTTGACCCGGGGGGGTGGGGGGTAGGGGGGTGGCCGTGTTGTGTGTGTTTCAAATGTGATGTGACTCTTGCTGTGGTATGGCTGTTAAACACATCCAATACAGAAAAAAAATTTGAAATTGGACAATTTCCCACGGCACACCTGACTATATCTCGCGGAACACCAGTGTGCCGCGGCACAGTGGTTGAAAAACACTGCTGTAGCAGTTTAAGACAAAGTTCGCCTTTGAAAATGTCACATTTTTAGTCTATTTTTACTCTGTATTATGGAGAGCAAGATAAAAGCGATATAAAGACGTCAAAAAGTTAATTCAGCTGACAAAAAAACAAGACTTGAATGGGCGAATTAGGGGTAATTTCAAACTCGCTTGAACTTTTTGAAGAAGTGACCGCCCCAGAACACACAAAACGGTTCCACGCTCAGTGATGTAATACACCCATGTCGCCCTCCCATTTGGCGAGAGGGCTTATCTGGTGCAAACAAAAGAGCAGTGCAACGTGATGTCAGTGTGACCTTCAGCATATCGCCCCATAACTTTTGTCAATCTAAACACCAAGAAAAGGAAGAGAATAATTGCAAAGTGTGCAGATGAGAAAGAAGGGTCTCCTGCACTTTGTGAAAAAGTGTCATAATTAATTTAAGGATGGCAAGGTTGAAAAACAACTCTGCAATGAATGGCTGGGTGACTGAAAGATGAAACTACATAATAAAGTGGGGAGGGGGAGGCAAGATGGAGCACACGTGAGAGCAACACTAGAAGACCGTTATTACTGTTATATTTATATCAGTCACATTGGGAAAGTTAGAGAAATTACATTTTTGAAAAAATGACACCCCCGCTTTGATCCCTTATTAAACATGGTGGAAAGTCCCACATTGAATTATCTTGAAAGGTATCTTGAGTTCTCATCTCACACCTGTGACATTATTTACATGCAGAAGAAATAATATAGACTGTGTGCATCCCACTGCTATACAAACTTCGACAGAAGCTTCCAGCACAATGAAATTCAACAAACCAACATTTGGTCTGATTATTTTTAAGTCCTGACGCACGAGTGTCGCACACATGAAAGCATAAAGTCTGACTTCAAACACAAACTTGATGGCGGTTATATTTAGGGGGATTATTAGCAGCTCTGCGTCAGCTGAGGACCGCGCATTAAAGTGTCAGAGTGTGCGTGTGTGTGTGTGTGTGTGTGTGCGTGCGTGTGTGTGTGTGTGTTTGTGTGTGTGTGTGTGTGTGCGTGCATGCGTGCGTGCGTGTGTTTCCACCTCTGAGGCTTTACAGGGGCTTGTTTCTCAAACAACCCCAGATGTACTTTAACAGAAAGGCAAGGTTATGATAATTAGAATATCTTATTCCATTCAGCGGCACTACTGTTACACACATTTTGTGCAATTGAATGTTTGCCAGATCCTCCTCAGTCACTTTTATTTGATTAAGACTGTCACGTTTTCACGTTCAGCACTGCACACAGGCTATTCGCGTTTATACCCGTGACGCAGCCATCATTTCAGCATCCATTGTCGGAGATTACTTTCAGAGGCTATGCTTTAAATCCGTTAACCCTAAAATGTTTCACCTCATACAAGATTTCTATCTTCTAATTAGGGCTGTTGTTGTTGAGTATTGCAATACTGTTATGATTTACAATAGTGGCAGATGCATTTGCCTTGGTATTTGAGGTTCTTCCCAATGTGTTATGTCTCTTTCCCTGAATTTACGAATTTACACTAGTTGTGATTGGGCTGAAATCTTTTTTTTCCGCCAGTTTGTCAACATTGCTGTCTTTGATAATTTTTCCATCATTTTGGTCTTTTATGCTTCTGCATTGTGGCCACCAAGTATGTAATATGACCAAGATTCCAACGTAATATTGCAATACATTCCAAAAGTATAAATTCTAAAGGTTTCAATAAAGATCACTTGTTGATCATAGGATTTATTTTTGTAGTTCCAATTATTTATTTTGAGTTGCTTAACATGTTTCGATTTCTGATGTTGATATTGGATATGTAAGGCTGACTGGAATTAGAATACAGAGAGCGTGGTTCTGATTGAATGAAAGTATAGCAGTTGTCGCATCTTAAGATTATAGTTTACTACGATTAGATTCCTAAATAATTACTGGAGCATATTTGTATTAATTGAATTATAACTCTGTACATATTGCATTGAAAGGTCAATGCAAGTATAAACCCATGGCCTTCATGTCGTTTACCACACTGAGATTTGATTGCTTTTCCTTGGTAAAGTCATATTTTTCTCTCTCAAACTCCAACATGGAGCAACATGCCTGCTTCTCATAGATAAACTTATTCCGGCAGTTGCAGTAGTCCAGCAATCTAAGATACACTTGAACAAGCAATGGATGGAGTAAATCTACATTCAATGGACAGGTTTATGGCTTTTCCCTTCATTCCATACTCTTTAGTAAGACATTTCAGGAGTAAATGTCCATTTTTTTTGTCCAGTACTCCAGTTGTTATAGGGAAATTACTTTAGAATTTTTTTCCTCTTAGGGAAGGTTGCCGTGATCTCATGTTTGCAATGCTGTCAATTTCTCTGGCATTTCTTGAGAAAAGTTCCACCATTAATTATAGTGTAACAGTCAAGAGTTATCATGACCTTTTGCTTGTACCATAATTACAAAATATCTGTGAAAATCTTCCAAATTCAGGTTTGAGGATGAACTGGTTTGGTTTTGTTGACCTCTAATTCATTTTACCATGCATGAACAACGAGGATCACTTGAACACAATGTTTTCAGATCTCAAGAATAAACTGCTTTAATTCTGTCAATTGAGGTTAAGGTTTGGTTTTTTTTCTGTTTTGATGAATGCAGTTTCACAGAAAACCTTCTGGTAAAGGATCCCCCCTGAGCCTGGTCACACAAAGGCCATATTGTCATTTTGCTTTTGTATTCGATTGTAAGATTCAAGTTCGAAAGACTCAACCTTCCAAGCTGTTTGGAGAATTTCCTCAGACGACCTGGATGTTCCACGGAGAACAATATCTCACAGTTCTATTGTGATTAAACAATGATTCAGAAAATCTTTTAGTTTCTTTTTTTATTAATTTCCCCTTCTGTTTCAATTCATTTGTCTTGCGGTTTCCCACTTTCCCCTCAATGCTAGGGTCATCCTCGGTTGAATAAATGAATGCCGTCCGGTGTGCGCATCATCAACCTGCCGGTCAGTGGAGATGAAGTCGATACAGCGGGCGGCTTATTAAAAAGCATATTAAGCATCATGTGATCTTCTCCTTGCATATGGAGCGTCAGTCATCGGGTCCACGCCGCCTCCGTGACCTACATATGACTGGAACAAATGGGTTAGCGGTCCGGGTCTGCCAGGCCAGCAGGTTCTCTCACACCACTTATGATCGATGTCTGACAGCAGGGGTCCGGAGCGATCATAAGTAATACGAGATGATTCGGCGCCAAGGGAAGTAGGAGACGGGGTTTTGCTGACCCACTAACATGCTTCAGTTTGGTTTTATTTCCAGATTGGTTTCTCCTCAATTGACGGAAATCCAGTTTTGTAAGAACTTCAGGATTTTATTTGGTCGGGTGTTTTTTGTTTTTTTTTTGGGGGGGGGGACACAGTGGCTTTGGTGTCACTGTGGGCTGAGGACTGCTGTGCGATTCAACAAGCCCAAGTGGTCAGACAAGCATGCATGTTGTTGGGAAAACGAGCCCGTAGCCCAGGAGAGCCCAACTTATTTTCCCAAGGGGCCACCAGGGTCGAGACATTAGTTGACTTCAATTTTGTTCAATGATAAAATTATCTCCTGATAAAAAGCAGTTTGTGCCAGTATTTGTCGGTCAAGTACATCCAAAAACCAATCGATGGGGTTGGGATAGCCGGGTCTAAACAGGTGGATGAATCAGGAAAATTGAAAATGAGGGCACTGTTTAGGTTGAAAGGAAATTGGAGAGAAAAAATATTTTGAATTGAACTGAACACTGTTCAGTAAGTTTTGTTGAGCCTTTTGTGTCTGCTGGATACGTTCACCTGCTGAGCACTGAAATGACCCTTTTAGAACATACTGAGGCTTAATGTTTTGTTTGTTTTGGAGTCTTTCTGGTAAAAAAAAATGACTGAATGCAGCTTGGCCTCAGATGGCCCGGGATGCTGAAGATAACTGATCAGTGGCTGTTCCAAGTCCTTAATTAAGTTCTTGGTGATACATATGTATCTGGTTCAGCTATGGTCGGAGATACTGCGATTTGTAACCATGACTTCGGTGGAGAAATAAAGATTCAGTTCATTACCTCCATGTTTTTATTCACCGGACATCAATTACACTGATTGAAAGGGTGAGGTGACCTTAGATGTACCCACACAGTGGAGGCTGAAGTTTGTGTGTGAATGTTTGCGTATGGCGGTGACTCATACTGGTGGGCCCTGGAAACCATGATGTTGTTCTCTCCAGATTGAGAATCACCTCAAAATCAATTGCTCGTGATAGTCTTTTATTTTTGTTTTTTGCGGCTGCTTCTTGATTTGCCATGAGGTGAAGGTGAACAACGACAGCAGTGACTCTTCACCATTTTAATTTACCTTAAAGTTTAGTCGCTCTTGAAGGAAATCTCAATTGCACATGAGATTTTTAGGTAACCATTATTTGCTTAGTGTATTGCATAGAGATATAAGGACTCAACAACCGACAGCCTTTGGGTGTAGTTTAGTCGATCCACTGATTGATATCTGGGGATTCGGATTCATACCGCCTATTTGTGGTTGTTTAATTTACAGGTAATTAACAGTATTTCACACCACTACTAATCTGCCTTCATAATCATTTTGTTTTTCAAGTCACGGAATGACACGTCCAGGACATTACTAAGAATGTTATAACCCAAAATATTTCTCAAGTTGGACGTATCTTTTTCCAAGAAGTATGATTAAAAGATTCCTGTTTCTGTACTGCCTCCATCACTGTTCTTCTCACCCTCCGCATTTTAGTTATTTTCATTAATTTTCACTCATTTATGAACTGATTAGGCTTTGGTGGCTGAAGGCCAAAGATAAAATATCAATATGATTTAATGTCTTCCAAGTTATCGTCAACTATTTTCATCAAATCTGATCAACATATTCCCTATCAGTCTGGTTATATTTTGGGAGTCAAAGACATTTTATGAATTAACAGGGCAAACATGAATATTCAAATTAAAAGTCTTCAAGCTGGGGTCATCTCAACTCAACCATGTAATTTTCTGAATGTTGCATCCGAGAAAAGCCTTTGACATTTGACAGACTTTTCCCAACTTTTCCTTGCTGTGGTTAAATATAGTTCAATCATTACTGATATTTTTTCAAACATCGTACAGTTAACACCAAATTTTGTGAAACCTTTCCAAGAATCTAAGAGCTTTAAATAGTTTTTAAAAAAAAAGCTTAAAATAGACTTTGCAAGGCTGTGGAGATGAAACGGCTTGTTATGGGAGGCTGGCAGCTTTCCTAAACATAAAAGCAGAAAATAAACTAATAAACATGTGTCAATAAGCCACTGTGAAGCCAGAATGTTTCCCAATCCCGAGGGCAGTGTCACATAAGTTTGTCAATACAAATAAGCGGCAATTCAGGCAACACCATCTCTTTATGTCGGCAACAGTGACACACAGAATTTATTCAGATCGGCAACCTCAATGACTGAATCGATCTTTGTAGCGAGTAAACATTTCGGTTGAATCGTCATAGATGATGTAAGCCGAGTGATATGATGGGTTTGATCTCTGTGCTGCTTCAAAAACAGATCATAATCTCGACTTTAGTCTGATTAGGGACACTTTGGGAACAGAGTTGGTGTTGTCAGTTAAATTGAATTCAATGAATTTACTCTGCCAGCTGCAAATTTAAGAGGTTGTCAAGACGAAGAGAAGCACGTAGCTCACTAATCATTTGTTGTGCTTGCATGTGAAAAGTTGTTACAAAAGGTCAAGTTAGTTTGCTATTATATAAACCTCTATTAGGGGGGCAGTCAAGTTTTTTCCGTGAGGATTTATGTGAAATACTTCTAAAGAAGTAATTATTCTGAAGGATACATTTTTTTGACTTCAGAAAAGTTTTGAATTTAGATGGCAACATTTTGAAAACCATGTCTGTTTATCAGGAAACTGCAGAGACGTTGAGAAATCATGTTGTTTTTATGGAGGGCCACTCGTGGGTGCAGCTGTTTGCTTTTGTAATGAATGACACTTTGCATGTGCAATAGTAGCATTTCAAAACAAGGTGCATTTTCCCCTGTTTCCATGGAGACGGAGCTGGGGCCATTTTCAAAAAGTGGCATTCTTTGTGGATTTGGAGCAGTGAAAACCTTGTGTTGATGAAAGTGAGAAGAGTTATTGCAGGTATTATAAGGCTTTGATGGAAAGTTATTGGTGCTTTTGCCAAACTGATAAGAGAAGAGTGCCAAATAATAGCGCAACTGATAATTTACAGCTTTTAAAATGCAACTTTATGTAAAAAAAAAACAATTCCAGTTTCACTTTTTTTCCCCTCAGAATTTGTATTTATAGTATAAAACCTCAATAGGAACAAACATTTTTGGTTATCTCTTGAAAATGTGGAGGTTGGTGAATGGCGCCTAAAAGTGCTTCCTTCATTTACCTCTAGGTGGAAGTATAGTAACCAGCTTTAAGTCATTTCATGCAGAGAAGACATGAAAGAGGAAGTGGAGACAAGCTGCCCTGTCAGACAGTATCAGCACACTGTGTTAAAAAGTAACCAAAGAACAGTTAAATATGGAGATGAATCCATCTATTAATTAAAATCAATAGCATTTTTATCAATCGATACTAGATCACCAAACAAAGTAAGTTCTTAGATGAAAGTTCCTGTTGTCAATATGAATATAGCTTGCCTCTCTGGAAGACAGCCGACAAAATGTCAGATAAACCTGGATCTTTGAATATTCATTTGTGTATTTCTTCTTTGCAGTTTTGCATGTGTGCATGTGATCCCTCTATGTTCTTGTTCTCCTTTTCCTCATTAGTCTGGGACAGCACACGTCCACGCATTAATACAATTGGCTGTGTCTGTGTTGTGCAGGTTGTCCTCTTATTAAAACACAGCTGTAAATTTACGCAGTGGACGCACCCGGCTGAGAAAAAATCACAATCTGTGGTGGAGGATTTGAAAAAACCCCACAGCTCAAGTTACTTAAAAAAGAACATTTTGGTATTATGTAATTTGTATTTTGGCGGCTATTATGTTCCCAAGTGTCTGTACCCTTGAGGTGAGGATGAGTCTGAGCTTCTTTTAGCTACGTTTTGCTCTTTTGCGCTGCTGACATTTTCTCTCATTCTGGGACATTATACATCTGAAGTATCTCCCTGAGATGTCTTCCTAATCTACTTGCTTGGAGGCAATGTATGTGATTTAAGTGGGCCAAAGGGGACTCAGGAGGAGCCTGTTACCTAAGCTCTGATTGAATTTGTCTTGGATTTGCTTGTTCTGCCAATCTGGCGCCACTGCCCGTTCTCTCTCCCCCGTCCATGCCTTCTGTTATTTCCATGGTTTGATTGATGATTTGATATCAGCATGCAGAACATCCAAGTATTTTTAGTGCACCCCGTGGATTATAGTCAATGACAAATGGCATAAATGAACTCTTAATGTTGATGGTGGAAGGTGTGTGGTCCACTTGGTAAAAGGATGAGTTGTTTTCTCCAATTTGCAAGAGGATCTGCCATGAAGACAAATAAGCCGTTACATCTGTTTTAATGTCAGTGCTCGGCTATTAAAAGCACTTTATGTGCTTTTTGAGGCAAATGGTATCCTATTGAAAGGGAAGACATCTTTTGCATATACAAAACTGGTGATCATAAGAAATTAAGAAAAGATATAGATGGATGATAATTTAGACACAGCATCAGGAATAGCATAGGACAACCTTTTGTGGTTCTCCAGGTATCTTATTTGTGGCATCCCGAAATGTATGACTTTGGTTGTCCCAGATGAAAAATGGGCAATCATTGGCATATCTTTGATCCTGGCTTCAAATCTGAAATAGTTATCAGACGACCTAAAACAATCGAAGCCCTGTTTACATGGTGTTTTCAAGTGAAACCTGAGAGAAGTTGTGTTTTGAGGGCCCACTCACACAACAATTACACTCTGAGCCACTGAAATCTCGAAGGTAGAACTTTTTGAAATTGATCTTGTTCTGGTGGTTGTTTCCTGCAGGATATCAAACCCTGCCAAGAAGGACTCCAATCTCCACCGTCAGTTAATGTCAGTCCAACATAGCGTCGTTGAGATTCATGTCATGGATGGGCAACCAGCAACTTTTATCCATCGTGATGCTGTCATATTGATAATGAGCGAAATCTGTTTTTTTTTTTTTTTGCGTCATCAGTTTTGCTTTTGACACGGCTTTATCTTCAAAGCCACAGTAATTGTTATTCCCCCGAGTTGTAATCAGTATTGTTCCGTCTCTCTGTGACTCGCTGTGTGTCGGCGTCCTGTGGAGCAAATTGGAATGCAGTCAGCCTCTACATGTAACAATAAGCCAGAGTCAAAAAAGACCGTTTTAACGGCTGGGCCTTAATTAAGCCGAGGCAAATCTCCCTCGCCAAGGAAGAAAAGGCATTAAGAACAAGTCTCCTGGCAGCTGTCAGACAGACCGGGCTTGCAGGGGAACTTGAAAAGGCATAATTCTCCACTCTGTTTCTGAAGATGCAAAGTGGGCCATTAAGTGTTCTCTGCTTGCCAAACCACCTGCTATTGGATTCGACTGTGCGAGAAAAACACTACTTCAGTTCGTCTCCGCACCTGCACTCAATAAACCGCCGATTCTTCTTTTCCCACCACATGAAGTTTTTCTCTCACCTTTGTTCATTTTCCTCCTCCTCCTGTCTTTCCTTTCTTGAACACCGAAAATCAGTTTCCATGGTAACACTTCTGTCTTGTTTTCCCTTCATTTTTTTTAAATGCTGTGCACAGCCATCTATGCACTTCCTCAGCCCACAGTCAAGTCGTTATTTTTTTTTCTTGGGGGGGGGGGGGGGGGGGGGGGGGGCTCGGCCATGTAGTCATGTACCAGCTGCATGTAAACTAGAACAATATGAACAGATGATTGCCTCCAGCCAGAGCAGCATGTGTCACAGAGTGAGCGGTAGTGGCACACTGTTGCAGTGTCTCTGATATCATCCACAATAAACATCTTAAATCAGATGTTATCGTCGAGGTACGCAACCAAACTGAGATATTATGCCCTTCATCCAGTTGTCACAGGTGTTAAGCAAAAACTGGTTTGTGCGGAGCTTGTTTTCTTGAAAGAAGACTGCTTTTTTGTTTTAAAAGATGAAGCTTCGAGAGGGGGCAAAAATACCCGCTAAATACCCCCATTCACACACTTTAAGACCAAAAATGCACTCGGCAAATGCAGATTCATCATTGTTGAAACCAGTTTCCTGTTTACACAGGAGCAATCTGCTGTTAAAGGTATAGTTTTTCTGTTGTCGTTTCAGAAAGCAAATGCATGAAGTTGGTAGCATTGACACAATAATCGCCATTGCCGAAGTGTGAGAACCAAACATGAGTTTGGACTTGACAAAATGCAATCGAGCAACAGCAGCTGGTGAGAAGACATCAACCCTCACTGACGACTGAAATGGAAAACAAAAATGATGCATTTTCTCTTGAAATGTTGTTGTGGAAATGCAAAAATTAGGGTTAATGTTCCAATTTTACCAATTGTCCACATAATAAAAGAAGTTTGGATCAATAATTAAATTCTTCTTTTCTTGTGAGACCTTCTGAAGGAGCTTCTGGTTGAGAAGGATTTTTGCACTGTGGATTTGCATTTCCTGCGTTCAGCTCTGACTCCAGCCTCGATCCACTCCTCCTGAAACTCCTCTGGCATTAACATCTCTTTCAACAGTTATCTTCTGTGGCTTCCCCCAAGGATGGAAGTTATCAATGAGCAGCTGTCCTCCATACATTTCCTAAAATAAATGAAAAAAAAACACTTCCACAACTTTCTATTTTTGTTGGACCATGTTGAGATCAAGGTATCCCAATGAAGTTTGGTGCACTTCTTAATTATATTCTCTTGTCTTGCTGTTATTTGCCAGGTAGCGAGATGGGAGTATCGGACACGGACTCTCTCCAGGCTCTTTGGAGGCCCCCACCTGGCCTGTTACTGTCTGGGTTTTGTCATCATTCTCCTCAATGTTTACCGCAGCCACAGGTAAATCCTGCATGGTTCTTTCTATTGATACCCCTTGAACTTTTCCACATTTTGTTACTTTGCAATCCACTGTAATTTGAACTGGGACACTGTCCAACGATCTTGTTTCAGTGCAAATTCCAGATTCCATGTTTATCTGAGAAATTGGAAAGGTGTGTTACCACCACAAACTTTCTTCGGACTGAATTCTCAACAGAATTGTGATTTTTATTTTTATTTTTTTATTATTTTAATCAAGCCTTAAAGATTCCACTAAACAAACAGTGAAACTTCTGCCAGAATGAGGTCTGACGTAGGAATCTTGGATTACATAAAGGTACTTTTGTTTTGCTACAATAACAATGTAGGCTAATTAACATTCAAGACTGAGTCTGAGCTCAATCTGTCAAGAGCAAATTTAGTTTTTGTGCAGAAAAGGCTTTTCCATAATACTCAGTGCAGCCAAGCCAAGTGTGTTCTGCTTTGACGGCAACAGCTATAAGAGCTTTTTGCAGATGTTTTGATTATATGTTTTATGTCTTTATGCATCAAGCACTTTGCCCTTGAGCTGAGTTTATTTAAAGCGTCCACCATTTCAGCATTTTATGGTTAATTTTCCTGAGTGAAATTTTTTTTTCATAATGTGAAAAGGGTTTTTTGGAAATGAGTGCAATCAATGATGTATATAAAAACATTTATGTTTGAATTGCACAAAGAATCAAAGGATAACAACCCAAATGTGTCAACTTTTGCACAATTGCTGTGTTTTTATGCCATCAAAAGAATGAGCATATTTGGTTTTACCTTTCACCAAGGAGCCAGGAAACATTTAGCATATCTACCCACACACAATGTATGACCCACTGTGTAAAATGCAAAGTAAATGACTCCCCTCATTGCAACGTTTATCACACTCACCCAGATTTCTGTTTGCTTTCATATTAGAACTAAATTTCCCACCCCCAGCTGAGCCGTAATGAGTCTTTTTCCGTTTTCTCGCACTCACAAATCCTTTTTTTCTCTTCCGACTTCTGGCACTTTTCTTCTTCCCTCCACCCCTTCGTCCATTTCTCTGCTCCGCTTGTCTTCCATCCTCCCATCCATATCCGCACTCACGCTTTTGTGTGTGCCAGCGCCGCTCCACGCCCATCATGGTGCCAGTTCCTACTGGAAGTACACACTCCCACACCTCCCAATCAGGACCAAGACAGTGACAGAGAAAACCAAATCACACGAATGCAGTTTTCTAGCACCTCGTTTCAGTCTCTCGTCCTCTTACACGATTCATTCACTTAGTTGAGAACTGAAAATGTGAATGAGGCGAATCAAGCCCCATTGCTTTTACCATTTTAATGTTTGTTGACAAAAAAAACATTTGTTCCGAAAAAGGCTTTTTTTAGGTACCTTTCCAAACCTACTTTCATAATGGTTTGTGGAGAAGGTCATTCAGCGTCCTCAGTGTTCTGTCGAATCTAATCCAACCTTCAGTAAGTACACAACAAAAACATACAAGAAGGACAGTTGTAACAGATGAAGTGGAAATGTGACTTTGAAAGAGAGGAGGTAAGAAGACTCAATATAAAGGATTTTATTTTTTTCAATGCTTCCTTGAGTTGAGTGACATTGCTCCCAAGTGATTTGTTGTACTTTTTAGGTTAGTTGTGTACAGTACATTCATACAGTAGTGATGTAAGATAACTGCTATGCACCTGCACAACAAATGGCAGTAAGCTGTCCGTAATTAATTATCCGGTTCACCATCTTGTTGTGTAATAGATTGTGCTGTACGGCACAAGATTAAGTCACTTATCAGGAGAGATCGGAAGATGTTAATTGTTGTGAAATATAAGGGGTGCTGCTAGGTTTACTCTCTCTCTTTTTGCATATTATCATTTTGGTGGACATAGATAGGAAATGTTAAAGAGACTGCAGGGAAAACTGATTCAGCAAAATAAAGTGCAGGGAGTAAATTGCAACGATTGAGGCACTGCTTTGGCTTTGAGACGAGCACAAGTTAATTTTTTTATGGACAGACGAATTAAGCAGTTAGAATTGAGTCAATATCTGTATGAGCCAACAACTTGTTGATTTTTTTGTTTTGTTTTGTTTTCCCAAACCCATTTAAATATTGATTCTCCTCCTCTTTTGTTTCTTGAGTTCAAGTGTTTCACAGAAAGCCTCCATACACTGTAGTTTCTGTCAATGTTGTTTTTTTAATCCTGCAGAGCTGTCCCCGTGTGGAAAAAACTCAAACAGTATATATACCTTGATAGACAGGCTATATTAATTGTATCCAAATACACTTACCCAGCTCGAACCTGAGGATACCAACAGAAGTAGACTGTGATCAACACAAAGTTCATAAACAATTGCATGTTTCATCATAATGAAACTTTAAAGTCATCATCAACAATTTATAAAAATTGCATTTAGTGGACCAAATGCTCTACCTGGCAATGCTCAACAATACATTGCATTTTGTGAATGCAAGCACCTCCTTTACTGGAGGCCGAGCAGTACGACGCATGATTCACCTACCTAACCTTCTCTGCAGATTGACAAATGCCCACCCATTGTATAAAGGCATGCTTTTGGTAGAATGGTCAATGTACAATGAGATAAAAGATAAATAAAAAATTACTCAGCGCTGCCCTGTTTGTAGCATCCTTAATTGAAATGAGTGGGTAGCTTGCAGGCACGTGCAGAGCGAGATGAATAAACACATGCAAGCCGTTGGGTTCACTGATTCAGTAATGGGACTCGTGTTTGTATTCAGTGTTGGTCCATCAATTTCAGAAAGCCTTGTAACTCTAAACCAAAGTTTCAGGTGTCACTGTTTTTTGTTTGTTGCTACATGATTGGTGAAGCTGATAGGTATGTATTTAGGTTTGTGTTCCTCACATGGAATGGAGCAACATGCTTGACGAGAACCAACGTTCAATACTTTTCTTCATTTTAATCCCTGTATTGAAGTTATCACTCTTGTCTCAGAGTGCAAACATGGACCATCTTATGGTGAGATGTACAAACCAAACCCAAACAAACAGCAAAACCTAACCATGCTCGGGCAGGCCCCGATTACACAACGTTCTCGAGTGAAAACGGAAAACTTTTGTTGCATTTATGTGTGTCTGTTTGCGCAACAATGGTACTTGGAGCCACTGAAACAGCACGTTTTTGAAAACAACTCCCAGAGTGAAACTTTTTGAAAACATTCCTTCTCCGTTGAAAAGAGGGGAAAACTCAACTTTTTCTGAAATGCTGCTACTGTTGCACGCGCAATAAACACTTCTGCACATGTGCAAGTAGATGGATAATAGCAACAATGGCGTCCTCCAGAGTGGCGTGACTCCCAGCTGATATTTTCCCTGGTACCCGGGCTTATCGCCTGCTGCAAGTCATCAGTAGACACACGGGTAATCTCTCCTCTGCTCTGCACAGCACGCTCAAATCAGTCCATTAGAAAACATCATTCCTTTCTCCAGTCCCTGCCGAGTGACAGGCTGAGAAATTGGCCATCACAACAAATGCCCCACAGCTTTATTGTCAAGCCGCTAAATTGCCTGCCTAATTGACTTTCTCATGCACAGACTAATTCAGCGCAGAGCTGATTGCCTGACTGACAGTTACATCCTTTTATTAGCTGCGGCCGTGCAGACGATGTGCAGTGCATATTTTCATCTGGCAAGCACACGGCAGCGATGCTCTAAAGTGATTATGCTCAACAATAAACCTTTAGGAGAAGCTTCCAGGCTTCAAAAAGTAATTTTTTTTTTCAATTAACGAGCAAGGCCTTTAATTGGCCTCCCATTCTGAAAAAAGAAAGGCAAATGAAATGACAGGGAGTGATAAATATAGAAGCACTTAATATAACAACATTGCACTGATACTCCCTCAGTGTTTACCTGAGGGGAATATTACAAGATAAATAAAGAAGGATAATGCAAATTCTATTTATACAAATATTATTACGACACGGCTAATAAAGTCAGTCAAATTAGAAGCTGACTGGCCAATTGAATCAGGTGCCATATATGGAAATACAGAAATGGAATGTCAGAGTTCGTCAGTGGACTAATAGATGTACATTGGGAGTATGTTCAGGATTATGACATAAGACAGCGGCGGTTATAGAATGGCAGTGTTTTGTTTGTTTTATAACTTTACTACAAAATGACTACTTACTTGAGAAAGTAGAATTTGCCTTACGTCTGTCTCCCTCAAGTCTCATTAATCTCCAAATAGCCGTATTATTGAAGTGTTGCATGTTGTTGCGCGTCACGTTGGCTGAGCTGTCGGTACTGTGTGGATCAATCATACATGAATAACTCAATAGGTTCAGTTGAAATAACATTAGAAAGTCTGGTTCTGCAGGGTTATTCCTGGAAAAAGAGTTTCTCCTTTCCACCATCTCCTCTTACGTGCTCATTTGGAATTGTTGGTTTTTTTTCTCTTTAAAAGTGCCTTGAGATGACTGTGTTGTTTTTCACTATATCAATGAAATTAATTTGAATTGAAATGATTTGAACTAATGATTAGATTAAGCAGCAACAAAGCTGAGATAATCTACCAACACGCAGGCAGCAGCACACTTACGTAAAACTGGAGTTAAGTGAAATAGTAACTCTTCACTGGAGTCTAAAGCTTTTGATCAGTGATGTGAAACTGGCCGCCGGCTCAATGAGCAGAGCAGAAAGGTACAGCAGCTTTAATGGGGATGTAGCAAGTGACCACTTCAATGAGTCTTCAGTAATTGTGAATCTGTCACTAATTTCACTCTTTTAATCAGTTTTAAACAAGTCAGTGGCCAAAAGTAGCACATTGCTTTAAACCATGCCCACAACGATGGGTATAGCGAAGTGATGTATGTAAATTAGTCTTTATCAGAGGCCATGATTACCAAACTGCCAAACAGAAGGTGCGTAAGCAGAAATTACTGTCACACATTTTCAGTGCTGGCATAATTACAAAGGATTAATACACGTCTGCCAATATTGACTAGATGGTTGACTTGAACTCAACCACCCCGCAACAGTGAAAGTGATGATAACGTGTCTCTCATGTGACCCGATGCCATTCAAGGCCGTTACATATTCAGAGCACTTGCATCAAGCAGTCGTCACCGCTGTCGAGCCGCTCCAATGTAAACAACTGCTGCAGCTGTGCCACCAAGGCTGTAACTGTCTATGCCAGCCCAGCGGAGTTATTATTGGTCCATCTCGCTACATCTGCTTGCTGTGTAACCATGGCGATCACAGAAGCCCTCGTGAAGAAAATGACAGAGGAGCTGACTCCCGATACCTCTTCTACAGCGTGAAAATAGAGTAATCAATCGGCCAAAGTAGTATAGATTGAGCTTCCAGGCTTGTTCCTGCAGTCAGCAGCTTTCTGTAATGATGAGGCTCTTTCTGGTAAAAGAAAAGTGCACTGTCTTTATGTTAACAAGCCTCCTTTTCTTTCTTTTTTAACCACACAACCAGTTAGGTTTTATTGAACGAGTATAACAAAAAAAGCTTTATGTAGATGCACGCTGTACGATGGAAGACATTTGCTTCATCGGTCCCTCTTTTTTCTGTAGGAGCTCTTAGACTCAAGGGTATGGACACAATTTGCTTATTGGCAGTGAAGGCTAAGCAAAAGGCAAAGCACTTGGAAGTGTTCATCATCATTTTCTCAGCACTTAGAATTGGCCTTGAGGCTCCTAAAATAATCACTTTGAGGAAGTGAAGTCACGGTCTATCAAGCAATCCTGGGAATCTCTGGCCTTCATCAAATTCTTTAGGAGTATTTAGATCCGGAAAACCAGCTCCAGTCCATATTCCAGGATTTCATCCAACTTCGAAGATGTCAAATATCAATGAGCTGATTATCTTTTTACTTTAACTGATGATTTCAGGTCTCTTTCAAGGTTTTACATTTTAGCATTTCTTTTCCTAGTTTTTTTTCTTCATTCCAGATAAGCCCAGCTCCTAAATTGTATTTAGAAAAATCATAAAAACAGCTCTTTTTGAGTCTATATTTATTACTTTATTACCTGGAAGTAATTGTACAGGAATACTGGTTATCTGAAAATCTCAATTGTTCCTGTCATAACTACTGTAGGCACTAGGGGTCACCCTCTGGTCAACTGGTGAAATAAAAGAGCGGCACAATATTCAAAACGCTAATGTTCAGGGTTTTCAGTAGTTTCAGGAGGGCAAACCTCAGTGGAGAAATATGAAGCTGAAAATCAGTGTCCTTTAAGCGTCTTCCGGGAGTTTCTATGCCAGAGGAAACCGATTCTTGTTTGTCTGTAAGTTGTATTGAATATGTTGTGGCAGTGTCAATAGGCGACGACAGTCTGGATGGAGCGTTAAGGTCAAAATCGATGAGCATTTCTGATTTGTATTGGTTTGACATGTCAAGGAAAATGTTTGCGCTTCATTCAGCCAACTCATCACTTCCTTACACTTACTTACACTTACTTCTAACACTATTGTGTTCGAAAGCAGGGTGTAAAAGAAACCCAGGAAGTAGTGTTTTTTGCTTGTTTGCAGAGAGGAAGAATGGGAAATGAAGGAGCAGCTTTGAAACGTCGGGATTTTTTTTTAAAAACATAATTTAATCAGCATGTTTTTGCTGAAAATGATAGAATTTAAACATCTCAGGTAAACTATAAGTAAAACTAATTGAATAAAAGATAAATAGGTGGTTATAAGAAATCACCAGCCTTGCACATGAGCTTTGTGCAGCACTTCGACGTCAATGTACATTGCTGTTTTTATCATTACAGTTTATATTTCACATTGCAAAACATGGGAATAGAGAAAATGTCTGGTCAAATAACATGATTTTTGACTTCATAACTCACAGCCATAACTTGATTGGATTTCGGCTCCATTGTTGAGGAAAATAACATTTCTTGGTACAAACTAGGGCTGGATGAGTTGGCCTAGAAAGAAAATCTACAATTTTGTTTCTATTAAAGTGTCTATTAATTTTTGTTTTTCTCAGTGCACTCAAAAACGACTGCAGACATGAGACCTTGGATTTTTCCAGGTTAAATACAAGCACAATATTCCTGTATAATAGTTCATGAGAGTGCTGTGTAGCTTTTCAGCGCCAATTTAGGATGAAACAATCGAGTAATCTTTGTTTTTCCTTCTCCGGGTCCTACGAAGCAACAGAACATAACAGTGTTAAGTGACTGGGCCAAAACAAAACAATTACAAAAGGCATCAAATAAATTATACCAGGAAAAAAAAAGAAATTACAAAAACGTGTGAGTCATCGTTGATTCGTCATCAGTTGTTACAGGACAAGAAGCGGTCAGTCCAACAGACCCACTTACCCCTGCCCATGTCTCCAGCCCCCAGCCCTTGTTTCCCATCTCTTTTCCAATACAAATCCCAGCGGTGCGCCTCCCCGGACCACCTTACTTAACGGCCAACCCAGCAGTCGCTCCTTTGTGTCCGATGTGACAGCAGCAACGCGGTGCATCACATTACACTTCCTGCCTCCCTCGACAAAGAAAGTACACCATGAGACTCGCTGCACAGACCTCATAACCCAGTTTCTCTCTTGTTCACCCCAAACCCAGTTTCTCGTCGAGAGCGATTTTCGCCTGCGGGAAGGCCGCCACTTTCAATCAGAAACCTCACAGGTGTGTTAATGTTCACATATACACACCTCGTCTGCCCCATCACCTGCGAGTGTTTATTCCCTTTCTGTTTTGCGCAGAGAAGTTTTCAACTTTGGTGACATTTTTAAGCATAACCATAAGGTTATGAGGAGGAAGTCCAACATACTCTCACCTCTCTACTTAATAATACAGGGCTCAAAGTATGCTAAGAAAATGACTAACTTCTCAGCCTCGATACCAAACTGGATTAATCTTGACTCGTTTGCACTGAATTCTATACCGACCATCCATGTTTTTGTTTTTCTTTCACTTTCTTTATTTACCTTTCACAGTGTGGACACATGGAGGGAGTGCATTCGTACTTGCCATAACTTGGCAATACTCCACATGTTTTAGCGCGATCGCGTCCTTGGATATATGGCAATATCCGTCACCGCTGCTTTTCACTCGCCACAAAGCTGGGAATCTAAATTCGGTCAAAGCAGAGGCCGAGCGGAGCTGGAGAATTCCCGCCAGAGGCGTTGGTGTTACAACAACCTTGTTAGCAACGCGACCGCTGAGAAGGAACCCTTTGAAATCTGTGTGTTTCTGTGAAGAGACAAGCCAGCTTGAGGCCCTGATGCGAGCCGTCGGCACACAGACTGCCCACAGATGTCATTTTATTCTGCTTGCATTAGACTCGCGCTGCTGTAGTTCGTTGGAAATTGCAAATGAAAAACACAGATTTTCGGGAGGTGGAATAGATATTTTCCAAGAAGCTGTTGTGAGTTTCTGTCGCATAATTTTTCTTGCTCATTATCATTTGAACTCTTTGATCTAATCGGTGTTCCCTGTATTCAAAGTTGTTTTCGCCAACTCTCTGATACCCATGGAGTGGTGTGTTCCTAAAATCTGAGCAGTTCTTCTTTTCAATCAAATTATACGGGATATTTCTGAGGCTTTAGTAAGTTCTTGTGTTAATTAATAGATTTGTTGAAGAATTATTCTTCCTGATCAACAGGTGGTGAATTGACATTGATAAATGGATGAAGAAAATGTCCTTTATCTGTTTCGAAATCCAGGTTTTCTCTATTTAATCTTTACAAAGGATGGCTTGTGCAATTTTGATTAATGTCTGGAAGAACCATTTTCTTCTGAATGATTCTCTTTTCTGGTTCAACAGTTTTGTTCCATCAGATTTTCTTGTCTGAGCAACAACAAGCATAATCTCCTACGATTTTGCTTGATCTGGAACACAATATTCCATATCCGCAAAGGCAATTAATTTTGTTTTTTAGAGGCAAACCTCAATGTGTATCATTCGCCTCAAAGTCATGCTGTCAGGGTGAGTTTGTAAAAACAGTTTTTTGGGGGATATTTCACTGTATTCTGCACCAGAAGGTATCATTAAAATTGTCTTTAAGTTGAGATTGCAATCATTTCCAGTGGTAATTGTTTTGTTTTGCAAAAATTATATTGATTGATATTTTCATCACGTATATGCTGCTCCATTTAAAGAATATAATGGCGCTATTTTAACGATTTTGCCCACTCAAGGTGACATTGAGCTGTACGTGACCCCTGAACTAAAATGTGTTTGATACACCTGATCGAGCTGAATAAGAAGAAGTGGTGCATAGTGTTCCTGATTAATATTACACTCATTTCTTTTTAAACAATTCCTAAACTGCAAATTCATTTAGAGTGATGGGTCTTTTCTATTAATGGTAGCGGATTAAAATACTGTCTTTATATATAATATATATAGATACTTCACTGGCCGTGTGTCGTCATTTCAACGGCTTTTCATAAATGAAGCATCCTTGTTCCTAGAATGTTCAAAGACATTTGAGATCTTGAGGCAGCGCCTTGACATGCAGCGCTCACTAATTGGTGTAATCTCACTTTAATCTATTACCCAACTTCAGGAGCTTTTTTTTTTATTTCTTAACTCTTAAAGCTCCTGCTTCTACTTCTGAATAGTGTCTATGTTTCTGTTGTGTCTTGTGATGTCATGTTTATCAGACCACCTTCAAAAATAAATTGTTTGCAGTGACACTAACTTCAGCAATGTGATATTTGGGTCGATGGAAAACCCACTGAAAGGCATCCTAGTAGCCAATCGTTTCATTTCATCATTGTTTTACAAACTGAACTATATTTTGATGCGCCATTCAGAAACTAGGGTTATTCTCTTTCTTCATGATTGCTGATGTAGGGATTGAGCATGTGTGACTATGACTGACTGCGGACAAACTGTATAGTTAACTCGCCCCCCCATAAATTGGTACATTTTCAATTTTTCCCTCTGACAAGCCTACTAACAAGCACAAAATAGCACTTTTTATATTGTTTCCAGCTCATATACTTACAGTTTGATTATTTCTTCGTTGTTCATGTCATGCAATATTGTGTAGGAATGTTTTCTGTGTTACACTGAGCAATTGACCTTCACGTCCATCTGACAGCACTTTGTGTCTGTCGCATTTTCCCACCGAAGGCGGCCGCTGTAACTAAAATGGCTACCTTTTCAAATGCGGGGGCCCTTTCAGAAACCTCTCACCCAAAGGACTGCAGCAGAACATCGCGGTGCAAAATGAAAATGCTTTCACTCTACGACAACACATCACCTTCAGGTGCTGATGGCACCGGAGTGACGTCAGCCCGGGTTAAATACACTCTCTGATTGCCTCTCCAGTCAGCATGTCCGTGCATACACATGTTTGATGCGCTCGAAGGAGCAGAAATGTGGAATTGAGACAAGAGAGGCAGATCGTGTCCTTCTGAGAGATCCCAGTGAATGCATGCTATGATTAACCAAGCAAAAGCCTCTAATTGATGGCCTAAATGCTTTTGATGACCCTGAGAAACAGAATGCAATTGGTATCATGGAGAATAATAATACAAGCAATGGACCGTAAGGGCTGCTTCTCTTTTACCTCTATTGCAGTGATGACTCTTTAAATGTTATAGTGATGGTTTTCAGCCATGACCAATTATTACAACGTAGCACTTACTTTGATGACGTACTTTTGACTATTTTGAAATAAATTCCAGAATGTTGCAGACCTCTATGTATGAAACCACTGTTAAAGTAGTATTTAAAATGTTTTCTGCAAGAAAAAGGTGTGAGCCTTTTTTTTTAATGCCAACTAGAAAATACTTTAATAAATTCCCATTAATAAAGAAACACTCAAATAGATCAGGGGTGTCAAACATAAGGCCCATGGGCCAAAACCAGCCTGCAAGAGACTCTAATCTGGCCAAAATGGAAAAATTGGCTTTATGTTGCGGTTGTCATACATTTCTGTAATAACTGTTTGATGTTGTGAAAATACAGACATTTTAACCACATACACTCTTTGTTGCGCCACAGCAAAGAAAAACTGACACTATTTTACCAGTTCGGCCCACTCAAGATGAGATTTCGGCTGTATGTAACCCCTGAACTAATGTGATCTTTTTGGTCCACTGTAAGAGGACGTACGTTACTTCCAGACAAGTCTTTGCTGTATTTCCCACCTTCATTTTTACGCCACACGGTTGCACGTTTTATTATTTTAAAGAAGCAAACGTAATTCAAATTATTCCTTTAGTCTAATTATCATAGATTATTCAAGTTTGTTCCGGTTGTGCTTTTTGAAATTCAGTTATTCCATAAGAAGCCATTCTATTCAAATAAAGGTAGATGGAATTGAATCGTTGCTCTTTGTGCAACTTTGAAGCAGCGCAACCGTGACCTTTTTGCTGTTTCATGTTGGAATACTTTTTTCTGAATTTGTATCAAAGAAATTGGGTCAAAAATACTTTTTCAATCGGAATTCTCCTTCAGCTTTTTATCACACCTCAACTGTCTCTTTATTTGCATTTCTTTTGTGCAGCTTCCTTGCTCTACATCTCCTGTACGGATACTAACACTTTTGATGAGTTGTGGACTTTTTCGATTCTTCCATCGCCATTGAATTAAGTTTGAAAATTGGGTCAATGCTACTTTTTCTTATGTAAATCACATTCAGCATCTTTATCCCGCCTCGATTGTCTCTTCTTCTGCATTGCTTTTGTCTGCATATCTTGCTCCAGATCTTGTGTATGGTTAGTAAATCAGTTACCTAATGGCTGTTACTGCAGTGATTTCTGACGTTGGTTTGATTAAAATTGGGTCAGGAGAACTTTATCTATAGGTAATCTCCTTCAATTTGAATTATTCTTGATTTACTACTCTGCTGGGTCAGTTCTATAGCTTTTAACTCATCTGATGTATGTTTCCATAATTTTTTAGATTCAGACATGGGTCTACAGCCTTATTGTGTCATGAATTGGTGTTCATGATATGTTGACCAGTGGACTGTTCTATGTTGTATGATATAAAAAGAACAATAATAGTGTTCAGTCTTTGTCATGATCTATACTGAGGTAATCTTTACATATTTTTATTGGAGATAAAACTGTCTTTCAGATTATAGGGGTCAACAAACAAAGCTAAGCCACTGGTGTTTTTGCTCCTGAGAATTCCTTTCATAAAGGGAACTGTTTTTTTGTTTTTTGTTTTTTTCTAGTATGACTGTGGCAATGAGGACCCACCCCAGGTGGGAAGTGATGGATCAACCAGTTATCTTCTACACTGGGATAGCCCTCATGGTGCTGGGTACGCTAATGGTGGTCACCAGCTTCCTGGCGCTCGGCTTCACAGGAACCTTTCTTGGTGAGTGAGGTTGCATTTACACTACGTTTCAAGTGAAAATGCTTCATTTTTGCAGTTTTGTTTCAGAAAAGTTTCTCATTTACGCCAGTTTTCATGTTGGACCACGAGTGAGTGCTGTTTGTTTTTGTAAAGAAACCATACGCGTGTGCACAGAGAACAATACGCTATAAACATTAACAATCGTGAGAACATCGACATTTTATTGGTAGACGACCAAGATGAACTGCTGTTACAAGTGATTTGCCGATAGAAAAAACAAACACATGGACACAACCATAACAATGAGAACTTTAGAGTTACAAATACAACCAACAAGCACGTCTTTATATTTCCAAGTCATGCAAACTGTAACTCAACTCAAATTTCCTCATTTCTATGCAAGGAAAAACTTATTTGCAAGTGCCGTGCAAATATCTGTGTATCTGGCAATGAGATTAACCTAGTTTTTATGCACCTCAAATACATTTGGGAACCTTCTCAAAAGAAAATGCAGGCAGTGCAGCCTTAATGATCAGTTGGCAAGACACCAGAGTCTTTTTTGTAGGTCAGCTTTATGACTAAGTCACCTCAAAGGTCCGGGCAGACTGTCGGAGGCCTGGTGTCGTCTCTGTCCGTCAATACAATTAATCCTCAACTGTGATGGCAGTGGGGAGCATGGAGGAGCAGAAGGAAGTGACAGAAGTGTGTTAATTTATGGGTGTGTGTGAACTGGTACACTCTGTATGCACACCAAACGAAACCAATCAAGAAGGACCGCCGGCATGTTTCTTCCTTTCACCATCCCAGGCAACAAAGACCCCCGTAAAGCAGGCGGATGAAAATTGATCATTATTTTCCACTGGGGGAGCATCACTTTGCATTCACTTCTGAGTACGTGGACTTTCATTTGTGCAATCCTTTTCAGACAAATGGCTGTCATCAGGATGCCCAGATGCCACTATTTGTCGCTATACCAATTTGTATGATTGGACACTTACAAGAGAGCCCTATTTTCATCTGGCTGGATATATTAAACAATTCCCTGGATGTTGTTACTCTTCCTATTTTATTTTATATCAGAGTCAAGCCAGCAGTAACACCTGAGTCAGTATCTTTGCTGGCCGCAGAATTACTCACTTGTCTTTTTCCTGAACGCTCGTGCATCATAAAAATCAAAACCGACGTACTCCCATTCATCTGTGCGTCAATCGTGTTTTCATGAGGCGTAGTTGTGTTCGCTTGGATCCTCGATGGTGTCATCAAGCCTTCGTAGAGCTCTGATGGGATGACTTGGGATTGATCATTTTAACTTGACGAAGAGCATTTCTAATTGTTTTAACTCTCTAAGTGCTATTAACTGACCAAATTCATAAATTTTTGTAACTTTTGTTGCTTCAGTTTTATTTACTTTTGTTGAATTTATTCATTGTAAAAAAACAAAACAAAACACAAAAAATGTCAATGCAATACAATACAGAACAAAAATTGCATAATGAAAGGCAGCAGAAAGATTAAACTCTTTGCTTTACTAACTTGTTAACTCGCAGTCCTACACATATCACATCAAAGACAACATCACATAGTAACAGAACACCATCTGACGACTCCTGACGTTTTACAAAGCAAGTCGCATTCAACTCATTCTAGAAATGGGCCTCGAACAGAGACACACAGGAAGCAGACGCCAAAGACAAGCGTCCATGTTCCATTGTTCTCCCAGCACATTGTGGAGACCCAGGACAGACTCCCTGCTCTCTGATAACCACCATTAGGAATGTACTTTCTTGTGACCCGCCATCTTGTTCTGGAGTTCCATCACACACACGCACACTCCCTCCATCTCTCTCGCTCCACACACACACACGCACACACACACACACAAAGCTGTATATAGGTAGTTAGAATGTGTATTTTTATTTGTTTTCATTGTAAGTAAATATCATTTTTGGAATCATACTTGCTGTTTAATTAATGAGCACTAAGGTGAATGAAATGTCGACCTCTTCTGTGTTAAGAACTCCAAAATCCTTCAAGCTTTACGGTTAATTCTGGTAATTGTAATTAACTATTAATTCAATTTCCTAATTAACTGTTTAGTATATCTTATGAGACTGATATAACTGAATTGGCTATCATTTCCTGTTAAACAGGTGGCGCTCCGAGGTTTCTGATACAGATCAGATTAAATGTTCAATAACATAATTAATAACTATCTTCGATAATTCTAAATCATTTTCAAAAGCCAAACGCAACATAGATGGTACCCTGTGGGTGGACCGCACAACATAAATGGTACCTAGTGATCTTTATGAGGTAAGAAACCCCTACACTATTTTTTCCTTTTTCTTTATCTGTAAAAGGCACTACGGTATATAAATACATTTTACTTACGATCAAATCATCACTTTGCAGAAAACATGACGACACACTATCACAATTCTGAGAATTCCAGAAAGGCCACTGTGAGGTTTAACCATGCTGCATATGTAGCAAAGCCATTCCATCCTCTACAAATGCCTTATCTTCGGCTCTGTTTACATAACGACCCGTGATATTTCCGGAGATTGGACAAAGACATGCATAATAACTTGAGTCTGAGCTGTTCATGTTACTAAAATTTCAGAAAAATAAATACACAAATCATCTGATCAGTGACTCCTGAACAAAATTTAAATTAAGTTTGAATAAACGTCACTGGGAGGTGTTTACCTGTTTGTACTGCCTCCGGATAAACAAGCCGTTGATGTCACACTAATGTACAAATAAAACGTTGAGACGGGCTGAACTGGGACACCGCTCACTGTAACCTGAGCACCTGCTGTGGTTTCCTGTGAAATAATTGTATTGCGGCATTGCACACACGGATGTTACGTGACCCATTTTGGGAATGAAGCGTAGCGGGACATTCACATTCAAAAAGTTGTGCCTTCCGCCCCCTCACACACTCGCACACAAAATATCTACCCAAGACACGCATCACACACGCTGCCCTCCAGTAAGTATAACCTACCTGTTGAATTACACATGCGCTGCTCCTGGCCCTGTTCTCTGCTGAAGCCAGGCTGTTAGTGCCCAAGTTATATAAGAGTTTTTCATTATGAATGCTCATTGAAATGCTGCAGGTACGACGGGATAAAAAGAGATTATGTAAACAAATCAATTCGGTTTTGAATAGAGAGCCTGCAGGTAACCGGCACTGCAGACAATGTGCTAACCTCATTTCTGACCTCCAAAGTGACGACTGGTGTCACATTTGAGAGGAAAGCCGAACGTGGCCCCGTGTCACCGTTGTTTCATTGTGGTTACGAAAATTTGCGACTGGGATTTGGATGGGGAGCTGTGGTTCGTGCTCTGGGGCATCTGGGAGTAGGAGTTGGGATAGCGGAGCAGCTGCCCGCCACGTTGACACTGCGTGTGATTTGATTTTATCCGGGTATTTGTTTCTGCCCCAAGAGCCATTAGTTTGAATCACCAGGTCACCGTGACTCAAGGGGCTTAATATAGAGCGGAGAAGACATGCCAAATCACAACACACACCCAAAGGTTAAGTGATCCAGAATGTGGCGGGCTGTGTGCTTCCACTGGAGGAGGAACGGGAACAGAAACATCAGATTGCAGTTGATGTGCCACCATGACTAACATACCTGCTGTGGATTACAATATGACTCAAAGATAAAGGGGTTGTTGCTCCAGTGAGGTGAATGATCCAATCCCACTTGAGTTACAATTCCATGGGTCATGCAGTGATTATTGCTGTTATGCAGTATATTTTGCTGTAACATTCTCTAACTGTATTACACACGCATGTTATAGTCAGTAGATTGAAGCCATGATGGTAGAAAACTTTATGATTGCCATTTTAAAGTCATTGAAACACCAGATGGAAAAAAAAATAAGCCAGGCATTAAAAAGTTCCCTAAAACCACATGAAAAGATTTTTTTTTTTTTTTTTTTTTTTTACAAATACATTCATGTTTTGTTTTCGATGCATACTTTATATACAATTGCTACGGAAATGTATTGAATAATGTTGATGACAACAGTTAAGATTATGACCAAGGGATTATCTTGTGTGGATCATGACTATGCTCCATGCAACGGGACTAAAACCAAATGGCAATCATAAAGTAATGGTAATGGTAAATATTGCAACCTTTTTTGTATTGCTCTTACACCAGGTACTACTTAAAATTTGTGGAGTTCCCCCCCTGCAAGTCATTACAACTGTCACCGTGAACTTAGTTAAATTGCTCTATGTCCTTCCTTTTTGATCTTGATTTGGAGGCATTGTTGGAGTCAATTACAAAGCTTTATGGTCATATATATATATATTTATTTTGGCATATTGGCACTAACAGCAAGGTGACAGCGGCGCGGCTTCAACATGGCAGCATGAGCACAGTCGTGTGGCGCCAAAACTCGACTTCAGTGTGCCGCTGTTTTGTCAGAAGTGTGCAAGAAGTGGTGTTACTGTGATAAGCACCACTGGTCTGACATTGGAAAAGAGACAGATGACTTTGCGGTAACCGTGGCAACAGGTTGGAACTGCCAAACTTGGCACCGCGCTGGACGGTAATTATGAGTCGAACTTTTACACGTTTTGGTAGGGTTCCCAAGCTGGAATAGATAAATGAGGACAGAGTCTGGCAGATGTCACACCTTAAAAAGAAACGCAGAGAAGTCAATATGTTACCAAAAAAAGGGTGTATTAAATTCAAAAATAGCAATATCACGACAAAAGGTTGAGCTATAGTAAAAAGAACAAAATGACAGGGTCATTCCTGATGTGATCAACTACTGTAATAAAGTTTCTGTGCCTAAATGTGTGTGGGATTCACAAGGGTGATAATTAACTTAATGAACCATTGTCTGTGAACACAGCTAACCACTGCAGTTGTAAAGTAAAAGTCAGTCGTGCAAAGAGGAAACCATGCACACCCAAGATGTTTACATGCTCCTCTTCAGGTTTGAACAAGGTTTGATAAAGATTGACTGAGGTGTATTAAAATACAAAAGTTGCCACATGGCCTTCTGAAGCTAAATTTTAATGATTTATTTTCTTGTGACATTCCGGTCTTTCTGACTAAAATCAAGAGGAACCATCAGGTTTGTTCTGAGGTTCCAAGTTGGCAAGCGCTTTCACTTGAAACATTGTCATGTTTTTTAGATCGATTACTGAAGTTACTGCCAACAATGGCAATCATCTTGTTTTCTTTAGCAAATATAGGTACAAAACTAATCCAGACATGTGTTTTTGATGATATACAGTTGGGTTAGAGTACTTTATTGTGACAGGATGACCCCCGTGTCCCATCCTGATATTGAGTGTATCTCATGTGTGTCTCTTCTAGGTGACTACTTTGGCATTCTTATGGACGAAAAGGTGACGGGCTTTCCCTTCAACCTCACAGAGAACCCGATGTACTGGGGCAGCACCGCCAACTACCTCGGCCTCGCCTTTATGTAAGTGTGCATCTGCACATGGTCACGAGCCTAACGGGATGTGCGGCTGATTTGGGCGCTGGTTCATCGGACCGGGGGTTTTTCATTGATCGCAAGAGTTTCCGCCACGTCACTTCAAATTCTGCTGATGAAAGCACTCGTGATCTGTAAATATGGAAAACGTTTTTTGTTTCCCAAAGTTGTGGGACACCCTCGAACAAAAAGGTGAGGATTCAATTCACGAGCACGTTGGTGGGGAGCTCGGCGTGCACCGTTGCTAGGCGAGCACTGCTTGCTTAATGAGCCAGCGGACCGATAAAAGCTATTAGCCTCTCATTGTCCCTCACAGAGAGTTACCGCCATTCGTAGTCTCACAGCAGCCTGAAGCCTACTTTTTGTGGTGCCTCATTATGCCCCATTTCGCACCGGCTTCAACGAACGTCTTTTTACCTCCGCCACCCTTCGGTGAGCTCATGTCTCTCGGTGTCACCTGGAGCTATTCAGAAGTTTCTCGCTCACGTCATTGAATGCAAACACAAAGAACTCTCTGTGCTCGCATTTTCAACTGAGGATCATGGTAGAGGAGGGAGGGAGGGAGGATACTCTCTCAACCTTTTCTACTCCCCTAAGCCCTCCTCTGTGCCACGCTGTCTTTCCCAGACATTAGGCCACTTACTGGCCTGTCTGTGACCTAGAGAGAAGAATAGCTGACACACACTGTCACGTAACTTCCCTAAAATATAGGTTATCGTCAAAAAGAATAATAAAAAAAAGAAACATTATAATAGGAGTAAAAGAGTTATTATTCATTTTGACGGAAACATTTCAGGCTCCAGGTTTTCAGACATGTTGTACATCTGGATAAACACCAAGTGTGAAAGAGGGAACAATTGCAACCTCCTCCACAGGTGACCTCAAACACACAATTTGTGGAGTGTGGGAAGCAACTGAAGCACCCCTGGAAAATTCAAACATGCATGTCGACGAGGTGCAAGGCTGTCGACAAAGCATGAAAATGGCCTTGAACCCAAAAAAACATGTCGGCGTTGCTCTGTTCCTCGTGACGCATTCAGACTCTGAAGGTCATCTGGGACGAGTTTAGTGTTCCCAGAGCCAGAACCAAACCGGATGGAGCAATAATCACCCACCCCCCACCTGTGGAACAAACTTTCAGGATCTCTGTTCAAACAGTCCACTGCTTTAAATCAGGCCTGAACACACTATGGGTTACTGCAATTCAGCTTCTTTTAATCATTTTAGTTTCTGGCTGTTTGAAATGTCTATGGTCTGTTGTGATTGACAGTGAATCAGTGTTGATTGCTCAAGATGAATTTAGCTCACGATCATCAGAAGTACTTTAAAAGCTTGAATTGGAATATAGACATGGACTAGTTGGACCACCCTCTGTCTTGGCAATGTGTAGTTCACTCATGAAATCCCTTTCTATTTATCTTAATGTTGCCACATTTGTAAGGAACATGCATTTGTGGGATGAGCAGCAGAGCTGATTGTGTGGAATGTCAAATTTTCGTAATCCATCATGCCATTGCTTAGACTTATGCCTAACTTTTCTTTTGCCATTTTATAGTGTTTCTATATTTGAAATGTGTTACCGTGGTAAATCATTAGCATTAGCATTCAATTTCTATTGTTCAATGGCGTGTGAATGTATGTGTGAATGTGATGAATCGTTCTTTGGCACTGCGCTCAGCGAAAAGGCACTTTAAAAGTGAAGTCCATTTACCATTACAAGTCCGTGCTATTCTGCAAAGCTGCTGACAAGCATTTATTTGCACTTAAAGAACCACAAGAAAGACCATTTTTAAAGTTTAAATTAAAAGATTATTATGTCACTATTTTACTGGTCCGGCCCCCTCAAGATTATATCGGGCTGCATGACACTTCTCGTATACCGTATTTTCCGCACTATAAGGCACACCGGATTATAAGGCGCACCTACATCGATTGACATAATTTACAACTTTGTTCACATATAAGGCGCACCACATTATAAGGCGCATGGAATAGACCAGTGGTCAGGAACCTTTATAGATCAAAGCCATTAGGTTACATTTTCCACTGATTCTACCACCCAGAGAGGTGCACGCACTTTATTTTGATAGTCCTACCTGCAGCCTATGCCAGGAAGACACTACACACAAAACCTTCTTCACTGCTGGTTGACAACTTACAACTACCGGTAATAAACTAAACTACATGAACTAAGCAACAAAAACACAACACAACACAATTATTACCGACACCACAAACCAAATATAACCCCCAATAATTGCATTTAAAACACCACAAACAGAAACTCCCATAATTCATTGCAGCTATCGGCTGCACTGAGGAGCTCAGGATGCAAGGCATGATGGGAATTCATGTTTTGTGTTGTTGGAGGTTTTTGTGGGTCGTTGTTGGGCTTGGTGTTGTGTTGATTGTGTTTATGCTGTGTTTTTGTTCCCCAGTTTAGGGAGTAATTATTTCATCTAGTTTATTTTGGTTTGTTAGAATGTTGGTGTGCAACCATGAGTGATGAATGTGTTGTGCGGAGTGTCGTCCGCTCTGAAGATCCGGTTGCGAAGTTAGAGTTGTCAAAATAAAAGCTTCTGGTTGTTCAGCTGTCAAATAGCAGTCTCGAGTAGAGCAATTCTTCCATATATAAGGCGCACCAGGCTATAAGGCGCACTGGCAGCTTTTGAGAAAATTTGAGGTATTTAGGTGCGCCTTATAGTGCGGAAAATACGGTAATCAGTGTAACAATTCTAAACCTGCTTTCATCACAGGATTCGCATTAATTAGACATGAGTTAAGAGACAAACCACGGAGTAAATCATGTTGCCTCATGGATCACAATCATGTGTTGTCCTTGTGGCCCGTACAAATCTCTCAGCAAGAAAGAGAAATGGCGCTGTGGCTTTCGAAAGGTCGCCCGTTGCCTGGAGCAGAATCACATTGCCTCTCATGTCAACTCGGCAATACTGTGTCTCTTTTGCGTCGTGGTTTATATTACAGTGTGCATACGTTGAGAAGGAGAGTTCCGTCACAAAAACACTAAAATGCCTCTCAAGGCGGTTTTGTGAACAAAGCTCATATTCATGGGTATCGTTGTACTGGATGTGTGATTGTGTGCTTGTAATGAGATAGTGCGGTTACATAACACCAGACTTACAGGTTACATTCCTGCAGGCAGTTATATTGTTTTTCTTCGATACCTTTGAGTACTTGTCTCTTTTTGATCACTGTTCAGTCACGATTCATGAAGCAATTCAGTTTTAAACATTAGAAGCTATGTGCACTTAACAGTTCTTTGCCGCCATGACCTGTATAGACTGAGATTGCTATTGATTTTCTCTTTATTTTCTTTTTCCCCTACAGTCCTTCTATACAACAGATGATGAAGGACTAGACCTATGCAACTCTATTTTGAGAAAGGTGGTTTTTCTTTTTCTTTTTTTCTTTTTAACTGTATGACTCAGGCTTGGCAACACAGTGGGCAAATCTAGCCTATCTACTCGTGGAAGCATTGGAATACTTTCAGTATTGACGCCCTTTAGTTTCTTTGTGTGTTCTGAATTCTCCTAGTGTGTTGACCTCACCTTGATTATTTGTTCTCTCAGTCTTGATGAATCCTCAATACAAGGGCATAGAAAGTCATTTGAGCACACGGTCAACTAGAGCAAGAAGGTAAGATTCATGGAAATGTCTGAGGAACTTAATAGATAAGATGAAAGTAACTGGGTGTAGAAAGAGGAAAAGTGTTTATTGAGGACTATTCTGAATCATAAACATTCTTATGTCGACTCAATCAGGTTTAAACTTAGAAGCTGATCATTTCTGATCTGCCTATTCAATTGACTAAGGACCTCATCTCGGCAACATTTCAAGCAAAAGCATGTAGTTTTTGTGTTCTAGGAGTCCTGGTCAGGCACCTCGATGGAGTGTTGAGCACATAAGTGTCAAGAATAGAAACTGTCAGTTTGTTTCCATCAAATATGAATCACTTCTCAATAATACTTCAATCTGAAATCAATTTTACATTTTTGTCATATACCTTACGGTTGCGTGCTGTCTGAATAATTAGAGCAGATACAGTCCTCACAGTTCTGGATGAGTTGGACTCTGTCAAAACTAGGTCAATGTGTGGGGAAGTTTGGTTCTCCCACTCATCCACTAACAATACACAAGGGCAAACCTCTGTTTCTGTATCATCCCTCTGCCTTTTCATGTGTGAAATCATTTCAGGTTTGAACTGTCAATGCGAGGACATTCCTACGTTTAGGAACTCAAGGGTTAAGACCTGGGTTTTCTCTTTTGAGTTTGAGGACAACTCACAGAATCCAATGTGTTATGTCCATGTGTTAGAAAAGATGTTTGTTTCTTTCAGCTGCTGTACCATGCTAAATTCTCTCCCTGTGGTTCTTCTGTGTCATTTTTCATTGATGTGTTCAATTTCGCTTTATCTGAGAGCTCCCCATAGCCCACTGGCCCAAACTGTCTGTTATTAACCCACTTTTTGGGATTGGAAAGCCCGTCATTCAATCTGAAATAAAACTAGGTGAGCTTATAAAATGATAATGTGGACAAAATAGGCAATTTGATGAGGACATGGTCACGTGCCTCTCAATAAAGGTGCCAATTTTGTAACATGGTTGAAATGGGTCAAGTACTGTACCTCTGTTTCTGTTCAAGGCCTCATTTTAAAATAATAACTGCAAGTTCTGATATCAACAACAGCCTTTAAAAAAAACAATAATTCTGTAACTTCTAAGGCTTTTTATTTATGTTTGATGTCGTCATGTTAAGCCTCTACTGCATGTCTTTTTATTTTAGACAGCAAAGAATATCGCATATCACTTTGGCTACATTCACACTGCAGGCCTTGATGATCAATTCCGATCCCAGTTCTGTGTGTGATCGTTTACGCTACATTTTAAATGCGACCTCCACCAGACTGCAGTGTGAAGATCATCCGACCCCAAAGTGACCCACATGCGCACAAGAAGGAGAGTTGTTTAGAACCTGGGGCCGACATAGCCTTCTCCATATCTGCCCCCACACTTTGTTCAGAACCGACTTTGATCATTTGCACTAATCTATTTCTTTTATTATGTTCTTATGAAGTTTCTCCATTTTCTGCATGTTTTTATAATGTAAAATGTCTCTGAGTGTCTGAGTTTAATATCAGCATATGATGCATTTTAAATATTTCAAACATTACAAATTCAAAGCATACAAATTATGAAAGAAAATATTTTTGAATAGTTGTCCTGATAATGAGAATGAGGCATCGGTTGCAGTTCCACTAAAATGCCACACATTTCTTTTTCTTTCTGTCACAAGCAGTTTTCAACATAACGTTCTCAAACTGCCTTATTACTCCACAGTCTACCCGGATTAGTCAAGAAAAACAAATAAATAAATACAAAAAACGGGAAATCGTTGAAACACTTTTAAAGTTGCATGAGATTTCCTGACTGACATTCGGTTTAACTTTCTTCACAAGTCAATCCACTGTTGACCTTCAGAATAATTTCACTGGAGAAATCAAACGTTGATGTGGATTTGAAAGTAGTTTGTACATATTTGTCTACGTCAACAAAGTCGACATCAATAGAGCTTTGTTGTTGTTGTTTTTAAATCACTTCTTCCAAAATCTGTGCCAAGCTCCTCTTATCATATTCAGATCAAGGAGACGTTCATCACAAAACAGACAAAGACAACACTGTTTTCAGACTGTAAACCTTGAAGTAGACATAAATGGAGTGTTTATGTAACCTGCAGTGAGATTCCTTCTTCCAACTTATCCTGCATCACTTTGGCCACTGCCAAATGTCAAAAGTTGATCAAAGTCTTATGCCTGGTATTAACATAGTTATTACAAAGTTATCTGGGTATATACCCAAAATACAAAGTTTTACTAAGCAAGGTATTTGTATACCTATGATTTCACTCAAAGTGTGCACAGTCATTTTCCAAAAAGTTACCAGTTTAGGGCATTCCCATACACAATGGATTAAAGTGCCTTTCTCAGTCAAGCATTTCACACGTTTCTGGAATCTCTGGGTTCCATTTGTTGAGTTTCTCTGGAGTTATGTACGTCCTCATTAACCATTTATGTTGCAGGAGTTTCATTCTTGTATTATTTGTTTGTGTTTGATCGTTTAAACAAGCTGTTGCCCACTCAGCTTCTTCAATCTCTTCTTCTATATCCACACTCCAAGCATTCATTCTATCATTACTTGATTCCTTGTTGTGCGAGACAAGTGTTGCAAATAGAAATTTGCTGTTTCCCATGCCCACACTTTATCATTATACCCTCCAGGCAGGACAAAGTTGGCTCACGAAGAGTTTCATGATGTCTTGAGGAGACAAAATGTTTGACTTGTAAGTACTTAAAAAAGTAAAAATTTCAGTCGAAGATTGTTAAAGGTGTACACAAAGTTGGGAGATATATATGACCGGGGCTCCCTATTAACATTTGTCAGCCAGAACCTTAACACCACCATCTGCCCTGCCGCTCAAAGGTTAATCAATTATAGTTGAACAAACATTCATAGTTTTCAGATGATCAATTCTTTTGAACCAACAGATTGCTTTCACCCTCCAGGTTTACATGGATAAAACCTAGTGCAGCATTGATATTATGTGGTAGCTGATATATACGAATTGTGCTCAAACAAATGCAACAATCTGACGGATGCACAAAATAACCAACAATTTAATGCATTTGCCTTCATGAATCTGGGATATTGGCTAATGTGTACGAGGTGAGTTACAATGTCTGCAGTCTCTTTGATTAAGTCCAGTTTTAACACGTTTGACAAAAGCGGTGCAAATCATACCACAATACATGGCATAGAACATTTAAAATCCAAGAGGGAGAGATTAAACAACATAACTGATCAGCAGCAGTGACTAAATAGGATCGGTTAATAAACAAAAATAAGTTGCTCCAACAGCTGATCAGTTATAAAATGCAAAATCAGTAAAGTTTATTATAAGTTCCTGCAGATCTGTAATATCAAAATAAGTATGACTCGTCCTACCCTGTAATCATTTGTTGACCATCTGCGAAGCAAAACAAAAATCTTGACTTGTGCGTTTACAGTATTAGTAAAGTTGTACTTTCAGTTTGTGCAATATTTTATAAGTAAACTTTAAGTCGATTGTCGATTGTAGCTGTATCTGAAACAGTTATATGTCCAATGCTTTTTGACATTAACAATTCAAATCTTCAACGGAGCCACAGAGCAAAATGTTTGACCTGCATATTCTTGTTGCATATATAACCAAGGCCTTCCCATGTGGGTGTACCAAAAATGCTAATATGTCTCGGGCCCAGCAGCCTTGTCGTATGTTGTCCATTTCATCCTTCTGATTTGACACATTTATGCAAATTTATGAAAGTCAGCGCACAGGTGGGTGAAGGATCAAGAGAAAAATATGACCGAAATTTTAAATCAGTGTTATGCTCATAAAGTAAACAAATGTCTGTACAGGGAGTACTGTGACTCACACAGATAATAGAGCACAGACAGATTCCCATGCAAATTGGAATAACAGCATGTGGACCAAGACGGACAGATGAATTGTTTGGGAAAACAACATGACTATTCTGATGCCGTCAGCCATTTACACCTTTGGGCCAAACTAACTGGCACGTGTCACTCGGAGCATAATCATGATCATCAAATAACACCATCAGGTACAATTTGAGGTGAAATGAGAGAATAAGTTGGGTCTGTTTCGTTTATTGTTTTTTTTGTTTACTTTGGTTCTATTCAGAACAGGAAAAAGAAAGGGGAAAAAAAACTGGAGCATTGTGTCAGCCACGTGTATGGAGGTAACGCTTCGATGTGGCACAAAAGAGTCAGCCGACTGGCTGATGGGCGTTGAGCCTGTCATTGGTCATTATGGCGGCTCGCAATATGGGTCAACGGAGAAAAGAGGACACCAAGCGAAGTCCTCTGACTCATCGTGTCAGACGGGTGTGTCACGATCATTGTCGGGCCGCACTGAAGCTGGCGTTGACGAAAGACGTGAATCCATTGTGAGACACGTTCGTTTACTGAAAGAAAATCTAAGCCACTTTGATTCCCCAGTATTTCAATACACGAGTTTTCAAAAAGGGTAGAGCAATAAAGTCAAGTTGCATGAATTTGATGTCCCAAAACGGAAGAAGAAAAAACAAAACCTTTGCTGCTTTCCAATTATTGAAGAGATCCAATTTAACTGGAATGCGGTGGAGTATCAGAAAGTAGGCCTGAGAGCTCAACATGTTCATTTCTATTAATTCATGACAAAACAAATTAAGCCTTTTATTTTTTTTTATCTGCTCTGTTTATATTTCAACACAGAACACAGAAGGCAGCCAAAAACAGTGGCAGGTTCATTGATAGAACAATGTGATCATTTGAGAAAATGAAGGACAAAAACCACTGACCCTCAGTTGCAACTCATTGTAGAGTATCTGGGGATACTTTGGACGACTTTTGATATAGCAAATGTAATATAGCAAATAATTACATAGTTAAGTTGCAATATATTTGTTCACAAATGCTTTACAATCTGAGGCATCTGTCACCTGATGCCATCAGATTGATAGGTTTGTTTTGGGATGGACAATATCCGACGTTTCCAGTCTGATACCAAGTAAAACCAAAGCCAAACGTTCATGATTTCAGAGAGGAAATCAAAGCAAAAGAAGAGTCTAATTTTGGGCCGGTCATCATCAACATTGATAAACTTAACATACCTCCTTGGTGCTCTAATACCAACCTTGTAAATAATGCAGTCACCTTCTCCTAAGATGAATAGAACATGCGTTAACTAGAAATTAGCATTTAAGCTGTAATAATTGATTGTTCAACGGGTAATCAATCCTTGACATTATTGCATCGATCGTCGCGTATCTCATGTTGAACAGTCTTCCCTCTTTCTTCATAGCCAATTACTCGGCAATGATCTTCCATGACACATATAAATATAATGAGTGCCATTACAGGGTCACTTCAGTCAACCGACGCCATACATGCATGTGATACATCAAGTTGATGGTCCAATGATGGCCTGCAGAGAAACAAGTCCCCCATTCTGATACATGGAAGCCATCCGAGAACGTAACAAAAGTGGAAAAGCAAACATTTATAATCAGTCTCACTCCCATAGAGAAGGGATCATTGGTGCAGAGAAGTTGATGACACAAGTTCTTTACAAGATAAAAAACAACAATACTTTGGACATTATTACAAAGTAAATCAATATAGTCTTATGAAAAAAGCACCAGTGTGTGAAGAGAACAATGCAAAACCAGCCAAAGGACAATATTTCTTCCCTTTACCGTTCAGGCCAAAATTAGTTTTTGGACGTCAGGAAGACACAGAGAGCTCATATGCAAGTAATTTGTCCTCAGTGGTGATATTGCCTTAAATAAGTCCAGGAAACAGCCAAATTTAACCGGACTGTTTTACTGTCTCTCTTTCATCCCAGCATTTCTGTTACCGTCTCTTTAACTAGGTCATGGTGAACATTTATATAAGCCTCATCGCAAGACATTTGGCTCTTTCCACACATCTTGTCTTGTTGCTTTAACGGATATGGTGATGCGCCGACCCCCGGCAAGGCAGCAAACTTTACAAAGGTGAACTTAACTTATTACTACGTGGGAAGAAAATTCCGTGCAGATGCTTGGTTTTTTTGCGATGCAGCTCACACAGCGGTGCCGCATTAAGTGTGTAAAAAAATGCATGCTTGTGACACTTGTTGATAACATCCTGCCTCACGAAAGGATTCGTCGTCTGGCACGGTCAGACCTTACTGTATGTATTATGTGCAGTGCATTACTTCTATTTACATGTCGCCATGCTTTTATAGAAAAACCGTGACTACATGTGTTTTTTGGTTTTTTAATTCTCTTTTTTCAATGAATGTGTTTCTGTGCCACTTTCTGATCACATATATGTAGGTCAGTGTCTTTTCTCTTTTCTCCACAGCTCAGCTGTTTTTCACTTAATTTATTATGTCCAGTTAATGGACACTCATTTAGTTTCCTTTGTGTTGTTTTGTAAAAAAAAAAAAAAAAAACTATCCTTACACATTTTGTATTAAATCTCAAGAGCCTCTGCCTTTTGTTCTGCTGGATTTGTTCCTCGCCCTCTCTGGTTCTCTAATTGCACAAGTTAAACAAGACGGCCTCGCCTCGAGTAGGCACTCAGGAACTAAATGGTATCCATATCCAGACCACATCACACATAGTGCTTTATTTATTCTTTTCTTTTCTGTTCTCTTTTCCCAGTGGTGCCAGTCCTGTTGGTCTCATCCTGACTGCCATAGTAGCCTTTTCTTACAAAGTGGCCATAAGATTTGAGGGGTAAGTCCGTCTCAGACTTGGTTCCAATGTACTTTTAATAATTTGTGTGAAGCTGAAATGAAAGAAGAATCTTTAAGGTGAATCATCTAAAGCCTCTTTCAGTGTATCAATCTGTATGTGCATGCTCCAAGTAGTGGGGATCTTTCTACATCCAGCTCAAGAAGTAACTACACTCAAGGTTTGATGTGGGTGATAAAGCTTTTTGAAGCTTCAGCTAATGATGGATATATGCTGTATCAGAACATAAAACCTCAAGATTTTACACTGAAAAGTGTAGCTGTACTAATGATAATGTCAATGCTGCGTGAATTTCTGATGCATTGCGGTAATACTGGCTGTTGCATACGTATAAAGCAGAGGATGTTTTATCCCACTTCTTATCCATCTCAAACAAGGCCTTTACTCAAATCTGTCAAGAAACGAACAACTTTATAACTATATCTACATAAAACATGATCCGAATGTAGATTTCAAATACTAAGAAGACATAAAAATGTATTGTAAGTGGCAATGGGGCAAACACAACCTCTCTGAAACACTGCTATCATGAATTAGGGTGGTCGGAAAATAAAAACAACTCAGTAAATCATTGCTGGTGCCCTCTAATAATTATTTTACCGTTCAAGTTAATATCCCAAAATATTTTTTCAGTTGAATAATATTAAGAGGTGGCTCATGGAAATGTTACCATAATTTGATAGAATTTTTTTTTTTTTTAAAGAAAGACAACTTTCATTGCAAAAATCATTCAATTTCCTAATGGAACAGCTTGTCAATAACAGCTTACTTAGGAAATGCAGTACATTGCAGATCCTTCAGTGTACAATGCTTATTTTGTATGAAATCAATTGTCTCCTCTGCCCGAAATCCATACTTTTGTAATGATATTGCAATAAATATGAGTCATACCGCATCTTTACAGCATTTGCAGCTCAAATTTGGATGTTTCTAACTATCACGAAGTGGGCAAATTATGGGAAAATAGATCAAACTTCATGAGTGATGAGCTACCTCTAAATCTGAAGAAATTGACCTGAAATTTTATACATATCATCACAGTGGCAAAAGGAATAAATTCAATCAACGTTGGTAACTTTTTTTGCCTATATTTTGGAGCATCCTACTTCCTACTGCACATGCGCACCACGGCCATAGTAAATAATTATTCTGTGCTTTCTGGCATCTCTCTGTAAAAAGACATTGTTTTGACAACATTGCAGTGTAACTGTGGAAGTTGTCTGAAACCAAAATGCAAAAATGATGCAAGTTCGCTTGAAACATTGTTGTGTAGCCGGAGCTCATGCTCCCTAATCGTGGGGGAATAATCCAACACTTGTTGAATTCTGAATTGCTAGGAAGAGGCGACATCGAAAGTCCAAAAAGTGTTGTTGCGATAAACGATTGGCCGCCACAAGCCAATTCTCCCTGTGCTAATTTTTTCTGACACCTCCCGCTCAAAACCCAAAAAGGCTGTGGTGTGACTCTCATCTGTATTTATACTGAAAATCAAGATCAAATGAGCTTCTGCTCTTGTTTTGCTCGACAGTCCCTGAAAGATTTCTTGTCTTTCTAAACTATACAAAAGGCATTTATACATTCATGGACCAATGGTGAAACAAAGGTTACAGATTCTTGATGGCCTCTTGTTGTCGACTTTCTGCAATTGTTTCAAACAGTAATTAATTCTATATCGGGAGCTCATCTACTTTCCGTCTGTGGCCCACACACTGATGCAAAGCAGGTCGTCACACAGTTGAAATGGGAACACGTCACTTGACTAGTTGGCTTTCTATCAGTCTTAAGTGCTTCATACGATTGCCCCGCATTCGCCCACACATCCCCCCCCTTGAGTAACGCCATGATATATTACTTTAAATCTTGTTGCTGCTGCAGCTTTCCTTGGGTGCGTCATCTGCATCACTTCACCAGAGTATTCATTGGACAGGCGAAGGGATACCAACCTAACAGTGTGAAACCTTTCCAGACACCTTCAGCATTGACGGTCAAACCCTCGCTGCCTCGTGTTTCTCAGAATCTCTTTGGAGATTACGAGGCCAAGCAGACTGGTCAAAGTGACCTAGTTCTGAATGTCTGTGCGGCGCACACGTTTACAAACACAAACGCATGGAAATAAACCAAAGACCCACGACCGTCACAGATGAGACTGAGCCGAGCCTCAAAGCAGCTGCTCGAGTTACTCATCAGTACCCTTCTGTGCATTTGCGTGTGCTGTTCGCTCTGTTATCTTCCCAGCAAGAGTTGAGGTGTCAGTGAAGGTGTTAGTAATCGGGATTCAAACGTATGTTGAGAACGCGCCACCATAGCAGCCAGATGTTCATAGTTGGGGTGAGAGCGAGGACCTATAGCAAGCAGTTGGTAGTCCTGAACATGAAGGCAAATGATCAAAATTGTCAGGAATCAAAACCAGAAGTAAGAAACTGGGGAGCTGTTTCAATTGAACGGAATCGTGACACCGCCACTTGCAATGTTGCCTTTGTCAGTTTTTCTTTCTCAATATCATTATTAATGCTACCATAGTAGTTATCATTAAGTCCCCCCCCCCCCCAAAAAAAAAAAAAATAACCTTGTTTTCTTGGTATACGTTTATTTAATGTCAAATGCTCATTCCAATGCAGTGGACAAATGGAAGAATGAAAAACAATAATGTTTAAATCTCTTGAAAGGGTATAGAGCGTTAATGATCCATTCACTATTGCTGTTGAACATCTGATTCTCCCAGTTTAATTAGCTACTTCATTAATTTCTTCTCAGGCTGCAACTTATGATTATTTTAATAATCGATTAATTAGTCGATAATTTTTTCGATTAATCGATGAATTGGTTAAAAAAACAACCAAAAAAAAACATTTCAAATTGTAGAACCAGTTGATATTGAATAAGCCAAACACCGCAGCAGAAGTGGAGATATTTTCGAGATCGTTGCGTTATGTAATGCGCATGGAAGGTGAAGTTGGCGGCTCCGCAACATGGCGAGGGTAAATACATAAATAATATAAATAAACCACGCGACACAACGAAGCGATAATGAAATTAGTTGCCAACACTTTTAATAAACAATTTTTATCGATTTGTCGTTGCACCCCTAATTTCTTCCCTGCAAACAAGATGCTGCTGAAAAAGTTTCCCAGTCATGGAGGGAAAAGATGCAGGGCTCTTTTTGTGCACAGTGGCCTCACTTGTCCTTCAAGTGCAAAAGAGTCACCTGAAGTGGTGAAAGTAACTGAAATGTTCAAGGCGCGCTCGACCGGCAAAGGCCTCTTTTTGAGCTCAAGCTGTGATCGGAAGCGCAGGTGTGCGTGTCGCCACCGCCGCTGCAGTGTCCACCGACGCCCAACCCGCCTTGGTGTCGATTAGCCAGAACCCACGACAGGTGCCAGGTTTTACCCCACGCTGCGACTGGGATCAGATCCGTATGCTATATTTATCCTTCCCCTCAAGCTTAGATTCTCAATCATCCCATTTAGGTAAAGTGTGTTCTGCGGGGATGTGACCTCACACAGTGACTAGAATGGGGGGCGGGGGGTAAAGCGCAGATGGGATGGATGCAGGAAACCATGCGGTGTAAGAAAACAGATGCTGGGAGAGATCAGACGACACCCTGCAGCTTCTTTCTTTTTTTTTTCTTCACACCTCGTCTCCTGTGATACAAAGAGACGTCGGTGAGAAACGACACCGAGATTAAAACAGTGGCGTTTCTATTTTTCTGAGGATGGACCTATTTATATATCCACTGTTGGTGATGTGACGTTTGATTGTTGAATTCTGTATCATTGTTCTGTATCAAATTTAGATATAGCTAAAATTGATTAAAATGGGAAATGCTTTTACTAGGATCATTGACCTAAATGGAACCTGGCCTTTTTTTCCTTTTATACTCACAATTTGTCAGAGGAGTTCACTTTTTTCTTTTTTAATCTGAAGGGGTCTACCATTTTCTTCTAGCCTGGACTGTGTCTGATGTAAGAAAATATAACGGCCAAAACTCTTATTCTCAGCATCATACTACAATAAATGTCTCAGGGCGACTGTTTTTTTGGGGGGAATGTGACGACGTGTTATTGTCAACAATAAACACCTTTTGAGTTTGTTTGCAATGTGCAACTACTGAACAATTGAGTTGTGAAATTTTATGCACCACTTTTGTCGTTACACCATCAGACGCATCTCATTTGAATCACAAAGTTGTAATTTGGCTAGAAATTGAAAAAAAAAAAAATTTTTAATTCTGGGTCATAGTTTGGGCTCGGTTTAATAAATACACACATCAGCATTATATATACTTACTGTTTGATCACACAACTGCTATTTGGATTCAAAGTGTACATGCAACCTTCTTGTTGCCATGGTTACAATGCCAAACAGTTTGTGTAATTGTTAGAGTTGCTACTGTGGATTCATGTAAAATTGACATGTTGCCAACAAAACGACACATTTAATCATCTTTTACATTCACACGCCAAACATGACGTGCACCTGAGCGACATTCCTTTCAGTTCCCAGCGTGCTGATCGTACAGTTACGCCAGATGTGTCACCGCCATGAACGTCAGACAACAAAGCAGCGTATCTAAAGTGGCAACTGTGGAAGCGTGCTAAATGAGTGTGATGCATGAGACAGATGGAGGGTTTCAGTTTGAAAAAAATGATGGATAGAATAAGAGCAGTGCACACAAAGAATTTGCATATAGCTGAAGCTCTTCAAATTTTCTCTATTATCTCGAGGCTTACGATTTTATCGAATCAGTCATCGACTAAAATCTGTTTGATTTATTTTGCACTGATTTACAATTAAAAAATGCTATGCCCTCTCAATAAGTTAGTCCAACTGGTTTAAAATCAAGTCCTACCTCTCATTTCAAGTCAATATTTATCTGCCAATTTCTTGTTTGTTAACTCCTCAAAACATATCGTTGCTATTTTCAAATGCTGAAAAACCCACATTGGGGTTTATAATTTGCTTGTTGTCAGGGTTACAGTATTTAAACCATGTTTGTTTGTTGGAATCACATCCCTGCCTTTGGGTTCAGTAATAGAAATGTAATGTAAAAATGGATGTGATTGTCTACAGTTGGAATTTAGAGTGAGGTGCATGTTGCTCCGATTTAAAAAAACAACAACAAAAAAAACAATTTCAAACTCATTAGCATCCGACAGCTGAATTATAGCACCATTTAAGATTGGAGTTGACAATTTGCGTTTCTTTTATTTGAAAAATCTTGACGTATACTTGGAAATGTGTCTGTGAATTAGCATCAAATCACAGCAATTGCATATTTGCAAGACTATAAGTCACACTTTTATAGTTTTGCATCTTACATTACCTACCCCTTGGGACCGTTAGATGACAACAGACTGCTGCTACACAGTCCCACTTAAAAACCTCAATCGGTACCGTATTTCAAAGGCATTTCACACCAGAATTAAATGAATGAATGAATTATTGAATGAATGTAAATAAAAGTATAGTCAGACCATCATCTAGTTTTCCAGCTCAGGTTTGAGAATACTACCGGTAGCCTGTTTTGCCTTTCCAACATGTGTGCCTAAGTCACCTGCCACTGGACAACCAGCAAACGCTCTAATACCGACTTCATTCTCAGACTCCTGTCTGGCCCATCAGGGCAGTAATATACGATATCCCTCAGTGACATTCCTGGAACAGAGGTGCTGCTCGCTGCGAGAGCTCTTCCCTCTATATGGGCTCGTAACTGTTTGCACATCCATGTGCAGCAGACCAGGGAAACGTATGGAAACACAAGGTTGGCTGAACAGACCCATGCGCTCCTGGCACGGACTGGTACGGCGCGCCGGCCGCTGATTTATTGTCCCATTACTTGTTTGTTCTTCTGTATTTGCAGACCATTCACCGAGCAGATCTATCAGCAGAGGAGTCAGCGGCGCAAGCATGAGTGATCGTCGCCTCCTCCTCCTCCTCCTCCCAGATGCTTCCTGTTCCTGGGACCGGCTCGGGATTCCCATCCTGACAAGCAGACAGACGTGAACGATGGACGGACTGAGCGAACGACTTGGTTAATCAACATCAGACGAAGACGGAAGAAATCTTCACACTAGTGTTACAAGTGTTTTGATGATTGGGGACGACACACGGAGCCATTTATGGATTCTGACGCACGTGACTGCTACGTACATCACTATACTACTCATTTGTTTGGAATGATGACACACGATTAGGTACCTGCAAATTTCTCCAGTTTAGTATAATTGCATATGTAAAAATAAAGTTTTATGAAGTATTGGCTTTGGGGGCAAATGCTGAATCCTTGATTTGATAAAGTGTGATTGGGACTTTTGGTGAATCGGGTGAAATATGTAGAGTTGTGTTGTGGGTGGTGAAGGGACCTGCTTTGATAAGGACAAGAAAAGCATGAACCATTTAAAGTCTATTGCCCTGGATTACGAAGGTCTTGTATAATGTGTGTTGAAGTGCACTTTTAGTTTGAGTGCTGCTCGTGCAGGAATCATTTGACAGAAACGGTTGGTGTCCATGGAGCGCTGAGCAGTGGCAGCCTTTTAGGAAGCCCCCCCCCCCCCCGTTTACATGGACGCAGTCGGAGCATTTTGCATTTTCGCTTTCTCCAACCGCCATGGTCGGACACCCAGAATGCAACGGAAGTTTTCCATTTTCACATGAAAACGTCGTTTCAACAAGTCCTATATCTGTATTTGGGGAGAAAGAAAGGAAAACACAATATAGAAGATGTTAAAAGAGCAACAGCAGAGATTCCGAAAAGATTGAAATACCCAAGGTGGGTAAAAATTGAGAAAATGCTATATAATGAACGTTTGCAAATACAAGTGGTGGGGGGCTGAGGGAATGCCTTTTAACTCATTAATAGGAGCAGATTTTCAGCTTCTTCTCAAATAGACAATGAATCATCAACAACACAAACATTTCCAGACATGAATCTTTTGTTATAAAGTCCTACCAGTATTTCAGTGTGGTCTGATGCCCGATACTTCATATTGTGTTATTTTAGATATTTTAGTCTTAGATCAACTTCCACAATGTGTTTGTGTCCAACATCCTTCTTCTACCTACCTACTTTATGCATCCGTCCTTTAGTAGATCAGGCTCAGTGTCTTTGGTTTGCATTGTGATGTAAATGGTTTGAAGATGAATTCAGGGGTGTAGTCTATAAGTATCTCAATATAGCTAGTAATTAGCATAACATCGAGATAGAAACCAAATGATTTGGAAAGGAAATGACTGTGACATTAATGGCCTCAGGAAAGGTTTGTGATCAAGTTTTTACCTTTTACTTTTGTTGTGATTAAAAAAAAAAAAAAAACATTCCATCCCAAACACCAGGCTTTGTGCTCTTTTGTACCTTTTTATGTAATTTCAAATAAATTAATTGAAAACCAGTTTCCTATCTTTTTTCCCCATATCATGAGCAATATCAACGAATATTCACATTTGTATTTCCCAGAATCTTATAATTTTTCCTTTTAAATGTGCATTAATCTACTGTTGATACTACTTTTCCAATTCCAGTCAGGTTTGCATGACTGTTATCACAGCTAGTAAAGTTACAAAGCACAATATAAAACACTTACTTATTGTCGTCACAGTCACAGTAATCACCATTAAAAATGCCATGTTTAAAATTTAAGAGGCTCTTTTAGCTGAAATGTTCTTATAAACTCTTGTTTTATTTAAAACGGAAACAATAAGTGATAAAATTGAGATATTTCACAATTTAATTGTAATCTTTATTTGTGTACGTTTAATTTACCGTATTGTCTGGACTATAAGCCACACATGTTTTTAGTTGTTTGCTTGGTCACGCAACATATTCACAAGCAATTTGTATTTTATTTTTTTTAAACTCCTATTACATGCCATCTGGGACTACTTGATATCATTGTATAATAAAATAAAGCCAAGACAGAAAAACCTCTATTCCTACCATATTTTACTCACAGTGCAAGCAAATGATAAAGATAACAAGAAAAACAAACGTCATTGAGCACTGAAGCTCAATGCTTTCTCATGTTTATCACTTTGGAAGAATAAATAAATGTGCATTTTGTGACTGTGATGATTCATGTTTGTGTCTCTGGATTTTTTTTATCAATTTTTTTTCTGTGAGATTCTTAGGAATTCAAGCTCCTTGACTTTCCATCCTCATGCCTGCTTGCTGCTCCCTGATGTCTTTCACCTGAGCCTGACTGTGTGATTGCCTTCACCTGGCGGCTCTGGTTTAAAATGGGTTTGTCTTGTGTGTTCTGCTTGTCAGTCCGTCTACATTTCTGTGTGTCTGCTTTCCTGTGCTTCGGCACTTCAGTGTGTCGAATTTTTGGTTTCCGTTTATGACAGTAAAATAATTGTATTCACCAGAAACTATGGTGTCTGGCATCTGGAGACTCCCAAACCTGATATTTTCTGCAGTATATGTTCATTTATTTATTCATTTTGTCAGGCTGGACATGTGACTTGCATTAAGAAGGGAATTGTATATGGAAAAAATAAATACCGGTACCCATCTGGGTATGGAAAAATTAGAGACTTAAATGTTTTTTCCTCTTCATGATGCTTCTTTGACTTAAGCAATACAATAGTCTCCAAACGTTTGGGGGAAATCTGTGTTAACCATCAATACAACCTTTAACAGTTTCTACAGTAGCCATCACAAGCAATTTTACAGATGCATTTAAATTGTGCACATTGTACCTTTTAAAACTTCAACCTATGTGTTAAATGTGATTTTCCTTTTTTCTGAAAACATGAGCACTCATCTAAAAAAAAAAAATCTGCTTTTTACTCTTTTACGTCATGAAATGTTCTTGAGATGAACTTGCATTACTTTTGTCATGAGGACAGGCGATGAGACAAATTACGGCATTATTTTAAACGTGGCAGCTGTACCATTAGTGGCTTCCTAAACTGAAATGCACTGGTGATGTCCTTAATGTCCGTGGGATCCTTTTGAAAATTTAATAGAAAAGTGAGTCAGGGTGTTAACACGTCTTCACAAATTAAAAACCACTAATGGAAGCACTTTAGGTAAGATCTGGTACATCTGCCATTTACAGGCAGTTAAGGATTTCTTGGACATGTATTATTCTTTTACATGGAAAATTAGGACAACCCTTCTTCTCTTCATGATTACAGCAGGTTGGTTGAACTGAATCAACACCGCAACAGATTTTCTGAGGTTATGATGAACGAAAGCTCTGTATTGAGAGGAGGCTGGGTTTTTTTTATGTTGTTTTTTTTTATATATTAAAAATATCCATACAAGGACTAAGATCTCAACGAATAATCGGCAATAATTGGATGCTGAAAAAGTCTCCCGATGTTTCCGACAGTGGCAGCCTGTTTGTTTTAACACCAGTAACATTACGCTTTATTAGAAACACCCAATAAGGTCTGTGCAACACAAGTATGGGCCTTTCAGGAATAAGTCACCTTCATTGTCTGCTTTCTCATGCCTGACATGCTGCGCTGCGTCAAATCAAACTTTATTTTTAGACTACTATTTCTGTAATCTGCTATTGATAGGGCATAAGGATATAAAAATGACTTGAGCAAAAAGTAAGGTTCGAAAACTTGAACTCCCATATAGCAATTCTGTCATTTTAGGAAGAACCAAAGTTTCTATAACCGCAATAATCCAGTGGATAAAAGCACTTTTCATTGAAACAACCTGAAAGTGTCAAACAAAAACGTAAAGCATCACAGATGCACCTTAGAATGTATGCAGCAAAAAGGAAGTCATTCAAGTAACTCAAGAGCACTGGCCGTGCACTTTAATAATTTTCACTCCATTTGACGGTTGGGTGATTTCAGGTGGAACCTTGCAGACTCATAACAGTCATACAATCACAATCCAGTAAATAAAACCTTAAAATGATGTTGTTCGGGATTGTGCACGCATTTCAAAGACCTACAATCATGATACAATATGCAGAGTTGCGAGGCCTGTCTGTGATTGCTCTCCTCTGTGCCCGCATTGAAAGTGTGACAACACATCTTTTATCCTGGAAAAAGCCCGGGGTGATTTTGTTAAACAGCAGGCTTATGTGATTGGACGGTCCGTCAAAGCTGGAAAAAAATATATATATAACGTGGACATTACACAACCATTTCTTTTCACACTGGGTTCAAACAAAAGCTTAAAGAGGTCATAACCAATGACAATCAACACGATAAACTGTTCAGATTCTGTTGTCAAGATGCTGATTGGTCCCCGTAGAGAACGCGTCTAACCAGCAAGACAAGCCTTACATTTTTCTTGACTTTGCATCTCAACAGGTGTCTTCTTCTCTTTGCATTTTCAGTCTCCGCTCTATTCACACTGATCGTCAGCAGCAGCAATTTTACAAAGACGTCTCAAGCCTTCACGGTTGCAAACGGTTTTAAATGCGCCTCCGCCGCCTGATTAATCTCAGACAAGAAAAAACTAAGTATGCCAGTAAGATGGTCCTAATCTGTCGCATCCTCGACTTGATTGGAGCCTGCGTGAGATGGGAACATAAAAGAAGGCGATAAACTTCCCGAGCCAACAAAGGATACAAAGCTGATTGTGCATTGGGTCGATAGACAGTGTCCCACCGCGGAACTGAGCCCCTATTCACATTTAATCCATACATCTTCTGACCACATGAAACTTTCCGTCTGTGGTCCCAAATTGACAAATTGTATAATATCTGCATTCCCAGTACTTTGGTGACCCACAAAAAAAAAAAAAAAAAAGCTGTTTTCTCACACATTCAGAAGTAGGTCAGAGTTTCAGCGGCAACAAACTGACTCCATCTTCCGTCATTCTTCCTTCTTGAGAGGAACTCCGCTTACAGGTCCCAATGCCTTCACTGGGCTTTATTTGAACTCATCCTTGGATAAGAATGAAAGTTTGCTCTTTCATTACTTCAGCCATCTGGCATTTCTCTTGGTTTTCGCTGCACTGATGCGTTGGAGAAAAATAGCAGAGGTCAAACTCGTATCTCAACGAGCGGAAGCTACAGTCACAGAAGAAGTAGGTGGGTAGAAGAATAAGTGCACAAGCTTTGGGTTTAACACTTCTGGAACTGAGCATAGGTACTCTAACTTACTTCCCTGGGCTCGTTCATTTTCTCATATGGAAAAACTGTTTTCGAGCTGCTGTCCCTGTCTCTGTCCCTGTCTCTGTCTCTGTCTCTGTCTCTGTCTCTCTCTCTCTCGCTCTCCTGCTCACAAAGTGACAGTGAGCATGATGTGAAGTGAAATGTCTCTAAACTCCTGTTTACTTCAGGAAAAGTCAACATCTGAAGTCTTTCAAGAAGTGCCAATATCCAGATTATGGAGCAATGTTGTCAAGTGTTTTCCATTTCAGGGCCTTCTTCTGGCCAAACTAATAAAAACACAGCATGATAATAACAACTAAAATCTTAACATTTATTCCAATTCTTGGGGGCAAAAAATATTAGAAAAGTTTTGGGGGGAAAAATTAAGTCATTTTAAAAAGTATAAAAATTTCAGTTCAAGTGTTTATTAATTGTTACATGTTTACACTTTACAAGGTCATCACACAGGCTGGAATACGCTAAATAGTCTTATGGATCAGTTAGCTTGATGAGTTTTTACATTGGGACTCACACACTAATAATTTAGCATTGTGCCCATTATTTAATGTTCTTATATTATATGAACTCAATCCATCGGTCCGTCCTGTAATCCCCTGCTGAGGTGCATCTCCATGATTGTTGGATTTGTCTCTGCGATTAAAAAAAGAAAAGAAAGTACTTTCTTAATCTCTTAAGTTTTGTTTTTTTTCTCCCCCCCATTCATACCCATTCTTCCTGTCACTTGGCAGGACTTCCTCCTCATAGTATCATTACCCATCAGGCCCTCCGCTTTCCTGAAAGGCCACCATGTCCTCATAACCAGCGCTCACACAGAGAAGACACTCACATCACCAGGCTTCTTCACTCAGGCGTTTTAAGTGGACCGACTCCATAGGAAGTGACATGTAAGTGACACACATTGTTACAGTGGAGAAAGGTTTCCTGAAAGAGGAAAAATAACACAAACTTATGAGCAAAATTGACATTTTTGGAACTTTCTACTGAATGAAATCTGTAGCTGCAAAAAAACCTCAAAGAAGTGGACGACAACTAGTGCATGGAGAGAAAACGCACTTTTAAAAACAAGAAACTATGTGTGAACATTGATTAGAAAATGCTTGTCATGATGCTGCAACTAACCCAGTAGCAATTCACCCACATTGAAAAGAGACCAGGACAAAGGACAAAGAAGCTTTCTTTTTTTTTGGTCTGTTTGAGCTGCCTTTTATTTATTTATTTTAATAACCATTTGGCCGCGTCAGCAAATTTGACTTATTTGGGTCTTTTCCCTTTTGAGCAGTTTCTAGCCATTTCAGAGGTTTTTGTGGTTGAACCTTTTTTGTTTTCTTTTCATTTTAGAGATGTTTTTTTTTCCTTTAGTAATTATTTTAGATGGTTTTGGGGTTTTTGTTGTTCAGTTTGATTTGAATAATTTCTGCAATTTTAGCCAATATAAAGCTATTTTAACATTTTTCTTTTGTTTCTTTTCTATCGTTTCCTTTTATGCTGCTTTGGCTATTTTAGAATTTTTTTTCCCATTTTGACGAGTTCTATCCATCTTGGCTACTGCTGCTAATTTGATTCTTTTACACTGACAGAAGAATTCATAGAGTCTCTCGAGTCACCTGATCAAAGCAACTGAGGAAAACATCCTATGAAATAAAGGTCAGTTCGACATTTACAAGTTTTAAAATGACACTTGTTAGTGGGTTTTGTTTTGGGTTTTTTTGCGTTGATGTTGGCAAGGATATTATCCAGACATCAGGATTTATCTCTGAGAAAGCAGGTATAGAAGACAGACACATAGATGCGTTTTGTCGTCACTTAATAACCTGAAGTCATTCACATCCTGGTACTTCCTGCTGTTCCAGTCATTGCTCTCGGCTTTGCGCCGTTGAGGCTTGAACTGTGCGTGCTCATTCTTCTGTTGGTTTCCTCTTGACGTAGCTGTGACAAAACAAACCGTCCTGTCTTTTTTTTTCTTCCTCCCTCCCCTTTTCCCTTCTTCAACGCCGACCTCTCGTTCATTTCATACGTGAGCTGGATTCTGTTCCAAGCAAACCTTGTTCATGTCCTTGCCCTGTCTGGGTATCCTACTGGGGATCACTGCAGACAGCCCCCTGGAGAAGGAACACACTGTCACAGTTGTAAGAACAATTTATTCCTTCTGCAGTGCAGCTGTACCCGAAAATACACACACTCACTTTGGATCAGGTTTTGGATCATGACTCAGAAAGACAACATACCCCTACAGGTGGTGAGGTCATGAAACACATCGGGTTAAACACAGCAGCTGCAGTCGACTTTCTTAACCTGATTCAAGCTGAATTGAATCGTCCAGCGGTTTCAAATCGCATAAAAACATCAGAGGGAGTTTACCTGCTGACAAAGCATGCAACAACTATCGATTATCAACAGGGACTTTTCACGAGAACTTTCCTTTTCAGCCCTGGAGCTTCATACCTCAGACCAGCCCACGTTGGATCACGACCTGTTTAAATCATGTCATTATAATCTTACATGTGAAGTCTATTGCACTTTTCTGTAAAGTCGTGTAATTCAGTGTATTTTTCTAAAATAGGAAGGAAGGTATTCTAAGTTGTATAAGACTTGGTTGGAACAATCCAACAAACTGGATTATAAAGAATCAACAATAAGACCCTGTCCACACAAGCCAAAACTCTAAACTATGTAGTACATTTGCCAGGCCTTTCTGTAGCACTGTAACTGCTATAGAAAAGACACAGAGAATACTCCTGCTCATCCCCATATTTGACAAATTCAACATATCGCCTTGCCAAAATTTCCCCACCCTGGAACCCATTTTCAAAAACCTTTTTTCGGGCTCTTAAAATGCAGCACCGTGTGGGTGCCATCCATCCATACACCCATCACAGCTGATGGGTGTATCCAGAATCCGGATCAGACCAACGATCTATCACCTCACACTTACAGCCAACTTTAAAGTCACCAATGAACTTCTAAACCATGTTTCTTGACTGAGGAGGGAAACTGTGTCGGAAGGTGGAGGACAACGCTCACACACACGGGAAGAACATGGAGTCTTCACCCAGAAAAAAACCCCAAACTGAGAGGAAGAATCTTAGAAGTCAAAGGTTTGTGTACAACACTGTAGGATTGAGTGATGATTCACCAAGACCCCGAGAAAGTCAGGAGAAGCTACATACAGTAGGTGTCATCTAATCTTCATGTTTCGTAGTTCGATTCTCGATCTAAAACCCAAGTTGCTTCCAGGGGGATATGGAGGGCCTTGTACAGCAGCTTGTTTGACTGACAGACGCCATACAAGTCCAATTTCACCCAAAAGTACTTTATATAGACATTTCCCGGAGGAACATAACAACCAGAAATCGGTTACATTTCGAGCTAATCTTTTGTCATTTTCACCATTCTGTGTCAGTGTGTCACAGGGAGGAATCGACGGTTCCTGCGCCTGTGGTTTAACCCAATTACCCCTCCTCCTCCTCCTCCTCTTCCTCCTCTCCATTCAGGATTACGGGCTGCTGCTGCTGCAGACCCTTCACAGACCCCCTCCACCACGTCCATTCTGCTCTCTCCTCCCCAGTAATGACTCTTGTTGTTCAATACAGATGAATGAAGGTGGAAATGGTAGATTTTCTTTTTCAATAATTTGCAGCACCTGTGGTGAAGAAGAGAGAAACACAAAACACATTGGGGTGGGGCTTTAAATTAAACTAGACAAATGGACAGATATGCTTTCACACAAACCCTCTCATCTTCTTCCTCCTCACAAGGTAATTTGTCCTGCCTTTTATTCGGGTAACAATAGTCGCATCAGTGCCCCCTTCTGGTCACGTGGGGGACTGTAGGAGATCAAATTTTTCAGTTGGTCAACGACGAAGTTGAGGAGGTCAATTTTGAAGTTGTGTACAGTTTCTCATTATGCAAGTCCAACAAAACCAGAGAAGACGCATCTTATATTCCTGTGTAAAGTATGAATTCCCGCTAAAAAAAACCAAAACAAAATGCGCTCTGCTTTTATATTCAGGGAACATGCATCAAGTTTAACAGATGTCCAAACAAATATGCAGGACAGATGCGTCACTAAACAGTTCGGAGCAGTACCCTGTAAGTAGTTATTTTGCAGGAAAAGCGCACTTTTCCACGGGATCAGTATGTTGTGTTACTCTGGCCAGCCTTCGTTGGAAATAACAGACTGACGCACCAGAGGGAGTGTGGTCCGCCTTCTCTCCCCCTCTCCCTCTCTGTCTCTCTCTCAGTACAGCAGCATAGTTCTGTGACGCGTGCACGGGTGGGAGGGATCTTTCGTGCGCTTTAAATAAGACCAAGCTTCGTCTCTGGATTTCAGACAGCGAGGCACAGAACTGAAAAGCAGAACATCTCTAATCAAGAGAGAATTTAAAAAAAAAAGAACGATAAGGCACCACACTCGCCTTTTTTTGCGCAAAACAAACACAAGATGATTAAGAAAATGTCACCCTCCGAGAGCGACTTTGACATCCCCGCCAAGAACTGCTACAGGATGGTGATTTTGGGCTCCACCAAAGTTGGGAAAACGGCCATCGTGTCGCGGTTCCTGAACGGGAGATTCGAAGAGCAGTACACGCCAACCATCGAGGACTTTCACAGGAAACTGTACAGCATCAAGGGAGACGTCTACCAGCTGGACATACTGGATACATCAGGGAATCATCCTTTCCCCGCCATGAGGAGGCTTTCCATCCTGACAGGTAGGCATCAGCTCCCTCCCTGGTGCAGCCGTGCGTAATGTGCGTCTCGCAGCGCGCGGCTTGCAGCATGCACATATGTGTGTTATTTAACCTACAGAAAGCGTTTCGTTCAATGCAATGAGAGCTAAACCTGAACACCCCTTCTTCTCTCCCACCAGGCGACGTGTTCATCCTCGTCTTCAGTCTCGACAACCGGGACTCTTTCCACGAGGTGCAGCGGCTCAAGCGCCAGATCTTCGAAACCAAGTCCTGCCTGAAGAACAAGATCAAGGAGAACATCGACGTGCCTCTGGTGATCTGCGGGAACAAGGGGGACCGAGAGTTCCACCGGGAGGTGCAGCAGGATGAGATCGAGCAGCTGGTGGCCGGGGACGAGAAATGCGCCTACTTCGAGATCTCCGCTAAGCGCAACGAGAACGTGGATAAGATGTTTCAGACTCTGTTCACGCTGGCCAAGCTACCTCACGAGATGAGCCCCGACCTGCACAGGAAAGTGTCCGTGCAGTACTGCGACATGCTGCACAGAAAGTCCCTGAAAAGCAAGAAGATGAAGGACATTGGGGAGGCATACGGGATGGTGACGCCGTGCGCGCGGAGACCCAGCGTGCACAGCGACCTCATGTACATTAAAGAGAAGGCGGTAGGAGGCGGGCAGGGCAAGGACAAAGAGAGATGCGTGATCTGCTGAGTGCGCACCTCGAGACTTGTTGAAAAAAATTAAAGTCTTTTGAGAAGACATAAAGCCTCAGTTTGAGAGGCGACCTGTGCGGCCGATTGCGCTCAGACTGACACTGGAGGTGTGGAGACGCCGCGCGGCCGCCCGGTGCCGGCGTGCGCTCTGACGCAGCGCCCGTTTCGAGAGACACTGAAACGAGGACGCACCGAGTCTGCTTTAAACCGCCAAAAAATAAAGAATAAATAAATAAAACAACCAACATCAGTCCAAAGCACTGCCCACGAGACACCCGAGAATGTTCGCTTGTTCTGTCAATCAGAGCTCAGTGTGTGACGTGGCTTCATACGCGCGCGATCGCTGCGTAATAAAGAATGTGGTTTAGTCGACGTTTTTGCCTTTTACATTTCACAAGCCAGAGAGGAGAGGGACTCTTGGCGCGGCGAGGTTGCAAAGATAGTGAGGAAAATCAAGTTGTTTACATCTTATCATGAATTTTGTAACTGCTACCTACACTTGAATGTTCTATTACAATCTATTTTTATTGTGAATGTATATTTATTTGTCATTGTCAAAGTTTTGTTTTCCATTTTTTGCAATCAAGTCAAAGAAAATCTGAAAACAAAATAAAACGTGAATAAACCAAAAGTATATTTTGGAAAAGTTTCTTTTGTTCTTTATTATTACAGGGAACAAACACCACACCTGTGTTCAATTTCAACTCTGAGATGCACCAAGAGAGCTAAAAGCAGAAGAATGCCTAACATATTGTCCCCATATAGTTGTAAAATGACACTGGGATGTTATTAGTGTGCAATCTAAATCTTGCATCATGAAAAATCCTTATAGCTGCACTATCTGTTATGTCACACCTTTTAGTCAAACACCAAATAAAGAACATACAGTGTTTGAACAGGAAGAGTATAAATCCAGTGTTTGAACAGATGTGACAACATCACATCTGTGTCACTGGGGCATTTGGGCTCAGGATCCATTTCCACCTCTGCACTTTCCCTGTCTTAAGGATGGGGATGGGGCGCACAGAGGGGGTACCAAGACTGACGTCTCTCTTTAATATCCACATTATGTTTAGCTTCAGTGTATAATTCTCCATCTGCTGGTTTAGCAACTTCAAATCTTATTGAGTTTAAGTTCCCTTTAATCCTCTTCTTCAGAGCAGTTTGTGAGGAATCAAAAAGAAACCTGCAACAACTGTATCACCCTTTTAGTAGTTAGACATTAGTTTTAGCACTTAGTTGTTTTGTTGCAGTGAAAGCAAAGTCTATACACCTGCACCAGTAGCAAATGTATCATTCGTATTGTAATATCAACATATATCAACAATGATGGAGTAAAATTCCATAAATTGTTTCCATGCATTCATCCTATACAAATTATAAATGACATGATAAATGAGCAAATGGGCAAATGAAAATGTTGATTAAATGGGACCGATTCACAAACAATTTGGAAAATTTTAACCAATTGGCCTACTTCTACTCCACCAAGTATGAAATAATTCAGGCGAAGTAGAAGAATCAAGAAGAAAATTTACTCAAAATAAACAACAACTACATTTCTGAAACACAACTAATTGGAATGAAAGGCTCAGTCACAACATTTTCAAGTGATAACACAGAATTTTTCTGTGTTTTGGATGTCCATTTACACAATAGTATCAGTGAAAACAAAACTTTTTGGAAATGGCTGCGAAAGGTGGACTTTTTCAAAAACGGTCCAAGGAAACGGTGTGGAAACGGTGGGGGAAACACAACTTTTCTGAAATATATCAGCCATGATACTTTGGATGAATGTATTTAGGTTGACATGTCTGTTAAAATGTAACAATTCAAATAATCCTCACACTTTTTCTGGTTTTCTTCAGTAATCTGAAACTGTCAGTGAACCTCCAATGAATTTAATGGAAGAAGAGCGCATAATCCCTGCTCCCGTCTATTTTAAACCATCATGGAAAACTTCTGAAAGTACTCAAATCACCTTCTTCTGCTAAATCCTGACCTCAAACCTTGTTGTGTACTCAACATTCGACTCGATATTGCATCACAGAGTGGATACTTGTCTTTCAAATTTGCAGATTAAAAGCCTTGAACGTCATGAAAAGTAAAACTGAATCCTTCCCGGAGTGTACTCATGCATTTTAATTGCAGGCCGCGAGCAGGAGCAACAGCCAAAAAAAACCCCAACAAAAAAAAAAACACAACCTTTGAGCACCTCGGAGGATTACAACCTCCTGCAGTTTGTTCTCATCACAGTTTTAATTCTTTTTTTGGAGTCTGAAAATGAGCCAGAGACACGATGTCCAGTACTTTTTCCCACCCTGTTTGTCAATGACGCTGCTCGCCACTCTCAGTAATCCTGTATACAGTACACCTTGAAGAACATGATGCATGGTGCAGATAGAGGAACGGTGTGAGGAGCCAGGGACACTCGTACTGTAACACTGCCCTCCAACCATGTGCTCCACTCCTGGCTGCATTCGTTCTGGGAATTACAGCCGGCATTAATATGCATGTCTGTGCCTATTATCCCAAGAGTAACATTGTTTTCCCTCTGAATGAAATTTATGCACCGATCTTTAATGTGGCGAACAAAAGTAGTTCCCAAAATATCAAATATTTGGAGGCAGGATCACAACTTCTCGCCATGAGTTTATGGTAACACGATTTATTCCATTTCGCAACGATATCATAAGGACACAATGTGCCAGTAGAAGAACAACAGGAAGAAAATATGTGGATTGTACCAATAGATATTTAAAATTGTGCTTTAGAAAATGTCTGGTTAAATGTAGTGTTCACGTTCAGGCCGCTTTAAGTCATTTTAAACAATCCTTGAATCATAGAGTTGCACAGAAATTCAACCTTTTTCATGCTGTGAAGGAAACCACATGCTACCTGACCAACACATGCTGATTTGACATATATTATACAGCCTACAAAGAAAAGTAAAAATATCTCAACGTCGTGTCCTTATTGATCCAGAGTGGCAAAGATTGAGAAGAAAATATTCAAATGTGACTTAGTTTCTCAGTTATAAATACACTCATTGAAATCGTCTGAAATTGTTCTGTGTCTCCACATTTCAGGATGAAATGGCTTTAAACATGAACTTTCAGATGCAGCCTTCGACTCCCAGACTTACACAAGGTCAATACATTGACACAGCCTCATGGCAAATGCAACTTTTCTAAAATGCTCTAACCTTTTGCCTGGCATGTTTACAACATCATTTTCAACGTTATTTCCATTTCCATGTCAATAGAAATCATTTTCAAAACATTTCAGAGTGAACATGATGTGTTTTTGAGACAAAAATGCAACAACATTTGCGTAAACAGGGCCCTTGACTCCAACTATGCAGAATGTCTCGATGGAGCCGCCAGACTGTCCCGCATTTCAGTATTTATACAAACAAATCAGGATTGCTTGAACAAGTTATTGTAATGAGTTCTCTTAATTCTGGATAATTTCTGAAAATTACACAACATGTCGTGCCAATGGTGCCTGTGATACTTGACATCAATGCATTTTTGCTTCCACCGATTAAGTCCTTCCGGCCGTCGTCTGAGAGGATCCTCCTTGCACTCTCCTCGAATGAATTCTTGTCTGAACTGATTAGTCAAGCGGAAAAACTATTTACTCAAACTTGTCATTGAGCCAGAACAAATTAAAAGCTCATCCAGATTCATCGGTGGCCTCAAAGTTATCTTTATGTAACGTCTCCCCTCAAACGCTGGAGCAGACCGATTGAGATCAATGTGGAATGTTTTTGAAGAAACCAGCAGCTGAAACATCTCGGCCTCCTGATAGTTGCAGGTCTATTTTCAGGCTGACGGGACCAATCTGTGGACACTCGTTACACAACGCTGGGCTCAACGGGCCGACTGTTACCACACTGAGATGTCACCGAGCGGCGCATACAGGATGTGTGGCCCGGGGTGTCTGGCAGCGCCGGTCTTAATCCGTAATGTATTTATGTTTCCACAGAGCTCCTCAGCAGAATCGGACATGGCTCGGATGAAACGGACAAGATGGGCCTGGGAAACACAGTGACATAACCTGATTCCCACTAATGTGTTGAGAGAGCTTGTTGTTTTAGATTTCAGGAATTCAACTTTTTTTTATTTTTGTGTCTTTTTCTTGTATTGTCTGGAAATAGTGGAGAAAAGTGCAAGTTTATTTTCCCAACATCAGCTGGATGGTCATCACTGCTAAGTTAATCCAAAATTTGCAATTATTGGCATTGTGAGCTTCTGTAAACCCAGAATATGTTGAATGTTAATATTTTATTGAGTATTGGAGCAGAAGGGATATTCCAGTACAGGGATCTGCTACTTTTCTGACCATAACAGCTGTTTTAGGTCACACTCCACCGAATTAAATTCACTTCCAGCCACTTTTACTTTATCCATTTTTCATTTTAACAACACCTTTTTATGCCATATCTTCTGTCAGTTTTGACTCTTAAATACTTTATATTTTAATTAAAAAAAAAATTCAGTTTTTATTGGTTTTGATCATATTATCAATATCAGATGTATTTGGTTTTTCAGCTGTTTTAAAATTTTCAGACATTTTCCAGCCAGGAAATTAAGCTATTTTTGAAAGTTAGTCGTGTGTGCGATCATAAAATGAAAATCAGATTAGGGTTAGGGTTAAAAATGTATTTTGTGAACGTTCCGGGTAGCCAATTGGGAGGGGCTGGAGAGCCAGATGGAGGTGTGTGATGATCACTTGTGATTGGACTTAATTTTTTTAAGTTGATAAAAGTTAAGACGAAAGCTGTAAGGTCACAAACTCTCACAGCTCTTTTAAAGAGAAAAATGTAGTTCGCTCGTTTGATGTCTTCATTGCCATTGTTACGAGCAATAACCAAGTTATAAATTTTTTTTTACATGATAATCATCCAGCGTTGGACTTTACAATACAAGAATACCCTAAAAAAAGAAACCTAAAAATGGAAACTTGATTGCACAGTACCACATCGGAAATGGAGGTGTATAATGGCCATAATCATGATCATCGGATCTCACGGTTCCCCACTGGAACCAGAGACATCCATCCTGTTGGTGTTTCCTCATGCTCCACTGAGTTAACAGAGTGTGAAAACATTTAGTTCAACGACCTGCGATTAAACTTTGCACCTCTGAAGCAACTATTTCATGAATGGCTAATGCTAAACTGAAAAAGGAAGCGTTTACACATTAATGGACTTTCTCTCCTTACATATGTGCAGCCCATCTCCGCGTTCAACCTGGACTTCAATGCACGTGCAGCTGCATTGTATGAATGCGTGATGGCTGAATCGTGGATGTTGGCTGCTGATTCATTGTAAAGCAGGCTGGTGCAGTCGCCCACGTCCACCTCCGGACTCGGCAAACACATGGAGTGGTCGATTCTGGTTAGGCTGTAACCGAGCCACAGGAAGTCGTCCGCAGTTAAACTGTAACACCGACGTGCTTTTAATGTTTGCTTGCTTTTAATGTTTGCTTTCGTATGCAGAAGTTATACAGTCCAGACAACTTCAGAGACCGGAAGGTACTGCACCTGCCATATTGGTTCAGAATCAAACGCAATCATTTAAAATCGTCAATCCACTGGACCTGTATTCATTCATGTCATTGATTTCTGTAAGTCGGGTTTGATCTGAGTGTTCTCAACCGAATGCAAACAAAATGACATTTCAAGGCACAGTCGATAAACCTTGTTAATTAGGGTCTGAGCTCTGAATGTACCACTCAAAAAATTCTACGGTAGTCAATAATTCCTATTTTTCCATGTTAAGTGTAATTATTTCACTGCTGCACACAGGAAATCACGTTCATATATCGAGAAAACATAATAATGGTAATAGGTTCAGGTGTTGGGGAAAGAAAGCAGCCACATAACATATTGCCATCTCCTCCGTACTTCACTATGGGGATGATAACCTCTGGTCGCGGAGTCTTATTCCAGAATAATTCGTTCACAAACCTTTTTTTGGGGAGTTTGTGCTGGTTAAGGTCCATTTTGCACAACAACAATTTTAAGTGAAAATAGAAAATATTTGTTGTGTTTTTGGTGTCCGTTTGTACAACAATAGTGGTCAGAGTCACTGAAAATGCAACTTTCCAAAAAAAAGGATTCCAAAGTGAAACCGGTGTAAATTATAAAAATGGGGCCTGATTCTTCACCTGTACATCACTGGGTTTCTGGGGGCTACAAAAGACAATACTACAACTGATTTATTCAGCATGACATTGAAGATGTTCTCAATCTGCTTGAAACAATTCCAAACTTCAAGAAATCACTCAATGAAATCATTATTATCATAAAAATGTAGAAATATTTGATTGCCATACATTTAATAAAAAAAAAAAAAAAAGCAAAAAAAGTGTGACTTATAGTCGAATATAAAATACTGTATTTATTTTGAGATGGATATTTGGAATCACACATGTGAAAGTCACAAAATGAATATTTCTACTTTCAAGGTAAACTCTGAGGAAACCGTTCAAACCATAACCTAGAAACAGAAGAGAACATTGAGCCTGAGCTTGAAAGGTGCTTCATCCTATTTTCCTCTTTCTCTCTCAGGAAGAAAAACAACAAAAAAAAATACTCTGAATCACATGTTCAGACACACACGCGTACATGAACATGTGAAAATTGCTCATGCATGTAATTTCAGAGTCGCGTGTGTGTGTGTGTGTGCGCGTGTGTGTGTGTGTGTGTGTGTGTGTGTGTGTGTGTGTGTGTGTGTGTGTGTGTGTGTGTGTGTGTGTGTGTGTGTGTGTGTGTGTGTGTGTGTGTGTGTGTGTGTGTGTGTGTGTGTGCTAACCGCTTGTTTGTGTCTGTCCGTCTAAATTTAACATTGTTCTGCCAAAAGAATCAATTCAGACCGGCGTTCAGCACGAGTTAACCGCGTTCACCTCCTCACATGCTCTCGTAAATAGTGTTCTCAGCTGCACTTAGCAGAGGACAGAGCGACAAGCGTCGCGCTCTCGAATTCTGCGTGCATACTTTCTGTGAGCCGGAGTCAAAACTCATAGGTCTTACTGGTGTGCATTGAATGATTGTATATGTCTTTTTAGACATTTAGAGGTTTATGCATGAAAAGAGGACAAAATATTAGCAATTCTAATTGATTTACGTGCTACTGATACAAATTAGCATTTAGGAAAAAACACATAGTTTTTGAGTTTGCGTTTCAGAAGTGACATGAAGGCTGGAAACAATGTAGTTAGCAGACCATATCACCAGTTTGTGCTGAATGATGGTTTTGTAATGAAACCACGCTACACACGTGGCACGAGTCCCAGGAGAATATGGACTGGGAGTCATGACACTGGAGGAAATCTTTGTTGTTATTGTCCATCTATTCACGCATGGACTATTTACTCTGGAGCACATGGGCTGTAGCAGCATTTTCGAAAAGTTGCATTTTTCCCCCCACTGACACAGAGTCAGAGTGTTATCAAAAAGTTCCGCCTTGGGAGTTGTTTTTAAAAAGTTCATTCTCATTCTCAAGTCCATTTTCACGTAATCGGCCTTAATTTTTAATTCGTTTTGTTAAAAATAATTGCACTTTATATTTGAATTCCATTGATTTAGCCAGATTTAACAAGACAGATGTGAATGCTGTTGACATTGATATCATTCTTATGACGTAGTATTCATGGGGACCTTCATAAACTTGTGAGCCGCTTGCTAACGCTACCCTGCCACCCCCCACCCCACCCGGGGTGTTATCGGGTATGAAGCTTCAAGCTTCATCTGCTAACTGCTACTGTATGGACATGCAACTCATGCACATTGTGAGAATCGATCAATAACTTGTTTGGCTTCAGAAAAATAACACGTGATTCATGACGACCCGGTATAAGGCCGTTATCACGTCTCACATCGACAGCAGCAGAGCAACAGGGCTTGTTATTAGAAACAGGTGATTTATGCCATGTGGAAAATAATCTTCTCCTTCAAAGGTTTTGGACCGAAGCAGACAAGACACAGGAGTGAAAAATTCAATTAAGAGTGACATAAGGTGCTTTTATCAAAGTGGCCTCTGATGTGAGTTGGGGAGTGTGTGTTCGCAGGGTCAGATACAGACACACTGACGCACATCGCTGATATACAAGATTGTCGAGTCTATATTGGAGCTTAATTCCACAATGGAACAGACGTCCTCCACTGTCCACAGTGCAACTTTAAACACAAACAGCCTCCGTGAATGGATTATAAATCAACAGGGCTTTGCTCCGTTTGTGCATTCATTGATTCTGAAGGCTTCTTTGGTGATGTCTTCCAATGTTTATTATAATACAGAAAAAGCTTGTACAAGGATCGTTATCTGGTTTAGAAAACTGCAATCAGCAAGCTGTTATTCTGCAGCCAATCTTCCCAGGAAAAAACCCCCCCAATGTTTTACACAAATATATTAGCTTCGATATGATATGCTACTGAATGATTGGTCTGGACGTGGCGAGTGGTTGTGGTTTCGACTGAGCTCTCTCTTGTGAATACCCTTCAGTGGAGTAGCCCATTTTGAATTAAGTGTCTCTGGGTAAATATTTCCAGCATGAAATGTTTTTTTTTTAATGAAAATTTAAATGATTTGGAAACGAGCCCTTTCAGTGAGCGATTTCAATGCAGAGTACACGGGCTTGTTCCTTGTTTTCCATCCACAAAACTCAATCAGAGCTGAGTGCTCCGGGTCTAGCAAACCAAATCAGGCGAGCTTTCTAATAAAAGAACGGTGTTACTACCTCACGTGCGGAGAAAAACAGGCCTTTTTTTGGTCAGTTTAAGTGTTGACGACACTACTGATGACAATTTGCGCATGGATAATCGGCTCAGACTTGTGATTCGGGGAATGTTGTAGCCTTTTCTTTGGTTTCGGTATGATGATACAGTCATGCTTTTTCACACGTGCAGCCCTCTCAGTGTAAAACTGAGACAAATGTGAAGTCACAGTCAGCTTTGATTTATGCAATTTCTATGTATTTCATTGACTTAAATGTTTACATAGCAAGTATCTTGATGGACACAAGTTATAATTATAGTGCTCATCTTATGATATGTTTGGTTTGTGAAAACATGTGTTGACATATTTCATAGGCTTAATTTGTCACTGTTGGCCATTGTTGAACTGATGAGTTTTCATTTTAGTACTTTTTTTTTTACCTGGAAGCATTCACAGTTTTACCTCAAAACCTCAAGGCAATAAGCATTATCTTGATTTGGAAGAACTAGATCGTCTTTGAAGTTTAAATAAAGCCAGAAGCTTGGGCATAATCCACATTTCAAATCGTATGATCTTATCCTATTTATCAATATGGACGGCGACGGCTGAGTTGCCTTCGTCGGTCTCTCAATCTGCCATCTGTCTATGCTTCAGTGTCTTTGAGCAATACACTGAACCCACAACTGTTCACAATGGATGTGACTTGCATGGCCGCCGCCTTCATTGGTGTGTGAATGGGTGACTGTGATTAGTCCAAGACCCTGTCCATAATAAACCATTGAACTTATAGTGGTAGTTATTTAAGGGGACAGAAATATAGAAATATACCAAAAAGAGAGAAGACATGATACATATACTCCATGAAAGTCAAAACAGGATCTAGTAACATGTGACGTGTGTTGTTCTATATTTCCTCTTGGTGATCATGGTAATACAGAAACAGCAGAAGATTTTGTTGTACAGGCTTTGTAACTTCTGTAATTATCCACGGTAGTGTTCTTTGTTGGCATGGTTACCACATGCGGGCGGAGGAAGAGATGGCGCTCTGTATTTATAGGGGAAAATAATAAAACACTAAGACACTGAGTGAACCTTCTCATCGAAAACGATGGCTTTATTTACATGAATGCCTTATTCAATAGATTACATTTTTTGCGAGAAAATGTCGTATAAACATGACCTAAAGGAACTAAATTGGTGAAAACAGGGGAAAACAACATTTTCAGTTGTACAACTGTTTGTAAAATGACACACAACCACACCAACTTGTGGCCTGGTATAGTTACTACATCCTGTTCAAATGGACATTGTTTTCAAAACACTGGCATATAAATGCAAAACTTTTTAGAAAAAAAATGCCAAAATCAAGTGTTTTCAATTTAAATGTTGTAAAGTATCTTCCCCCTGTTGAATTTGACTATTTGGCTCAAGTGATGTTCATGTATGATTTTATTTCTGGAAACTTGTCAACCTGTTGAGGAATAGTACTCCCTTAAGATTATAGCTTAAAATGAAAATTAAAACTAAGATTTTATCTAAATGAATCTTGTTATGTTTGGACAATTTAGTAATTGTGCCAAATATCAAAAAACACATACCATAATTAAAATAAAGCGCATTATTAAAGCTCCAGGAACAAAAGCAAGTATTGTCTTTTTTTCCCGAGTGCCTCTGTGTTGAACTGTGTGTGTTTCTTCCATCCTGAAATGTTTCATTATTCTATCTCCAGTCAATAGCTAAACGATGGGCAGTGATCAATGAGTAACCCTTTGGTTTGTCCTTCCTCCCTCAGTAAATACCTGTGGGTGTATGGCTTCACAGGCTGGGCCAGGATATCCTACAAACCACGTGCGAATGTTTACGTCTCCAGACACATGCTGCCGTTCCCTTTTCCGCAGCGCCAGCTCCGTTCAGGCTAATCAGTTATTTAATGTGTGAAAGGAAAATGGTTGCAAGCTGTTGACTGCAGGTTGCACCGACGCCTCCTTTCAAACTCTCGGCTCTTGTGTTGTCTCAAAATTTCCTTGGCAGCTGCCAGTGACTCATCTTAAAGGCTGAAAGTAGGTTCCCTTGGAATACTAGTAAACGAGTGGCATGAAGTGCTTTAGTCAGGGCTCCCACAGATAACATGTATTTGATTAAAGCAGGTCTTTGGTGACTGTATTTTGTTATATTTCTCTGTCATATTGCATAATTTTTTTTACTTGTATTTCTCATTATGTTTGCATATGTTTGCTGCCCTTTAAGAATCTTTGATGTTTTAGGTCACTTTTCATACTTTTATTTAGTTTTAGTTTTAGTTTTCTATCCTTTAGCAGTTGTCTTGTGTTGTTTTTCAGTCATTCTGCATCTATTTTGTTGTAATTTCTTGAACATTCCTGGACTCTTGGGCCTGTGTCTGTTTGGATGTTTAGTAATTCTATATTTTTGGTATTAAACAGCAGCAACATAACAAAACAGTCACCAAAGGCCTGCTATAATCAAATACGTGTTATCCTCTGTTTTGAAATATGCTGCGTGAGAATGCGAGGAGGCAGGCAGAAGCCTGTGTGTTTACGTTCAGATTCCGGCTGCTTCGATTCACAGGCATGCTCTGCCTTCGGATAGCAAACATAAGCATGTGGTGAGCGATTGTCTCGGACACACCTCTGCTCTTATCTCAAGTTTAAGAGTTGGTTCCCAGTCAACATACTGAGTTAATGAAGGTATGAAACAGATCAGAGTCCATTACTCTTCATTATTACAAGATAGTTTGGATCTCATGTCCCGTCTACGTGACGTTTTCCAAGTGAAAACGGAAAACTTTCATTGTATTTTGAGTGCCTGTTTACATGACAGCGTTGTCATTGAGAATGCAACTTTTTGAAAACGACTTCCAAGATGAAACACATTTTGAAACAGAGGAAAACAGCAGCTCCATTTGTTGATTAATAGATTAGTCCTTGGATGAAGACAAATCAAACCTAAAGATTTCATGCAGTTCGGGTGAATAGTTTTCGTGAAATACATACATACATACATACTCACGAGTGGCCCTACAGGCTAAAACTCCATTATAATGGTTTAATGTGTTTATTGCTTGATTTTTTTTTCTTTGCTAAAACAATAGTAGAGCTTCAATCTCCCAATATTCTGCACAAACATCCTGCTCACGAGCTAACTATTAGTTTTAAACAAAGTTGTAGTAGCACTAAATGAAACACCCTTTTACTGGATTAATCGAATTCAGTCCTCCTGATAGCAACATGACACACGTACCCTTCAAAGTGGCATTAGCTTTAATTTATATCCTCGTGGAGTCTTTGTTGTGATTGCATCATGGGTCCATTTCTTTCAGAAAATGCCAGTATCCAGAATATAGCAGATTAGAACATCTATTTCCCACCAGCTGAACTTGATTAGGGTTCTTACAATAGCTCTTCAATTAATAGTAATAAAAGAATACAAATAAAATAATGCTCTCCAATTTGATTTTATGTTTAGATCACCATTATTCAATCTTATTTTATTTGTAGAGCTCCAAATGCAACACAGTCATTTCAAAGCACCTTCACAGAGAAAAAACCCGACAATTCCACATGAGCAAGCAAGGAGATGGTGGAAAGGTGGACAGTATGAAGATGTCTCCACTCCACAAGTAAAAAAGTCCTTTTTATCCAGGATTTGGTTAATCACTCCCAGCGGTGGAAACCACCATACTTCACTGATACCTGGATTTGTTTTGGACACAGATCAGAAAAGGCCTGTTGCATGACATTTAAGAGGCAGGAAATATTACCGGTAGTCATGGCCCACTATTGCGAGGTTACAGAGGTGCATGTTGTCATTAATCTTTTCTCACTGATCAGCACGCCGAACCCGCATGCCACTGCTTCCGCCTTGATGCTTTGTTATCGTCAAAATAAACCGGCACCACCAACACAGAGAGATGGTCAGCAAGTGCTCATTCAGGAAATACTTGAAGTGACACACATGTGCAGCATAAATACAATATTGTGCGATGAGTTGCATGAGGGATACGACTGTACAATCTTCTGGACTGTTAAACTTCTATGGCTCCAGAAATGTTTGCTTGAAATGTCTCCACTCTGCCACTGTGAGGACGTCACAAAGGTTGCAAATTGATGATTCATGCACTGTCATTTGTTGTGATTTAAAGTCTAAAATGAAGTCAGTTGTGTGCTGTGAAAACAGGAAAAAAATTTAATTACGTAACTAATAACAATTACACTATTATCATACATCTCTATTTGTTGCCTTAATAGGTCATCATTTAGAACAGTTGGTTTTGAAGATGCCCACAACACTTCTGTGGTCATTAATGCAAAAACATTCTAAACTTTAGGTTAGGAGGGGTGAGAAACACATTTTGGGTCTATGAGTACCACCAGTGGTTTAACAGCTTATTGTTGTGTTTTATTTTGAAAATTTGCAACATCTCCTTTATGATCTGGGGCATTGAGGTTGGTTATCATGGTGGTATCAGGGACAACACCATTACAGTTTTCAATTAATTGCAAAATGAACGCTAATGCAAATCTAATGTAAACAACCAAAGGTACCCCACAAAAAACACAACAGAAACACAAAAAAGATTTAAGTTAACAGACTTGTGTTGTCAGTAAATCTGTACATTAGTCCCTGCTTGTCTGCTGACATAGACTTTTTTCATGTCATCTTGATGTTTCAGTTAGTCTAAGTAAACTAAATGTAAACAACATTACCAAAAAACTACAATAATCTTGAAAAAGTCATTTTTTTGTCTTCATGTTACATTTGAGGAGCTTTCCTCAAAACTTCATGTATCTTCATGACATATTTTTAAGAGAAAAAGTCATTACATGTGCAAAATATACAGTGTTTATTACATATGAGTGTTTGATTGTGATGTCTCCTGGGATGTCTTTGCATCTTTTGACAAACAAACAAACAAAAAAAACCAGAAACCTCTGATATAACCACGTTGTCTCGTGCATAGTTCAATTAAGTTCATTAGGCCTTTAGGTTGTTCATAAGTATTTTGCTTTCTTTTTTACCGGTAAGTAGGTTTTTACGACATACCTTTGACATGTCTCAATGGAGGCTTTAGGATTTAATAAGGTCATGCTCCTTCCTACTCCTATTCAAGCATGTTAAATTGTATGTTGTTAACAACTACTTGCCTGCGAAGAACAAAGCTAAATACTTGTCCATGGTCTCCCAAAAGGATCCAAATATCTTTCCTTAATGCACAAGTTTAGGCTTAGTGTAGCAAATCATCCACAGTGCAGCTCAGTCCAGCAGTGTTGGATTGTCTCAGAGCCTTTTTTTTGTTCCTGCATGAACACTTGCAAAACATGTGTAAGATCAACGTGGCTCACAAACAGAGTGAGTGTAGATGAAAGCCGAGTTAAAACCAATCAATAAAGCAGACGAATGAATAGCTCACTGCGACATGTAACCTTCCTGGTCATAAATCTTTAAATTACAGAGTCAATAACAAATATAATGTACAGTACATCCCATTCTGATGTCTGCTGCTGTATACCTGGCATTGTTATGTTTGTTGGATGACATTGTTACACAATGTTTCAGCATGTCTCTGATAGATATTTTAATGGCTTTATTACAAAAGTGAAACGAGCTACCAGGTGAGAAGTTCAGTATTTTTCCAGCTGTTTACCTCTGTGTGTGTGTGTGTGTGTGTGTGTGTGTGTGTGTGTGTGTGTGTGTGTGTGTGTGTGTGTGTGTGTGTGTGTGTGTGTGTGTGTGTGTGTGTGTGTGTGTGTGTGTGTGTGTGTGTGTGTGTGTGATAAAGATAGTGTCACATCTATTACATCACCTTATTATGGCACAAGTTCTTGATCAAGAGCTGTTTGCTTTTGCAGACTCAAAAGTTCTTCTTTCTTCTGTCCGCACCGCGCTGCCTTTGAACAGCTGTCAGTTTGTCCCAGGTTAGCCTGGGATCTTCCATCGGTTTAAGTTCTACTACACACTGAAAAAGCTCCAGGCCCGTGCCTTCTGGACCTAATATTGAAAGAGGAACACGAACGAACTGGTAAAATTCCAGCTCGCACCGGCCAGATTTCAATTAAACTCTGAATTATTGCCAGTCATTTATGTGTCCAGGATAATAAGCCAGTAGACTTGGGTGTACACTCATTACCTTTCATGCCCAGTCATGAGTTTACACAGTGGCTGTGAATACTGTGTGTTTAATGTGATAGGAGTAGCTATATAATTGATTGGTGCCATATGGTTTATGTTCACCAGAACTCCTGGAGGTATTGAGGTGGGGTAGGAGGACAGGGGGGGGGGGGGGGGGGGGGGTGGATTGCGTTTAGTTTGCAGTGGTTGTGAGTGTTATGTCACCGAGAGTCTTCGCATATAAACAAACTAAAACAAACAAACTCTTGTCTCTGTGTGTGTGTCTATGTGTGTGTATGTGTGCAGCTGTGGGAAGCTGAGAGGTAAGTTGGACAAAGTGAGAAGGTCACCATGCTGACAGTCAAGGTCGGGAACGCTGTGCCCCAACGAGCCTGATTACGCAGTTAAAGACTTTAACCAAGTGCATGGAGCCATCCACTGACACGCACGCACACACACGCTCACACGCAAGCCTTCACGCCTAATTTACTAGCACAGCTTCCAGGTATTTCAGCAAGGCACAAGTGTTTTTTGGGGGGGATATCTGCATAAATCATTTGTGGAATGAGGATATATATCGTAGCTTTAGATGGACCCGCCGCAGCATCCCAAAAGTGCTCAATCAACATATGAACTCCCCACCTCCTCCATCTCTTCCAGACATGCCATCGACTGTGTACCCACACTTTGTGGCTTTATTACCCAAACGTAAATGATAACTGATGATAACTGATTTTACAAGTTATGGGAGTTTGATGGACAACCCCCCCCCCCCAAAAAAAAACACAACTCAAATGCTGACAAAATTTTTCTCGCACTTGCAATAATCAAAGTTTTTCATCCATGATCTAAACCAGAATGACAGTATAACACCCAGAAATTAGGTTGCACACAGATTTACTTAAATGAGAAGGTGAAACTATGTGTTGTGGTGTTCATGGCAACATTTTTAATAGCTCGGTTAATGAAACACGACTTTATGTATCTGTCTCCTGGTGGAACAGCAATCTCTTTTACAATGTATTGTATTGTAGACATTAATATCTGCATGTCACAAACGTTTGGAAGCTCCATTGGCACCAAGTGAAGTGTGAGTTATCTGTCATCAAGTTTCAAAAGACAACATGGTTGGAAATATGCCTATTTGATGAAGAATTTGATTTACTTTTGATTTACCTTGGCTCTGTAGATGGACTATTTCTTGTGCTTGTGCTGCAATATTTAGAGTTTGTGTTGTGTTTTGCCCTGAGAGGCTGATCAACCTGGTTTTGTGTGGTATCAAGTTGCAGTATCAAGTGTGTTTAGACTGACACCTGCTCAGACACCTGCACCCGTAGCCTGTAAAGGTGATGCTGAAATAACAATGCTACTTGGATCCCATGTCGACCACTGAGAATATCTTTGAGTTAATATTCCTATAATTGTCTCCTCCACAAACATGTGTGCAGACTTTCTCAAGTTCCAAGTTTTATTATATACATGTGCAATTCAATTTGGACATTTTGGAAATCAATCCAACCTTCAATTCACTGTGAAAGTTCATGGCTGTCATGACTGGAAGAGCAATGAACCATGCTCATAATAATCACGTGTCGTGTATGACGTCCCACATGAACTCAATTTTTTCACTGATCTCCTTCGCTTCAACACTTTCATCTTCCCTCATCATTCTGACGATGATTTGCAGGTTAGTAGGGCAATGATCGTCACTGAAGTGTGATATATCCATTGCAAATGTGGATTGACACTGCTCTGCAAATGTGAACTTTATGCCTTTTCTACTCTTCCTCATTTCTTTGGTGTCTTTCATTTCACCTGCCACACTGATTTCCAGCATGTGTAACTGCTCTAAGCCACAGAACAGTGACCTTTGTATTTTTCCAGTTGTGACAATCTTTTTAATTATGCAGGCCTATTTTTTTTTATGTCTTTTAGCAAGCAGCTCAGAGCTGTATTACTCATCCAAGGCAGCGCAGGCTGTGACATGATGAAGGATCCAGATTCTAAACAGCTCCCAGCAGCTCCAGAACAGCCAGAGTCCTGCAGGGATTTATAAGAGCTCATGGAATAAATTCAATTAAGTGGAAGTCCTCTGAACCCTTATTATCTCTTTTCACGTGAAGAGTGCTGACCAGAAGACTTTTGTCCATGCATGAAAGTCAATTATGTTCGCTACAGGAAAAGCTAGTTACTGTGAAGCAAAGCATTTTGATTTGTTTGTCATGACTGTTAATCGTGGAATGTGTTTGTAGTTCGTTAAATGACCAAATATTTAACCGAGCTTAGCATTTTCGGTGGAAACGGCAATACTGTCAAACAATCTGGCTGGTGATGACATCCTCTTTTCATCAAACAGTTGCTTGAAATAACATTGAGGCACTTGAGGAAATCACCCTAGTTAGTGGTGCAGCGAGGTAAGTGATTGCGATGTCAGACATGATGACACTCCGGTTTCCTCCACTCGGCCCATCCACTTGACTGGAGGTCCTGCCAACATGGTTTTTGTTTTGTTTGTGGAGTCGGGTGTTTACGTCAGACAGCAACACGAGGCTGCGCAGCCACATAGCTACACTGATATCACGGCAACTTTTATACTTCCCTCTGTGAGCCGGTGAGATGAACACTGTTTTTGTTACGTGGGTTCAGAACAATGAAGGGCCTGTTCGAGGGGTCGCTGAGCCGTCACCAAAAGACCACAAAGTGTCGGTTGGCTCTTGATCCAATAAAGCAGTGGAATCACATGCGTCCCATTTTTTTACTCGGTTTGAAACTAAGTGTGTTTACTTTTACTGCCTCCAGTGTCATCTTCCATAAGATATGAAGTACTTGTTTAACCGAGAGGAACACAGATCCTATCATTGAAGCCGCATTGCATAAATCATAATGTCTGACGTTTGTTTACGCTGATAAAAATAATTTTTATGCTGTCTTGTCTTCAACCTAATGGAGAGAAAAAAAGAGCTCTTGAGTTAAGTAATAATCTTACATCATGTTTGATTTGATGTTTCAGTCACTCTGACCTTAATTTCCATCTTTTTGTTTCAAAGTGTGACTCATGCTTTACTTATCTAACTTTAAGCCAATTTCAAAAGCATGTGGGGAATTCTAGCTTATCTTTAATTATCATGTATTTTCCTGTGATGATATAAATTCATGAGAGCCAATTCTTGGATGAGATTTAAGTGCATTGCAAAATGAAAAATAAATTAGAGAGATAAAAGCTCCAACACGAATACAATGAATGCAGAGACCTTGACAAGGCTAACGAATGATTGTTCTGAAAGTGTCGCTTTTATGTTTAGAAGAGAAGAAAATAAACAATTTTGAAATGTTTTTTATTTTTCGCCCCCTTTTCCCAAATGAAACCAGGTTCCTGACATGATGCTTTATGACATTGTAAAACACACAACACATTACACACCATTCTATTACAGTAAACTCATGCCATCTGGAACATATGGCCGATATTCCATAATTCATGCAGGCAAATACGCTAAATCGATAATGTGCGACTTGATCCTCAGTGCTTCCCATCAGTAGATTAGCCTGTTCTTCTTTTTATATGCTCAAATCTTTAATTGATAAGATATAAAATCGCAAATAGTGAAGATTCCGCGCAGCATTTGCAAAATAAACCAAATAAAATAAATCCGTGTTTTTCTTTGAACAGGTCGCTGCATGTGTGCACATATCTTGACAGTCAATAGGTGGGAGTAAACGGAGTGGGCACATCCAACCTGTGCACGTGATTCTGGTTCGATATCTGAGAGATTTGTGCACGTGAGCATGTCTGTGATCCTAATGGATCACTTATTGGACTTTGTGTTTTTGCAGAGGGACCCGTAGCTTCAACAAATCAAGAGGTGTGGGGAGAAACTGGCAGGGGAGTTAACGTTGAATAGAGTTGCAGTATCTATACAGGTGGTGCGTATACTGTCGATTATGTAAAAGAAGATCATGATTGATGGTTTAAAACCAGGAATTAATGCTGTCTTCCCTGCAGACTCTCTTATCTCATCTAAAGACAGCAGTTTGGTGGGAGGGCTGGCAACGAAAGTGAGGTAAATTATTCCACCATTAGTATATTTCCAATAAGTGGGTATCTGAAGGCCAATTTTAATCAAATTCAATGAAACTTGCGGCAGTAAGTGTATGCAACTAACTATCCATCACGCTAAAATAAATAAAAGAGCGGCAGGAGTGACGGTCAACATGACTTCCAGTCAAAAGCGAAACACTGTGAAAAGGTTGTGCTGAGTGCCAACATTGGAAGCAGTCAGCGTTGATGTTTTCCTCCGATCCCTTTAGTCGAGTAGAAGGTGACATTTACTGGCTGAATGCAAGACATAGATTCTGGTTCTATAATAATTCCTTGAGAACTACCAAGTCATGGCACAACAATGTCATTCTGAAAGGTGTTTGAGGTTTTTCAAATAGTCAATCCAAGGTCCAAGTGTTTATAGTTTGATGTGTTGTCATACGCGACTTTGTTGATGGAGTGTTGCACTGCTGTTAGTTTCATCTTTACCTCCCCCACCCTGCTTGATTCAGAAGAAGCAAGTGGTTTGTTGACGTCTGCTCCTCGTCGTGTTTACCCGGTGTCAGTTGCCTGGTTCGATTCTCAGTGGCATGTGGAAGAATATCGCAGTGCAGCCCATGACAACAAAGAAAACAGCTCGCCTTGAGCTAATGTTTGTTTACTCTAATTAATATGGTTTGGTTTATGTTACCAGTTTCCTGTTTTGCTACCATCTGCCCTCTCCAGAGTTTTGATAGGTAATATGGGAGATTTTAATATATGCTGAGAGCAAAGTGTTAAAAAATGTTTCAGTCCTTTTTATCACTTTGATTTTGAGTCATTGGTAAATACTACACCATGGGTGTTATGTCTGTTCTTGTGCACCTTTGGTAAGTAACATAACCAAAGAATTAGTAGAGTTAACATCCAAAACAAGATCTCCCACAGATTAGCCTGAAGCAGATTAAATGTTGCATTAGAAGGAAGCTATTTTTGTTTGGATGCATTTACGCTAGACTTACCTCAATTAGCATATAATCCACATGCACACACGACCAGGGTGTGTTCTGACTTTATGACGCAATAGGTTTTCTCATCTTCTCGTGACGAGACTCGGCGTCAATCCAAGTCTAAAAACGACAAAACACCAGGGGAACAGAGGGATTGTCATACCAATGGCGGACTCTCTCTCGCTCTCACACACACACACACACACACACACACGCACACACACACACACACACACACGAGCACGCACCTGGAGACTGACAACTTGGCATTGCTCGGCAACATCACGTTGTGAGCCTTCCCCAGCCTCGCAGCCTCAATCTGTCGAGTGTAGACGTCAGTGGGAGAAGTTTCCTGGCAGCCGCTGTCGAAGATGCTCCTCATTCCCACCCACAAGCGCGCACAGTGTACACACAGAGACCGTGTGCATGAAATACTGACGAGACTGAAGAGGTCAGCTGAATGGGGATAAACAAACTCCAAGCATGAAAGGCCGGTACTGTTTTACTTGTAAACCCAGACAACAGTGATGCTATTGGTGTTGGCGCAGGGTTGCCAACTGTCCTTTGATAAAATGGGAATTGTCCTGTATTTACAAACAAATGTACATGTCCCGTATTATTGCGAAAATCAAACGATGTCTGCAAAATGTCAATGGAAATATTATCAGGGCGTTTCCTATGGAAACTTAGGGTATGCTACAGAACTAAACTAAACTAGACCAACTAACTAACTCCACTAACTAATAAACAAAAACACAACACAATCACTAACAACACTGCCAGCTTAACATAATCGGAAATAATGGCATTTAAAGCCCCACCAACCCAAATTCCTATGGTGCATTGCAGCACTACATTTCAGTCTGTGCAATCTGTGATGATCCGACATTATTATCGATGGTTAGACCCAAATAAATACAGTTGATAGATAATATATAGAATCTTATATACAATAATCATGAACTTACCTTATAGTATACACACACATATGCAATCTTTTTTACAACTTTTACAAATTCAAACTATACTATATATACCTAATATATGGTTGGATAAATAAATAAATAAATAAATTTAAAATAGGGTCAACTACACAGGTAGTTAAAATACTGTACAAAATTATAAATATATACAATATGATTTTTTATTTTATTGTATATACTATTGTCAATTACATGTGTGCCAATTATGACTCAGGTTAACTTCTCATCTCTATTGGAAGAATGAACATACCGATGGATGAGCTTTATGAGGAGTATGTGACTGCAAACAGCCTTGAGGAGAACTTCACTGCAGAACCACAGTAAATGGAAACATGGCCATGACCCGAAGAACTATGCATCTAACTAAATTCACGCTCAACTCTAATAGTTAAAAAATAATTTCGCACACAGAAAAAACCGGGTAGAAACAATTAACTCTGCTAAGAAGGGTGTAAGCAATCAGGTTGGCCGGCTCTGCCATTGAGGTGTCTCTTATTTATTTTTCAGGGAGTTGGCAACCCTATCTGCCCACCACACCTAGATAAGTACAAAACACAACAAAGCAAAAGCATTAACCTTCTATCTTCTATGCTAACATCTGAAATGGCTAAAACAGCAAAAACAGTTAAGATACTGACACATAAATACTGAAACTTAAATTGTTTAATTTCCAAAAAGAACTAAAACAATTAAAACAACTAATATTGCTATCACAATTACAACAGCTATAACAGCTAAAATGAAGACAACCAGTAATATGCCAAAAAAGCACTTAAGCAGTTTAAATAGCTAAATTGCTAAAACATCTAAAGTGGCTTTGATGGATACGCCTGATAATAATGGTTAAGTCTAAAAAATCAAAAATTACTAATAAAGTCAAGATACTAAAATAACTAAAATGGATATCATATTGTTACGACCCGGCTCTATGAGGAGAAAGTGTGGGTTTGGGAAATAACAACCACCTGGTCCATTTGAGTAAAGTGAGGATTTTATTGGTAGTTCTTAGGTTTACAATGCTCAAACAGAAATCCAAGACACATACAACAACAACACAACAAAGGAAACCATTAATATGTCTGTATGTTTGTAAGTGTTTAAGTGATAGCTGAAAAGATTAGTATGGCTAAACGCTAGAACAACTGCAACAGCTAAAATAAAAAATAAAAAAGTTGAGGTACTGAAGTGGCTATCATGTCTAAAACAGTTGTAATGGCCAAAATGGAAAACAAACTAAAACAGCCAAACAGCTAAAGCAACTAAAACAGCTATCGCAGCCGTACAAGCCAAACCAGCTGAGATGGCTAAAATTACCTAAACAGCTAAAATGGTTATAATGTAGAACCAAGCAGTGAAAACTAAAACCAGAAATTGCCAGAGTTACTAAAATGGCCCAGCCTTTGTTATTTGCAGTTTGCACATTACATAAATACACATTCATCTCTCGTTTGGAGTATGTAGAAAATACTTTATTAACTTCCACATAGGTTTGTAAGCTGAAAAGTAAAGAATTTTTGTAGTTATAGATATATTTATTTTGTGGAAAGTTGACAAAAAAGCTCAAATCATCATGGAGGTTGCAGACATCTGGTAATGGGTCCTTTCTGCCATGAGAATCTTTGCCTGAGAACTTTGTATTGGTGATAATGTATTTGATTTCCATCGTTTGATAAGTACATCAATGTCATTTTGCACCATAGTTTGTTTGAGGTGAAACCACACAGTTCGTTTCATCGTCAATCATTTTGAAGACAATTGAATTGGTTTCCTAATGTTGCATGAAAAGTATTGAAAATCAAATTAACTTGTATTTTTTTATGGTGACTTTATTGATCAAGCGCCATCGTCACTCAAAGGCTTCATTGTTGTTATTATTCTCAAATGCTTGGCCCTGTTTGACCGATAAACTCTCGGGTTTACCCTGCTTCACACCAAGTGTTGTCTTGAATAGTGTTGAAAAGACTCCAGCTTGTCATGTCTGTATTGCTGATTAAAGTGAAGTGAAGAAAATGGACAAGTTAAAAGTTTGTTGGCTGAGGTTTGAAGTGTTCAAATGGCAAAATGGAGTCGGAGATTTCAAGTATAAGGTTCCCCTCGAGTGAAACCAACTTGGATTGGGTTCAAGTTGCATGCCTTACTTTTTACATGAAATCAACTCTTTGCTTTGGCGGTTGTCGTAGATCTATGTATTTAAGAACAACAGTGGGTGAGATTGTGTTACTTGTTGCCTGGTTGTTGATTAAAATGCGTCAAGGTATCATGAGATCTGACCTCAGTGATGGTTTGTGCAGACTGTACCCAACAACCATTGACACGGATCCTACGTGGCACAATGGGCCGTTTGTTTTGATAGAGGTGGTTGCACCAGCGGGGCAAGGCACAGTGGTGTTGTGGTTTGTGTTCTTGATTCTTTGAGATTCCGTTGGAGACTTCAAATTCCTCACGGGTCTGTTTGTGATTGTATCTGACTTTGTGTTCGCTCATGTGATAGACTCAACCCCATAACCTTGAATTGCATAAAGCAGCAATTCCTAGAAAACTGATGGATTGATTGATGACGCAAAGAACAGCCGCTGAAACACATAAACATGTCAACAGGCCCATTTCATAATGGCTAAAGCGGGTTTCTTTACCCAAATGGATAAGTGATAAATTGACTCTACTAACAGTCTCAATGTGCTTCATATTATCAGTTACAGCCACTCATTCTATTACACAGTCATGCAACAATGAAAATAGCTGGCTTTCAAGGTGCTTGTATACTATTGCAGGCCACTACTGGTTTAATTCTTCTGAAGGACACAAGATGGGCTTTCCCATGGCAGACCTTGGAATTTAAAGGCACAGCTGATGCCTTTTCAAAGTCTCCTCAAATCAGAAACTGCCATTGTATTTTCTTACCGAGCTCGGGTTTTTTCTGATTGTTTGTTGGATGAACCACTTGTTGGATGGCATTTCTGTGAAACAATGGTTGGGGAATGAGCCTCTTTCTTCTTTTTCTTCTTCTTCTTCTTCTTCTTCTGAGCCGACGTCTTAATGTCCTAAATCTGCTTTGTTCCTGGTTAGATCTGAAAACATCTCTCAAGTCATTGTAACCAAAGACCTCACAAAATCACTAATCTGGCTGTTCACTCTTTGGCTTCAAATAAGCATTTATCCCAGAAAGATGATCTGTAATCAAAACAAAATATTCATTGATCAATCTATACTGGTTCGATTGAGGTTACAGTAACAGGTGGGTAGATTCCATTTGCGTTTATCCTGAACGGTTCGCCAGTTCCTCTGAGGCCAAAACACAGAAACGCACAATGAGCCGCCCAAATGTCTTATATCAATCTACCAATTAGCCTCCCAGGCCATGTTTCTCGATTGTGGGAAGAAGCCAGATCAGAATAAAGCAATTAGCATCAAAATAGAGCTTTGAAAAAAAAGTAAAAACCTTCCGTGGCTGTACTCATTATGACAGGTGAAAGTCAGGTGAATGGAAGAATTCTCATTGGAATTAACATCAACTTTTTAAATAACTTTACGAAAGGCCGTTAAAAATCGAGACAACATAAGAGATTTTACCACATATTTTGTTTGGTTTGTCACATGAGGAATAATTAAAGAGAATCTGCACGTGTACATGAGACAAATACAGCAGCTTTTATTCTTTTTAATGAGCCCACAGGAGCGTGTCAGATCAATCCAGCAGCAGAAAACAATGAGACCCAATTAACTGACAATTAAAATCCTCTGAAGACGCAGTTATCGCGAGTTGCTATTCCTGTCTCGCCGCACACCCCCCGCCTCCCCAAGTTGAAAATCCACGGGACATTCCTGTGAAATTCTACCCACTCAGTAGTAGCTCCAACAATAAACTTTTTTTTTTCACACTTAACATGATTCATGATCTTAAATAGTTATTTTTAATCATCTTTTCCCCCCTCCGGTGACTTATTTTTATCCAATGCTTTCTCCCGCCAGTTTTGGCACTTTTGCCTGACTTCAGATCACATGATTCAGGATTACTGCTGGCAGCTCCCCCTCCTCTTCTTTGCTCACTCGCTTTCATCCTCACGTACACACACACACACACACACACACACACACACACACACACACACACACACAGAGCCAGAGACTGCGTGAGTCAATCTGTGTGCCGTGCAGGCAGAAATTGTTCTTTCTTTATTCTTATGCGGACCACACACACACAGACACACACACACACAGAAATGTGTGCTGCTTGCGTCATCTTCTATGAGTCTCCACTGGTTCACAGCTCCATGAATGATTTGCTCTGTTCAATGTAGAACTGCTCTGAGCCCCCCAGTTTGAAGACATTTCAATTGAACAGGCTTTGTCGTCACATCTGGACCATCTGGGCGACTTTCAGAATATTGCATTATAGTAAGTAATGAGTTACCGTGACGCCGCTTCTTTTGAGAGCATCTTTTCAGAGTATCTAATCTACCATGAAATTGGTAGCAGTTTGACCTGGGCTCAGTACAAACAACATTTTCAAGTGAGGTTCCGCTGTCCGTTTCCATGACGACGACGTGAAAACGGCTTCCTCCGAAAATGTACGTTTTCCCGAAACTCGCAGTTTTTTACATCCGCATCAATACTTTTTCAGCAAAAGTGAAAATAGATCAAAAGCTTTTTTTTTTTTTTTAACATGCACTGGATAATGACCAGGCCAAAAGGATGAAGAAATACATCATCTTGTAGACTGACATGCAAACTACAGGGTTTCTGGTGGGGGGGGTTTTCTATTACTGCTCTTGTTATCAGAGCCTGAAACATATCTGAAATGAAAATTTACCATAATTGGTTCCACTTTTACAGTCAATCGTTAAAGTATAATATATAGATGATGCCTGTTGCAGAGCTACAGTCTCACATGTAATCTTATAAACCAACTTAAGCTTATATAAATTACTCTCAAAATTGTGATTGTTTAACTGTGTTCCCAAAATGATGGATTGGCAACTTATTTATGGTGTAAGTTTTCACATAGAGCCTGAATCCTTCCGTTAAACCAGTGGAGAAGATCTATATTTACTCAACATTTGGCTTCAATTTGAGTTAACCTCATTCAAATTTTGATTGGATATCTTACATTGGAGTAAAACTTTACGTTTGAACCAACAAATAAGTCAAGGAAATGGATATTAACGAAAGCTGATGCGAGGCTATTAGAGTGCTATCGCTCTTGGGGGGGGAAACCTGACTCAAACCAAATGAAACCTCTTGACATCCTGTTGAGTCATACAACCTGTTACCGGAGTCCCCTTCTGAAATATTCATTTTATTATTCAATACAAGCTGGGAAATATTTACAGCAGTGTGCTGATTCACGCTGCAAATGTAACCTGAGCTTAGATATTAAAGATCATACAAATAAAAGGTCTGATATGGATGGCTGATTGTTGAACTCCATCATATTGTAACTCGAGAGGCTCTCAGCTGCTGCTTAATGCTTCATATTGTAAGCCAGGAGAGAGTTGGCTGATGAAAATCAGCTTTTTAATGCTTGTTAAATACCACACATGTATGTCTGCGGTAGCTGCTACAAGAGGATTTTAAATATCTCATTTAATCCAGAGAAACACATTAATCTCTCATGTGAGTGAGCCACAGTTCTGTAGTTTTGTCATGAAAATAAGGGGAAACCTCCTCTCCGTCCTTAGTCTGCCATTTTTCTTCTTTCTCTCAGTCACAGGTGTTTCAGGTTCTTCTGCTCCGTTGTCAGGGGCTTCTTCCATCTCTGCCTTTCATCTTCCTTGTTCTGCCCAGGATCTCAACAGTGTTGTACAGTTCACAAAACACTTTGTGGTTCAGGGGGACGGTTCCACTGCTGGAATAGGTGCAGTGCTGGTTAAAGGAGAACCTGGAGAAGTAAAGCCGATCCTTTTTCTGAGTAAGAAACAGTTTGATCGGGTGAAAAAATACCTGACTGCGGTTGGCTATAAGAAGTATTATCTTTAGGGAAGACAGTTCAAACTGACCCACATGAACAAATGAGGTTTAGTTTCTTGAAGATTAGTAGTGATGCATGAAGGAGAGCTACTTCAATCGTTTTATTTTTTTAGGATGAAATACTTCCGATTACAGTGGACTTCACCCTCGCAGCTCTCTTTTGTGATTTTGTCTTGAATCTCTGTAGTCTCGCTTCACCCTTTATATCAAAACAATGCCTGACTGTGTGCCGGTGAGCGGCTGTTAGGAATAATAAGGTTAGTGTGTTACCCACAAGAAGGTCCTTCAGACATGAAAACGTAATTAAAGAGTGGGTCTGTGTGTGACGTGAGAAGCCTGATGTGAAAATTTTCCAGGTCAGACCTGTACCTGGAAGTGAAGCCGCTCCATAAAGGGACGTGTGCCTCAGTAAAGCCATCGCCAGCAAATCTGCGGTGCCGGGTGAAGATGGATGGCTCAGTAATGTGGCAGCACGACCGTGGAAAGTCACCCGCTTCTCTTTTTCAGTTCTGAAACCGACAAAGGCAGGGTACACAAACACAAAGCTGATCAACTCCTGCTCGAAGTCTTTCTTGTTGTAATCCTATTTTTACTTTAAAAATACTGAAAAATAACACTGGCCTCAGATATTCTCTCCAAGCTCTCGGACACATACTGCACTTATTTTTTTTTTCTCCTTTCTACAGAACTAATCAAGCCTTACTGGGAAGTGAATTACAGTTCCAGGGATGTAACTCAGAGCAAAGCCAGCTGGCAATTAGAAGTGTGTGACAGCGAGACTGTTTTTCCCGTCTCAACAGAAGAAAGGAAAAAAAAAAGTGGAATGATAGACTTTGCATAGTAGTCTGTACCGTATGGTTCTGACGAGACAATGCAGGGCCCATCTTTTGTAAGAAGTCAGCATGCTAATGGTTTCTTCACAGCACCTTTTTTATTCCTGGAAAAAAAAGCCTCTGCTATAAAGCGTTGCCGACTCAGAGGGGAAAAGAAGAGGAACACGTTGTTATTTAACAGGCCCATTCAATAAAAATCTCCACTCACAGTTACTCCACGTTGATGGATTCATCCTCATTCGGCGTAGTTCTCTTTATTGCCTGACCCATTAATCTATATCTGGATCAGTGAGTGGTTTCAATCTGTTCTCGGCCAGCGCAAAAATAGATAAAGGTGTTACTGATGAGATTTGAATGTTGCCATGCTTGTTGTTTAGATTCGACGTCACACAATATGAAAAGTTTGGATTTTTTTTTATCTCAGCCTTTTCAGTGGATATGGTGGTATCAATGTTCTGTCAATACAAGATCGGTCAGCATTGATGTTCCATCCTGTAAGTAAAATGTTTATTGGAATTTTTGTGCACTTTGATCAATGATGACTGAAGGAGGCATGACTCCCAGCCCATATCCTCCTGGGACTTGACAGTTTTCTGGTTGAGAGTCCAACCCTAACTTCTTCGACTGTCCATATGAATGTCTGTGTACTCGCAATGTTTATAGTGTTTTGTCCTCCATGTGAATGTGTGTGGTATTCTCCCCCCAAAAAACCCAACAGTGTCAACTCACGGAGAACGTGAAAATTATGCATTTTCACTTGAAATGATTACCCCATTATTGCTGTCATCTGTGCCTTATTTCTCAGTTTTTATATACATAGATGCCTTTTCAGGCCTGTGAGTCGTCAGTTCATCTGTTTTGGTTTTGGTTATTATTTATTGGGGTCTCTCATGTGTCTTCTTCAATCTTTTCGCAAGGGTGAACGGATCTATTTGGACTGCTTTTGTCGTGAGTGGTGCCTTTGTCTGACTCCTTGATCAGTATTATAATAGTTTTGTATAACGAGGACTCTTGTGACTTGCACATCTTGGACTTCTCAAAGACTAGGATTAGCTTGGTAGCAAAATTTGTCAATATTTGAAATCTATAGATTATCACCTGAACCTGGCTGAAATTCCCCAACTTTTTCTGACAAGTTTAGTAGTATTCCTATCTTATCTCTACTGCCCCCATGTGCTCAGAAAATACATGCTTGGGACACACTGCACCAGTGTTGGTACAAAGCAAATGTGTAAATACATGGGAATGCTCTGTGGAATCCAGCTCTCATGCAGGAAGCATAATAAAGCCTCACAGTGACTCACGCTGAGGATGTATTTCGGTAGGCTGCATGAAAGCCGTGTGCCCATAACCCACATTATGCAGTCGGTGTCTTGACAGCCTTTTCTGATTACAGTTAAAACATTCCTCCCTCAGATCTTAACCTCCATCACACAGAAGACAGAAAATTGCTCCTACTGTAGATTTTTTGGAACATGTTTCTGTGCACAAGATGACATGAAATACAGTAAGGGCAATGTTCCACCAAAGAAAACGAAAACGCATTCAAAGTCAATAAAGACAGCGCATGTAGCAAACATCAAGGGGAAGGGAATTAAAAAAATGTCCAACAACACAAAACACTCTTATCAGTGTTACCGCAATCTCAGTGGCTGTGGGAGCCTGTGTTTTTCCGTAATTACCTCCAATGTTTGACTTCCACCCGTAACACCAGCTCATCAAAACAAAGAGTTCTGTACTTTTAGCAACACACACACACACACTCACACACACGCTTGGAAAGAATGGGTGCTGCAGCGGAGAGGCAGGCACAAGCATCAGCTGACAATAAGCCAGAATAACAGGCTGTCCCATAAAAAAACATTGTGATTCACTGACTCAGATTCCCCATGGCAGCACCCAGAGAACCGCTCATAAGCATGGGAAATGTATGCATAAGAGCTCATGAAGCTGTCCCTATGTGATCTGCAAAAAACAACAAAATTACCAAGAATAACATGAGAAATGACCTTTCCCTCAACTTTCTAGTTATTTGCATATGAGGTTCAGTGATTAAAGTGAGGAAACCAGGTTTATATGATGTCACCCACCCAATCTCACAAAGGCATTGATATCCAATCATGTATGTTATTGTTCTTTATGACTCTTGTTGATGCACCTCTAGTTGATGAGATCCCTGCATTTAAGGCAACATGTTGCTGGAAATTTGAAGATTTTAGGTTATGATCGTGACCTTTTTGAAAGCACCATTTATTTTAAAGACTTGAAAAACAGAGTCAGTAAGGTAAGAAATATTCAATAGCTTGAGCATGTAAATGGCAAACCTGTTTCAAGATGATTCATGTTCAATGCTGTTCATTTTCTGGAAAAGTCCTATTTTCAGTCTCAATTTGATTTGCTTTTAGTATTATTATTCTGGGTTTTCAGCCATTATAATTTTTAAAATTAGGCAGTAATTTGTGTGAATGAATCACTTTCAATCTCACTTTTCTTTATTGCTTTCTTTTTATGCTCAAAATCCTGTTGATGAAGAGTCCAGAGTTGTTAAAGTAATCCACTTATAGTTATTATTTCTTGAACTCCCCAACAGTAGCATTAATTATGAAGTTTGTCAGTGTCAACACTGACAAAAGAAGCAAAAATTATTGTCATTATTATTATTAATAGTCATGCATTTTATTTAAGTGCCTGTCAGGATGTTTAAGGCAAAAAGAAAACGAAAATGGCAGGAAATACAGCAGAAGAGTAATAATGGCAGTGGATATTGACACATTGGTCACATAATTCATACACACACACGCCACACTAAGGCTGGCATGTAAAATGCTCTCACACATTTTTTTACCCACAGAATGCTCAGAGCAAGGGAGGGATGAGGGGTGTCAAACGGTGGGATCGTCCCTATGGTTGGCGGAATGGTCTGGACTATATAAGGCAGAGATTAAAACTCCATGCAGTAATAAATAAGAGACGGGACATGAATTATGGTGTTGTGATAAAGATACAGGCAGCAGAGTTCTGGGCCAGTTGGATCCTGGTAATAAGTTAATGTGGGAGATCAAAGAGAAGAGAGTTGAAATAACAAACCAGAATGTCGGCGCTGCCATGGATGAGCGATGGGCGATTAATGTCCTGTACGTGAAAATCAGCAGGCCCGGTCATGTTGACTGGGTAGAGCGACACTCCTGAATTTCTTTTGATCTGCACAGACAACACAATCCTCCCACCATCCACAACCTGCCTTCTCTTTTCAAATCAGTCTCACCACGTACGACAGAATGACCGCAAACCTTCATTCACCCAACTGATTTTCCAAAACCAGAGCAGCTGGCATCGTGTTTTTATCAGAGCTAATGATCAACCCAAACAAAGGGTCAAATTCTTGAACAAGAATTAGAATGATTAAAGACAAGCAAAATCAAGGAAAAAAATTGAAGCCTGATTTTTTTTTTTTGCTTTACCTTTATTTGGTTTGACATTGTTTGGAGATGTGTTCCACACCATTATGTCCTTTTTTTGCACTAAATAGCAAATTGAACCAAGAGAATCATTAGAGTGGCCATCTGAAGAGAAAGAAACTCTTGGAATAATTAAAATCTTCTTTGTTGTTTTGACCTCATCCCCAAATCAGGAATTCATGACATATATGAAATGTATTGATTATATAGCATGCTATGTGTATATATATGCTGGTTTGAATCAATCCACCCCTCAAAGACTTTATAGTTACAAAAACCATGTTACCATGCAGAAATGCAGTATTAAAAGCCTTTGCCTCTGCAACCAAATGTCTTTATCTTCTCCTTTAGGCATTCTAGATTGACAAAACCACTATTAAATAAACACAACTATATTTCTGTTTGTGCAGCTCGCTACAGATGCAGTCAGCTAACACTGAAGCGTGAACTCTGACAATCCAATCAGAGGGCTTGGATACACCGACATCACGCTAGGCCTTCAAGAAGGTCCAGACTCGCCAATATCAAAATCTGATTAGTTGAAGCAGCAGCATGACCGACACTTGTTTTACGCTGCAGACACCTGCAGAATTGAATGTGAAGGCCTCAGGCAGATTTCTTTACCCCAGCAACAGGTTAAAAGCTTTAATACACACACACACACACACACACACACACACACACACACACACACACACACACACACACACACACACACACACACACACACACACACACACACACACACACACACACACACACACACACACACACACATATGTATATATATATATATATATGCAAGCCATAGTCTCTACCGACTCATCAGTATCTGGGATGAACCCAGGTTTTGTCACGAGACGCTTAATGCAACACTTTGTTCAATAGTGAGTCACTCGCTGCGTCCATCTGCAGTTTAGTGATGATTAAGTAATGTAGCATAGCTTTCTTGGGGCCTCTCATCTGACCACAGCATGGGCCACCACCTGCATACTTGAATGCTGATTTTGTGTCCGTTGATTGCTAAAAACAACTGAGATGTTTTTTTTGTCAATGACAAAGCTAATAAAGAATAGCCACTGAACAGTAGTGTAATTCGACTGTTTTAGAACTGCTTCCCAAAGCTTTTAAAATCGAGACCACCAAGGCTTATGTATCGAGCCAAGATGCGTGTTTTAAACATTGTCGTGTAAACAGGGCCTGAATTAAAACCAATTAACCTTTAAACCCTCTTGCCCTGGAGCCCCTTCAGTATGCCTGAAAGATAAAACATTTCTGTAGTCTCTTATTGACCAAAAGTGAATAATTCAAGTCTTGCATGAGCACATAAAGTGCCATGAGTTTTTTTTTTCTTTCTTTCTTTTTTTAACATCTGCAGATCAGATTTTAATGCAGAGAAAAATGCATCTTTGTCACTGTTACCAAATCAAGACTCCAGAAGCAAAACACACGTTATGTATTGTGCAGCGCAGACACCTTTCCTTCCTGCGCCATAAAGCAATTACACAAACGGAAGGACGGCAATACAAACAGAAAGGGTAACAGAGTGTGAAGGAGTTAGAGGAGGGGCCATCGCCGGCTGTTGTTGGGGCTCCACGATGGAAGGGACAAAAACAAACTCAGCAAACAGGAAAAGATGACCACCTGACCCCGTTGTTTAATGCCATCATCTTACTCCTGCTGGACTTTCACTTATTTTCCGCTCATGCAGTTTGGCACCATGCCTCTCGCAGAAACGTTATTTTTTTAGAGAAATTGCATGCATCAACGAACACGCCGGTATGTGTTAAGACTTCCACAGGCACGGACGCTGGAGTGAAACATGCCACTTCGTAATGATTAACCTCGGCTATCAGCAGCTTGCAGTTAACCTTAAGTCCAATCTAAACATTTGCGCTGATTCTTACGCTATAACCACAAGAGCTGACTGCAGGAGTGTCCTAGAAAGGACATCTTGTACATCTCCGCTGCGCAAACAATACAAACTGTACAGCGAAGGCGGGGGCATTTCCTTCTTGTGTCAAACATGAGCTGACTTCTATAAGGAATCTGTGTTGATCTTCTCGAGAAATTCTTGTCTAGATTTGGTTTTTATTGCTCTTCAGGGATTTCCTCGGTGCTCTGACGCATTTGCCCCTTAAGGACAGATTTTGTTTCTGCACAAAGCGGAGTAGTCCGGACCCAGCCACACGTTTTATCCCAAGGCTGTGCACATTTTTGATATCCGCTCTTCCTGATAAGCAGTTAATTTTGTTGTTTTGTTATTGTGTTCCAGAGAAAGATGGAGCACTGTAGTGACAACAAAGCCAGTCAATTCCTGCATTGAAAAAAGCTGCAGCAGTCAAAGCTGATATATCATTAAACTATAGATAAAGTCAAAATAAGTGCCGCTCAATCTAAAAGTGGATGAAAACTGTGATGTGAAGACTACTTTACTGGCTATCGTGGTACAAATGCAGTGGAAGAGTAATTTTACAGTGCAGTGTTTTTAACCACTGACCCTAAATCAACAACTCTCAACTCCCGAGTCAAGACGAGACAAGATCTGAGCCAAGACTAACATTTCCCAAGTGTGAGAGCAAAGATTGTCTAAGACCCTATGAACCTTTTTGGCAAAAAACTTTATTCCCAAGTTGACTGTTCAGAAAGGTTTGTTTTAGAGTGTATCACCTCGAATCAAACAGATTTGTTCTCGATTTTACATTTTCCCTTTAGTTTTCTTGAACTTGAGTGAATCTGATCTAACAATTTCCTTGACAACTGACTTTAGATGAAATAGAGGAGCTAAAGAAACCCACTATCAGCAGCCTCTTTCTAGCATAAAATGACAGTTCTCGTCCTAATAGCTGCTGTTTTGGGAGTTAACATGACGCACACAGCCAACATCTGGATTTATAACTGAGAAATAAAAAGAAAAAATGCACTGGCCAGCCTCTTCATGCTGCAGACCAGGGCTCTCTAATGAGCTGGGGGCGACTTCTGGCAGTGTCGTCTCACTGGAAGACCAAGTCAGGGACCAAGTCCCTCAACCACTGTGGGAATTTCTCAAAATGTCATGTTTTAGTGCAAAACGTGCCTATTAATATAAGGCTGTAAGATCGCTTTGTTTACACTTAAGTGCCTGAATGGAACAAACAACTAATAAATACACAATATTTCCTCCATACTAAACCGAATTCTATTTTTCTGTGGATAATACAGCTGTTTTTCATAGAGACTTGATTCTCATCATTTGTATTGGGAAATAATTTTGATTGTCCCAAAAAAAGCTAAATAAAAATATAATCAATTTTATTTTTATTTTTGACATCAAGAGTCCATTCTTATCCATTATTGTCAATCCCATCCATCAACCCAGGTTTTTTCCTGTTTGTGTCCAACCTAATAAAACTTTTTCATGCACAACATGGTTGGAATGAAACTTGCAGTAGCTCCACTGACGACCATCCGCATCCAGTGAAGTGACATGCTTCAGCAGTATTGTTAATGTTTATGTCCACTCAAGCTCCTGTGAAATGAACTTGACAGCAGGACATGAGTAAAAATAGTTTAATAGTTAAAGTGGATGGAGTTTGGACTCCAAAATTACAAAGAGCACATGTTAGCTGGAGGCAAAAGTCAAAACCGCAATAAGAAGGGTAAAGGACTTACTTCAAAAATAAACCCAAAATAAGTGAAGGAGAGCATTTGGACAAACTGAAAAAAGAAGAAGTACAACACAAATTTAGATAGACATCAAGATTAGGACTTCGGGAAGATGCTTAAAGGCGTTTGTTCAAAAGCAGGCAGATAAAGACGGAACAGCAAAGCTACAAGATAAAAGGAAATGAGGCACTGACAGAAAAGGTAAAGCGGGAATTTTCAATTTCAAGACCACCTAATCCAAGACTGTGTCTCGGGTACTTCAACACTAATCAGTCACATGAGGACAAACAGAGATTGACCATAAAAAAATATTAATTACATGTAAAACAGGAAGCATGGGAGTCATGAAAAGCGATCGCAGCAAGAAACAAGTCAGGGAAACATCAAAATGAGACAGACGGGGAAGACAGACACAGAAAAACAAATAAAACACTCATGTTCAAGGTAGAGTTGTGACTCACTGGACAATAGTGACAACTTTCTGAAAGCAGATTGAGGCAAAAGGGATTAAGAAACATGTTTGTTTGTTGTTGTTGTTTTAAATACTGAAAGAGCTTGAAACAAAATTGATATATGATGATTTTTATGTCAATTTATTGTGCATTTTTGGCCATGAGGACAATGAATGAGAGTGTGGGAGGAGGGTGACTGGAACCACCTGCAGCTCATCAAGGGCTAACCACCTCCTCTCCATAAGAGACTGGGAGAGTTGCATAGAGCCGAGCCGAGCCGAGCAGAGAAGCCCAGGAAACAGGGAGAGCACTCTGCAGAGGACTGTGTGATCTGGAAGGTAGCAGGACAGTAGGACAGTGTGGGTCTCTGGGAGAGCTTGATTCTGCCTGAACAGTGGTGTGTGGGTGTTGGTTGTGTGTGGTTCTTCAGTAAAGATGGTAAGCCGGGAAACTAAACCAGTGGCTCCAATCACCGTCCTCCCACAGAAAGTATCTTGCCCTCCATAAGACGTATTGAGTCAATCAAATTACTTTAGTTTGAAATATCTAAGACTCATCTTCCTGTTTATTTCATGTATTTATTTTTTCTTAGAATAGCAAAAACTTTTCAAAGCATAAATTTGTATTTTCACAGGAGGGTTTCTGTGGCGTCCCACAGGGGCCATATACTGTTCTAACTCCAGCTGTTGCCTGTGACTCAAATAATAATCCATTTTGGTTGGATGTCATGTAATTTATAAGCGGATATCATTCAAATATATTAGTCATTCAAACCCAAAGAGAGCAAGCTTTGGACCCGTTGTTTTTTTCAGTGGTTCTGAACAGTTGTCGCGTAAAGAGACATCCAAAATATAACAAAGGTTTTTCATTTTTACTTGAAAATGTTGTTGCATAAACGCCTGAGAGGAGTTGAAGTTGTTAGAGTGACGTGTTATAAAAACCAGAAAAATATTGATGCATGATGATATAACTTCAGTTTTAGTGCATGTACGTTTTCCTTTAAAATATCAATAGGATTCTACATTTTTAGGAGAGTTGGGGTTGGAAATATTCAATCACCTTCGGTCTAAAAGAAATTCTTAAAATCAGCTATAAAACTGTATCTCATATCGTTACGGTATCCATATAAAAGGGGTCAAGGAGAGTCGTAGTGTTTTTTTCCCCTTATTTAAAGCCCTGTTACATGGTGCTGTTTTGCCATCATGCATAAGTGACACATGTAGAAGAAATACGACTGGTCTTTCCAGCAGACACACTAAAAACAGAGTATATACTACACTGGAATTGGGCAGGGATTTGCATGCAATTTCTCAAAACTGTTTTAACTTTTCTTTACCATGACATATTATATGTTATTTCAGTTTCACTTAGTTCTCTTCTACCCTGAGGAACTCCAACTACATCTCAGGCAGATTCCCTCACTCTGCCTTCTATTTCTGATATGTATTTGTAGTGACCGAGAAGCTATACTGGACATGTGAGGAATGCTATATTTTTGTTGCAATGACGCTGGAAGGAGCAGCAATGTCCTTTCATAATCGCACAGATTTGTCATCCATTACTATTTTGGATTGCAAATGATTTCACCCGGTGTGTTAAATTACTAACCATGTCCAAACTGACAGAAATTTGAGTCTCTGTTACATATCACCTTGTTGAAATTAAGTAGGCCAACCATGACCTGAGTGGTGTTTACCTCCCCTCCCTACTGCAGACACTTCAAACACATCCGCTGTGCCTGCACCAACAGCCCACATCATCTGAACCAAGTCTCACCCTCAGTCTTCACAAAAGGCATTTCCTGGAAAGTTTCGTAAGGATGTGATCAAGTCCAAATCTTTTCCTAAAATAGCAACTGTTTTGGAGAATGGTATTGAAAATAAGTGGTGGAAATGGAGTCAAGATTGTGTAGAAGTTAATGATAATATTCACCCAATTTTCTTTGCAACCTTCCGTGGTAAACACGTCTTTGTCGTTCACTGTAGAAAACTAAACCTCTCTGGGAGGCTTTTTCTGATCCCGTTCACATTACTGACCGAGTAATGGTGAACCTCATTATCTGTGAGACGATCAACGAGAAACTTGTCCAAGAGGAGACTTATACCTTTCAGCAATTGTAAGCGGAGCTATGATTATTTGGGATGAAGCAGATCAAAGAGATGAATAGGTGAATGGATGTTCCAAAAGGTGTATTTTTGCTGTCGTCTTTATATGGCTCAGCTTTTTGCAGTGTCTTAAGGTTTTTTGAAACTGTATGGCTTCTGGGAATTAATCAGCCTAGTTTGTTGGAGCTTAATTTTTTGGGGAAAATCTCCCACTGTAAGCGAAAATATAATGAGAATTTAAAAAAAAAAAAAAAAATACTTTTTCAAAAAACAAAAAAAAAGCAGATTTCTAAATACATAGACATCTCATTATGTTTCATAAGCTTTGGTTTTGGAAACTACAAAATGTTCTCCAAATCAAAAAAATTGCTCAGCTATGTTTGGAAAGGAGCTGGAGAAATGTTGTCATTCTTACATGAATACTCTACAGACGCACACTATAGTTTCAGATCGAAGCTCATTTAATTCTGGTCTTAAAGTGGATCTCAAACATGTTATAAAAAAAAAAAAAAAATCCTACTCTGAACCCTTTATAAGCCTCAGTGAAAAAGCAACAAATGAAACACTGGGTGAGTTTTGTTCTCTTTCAAAAGCCCAAAATTACACCCTGAAGATGGACCTGGGGTTGAAGCTCCCATTGTGATTTCAAGTGAATCAAACATCTGACTCGACACGCCACTGTTTGAGAAAGATGAAAGATTATCTGACTTCTCTTTCTTAACGTCCCCACCGGCAGAAAGATCGTCGTACAAAAAAAGACTTTCCAGAATGTGAAGCACCATGACTGACACGAAGAGGCACAAGGTCGTGTTGTGGATGACGCAAGTACTCCCACTGTGAAAAGTCCCACTGGAAAGAATACAAAACAGGTACTGTCACATGTTGGCTGCAGCAGTTGACACATTTTACCAAACAAAAGCATCTAAATTATTAACGAGGCCACAAATATTCAACATTCATTAACAAAAAAAAAAGGTGGTGTCATGCGACTGACACAGACGAGTGTGTAACGGTTCATTTGTTTCCTGTCGTCATGCAACTTGGTCTTAACAACAACTATTCAGGAAGTCAATCACACGGAACGGACAGCACTTCAGGAGACTCCAGAGCTTCCAGCACCCGGTGGCGACTGCTGAACAACCTTATGCTTAAACAGAGCCAAGGCTTCTTAAACACACTTGTGCAGAACTGTGAATCCACAAGTGTCTTTAGGCGAATTTTTGTTTATGTATGCAAGAAAATAAAGGCGTCTGTTTGAAACAATGCTTTCATGATTGCCCTCATACTTCTTTGTCAGAAACTTTCAGGATTTTTAGATTTGTGTGTGCATTATCGAGATTACTGAAGCACTCTCTGCTTGTAAGGTGTTTTCAACAACATGTTATGTAATTGTAATACGAGACAATGAGTCTCCATTATTAAAACCTAAATATTTCCCAAGAATGCAAATTACAGTTTCCCCCTCAGCCAAATTTTTAATTTAGACAATCTTGATTCAATTGTTTTTTCAAGCATCACATCTTGCTATATTAAATTATAACTAAAGAAAATATGCAACTGAAATGTCTTCCTTTCAAGGAGATGTTTTGTCAAAAGGTATTACATGAACTGTGTCTGGAAAAACAAGAAAAATCATGAAAAGTCACCTTGCCTGTTGTTTTTTTTTTCTTCAGTGTTTTATTCAACTTGGAGCAAAACACATCATTTAAAACATCCCATTTACAGAATGTGAACATTGAATTAGGCATGACAACAATACACTAAGCACCATTAATGCACATTCAACTTATACTTATTCCTGAAAAGTCATCCCTGGTCCTCCAATTACACCTCTCTTTTGCAATTAATATTTTTTTAAGCTCAAAATCAACAGTTTCCTTCTAAAATATATCTGAACATTAAACTTTTCTTCTTTTTTTTTGTGCTAACATCAACACAAAGACTGTATTTAGATACTCTGGCAGCACCGGGTTTACCGTCAACCCCTTAAACCTGTATCTGAAGGTGACGTGAGACTGTAAACATGGTGAAAAACAATGACAAGACAAGCAAGTTGTGCTTGGCGTGACAATGATCGAACAGCAAAATGACAATATCAAACATACACCCATTGTGGTGATAAAAAAATGTTTCTCCTTTAAATGCATTGATGAGGTGAAAAGCAAGTCTCAGATGCTTTTTGTGTGTTTCACATATTCAATGATTGTTTTTTGGCAACGTGCATGTGTTTGTGTGCAAATGTTTTCTTTGCTAAACTGCATAGATCTGAGCAACATATGGAGGAAGGGCAGCAATACAGCTCTGACTGGACACCTCCAACCCCGTAATTCTGCACCAACAGTGGTGTGGTACATGTAGAATACTGATCCAGCATCTGTCAGTCCGGGCAGCACTGTTGTGTTTACGTATTGCACATAGTCACCAGTGAATACAACTCCGAGGCTAATTGAGTTTGTTTGTTTGTTGTTGTGAGTGAATCATGGACCACGGACTCACTGATGGAAGGCGGTACTGTAAAATGACCGATGGGTGATAAAGGCCACAGAAGAACCTCTTACATTTTTTTTTGTTGTTGTTAAGATTTTAAGACAGAGAAAACAAAGTGACTGGTGAAACCTCCAAAGGAAATAAAGACAACCTGGCTTTGCACATGTTCCAACGCTCAAGTCCATTCAGTCAAATCGCAGTCTGTCACGTTCAGTCTCGTGGTGCCACCTTGTGGTAAAACTAGTGAATGTCCTCTCCCAACTGTGCCTTCCTTTTGTGGGAATAAAGTTGAACTCTGAGCGTTTTGGGAAAATGTTTTCCCCTGCCAGGCCACCAGGAAGTGTCTTTTGTTTTTGCTTGTCGGGGGGGGGGGGGTCACTGCCTCTTGCTGTCCAGGATGGCCCTCCAGTCGTCCGCCCAGGACAGGAGCCGCCGTTGCGGCGCCTCCACTGCCAGGTGCTTGTTGTGGCAGGCAGTGAAAAGGACGTGCTCCCACGTGGGCTTGGACTCCACGCCTGATTGATAAACACACACACGCACGCACACACACACACACAAAACCGCTTATGTAACTAACCGACCACACAAATGTACCAAGTACACCGACACCGAGTCTTCAAAGAATCTGAGCGCACGTCCGTCCGTCTGTCCCCAACAAAGCTTTGAAGACAAAGCCAAGTAATTAAAAACCCACACGACATTACACGAACAGGGTTACACAATCCTCATCCTTCAACAGTATCTCCACTCCATCCTCATAATCAAGGTTTTTAGCTCCGACATTTACAAGACGCATCATCTCAGTTAAAAGGTACAACATGAAACATTTTGGAGAGAAACACTTCGATCTGAGGTTCCGAATGTTCGTCAACCACATGAGTCGTGCTCCGGCTAGCAGGCTAATCAAGGTGAATCTGCTCAATTTTCGTTTGTTTGGAAGATAATTTCTCAGCTGTAACAATGGTTCTTTGCAAAATCCTGTCCTACTGTAAAGCCCGATTTCTTCCCTTTTTGATGAAACATGCATTTGTGGGGGGAAAAAATCTGCCAATTCTTTTCTGCGAGTGTCAAACGGCTTCGAGGGATCGGCTTGGGCGCACTGTTGCTGCCATGAATTTGTCACAAATGCTGGTGAAAGAATGGGATCCATCCCACAGCAGTGTGTGTGGACAGGCTGGAGATCAATGAGGAGGAGGAGGAGGAGGAGGAGGCCAGGATGCTGTGGCTGTTTGAGACTCCCATTTATGCAACAAAGTTTCAAGTGAAAACGCATTGTTCTTGCGTCAGACGTGCTTTGAAAATGATGATTATATTGTTAGAAGACAAAAAGCTCTTGTGTTCTACCACCGGCTCAGCAGCACACCCAAACAAACGTGCGTGCACTCACCAACGATGTCTGGCTTGTCGTCGATGAGGATGTCGCCGCTGATTACCGTCTTGTCTCGGGTCAGGATGACCTGCTCCAGAAAGTCGTGGCCGAAATGCTTCTCAACCCAGGCACACTAAACAGACCAACACACAGCAGGCCAGCTGGTCAGATAAATGAAACGTATGAATCATTCCCGCGGGGGGGGTAATTGCACGTGTTGCTAATTAAAAAGAGGGCGTCACCTTCTCAAAAGGGCAGTGCTTGTATTTTTTGATAGGGCTGGTGCAGATAAAGACGTCTGTGCTGCAAGAGAGAAAACAAAGCATTTTTAAAATAAAAAAAAAAAAAAAGAAAAGAAGATTACAATCATGTTCATATTCCTGCCTCAAAACACGTCTGCTGTTCAGGAGTGAAATCCATGGGAGTATGAAAGAAGATGCAAAGGAACAGAACGCTAAAGCATGAAACTGTAACATGGAGAGAAAAGTCCCAGATGCAATTTGGGATATTTGCATCACACTATATTAAAAAAAAGAAGGGATACGCAGTTTTCAGGTGAAATGTCAGGATGCACTTTTACAGGTGAACTTAATGTGACCTTCGCTCAGCTTTTCAATGCACATGTCCAACTGTTGTCACCAGATGAGCCTTTGGTGGTGGTGTCACAGTGTGGACAGGCCTGCGAGTCAATACTGAACTGCCCCACACTTTGTGAATGGCACAGTGACAAACCCCCAAATTACGATTCAGTTGCACTAGAATTTTGCTCATGCAATGGTAATGGTAGTACACACGGCTCTAAATCAAGCTTAACTTTTTAGATCATATATGCCATTGTGGCTGGTAGATTTTTCAAAGTTACAAAGCAATCAGTGTTTGTACCAGACATTTCTATTTTATTGAAGAAATTAAACCCGATTGTAAGTGTCACTGAGTGCATTTAATCATTTAACCTGCATTTTGTAATAACTGTTGCAAAAGTGTAACAGGCACATTTTTATTTTATATGTTCAATATCACTGTAGCATAAACTTTTTTATGTTTTCCAGAAATGTCCCCTGAGATATCCCCAATGTTTTGTGAGTTGTGTATTATGTGGTTTTTCTTACAGCTTTTCTGACTGTATTAAATCTATCTTGTAAATAAATCTTTAATAATGTCCCAGACCACCGTAACAATGTGACATCAGACCATGTTGTCCAGTCAGATGCTGGCGGCTAAAAATACCCATACATTTCCAGTAGGAGCGTGAGCATAAACACACAATTCATAACAGTGCAAGCTATTTTTAGATACGCTGTATTGCAGGCTTTGGAGAAAGCAACCGGAAATTACATTCACTGCCTCCTTCGTGTTGATTCTGATTAGATTGGAACAATATATATATTTTCACCAGGGAGCATCAGGAGCACGTGGCTGGTTTGTGGTCTGGTCACATCTCTGAGTGTGGCTTTGCTGATCAGAGCTTTTGATAAGTGTCGATTGAAAAGGAGATGTTGTCAGAAGTACATGAAGCGAGAAGTAAACTATTTTTGCATTGCATTATACTCACACTTTTCTATTAAAACCAGTTTAGGTTGGATTGGACCAATTCGGTCCGACTTCAGTTCCACTTCACTTCCCTTATTAGACTACATTTGATCGAAACTTCCCACTGCAGACCAGTAACAATTGACAAAAGCTGCAGTGTCAGACCAGTGACATTTTTTTCTATTGCTAATAAATCAACCACCGAATGTGTTCATGCCAGTCGGTTCGTAGTAAATCTTTCTGCTGTGGAAGTCATTCCGATTTGTTCTCTAAACCCACAGCCCGTCTGCATGACATTCTCCCACGTGAGCTTCAGCCAAAGCCGGCTTCTACGTCAGACAAGCAGAGACGTACTTATCCATCTTGGCCATCTCCTGGACCGCCTCCACACCTCCTGGCAGCGGCTCCAAGTCAATGAAGAAGTCTTTGGATTCCCAGATACTCATGGCTTTTGCCTGCAGTAGGAGCACAAACACATGTTTCAAGAGTCAAGTATAGCTGAAATATGAATGTGTCTGTACTGTGGATAGGACTCCTTGAAACATTTGTGTCAACATCCCTTGATATAGTTCAGGTAAATAACATAGACTCCATTTTATTTTTCCGTCTCAAATAATGAATTAATACGGTTATTATATCCTCTTTTTTGTTTCTATGAAACGTCTGTTAATATGCTCCATTAGAAATGTCAACAATCCTGTTGTAAAACCTGTTTGAGCACAAAGTAGGTGGCGGGCTGGTTTTTTGAAGGCTGGGCTTGAGAAGTCAGGCATTTTCCGTGTTAAATGTGAAAAGTTATGTTGTAATCAGATGTAATATTTAGATGCTGCCATAAGAAGTGACTTTAAACTCAGGAGGATTTCATATTATTCCAGTTGGGAATTCAGAGTTTGACCTCATGACACCATAAGTGACTGGGCACTGGGAATGTCTGTAAGTCAGAGTGCGGGAAAAAAACAAAAAACACCTGAGTTACGATATAATAGAAATTTAAAGATACAAAAGTAACAGAGATGCAAGTCTAAAGTTTCTCAACCTTGCATTTACTTCTACTTTAATCACTAACTGGTGAATTGGGAAAGTTCTGACAAAACAAAAATGTCATTGTGTGAAGTGTGTTCAAAAAGTTCCACCTTGCCAACTGTTTTCAATTGGCTCCGAACACACCTAAAATGCAACCCCCTTTTTTTTCTTTTTTTAATTTTCACTGGAAAACCTTAGCCTTAACCTCAGGATAAATTCCATAAACGTCAGTCTTGTCATGTTTGATGCGTAGAAATGTCTCTACCATCCCAGAATTGATAAGACAAGTTGAAAAGAGTGATGTCACTGTGAAACATGGCAAAGCACAGTTGTACATTGCCCCTTTATCTATATTGCTTGGTAGGTATCTCTGTGTGACTGTTCACAAGGCTGGCTGCTGTGACATTGACCTCTCTCACCCGTGGGACAAATAAAGGTTTAGCTTATCTTAAAAATTAAAAAGCAAGAGGACCCAGGACTGACTCTTGGGACCACTTAATTTTTCCCAGTTACTATGAACGCATCATAAAGTTGGTGTTAAAGGAGGCGTGACCTGTCAAAAAACAATTACACAGGAAGGAAAAAAAGAAGAGTTCCTGGGGAACTTTCTTTTCTTTTTTTCAAACTGAGCTCCTAAATAGTAATTTAAAGTGTCCCAAGTTGCTCCCTGTCTGTCTGTAAACATTCAAACACAGCAGGTTTGTCTTACACACAAGTCGCTCCTCAGCTGTTGGTACTGCGTGGACACCCAGAAGCCCCTCCGCTCGTCCAGCGTGATGAAGGGCTCCTCCGGGTACCGGGCCCGGTACTTCTTCAGGAAGCCCCCCTCGAAGTCCGCAAGGACGCCGTCCATGTCCACCAGGACCCGCAGTCGGCTCTTAACGGAGGAGGACGACATGCTCATGGACGTCATCTTAACCGGATTACGGAGGGAAGTGTGTCCTCTTCGGAAGAGGCGTGTAGCGCTCAGCAGCGACATCGCCACGAACCCCCCCCTACGTCCCCCCAGCTGCTAATAACTGTCACAAAACGGCCTCTGGAAACATTAAATAAAGTCCTCATGGGAGTCTGGACGTTTTAACTGCTTTCTGCACTTCCAGTGTTGTTGTGTTACTTGTTTTTTGTTGGAGGTTTTGTGGCTTGGAGGTAGTAAACAACTGGTGCAGCGGCGGCGAGGACACACTGTACTACAAATCCCCTCTGCGCAAAGATACGGGAAATCAAGACGAGGGCTCACTCCGCAAAGCAAAAAAAATATTTCTACACCGTAAACTACAGCAGCATTCAAACAGAAGGCAAATTATAGTGCTTTGCAAGGAAATAAGGGCCATGCATGATACACGAGAGGTTTACATTCAGAAGAAAATGCGTGTGAACCCTGAAGGCTCTACATCTCCACGGCAACAGACGCTGATCTGCTTGATCAGCGTTTAAAAAAACAAACAATATTCGAAACGGCCAAATATATAAAAAGCACCAACTCATCTAATTAACAAGCTTCACATTTTCATATTTGAATGGTTCAAATTGACTAAAGATTGTAGGAGAAATAGTGCAGTAAGTTGCAGCAAAAGCAACTTACAGCTGAAATATTGCACTATTCTAGAGAGTTGCTTTTCACAAATACACAATAAATAAGCAAACAAATGGTCAGGTATACTCTTTTTTTATTCCTATCTCTTTTACTTATGCAAGTATTTCCAACAATACATACATGTTGATATTTACATGCTGTACACATTGGCCCAAGACTCACTGGAGAGACTATGTCCATTTGTCTTGGAGCAACTTGGGGATCACCCCAAGAAGAGATAAGCTGGCACAAGACAACGGTGTCTGGGCTTCATTGCTCTCTACACGGCCAATGTAACCATACGGAGGTGGATGGATGAATGAATTGAAACTACCCACACAGAAAGACCGAATTTTTTTGATATGAGATTAAATTGGGCTGTATGTGGCCCCTGAACTAAAATGTGTTTGACAACCCTGCTTTATCTTACACAGGAGCTCTTTCCCGATAAATGATCTTCGTTTTAAAAAAAAATATCAATCTTCGTCACTTCCTGTGCCAGTTAATTCTGAAAGGAAGTAGGAAGTAAAATTTAAGTTTGTGACTATCAGAAATAGCTAATGTTTACACAAGAAATATTATAGCAATATTAAATGTTTCTCATTTAAAATATAAGCATTAAAATTTAAAGCGATTACGAGTTGAGTTAATGGTGTGTGTGTGTGTCACTTTAAGAGTCGAGAGTTGTTTTGGTAAATCCCGTTGCAGTGTCTTCGCTCTCTGGGATCTCGCGATATCTTCTCCCCAGTGGCGGCTGTGTGGCCCCCTGTCTCATTCCGGACGGAGTAGTTTCTGACGTTTGAATGAAAAACAGTGCGCATTACCTCCACTTCGGACCCGGGAAATAATGGCTTCAGCCTTGGAGCAGTTCGTGAACAACGTGCGGCAGCTCTCCGCTCAAGGTACGGCGGCGGAAACTCTCCGGGAGTGGGGAAACTGTTAGCCTGTTAGCTCGCATGTGCTACCCAGTGCTCAGAGCCCTCTTTTTCTGCTTTATCATGTAAACACACCGCCAAAAACGGCTCTCCGCGGTCCGGAGAGACCCATAAACCACCGTCGGGAGGTGCGTTTGAGTGCGGGGACACCGGGGATCAGCTCTTAGCGGAAATGTCATCAAACTAAACGTGAAAATTATACTTTTTGTTTTTGAGCTAGAAAATAATTTCTGGGGACTGCCTACCGGTAGTCCCGCCCCGGCCGACTCCAATTGGCTGGCGGACCGAATTTGCAATTCTTATTGGCTCTAAGGCAGCTGTCAATCCCACTTGCATCGCTCTCTTGCAAGGCCTTGACAGGACACTTGACCGGCCATTTCTGTCTTAAATACTCCACAAATCCATTATTACAAGCTATTTCATTACTAAAATTCTGTTTTACAAACGTTTAGGAAACCTTCTTGGGGATCTTAAACCAGATCATTTAGATTTTAGCATTAAAAACACGTGGGACACTATTTGACTAAATGTCCTCTGCATTACATAGAAATCTCAAATTAAAAGAGTTTTATAATAACATTTGCAGCTTCATTATAACAATTTCTTACACTTTTATGGAAGAGCCAACATTAATAAACCAAATCGATTGACGTTCTACACAGTGATGTTAAATCTGAGCCTTAAAATCAGATTTATTATTGAAAGTCTGTGTTCAAAGATCAAAATCACACACAGTGGTTTGATCTGAAAAATGTTTTACTTTGTCTAACTCCAGGCCAGATGACTCAGCTGTGCGAGTTGATCAACAAGAGTGGGGAGCTGCTGGCCAAAAATCTGTCCCACCTGGACACGGTGCTGGGGGCCTTGGACATCCAGGAGCACTCCCTGGGCGTGCTTGCTGTGCTGTAAGTTCCCACATTAAGTTTCAACCTGTCCTGTCTTGTGTTATCGGCTTAATTTCCCTTCAAGGTACAATTCTGTGCCTTTTTGAAGGTAATTCCTGTAATAGGTAAAGTTATCGAGGCAGAATAAACCATCAAACCTCACTGCTTCTAATAATAATTAAGCTTGCAACTGTGTTTTGTATATGAAATCTTTTTCTTCAAGGTGAATTTTTGTGAGAACTGTAAAACTGGAAAGCTACCTGTTGCATGCTAAATTAATAATGTAGCTCTACAGCAGTGAAGGCCACTGTATCCTTTTATTTAGTAAGTCAACAAGTATTGTGTTGAACATTTTAACAGCTATGCGAGTGAGTTTAAGCAAGAGGTGTCAAACAGATTTTCATTCAAATTGGCTTCATGTTGCAATTGTAATAATTTTCAGTAGTAATTGATTGTTTTCTATGAAAATATAGATATTTCCATGTATTCTCTGCACAACAACAAAGAAAACATTTAAAGTTTATATTTAAAAGTTATGGCACTATTTTACCATTCTGGCCTTCTCAAATTGAAATGTATGTGGCTCTTGAAAGGAAATGTATGTAACACTCGTGGTTTAAAGCCATATCACACAAATATAAATAATTTGGAAGTCATCCATCTTCTTCCTATACTTTACATCTTTATAGTTTTCTTTCTCAACTTCCTTTGGTCTCTTTTATCAGAATAGTCTTTATTGTCAATGTTGGAAAAACAACAAACTGGAAATGCTCCAATTCTCAATAAGTGACTCTGAGAAGAATTTCCACAAGACCTGGGAACCTTTTCTGACATAGTTCCACAACACTCAAACAACAAGATGTAATATATTACAGCTCCCAACATTTGCTCTCAATCTTGATGGTACCTGGCTCCACAATCTATCACTTTTCCTTTGCAAATTACACATTCATGTCATATTTAATGGTGAACATAGTTTTTTGGTTTTATTTTGCCAGTGTCCCGAAGGGACTGTGGGTGGTGTCGTGTTGGGAGGATGGATCAATCAGTCAAACCTATGAATGTGACTTGTGACGTGTATCTGCCCCACCTCGGGATGATTGTTGGAAACTGTTAATAAAAAGATTTTGTAAAGAAAGGGAAAAAAAATAGTAAATGCAATCTGTGACTGTGCCACAGTTTAAATATATAAAAGGAGTTAGAAGGTTTAAAAGTGAATAATAAAGTGCAATAGCAGCATACAACAGTCATTTATTAGACTTTGATTTCCATTGTAATTAGTGGTTTAATCTGATTGTGGTCCTTGTGTAGAAGCTGTTTGGGTCTATTTGTCTGGTCAGCTGTTTAAACCATCGAGTGTCTATTAAAGTTTGTTTTCCCCCGCTGCAGATTTGTGAAGTTCTCCATGCCAAACATCCCTGACTTCGAGACACTCTTCTCCCAAGTCCAGCTCTTCATCAGCACCTGCAACGGGGAACACATTAGATATGCAACAGACACTTGTGAGTGCAGGTCGACTTTCAAAATCCCCGGGTTTTTTATTGTATTATTTTGATCCAATCTTCAGAATTATAACAAGGCACTTACTCTCTCCTCTGTATCTGTATTTGACGCAATGCTATGTAACCCAAACCGTCTCTTCTCATCCTTCTGTTTCCTCTCACAGTCGCTGGTCTCTGCCACCAGTTGACAAATGCCCTCGTAGAGCGGAAACAGGTAAGACCCTCAAACATCTCTTCCAGACTCCAGATTAGGCGGCGCTAATCTCCAACCCTAATCGTCGCACTATTCAGATTTCTGCCTTCTGCACTATGAGGTTTAGTGATCGCTCTCTGTTCAGTTCATCTTTGTGGTTTGGTTTTAACCTTTATTTTCAAAAGAACCATGCTGGGTGAGGGGGTCTCGTTCTGGTTTCTGTCTTTTTTTCTCCGCTGTTTTCACAAGAAAATCATGACGCAATTCATGATATGCAAACCTATTTAAGACGATACCATTCCAAAATACGGTATCGTGAAGATGCCTGCAGTGTAACCAGTGTGAGAACATGTTTTTCCTCATAGAGCTGGAAAGAAAATGACAAACTGGTGATTTCCTGAAGTTTTAACTGAAAATCTAGAGGATGAAATGACTTTATATTTTGAGCCTGAAGTTGCAGCTTGTTGATATCTTGACCTTCCACTGAGCTTGTTCATATTAAAACTGATATGTTAGTAATGGCTATTCAGTCGAAATGATCATTAAAAGGAGAATACAAGTTGGCTAAAAATAAAATTCCTTGTGACATTCAGCTTTTACCTGAGGTGTCAGGTTGGTGTTTCCTCCAAGATCAGGATTCAATGAGCAGCTCCTCATCAAGCGAACCCTTCATATTAAAACAAAAGTTGTGTCATGGTCTGAATAAGGCCACAGAACCACCTGAACTCCGAGCTGTTTTGGATGTCTATGGATGTGATCAACGTGAATAACGCCTGTGTTTTCTCCCACAGCCTTTGAGAGGCGTCGTCGTCCTAAAACAGGCAATAGACAAAATGCAGATGAACACAAACCAACTTACCTCAGTTCACGCAGACCTGTGTCAGGTGAGTCACGCTCGCTTCATATTGTCGTCATTCTGCCTCACACTGCGATGTATACCTCTTGTAAATCCAAAAACTGCACGAGCTTTCCATGATCCAGCAATTGTTTGTTCCTCATTATCGTCCGCAGATTCAGCTGAAACGTTACAATTGATCACAAATCAAAAAACACACCTTATATGTATCGCAAAAGTTTACAAGACGTGTGTTTCCACACACTGTGCATTCTAAATAACGGACTGGAAACTGCTTTTAATCATAATTTACGCATGAAAATTGTGCAAATTACTAATTTAAAAGTCGTAATCGATAGAGTCCGAAATGTTTCATACCTGGTGGTCACAGGGAAGAAGCCAAAAGATCAAAAATGGCAAAAATCAACCTTTTGTTGCTCATGTGGTCGAGTAGTTTGTTTTTTTTCTCCCATCATGCGTGTCTGCAGTTTCAGACTTGTTTACAGGAGAAAGAGCTGCTGGAATGGGGTGGGGATGACACAACTTTTTGAAAATCCTTTGCCTCTATCTCTGTCAAAACCAGAAAATGCAATTTTTTGAAAATACTCCGTCTCCATGGAAATGGGAAAATTGCAAGTTTCCTTACAAAACCACCAACAGCACTAACTCGCGGGCCCACATGCCAACTACATTGTTTTTCATAACGTTACAGTGAGAACGGGAAACGTTTCTGAAACAAGACACAAAAATGATGCATTTTCAATTTGAATCGTTCTTCTGAATCTTCAAGTAGATATGAGATTAACTTTAACCCCTCAACACCCGACACACAAGTGAACGAGTGAAATGCGCATTTAGTTTGGGATACTGACCCTCTCTTGTTTCTCCTCTCCCTTTCAGCTGTGCTTGTTAGCGAAGTGCTTCAAGCCCGTCCTGCCCTTCTTGGAACTGGACATGATGGACATCTGTAAGGAGAACGGCGCCTACGACGCAAAGCACTTTTTATGTTACTACTACTACGGTGGCATGATCTACACGGGCCTGAAAAACTTTGAAAGAGCACTGTATTTTTATGAACAGGTACGGAACGTGTCCGTCTGTAAGACAGTTGTCTCCTCCGCCCTGTGACGTTCTAATCATTTGACCTCTTGGCCCTCCCCCTTGCAGGCAATAACCACTCCAGCCATGGCAGTGAGCCACATCATGTTGGAAGCCTATAAGAAATACATCCTGGTGTCGCTCATTCTCCATGGGAAAGTGCAGCCGCTGCCCAAATACACCTCACAGATAGTAGGAAGGTTCATCAAGGTGAGCGAGGTCATACAGGGAGCAGATCAGGTTGACCATCTGATTTCATTGGGATTGAAGTCCACTTTATTATTTGTTTAAGACGAAAGCTATAAAATGTCTATTGTCCTGGTGTGTATTTTTAATGCTGCATGGTCTGATTGCCCGTTTCCCTTTCAGCCCCTGAGCAATGCGTACCACGAGCTGGCTCAGGTATACACCACCAACAACCCGGCCGAGCTGCGCAGCGTCGTCAACAAACACAGCGAGACGTTCACGAGAGACAACAACACAGGCCTGGTCAAACAGTGCCTCTCCTCCCTGTACAAGAAAAACATCCAGAGGCTAACCAAGGTGCACGCACGCACGCACAAACAATATTTTGGAGAAATAGGCCGTTTCTGTTAATAGAAAGACTCTTAAATCTTTGAGTTCACTTCAAAACTTTTGTCAAGTTAACAGGTTAAGCATCCTTCTAGTAATGCTTGAATTTTGCTTTGGGTTTCTACCTCATTAAAAAAAAAAGGGGGGGGGGTTCATGGAAGCCTATGTTGAGAGCGTCTCAGTGGTTTTATTTTTAATTTTTAATTATTCTATTTTTTGTGCTCTTTTTGCTCTTGTTTAGATATTTACATATGTTTACATATTTTATTTTAATTCTTTAATTTTATAATTTCTGCACCTTTTTACCTTAAGCTGTTGTAAGTTTGTGTTTCCCCTGGGGAGGAATAAATTCTATTCTATTCTATAACGTTGCAAAACAGCATCTTTGCAGGCTACCCCGACTGTATTCATACACATGTTCAGAAAAGAAAGTGGCGAGACTGATTTCAGCAAGCAAAAATCAGTCCCGGTTTGTTTCTCCCGCAGACTTTCCTGACGCTGTCTTTGCAAGACATGGCGAGTCGAGTTCAGCTTTCAGGCCCCCAGGAAGCAGAAAAATACGTCTTACACATGGTGAGGTGCTACTCAAACTCGTGTCTGTTCGCGTGATCCCAAATGTTTGCCCGAGAAATAGTTTCTTTTCTTTCCTCCCGCATAGATTGAAGACGGAGAGATCTACGCTAGCATTAACCAAAAGGATGGTATGGTCTGCTTCCATGATAACCCCGAAAAATACAACAACCCAGCAATGCTCCACAAAATCGACCAAGAGGCGAGCAGCTCTCATCCTCTCGGCACAAACTCTTGTTTTTTTTTTTTTTGTTTGCTTGTTTTTGTTCTTAACTTGTGTTTTCTCATTTCCAGATGTTGAAATGTATAGAGCTGGATGAGAAACTAAAGTCTATGGATCAGGAAATTACAGTAAACCCACAATTTGTGCAGAAGGTGAGGTGGCATTGAAGTCTATCCTTAAAATATTGATTGTTTTATTTATGAATCAGTCACTGGATTCAGTCATTTTAACACTGGTTCAAATGTTCAGGCATATTCCGATACAGAAAGATCAAGCTCAAATATAAGAAATATACAGTCATTGTTTTTATATGGTATGATTCACTGTGGTTTAGAGTGAGTGGTTTTTATCTTGGATCTGAAATTGTCTTGCCTCCAAATTTTTCATCATACGTTTGTCTTCTCTCTCTAGAGTATGGGATCGCAGGAGGATGATGTTGGTAGCAAAACGTCAAGTTATTCCTGAGGGGCCTCGGACATAGAGAGAACGCTGCAGCCTCCCCACCCCCCCTCACCACCACCACATCCCCTACCCCCCCCAACTCATTCTTCCTAGGATGAGTTGGATTTTTTTTTAAAAACAGGAAAACAAACATTCTATTGCATAAAAAAAAGGACATTGGTCAAGGAAATTCTAATTGTGTGGAATGATAAAAAAAATTGGTTATTCTTACTTCGCCCTGTCTTAAGGATAACAAAGAAATCCTTACAGAAAAGGAAAAAAAAAAAAAGATTTTGTCGGTGTTTTATTTATCAATGTTCAGGTTGGAGCGCCACTGCTACTTTAACAGAATCCACAATAATAAAAACTGGACTTCTTTGTTCCAAACACGTGTGGATAATCTCACTGTTTGTTTTTGGTTCTGCTGCATGACGGCCATGATCACGAGGGCATTACATGAGGTAAAAACAAGGAATAAAATCAGATTATATTCAACATTTGTAAAGACTTAGAATGATCGTTCTCCTTTTTTTTGTTTAGAATGTAGATATTATCAATAGCAAACCTGTACACATGGACATGTCCTTGACCAAAACCCGGCACAGTGGAGGAGTCATTCACAATCTGGTGCACTGTTTTTGTTTCCTTTTTGTTTTTCATTTCTTTGTTTTGTTTTTTTTGTTTGTTTTTTTAGGTGGGATCCACGAGAGGTCGCTAGAGAACTGTACAGTAAAAGCCTTGTTATCACAAGAGGTTTAAAGTCAACAGATGAAACCAAACTGTCATGTCATTTGGGGAGCTTGAGCTTTGCGATTGTGGATCTGTTAATAATAAATTGTTTAAGAATATAGATTTTACGGACTCTTCTTCTACGTGAATCTCCACGCTTGTTTTTGATTGAGGCCGATTTAACGCTCCAGCTCATCAGCGCCTTCTCTCGAACGGATGTGGGAAATGTCCACCAATCACATAGCGGCGTCTGTTTGGAATAGGCGGGAGTTCGCCGCTCACATACGCCAATCATACGGAATGTTTGCCTCTTATTGGTCCGAGAATCTGAACGAGGCGGGACTTTTACCTCTCTGAGACCTTGGGTGACACGTCAATCATACAGAATGCTCAGCGTTCATTGGTTCGCCGCGCTGATTGAGGCGGGACTTGAAGACGCTCCTCTTGAAATTCCAATGCTAACCAACTTTAGCCAGCGTGCTAACATGTAACACAACGAAGCGCACATTCAAATAACACCCATCGCTCGAAACCCTAAACGAAGTTGATCTTAATGTGCGTCTCGACAACTGCAACTGGGGACATGTGCAGGTAGCCTGAGTGGCGGACGACGAATCTGGCGGCGGCGGCGCTGCTCACCAGCCCCCCTCCGCGGCTCCGAGAGCCGTGTTTGCGGGGACCCGTGCGGGTCTTTTACCGCCGCAGCGAGGACCGCGACAAGCCGGATGCTGTGACTGCCATGAGTCCCGCAGGTTGCCCCCATGTCAGCGGCTTCAAGGTGGACAATTGGAAGCAGAACCTGAGGGTGATCTATCAGTGTTTCGTGTGGAGCGGTTCGGCGGAGACCAGAAAACGCAAGGTAAAGTGACCAGTATTGACGGTGAAGCTAGGGGTGAATAGAATGGGGGGGGGAACCCGGAGGAAAGTGTGTGTGAGTGGCGTGGGCACTTCCCCGCCCTTCCGCAACAACACACGCATCCGACACACTTATTGTCAGAAAGTACAGTCAACCTGCCACCACTCCACCAGAGCTGGGTGGGATGTACATCAGTTGGTGCTGCAGCAGCCGAGCTCCACTTCCTACTACCTGCTTCCCTGTCGGTTGTTGCCTCTGATACCATTGTTGTCCGAATTCGAGGCATCCCCAAACCTTCCTCTTACATCACAGCCGCAGATGCATGGCTGCGTCCCCTAATCAACAATATCGCTCTCTCTCTCTCTCTCTTGCATGAGTACAGATTGTCTGCCCATGTGTCTGCAAGAATAGCAATCCTCCATAATGTGCACACAAATACTACAATGTTGTGTTTTTGCATCTGCAGCCTGCAACATGTCCAACAAGCAGGGTGAAAATAATCTCCTCCACAAGCCTTGGCACATCCTCCTCATTAGCATTATCTTGGTGTGCCACACCATTTTTATTGATTGCAGCTCAGTTTTCCACCCGTGTCTTCAGTGGTTACAACAGACAGCAGTCTGGGTGGTTTCTCATGCACACCTTTTGTTTAGTCATCCCCATTAAAAATCCTCTGTTCGAGTGCAATTGCAGAGCAATTTCAGTTTGTGTGGATGGTACCTGGTGTTTTTTTTTTCTTTTTTTTTTTCTTGTCTCTCTTCTTGTCCTTAAGTACCCTCAAGCCCTGTTTCTCTTCCCACCTCCTTTACATGAGTCCAGTCTTCCCAAGACTTTTCATTTAATTTCCCTATCGGATGAGAAACAACTTGGCTTCTAATTCAAAAAGATGCAAATATATGACCTTTTGTCTGCTGTTATGTAACAGAATTTCCATGTCCATAGTGCTGGGGCTCAGTTAGCTTGCGGCAACAATCGTGATGGTATTTTTACTACCACAGAGCCCACGTTTGCTTGTAAAAAAAAGTATAAAAGGATGAAAACAGCAGTAGCTATTTTGCCATTGGATGGACCAGCAAAAACAATTCCTACAATGAATCTTTCACAGCAGTCGAATTGTGTGTTTGGTGCATTCAGAAGCCTTCGATTTCTGGTGCGCCCGACTCGTGTGCAAGGTTTGGACAACCTGGTTTTAACTGATCCAAACCTGAGTGCGCTGTGCTGACGTCATCCCAATTTTTCTCTTGTTAACGTTAACCCTCTGGGTGCGTATGTGTAGTTTTATTCCGAAAGCAAACAACAGTGCCTGGCATGCCAACTTCAGCCCTTCTGCCATTTCTGTGGAAATGGACATCGGTTCCAAAACATTGCAGTGGAAACGTGAAACCTTTCTGAAACAAAAAATGATGCGTTTTGACTTGATGCGTCGTGGAAATGGGGCCCATCTGTCTTCTCAACTGATGCTGATGTGTTGAAGTGTTTTCGGTCAATATCTTGAAGAATCATAACAGCTAACTGTTAGTTGAGTTCATAACTATATTTGTGTATATTCGTATGGTTATGGTTTGTGTATAAGGAACTGTAAATATCTCAGTTTTCACCTCCACCTCTGGCTGACGTCTCTATTTTTAATGTGAATTTTGCTCTCCTGCCATGATGGGGATTTGTCCATAATTGCAGCTTTTTTGTTGTTGCGGTCTACTCGCAGGCTCACTCTTGCCAAACTGCGCCTTTTGATCTCCTGAGCGTTGAAGCTTTTGTGTCACTTAGTAACACCGTAGCCTAGTGATATAAAACATAATATTATAGGAAATGGATCATCTGACAAAAGTGGCTTTGTGATTCCAGACAGAGGGCGAAGAAAAGTTGGCAGACCTGAAATTCCCAATGGATGAGAGGCTTGTGTTCAGGTGGAGGTGAAGACGGAGACTTTTATAGGTCCTCGCAGGCCTAAAGCAATCAAATTGTACGGATAAATCACAATAATTATTGTAAAAAAAAACAGGCACACAAATGAAGGCATAAGACAGCGTCTTGACTGACAGCTTTGTAAAATGTGGATGAATGGGACCGAACTCGTAAAGTTGTCTGAGATCAACAAGGTCAAACTGTACCACATACGTCCGTTTAAGGTTTTCATGTATTATTACTGACTAATGTAACTGGATATTCTGGGTCAGCTGAACCCACTTGATACCGGCTTTAGTTGGATGTTGAGGATGCCGCAGGGGTGGAGTGAAAATTCTGTGAACCATGCCCGTTGTCTCATTTGTTCCCCATCACCGTACATACTCTCAGCCTGCATCCGTCTGCTGACCACTGTGCTGCATATTGAATTTTAAGCACTCGTTCACCTTGAGAATTACAGGCTCTCCGCTTCGGGCTTTATCTCCAATCACGGGCCGCTCTTATCGCCATCGGAATGACAGACGCGTCGGATTTTATCAGCCGAACGTGAAGCAAACTGATTCCCCAGACACCTCCGTCGGAAACGTCGACTGAAAGATAATTCATCGTCCGTTTCAGGTCTTCAAGTGGGCAACACCAGTAGGCTGGTGGATTTTTAAGTGTGTGTTCACTATTTTCAGATTTTTTTTTGTGGTGGTTGAAATGTACCTTCAGTGCGATCGTGCCGTTCGAGCCTCTTCGGGAGGTGTGAATGCCATCATCTCAATGGGGGGAAAAAACATGGGACACTCTGAAAGCAGGGTCTTCCAGATCAGTTTGGTGTGGTTGGATTGAAGTTTAATACATCGAAGATGACTGAACACAAAGGAATCAAACGACTTTTAACACATGACGAACTCGCAGCTCATATTTCCTTCTGAAATCTTTCTCTGTCCTTGCGTAGCCTTTTTGTGAGTACTAAGATATCCTGCCTGTGTTTTGATTATTAGATTCTTTTCTTTTTTGGGTGTCTTGTCTACATACGATCAACCCAATAAGTGGATATCGCCAAGATTTCTCCTCTCAACGTTATCTCTGATTCCAAGATGAAATCATTCCATTCGGTGGCCGAAAGTCAATCTGACCTTCTGATTCCTATAAAATGTGACAACATTTCTGTGGCATTGAATGTATTGTGTTTAGAAATGAAATATCTTTTGAAAGCACTTTACGCCTGTTAAAAGGAGTATTATAAATTTATGTTCTGTGCCACATGAGAGAAAACGGTGTTATAGCCGCTAGGCTAAATTTGAACAATCAAAGTCGTCGGGAAATGTGGGTCATGAACTCCTGTGATCCTCCGTTCCTTTCTTGTGTTGCGTTAAAGAGGATATTTCTGAACATGATACACCGCTAACATAACAAAAGTGAAAAGATTTTTCTTCGAATTTCTTTGGGAGTCAATAAAGTCCGCCTCTTCATCACTTGACTACTTTTTTCTGGATTTTCCTTTGCTTTACATTCATTTCAGTCTCTCTCTCTCTCTCTCCCTCTCTCTCTCCACCTCTCTCTCCACTCTTTTTGCCTTTCCTTCAGCTCAGTTTCTATCTCTTTTATTCGCGTGCTCCGTAGGTAGCGTTCTGTCTCTTTCTGTCAGGCTGCATCTCTCTGCATTTGTTTATTTATACATTTCTCGCTTCCTGCCGTTCTGTCTCGTAATCTCTATTTCTCTTCATCTCTCTTCAAAGATCACTGTATCTATTGATCTATGGCTCCAGCTTTATCCCAGGCCCAGTTGATATACATTTCTTGTGAAAACGACTCACATTTTAGGAATACATTTTAAAAAGTTAATATTTCTATTTTTATAAACGGACTTGTAAATTTCATTTCCCGGCATGCTAATGACATCATTTTCAGCATTTCTGCCGTTTCCATGTAATGACGATGCAAAAAAAAAACCTTTTATTTGAAATGTCGTTTAAACAGGGCTTACAGCATTTTAAGGTTGTTTTGCTTTTACATTTCGTCTTCACTTGAACCCTTTCTGAAATGACGATTCTTGTCAATTGTTGTTGTATAAACAAGGCTCTCGATCTTCCTCACTTTCTATCTGGATCTCAGTTATTTCTCTTGATCTCTATTTCTCATTCTCCGTGTCCTCAATCTCTCTCATAGAAACAATATTCTGCTGCAGCTGATGCTTTATGTGAACCCTGAAAATAAAAATAGATTATGATTCATATTTGTGTCGGTATATGGATGCCAACTGCATTTTAAATACAAGCCAGTTGTTCAGGTTCTATTCTAAGTTGTTTAATCGCATCTTGCAACCCGTACACGCTGCCGTTAAAGACCCACGACATGATCGAGGCATTTCCGTTAACGTCCATGATGTGACTCCCCACTTCCACTCCATCTATTGGACTGAAATGTGGCGAATACAGAGTACTGTCTAGTAATGTTAGATTTCGAAAAAGCATTTTTAACCAGAGAAATGCAATCACGAGATAGTTCCTCTTTTTTTCCCCGCTACTGTTCTCTATAATCCCGAGAGATTGTTTGGCTGTGAAATTCCCAGTAGATCAGCAGTTTCTGAAATACTCAGACCATCCGGTTCCCTGTTCTAAAGCCGGGTTTGATCTTGAGCAGCTCATCTTGTCTCAATGCTGAAATACATAATGCAATTGTTGCTCGGTAACTGTCTGATTCGTGTTGAGTATTTAAACACATTTACCTCATAAAACGGCCAGTGAATGTATTATTTTCTATTATTAGGATTTTTTTTTTAATGCACTTTTTTTGTCAGAACACAAAGTTTTCTACTTTCAGAACTCTTCCTGGCTTTATTTTTAGATTAGATTCCTTTGTAACAATGCATCTTGGCAAGCGAGGTGTTGTTTGTAGTCGTCTCACAAATGTGTGTTTCATACAAATGTGCAGTTCAAAAGGAAAATAAACAAGTTTGGCCATGTAATCCGATTTATTACTAGAAAACATTGTCGCAACCGAGAAATAACACATTTGTGCTGTGTAAGTGCAGTTTGCACACAAGCCAACAGGTAAGACAAACTGCAGGTTCCAGTTTGTCATTTATCTTTCTGTTGTCAGACAAGCGGCACATATTGTGGAAAGCCCCTGAGATGCTGTATTTGTTGATCCTCTGCCCGGAAGGACGTCGTTCTTGCTTTTCTGGACTCTGTCCGACTCTGCATTCGAGCGTCCTCGTTCAGGTGTTGCTCCCTTTTGGCTCGCAGTGTAAATAATCTTCTTGCTTTCACTTCTCAAACCGGGATCTTTCCAACCCATTACCTCCACTAACGCGCCACCCCGCCTGCAGATGGCCCGTCGCCGACAGCCCGCCACTTCTCTGGTAAATGTGACAAGAGTCAGAGGCCTGTTGGCAGAGTCCCGGAGAAACCGCAGCGCCTCTCTGGTTTCACAGCCGTCGTTCCACTACTTCCACGACATGCCAGCCACTGCTCAAACGCGTTGCTGTCGGTCTGACAGCCGAGGACGTGGAAGAGGCATCTCAGATGAGCAGAAGACACAATTTCCTACAAGAATCCAGCGCCCTCAGGGACGGGGCGGGAGAAAGCCAGCGGCACGCGCCATAACCCTGACAGCCAGGAGAATGAGCGAGGAAAGATAGTTGCATATTGGTGCGCGTTTTCATAATTCATGTGCTGTCTAAGCACTTGCACATTGAGCGGCGTGTCTGCGTGTGGAGAATGAGAATCAGTTTTATTGGAGCCTCTGTTTTGCGTTTGTGGCAGGACTCGTGCTGGATTGAGAACATTGTTGAGCTGAGACCTCATCATGTAATCTCGTGGATTTTAAAGGGGATGGAGGGCTTTCACTAGGGGGCACCAGAGAGCTTTTGAGGTTCTGTGTGATGCCTTTTCCCAGCATTATTGCACATATCATTATTGTATTGTACGCTTTAGTGTACCAGTTAAGACAATTGCAGATCATATTCAGATTTTCAATTATTTACCATAATGTATTTAACTCAAGTGAACACACATTTAGTCAACAATATGTGATGGGTGTGATCGGTTGCCAGCACTTTGTCCACAGTGTCCACTTCTTGTTTACACAGCTGTTTCTGGTGATGCCCATACCACGAAACTGGTGGAGATTGGTTTGGTAATTTCTGAAGACAATCTTTTTCAACTGGATCATCCAAAGGAAATCTCAATAATTATTGACAACTAAGCATATTCACATAATCAAGGACAGCGTTACAATTCCGAATACTTCATTTAAATGTATTGAAAGGATGCAATAGTCTGCTTTTTTTTCACTTTCAGTGTTGGTGTGGACTGAGTTAATCAATAATTGATGATCTCGCTGCAGTAAGAGTTGCTTGTTTCAGTGTTTTCCTCACAACGGACAACTAAAGAGCCACATAGAAGTCCAGAAAGACGGATTTAGAAACTGCTTTCCCAAAATGTTCTGATGCTTTGTTGCCGTTTAACTTCCGTCTTTGTTTAGATAAAGGAAAATGCGACTTTTCTGAAATGCTGCTACTGTGCATGGTTACCATGACCATAGTATATGGTTCTTCTGCACATGCATGAGTAGATGGACAACAACAATGGCGGCCTCCAGAGTCGAATATTCTCCTGGGACAAACATGCATATTCGCCATTGTGAATGTTTCATTAATGTGTGTAGTTTTGTTACATATACAACAGCACCCACTTGTGGCCCTACCTGAAAACTACATTGTTTTCAATAAAAGATGCCTTGCGCTGAGCTGGCACAAACAGCAGTACTGTTTTCAATCAGCACAACAAACAACATATTTCTTCGACATTCTGTCAATTACACAATTTGACCTCCTCCATATGAAGTGCAACAAGTCTAAAATATGGAGACATGAACTTGCTGTGGTTTACGGTACGAGAGATCGTGTCAAAGGGATAATGAAATTGGGAGACTGCCGATCCACTTTATGGAGAAAAGTGTCAGTCGGTGCCAAAAAATTGGGTTTGAGGTGAAGCTCTTGAGTCTTTAAGCAGGGCAGTGACATCCGAAAATGCAAAAGAAATGGTAAAAAGAAGCATCTGAATATGGCCTACAATGAGACTTGAGACATAAACCCGCCAAATATTCTTTGGGGAAGACTGAAAAGCTTTTATAGCAGCAGAACAGATTAAATGTAAAACCTTTGGATGGATACAAGCGTTACTTGGAATCTGTCAAAGACACAGAGTTACACTTTGCTTTTCTATTGTGCTGTTTTGTCAAACTACATTCTGTTCAGCAAACTGCAGGTATTTTCATAAAACAACCAGTTCATTTAGTACCATCCATCAGTCTTTTCTCTTTTCGCCTCTCCGTTCTTTGACGGTTTTCCCCTTGTTTCTCATTTTCCTCGCTCTCCTCTGCAAGGCATTGCTAATTTCTTCTCACCTCCTCATTTTCACGCTGGCTCATTGGCATGCCAGCTTGTCATCTGCATGCTTTTGAACTATCACTATCTACCCTCCATCCACAGTCACACCCCCACACACACACTTTTCATTTTGCCTTTCCAGAGTGACTTTCAAACAGAATGTATAGGAAGCACAGTTAATAATTGATCGTTCTATCCTGTATTTCAAGACTGCATATTGATCACAAGAGTTTTATCTGAATCATGACATGTTTAAACCTGCCGGTATAACTCAAATAAATTCTAATCCATACTATATTGGGATGCTTAGAGCTTTTTGAGGCTACGTTCATGTGCTTAGTTCCACTACAGCCATGTTAGATTGCTTTCCCGATGCTGATTGTTATTCTGAACACATCACCAGCGATCAAAGAAACCCCCTACACCTGTGCTTCTCATTTCTACTTCATAGAAAGTTAGTGTTCGAGAAGCAATGAAGGTGAAAAGAGGAACAGAACAATGAAAATAGCTTATGACATCCAGAAATGTCCACAAAAAAGAATTTTTTTTTTTTCTTGCAATACTCTGACATGTAATGTCTTCTGCTTGCTAAATGGACTGCAGAGGTCCCTCAGAATATTTCAACCTGATTGAGTTTTAAGTCCAGCAATGAATGGATGATGAAACAAAATGGTCACTCTTCTTGTTCTACACGTTGAGAGGTGGTTTCGATTCACACCTTCACCCATAATTATATCGAGGTGAAGCTTAAAGCAAGAAGAAATTGACCTTGAAGTATTTGAGGCCTTTCAAATTGAATTTGGCACAAATTTTTTTGGAGCAATTTGGGAAACCTTGCAGTTTTTAAATTTCTTGATCGGTCAGCCGCCACTCGTAAACAGTACTCTATAAATGTTGTACTGGGATAATGCACCTCGATGGGGAGCTCGTTGAGACGATACAGAAACACCATTCCTATCTCCCCTGGTAGACGTCTGTTTGAGGTCTGCCAGGCACAACCAACTGGGACAAGAGCCTGAGGGTATCCCAGAGATTACCCATCCCAGCTGGCCTCACTGCAGCTGGGGACCCTGTGGGAGGAGCTGGAAGAAGTGAAGATTGGATTTATCTGCTTCCAAATTGTCATTTGAAACTTGTTTGTGAGGATTGATAAAAAAAAAAGATGTTTAAAAAAAAACAGCTATGACCTTGTCAAAGTCTGCAGGTACAGGTAGAGGTGATTGATGGATGTGAAGCGACAAAGAACATTATTGTGGAGTGGAGGAAGAAAACATGTAGTTGGTGCCATGTGTACGGATATATTTTTACTTAAATTATTGGCATAGAATGTTCTGTCTTAAACTCGTCAGAACAAAATTCATGGACGTCCTTGACAACGTTGTTCAAGTTCGGTGGCAAAGCTGCATTTGAAAACAAAAACAAATTAAAACTGTGTTCTGTTCTGTGTCATACCATCTCAGTGCTTGCATTGTACTGCACAGGTACATTTTACCTGGACACATTATATACCATTTCTCTATCCTTTAGAACGTCTTTCGATTTTCTCTATAAGTGGAAGTCAATAACCCATATTTGTTTGTTTTTTTTAGTAGCCGACTGAATTGTTTAGAATTTGCTGCACAACAATTACATTTCTTGCCCAGGACACATCAAGAGGATCGTTCGTGAAAAACAAGTCAGGATGAAAGGGACCCTACATGCTGCTGTTTTCAATGCGGGTCGCCACACGCAGAGCAAACGGGCAGTGTTGTTGCCATATTTGCAACCTGAAAACCATTGCACATTGTTTGTTTCCATATCGTTCAAAGATGAAGGTGTAAGAGTGGCACGTGCAAATCACAGTGTCGGATACAGGATTTTTCATAACCCCCCCCCCCCCCCCCTTTCTCTTTCAGGCCAAGTCATGTATCTGCCACATGTGCGGCGCCCATCTCAACAGACTCCACTCCTGCCTCTACTGCGTCTTCTTCGCCTGCTTTGCCAAAAAACACATCCACGAACATGCCAAGAGTAAAAGGCATAACCTAGGTACGTCACCCTCGCACCGTCTTATTGTATTGCCTTCAGTAGTTTCAAATTGTATTACTTGATTTGTCACGTCTACATATTCACTCACACTTGTGACAACTTGGGGTTTAATGTTTTCACACCATTTATGGTCGAACCTCAATCATTGGGATAAAAAAACACCTACCAATTCTATCTGCCTCATGTGACGCATTGATTCCTCTGTTTGTTAAATGAAATGTGTACCACCTGGAAGAGATGTGTGTTGGTGCACCCTCGTTTTTGGTGAATCTGCATGCTTGCAAATAAATGTACAACTGGACCCTGGAGAACATTCCTATAAATATTTTTCCATATAAAGATGACAAGCACTGACAAGCACTACACTTTTACATTTTATTAAGTCGTTGTTCACAGGCCCACTGCAATACATTTGTGTTTTGAGAAGCATTTAATCAAACCAACTAATCAAGAGCTGCTGAGCCCTGGGCTATTACGCAACCTCATGCAACGAAACTGCAACACAGTCCGGAAGGGTTTTGGCCTCCGAAGGGAGGTTTGAACGCCACCTGTGTGTTGTGGTCTCATCTAACTCGTGAGATATAATACACACATTCGCAGCCCTGCTAATGAGCAGGAGGAGAGGTCTGCCCCGGTCACTGAGTAGAATAAAGAGCATTGGGTCGATACGATTACTGAGCACACCTGCCTGCTTTTACAGACGGCCTTCTTTCAAAAGCCCTTCCAAACAAGCGTTGTGTATTTCTCGGCACAACAACGAGATTTGTCTTCGACTTGTTTTGACAGGATTAATATTCCAGGCCATGGAGGTAACTCCAAAATACCGCACGCCACTGCTTTTGCTGGTTTGCACTAGGTTTGTTCAAATATTCCCCCTTTGAAGGCTTCGGTTTGCAGGAGCCGAAAGCCACCGCGCAGAAGCTGCTTTGCACACGTGCACTCACAGGAATGAAACGGCGAAATTTGTGTTTTCCGAGGCACCGAACTAAATATTTGCACCAAACAGACACAATCTGGAAGGCTGCAGATATGAGCGAAGTCGTGGGTGTTTTGCTGAATATTAGGACCAGTTGGCTGTTTTCCCCTTCCGTCTTTGCACCTCCCACAGGAACACATGGCCTGTAACAGTCGAAATGCTGCTCAGACACGACTGAATTTATTGCAAAAAAGGACGACTGAATATTATTTGAACTCGGGCAGGAAACACAGCTGTTGAACGATCTATTGTACAGTGTGAAAAAAAAATCATTACAAATTAAATTAAGCAATAAATAAGGGGAAAAAAATTTGTATTAAACATTTGTCTTTTGACTCAGAGCTTCCAGGAATCCAGCTTCTTAGCATAAATTCTCCAACTGTTTACCGATGCGATTTTCATCGGCTCCGAGCATCATTGTCATGAAACGGATCGTTTTTCCATCTTCACCTGAAAATCTTGTGCAAATGGGGCCTAAAGCAGAAGTTATTATTGTCATCATATTATCAGAAATTGTCAAAACCCTAAAAGAACTACTCTTCTCTCAATGTAATCAGTAATTTTTTTTGTAGATTACACTAAGAAATTGGAAAAAACGAGAAAGTTACCAAATGGAACTCTTAATTAAATACAAAATACAATAAATCACAATTAAAGTATAAGGAATAGAAATCCTTAAGAGGAATAGCAATATACGGATGTCATATTTGAGGCTGAAATTGCTAAAGATGCAATAAAAATGGCATTTGCAAAGAATGTTAAAAACCTTGTCATCACAAGACAAAATAAAGGACAGACTTAAGCTAGAACATGGTTTAAACAGGACATAATCTTCATCCTTTTAATCTGAAATCAGCCGACAGGTTTTTTTTTTGTTCTTCTTTGTTCTTCTCCACATAAACAAAATTGGGCAGCGATTCAAGCCTGTTACACTGCAGCGTTTCAGGTGGAGGAGGACGATGTCGCAGCGAAGCCACTCGGGCTGCACATGTTGAGAATTTGCCATTTGTTTGTTTTTGTTTCTGGTTTTGGCTTTATAAAGCCTCCTTTACTTATGCATTAGCTCAGGAACACCCCCCCCCCCTCTTTCTCTCTCTCTCTCTCTTTGGTGGGTGTGTGCTCGATTCCCACAAAGTGTAATTGTGAGATTAATTAGGTTAGCAGCTGAATTGCTGGTGCAAAAATAGAGTGCGAAACCGTCTGACACACAGGGAGGGAAAGGCGAGAGGAGGAACAGATCTCAGCAGAATAGTGAGGAGGTAATTAAGTCGTCTTTAACAAACCCCATGGAATTAGCCTTCATTAAACCACAGCCCCTCCTCTGCCTTCCCTCTCCTCTGCCCTCCCCCTCCTCCTTCCCACTTCTCCTCGTTTGTTTGTTTTTGCCATTTCATCTCATTCACCTGCCTGTTTTATCCATATCCACTCAGCCATTTGGTTTTTTTCCAATCTCTCAGTCTCCATCCTCCTCTCTTCAGCCCTGCTCTTGTTCCCATGGTTACCCAATGACCCTTTCGCTATCCAGAATTGTCGAAGGACTTTGTCTCTGCGCGACGGTACCATCAGCCTCATCCACTATTGTCTGTCTTCCCCGTGGTGAAACCTCCTTACCTTGCTGCCCCCCCCCCCCCCCCCCTCCTCCCCTCCCCCCCCCCCCCCTCCCCCCTTCATGGCTGCAGGGGACGAAAGCCAAAATGTCCAACGGGTTTTTATTGCAACAACATCAAACCGGTAGCTGCAGGGCATGGAGCAGGTGTGGAGAGGAGTTGGAAAAACAGTTCCTGTTTGGACATAAACATTTAAGTGGCTGCAAGATTTCGGGGAGAGATCAAACTTTTCTTCTATTTCTACTGTGTGTCAGTTATGGACTGTTTGAAAAAAAAAATACAGCCGATAAAGCAATAGACCATGAAGTGGAAAGACTGCAGCTTTTATGACGTAATCCTGGTTTACAGTGGTCAGTACCTATCAAAATTGGTCCAAAGATGGAAATAATTAGTGTTGGCAGAGTCATGATTGCTTTATGATGCTGTTGTGGAACAAGGGCTGGCCCCATGTGGATGAACGATTGTCGCTCAGACAGCTGCAGGGTTTAATTGTCATTCTGATAGAAAGCTGCCAGAATTGGCCTCAGGATGCCCATGCATACACATGTCCTCTGCCAAAAGTGCCAGCAATGTTCAAATGAGCATCAAAGTCTTTACACAAGAACTAAAAATAGGATTTATTAGTTTTAATTTCTTATGCTTTTGTGGTTTTCCCCAATTGAAATCTTTATGGCCCCTGGTGTACTCCCATTCACAGAAATGTTATTCGTTGATGGTAGAGGTTCAGTAATGGTGTATGTCAGCTGATTCGCCCCGGCTTTCTAGCATTGCAGCACAATGGCAACGCAATCTGAACAGAATGAAAATGAATGAGGAAATGAAGTGGCACACCTTGATTACCTTCACACAGTCGCATGAACTGAGCCATCTCAGCCTTTGGAATAAAACGCAGAATCTTTTCTGTGTTTCCAGCTATCGACCTGCTGTACGGGGGTATTTACTGCTTCATGTGCCAAGACTACATCTATGACAAAGAGATGGAACAGATTGCCAAAGAGGAACAAAGGAAAGCATGGAAAATGCAAGGTAGGCGACAATCAACTCTACAGCGAGACACAAACACAATGTGGTCCATATACAGTACATGTATAATGACAGGCCCCGAGATTGATCCTTGCAGAACGCCACAAGTCCTTTTGTAGTTTTGCGACAGATTATTGTCATATTGCTGCTCTGCTGCTGGACTTGGTTGTCAGATTGTTGAGCAGTTTAAGGTGCCTTTTCTGTTTTTTCGTCAACATTTCAGACAAAATCAACATATTTACTCTTGTAAAACCATCCCAGTGAGGATTCCGACAAGCGACAAGGTGTTCAAGTTGAACAATGGCAAAAAGTATTTGTCAGTTTTTTGTTTTCTTCACTGAAATACTTGAAACCTAAAATATGGATTTATTAGCAGATTGGGAAGATATACTCTGGGTACATTCTCAGATTAAGCTGGGATTTCCCATGAGTACTGGCAGGAAAACACCTAACAGGCAAAGGAACTACATGCAAACTCCACACAGGAAAAAAACAGCCTAAAACCTCCAGGCTTCTTGTAATATAAATAAACTGAGGCAACAACTCATCAAATGTACCTATCAATGTCTTCCTGTGGCACGAATAGTGATGCGAGCATATTGACTGTGGGTTGTGTTTCAGGTATAGGAGAGAAATACTCGACATGGGAACCCACCAAGAGGGAGCTGGAACTGCTCCGCCACAACCCTAAGAGAAGGAGAATCACTTCCAACTGTACTATTGGTGAGTGCTGCAAGCTACCGTTCTGTAGACACGGACAGAGAGAGGCGTCGCCTGAATATTGCAGAAGCGGTAAACGACAATGCACTATTCATTATCGCCTGAGCCAGCCAGAAAATACTGCACATTATTTTTGTGTCAATAAAACATGCTTCCATGCTGTCTGAACTGACTGGGGGTATTGGAGTGACGCTGTCGTGATGGGATGAGGCCGCCTGTGGGAGCGGAGAGTGCTGGCATACATTTAACACCTTGTAGCAGCCTGCAGGGATCCGCTCAAGCACCATTAACATCTCTGGAATCATCTTCAGTGAGGGAAATTACAGGCCTGGTTGCTCATCTGAGAGAAGGCCACTGCTTTCCTCCCTCCTGTTTCCTCCTTCCCTTCCTTGTGTGGGGTGATTTGCCAAGGGTTTCCTAGCTTGCAGTCCAGCTTTGCCTCTGGGGCATTGGTGTGTGTGTGTGTGTGTGTGTATGTGTTTCTCAGTTAACGGCATTGCAGTATCGGTACTGCAGCAGCCGAAAAATATGGTCTTCCTTGTTTTCCTTTTCTTCATTCTTTTGTGTCGACTGTATTGTTTTGGGGATTTTTTGCCATGCCTGTTTTGACCGCTCTCCGTCCATCTTCAATCCTCAGGCCTACGTGGTTTGATAAACCTGGGCAACACGTGCTTCATGAACTGCATCGTCCAGGCCTTGACGCACACGCCGTTACTGCGAGACTTTTTCCTGTCCGACCGACACAAATGCGAGATGCAAAGCAACTCCTGCTTGGTGTGCGAGATGTCGCAGTTATTCCAGGAGGTAAAGTATATATATATATATTATTATTTTTTTATACCAACAAATTACTGTCAGGACGCCATATGACCAACAGGCCTAATGATGACCTTTTGTGTAATACAAGTTTTTACTACAAGGTGGTTCGTAGGGCTGCACAATATTGGTGCAATATGGGATCGTACTGTAACTAATTCATTGTTGTCACCACAGACCTACTCTACACCTGGAAAACCAAAATAAAACAAGTCAACTGTGATGTTTTCTGTTGCTCTAAACAGCTGTTGTGAGTGAAAACAATAACTTTGATCTTCAAGTTGACGTTTCTCAGAGGCTCGTGCTAATTGAGCATAATAACAGCCGTGGTCCTAATCTTAATGCTCCATCGTGGCTCGTCAGCACTGTTTTTGTTGTTGGTGAGTGCAGTCGGATGAGAAGTAGTTGAAACTAGCTCAGTGAGCTCATCTGTCCGTTGTATTTCATGCTTGAAGTGATCCACCAAATATTTTTACAAATATCTTCAGAACTCTTTTATTGAGAAGAATTAATCAAATTTTACACACTGTTGTATCACAAATGAAATAAACTAAGCATAATGCGAGAGTCAACCATTATTCAAACTTGAGTCTTTATTTAGAAACGTTACGTTTTTTACGCGTTTTAATATAGAGGAAACTGGTGTCCATTCTTTAGTTGATTCATCGTGATGTTCAGACAAAATGGAAAATAATTACTAATTAGGGCTGCACAAACTTTTTTTACATATATTTAGGTGCATATTGTTATCAGCATTCCACCCTCCCAATATTAATTCGACTCTGGCATAAGTGGCCATTCACTCATGGTCGATATCTGTACAGTGCGGGGGTGTTTAATTTTTCGAATAGGAAATGATTGAATTTAATGCCAGTGAATGTATTATCATACTTATCATGGTATAATACTTGCCTATTATTCGACTATTTTATAATATTATCATTAATTTAGAGGCTTCCACGGGACTCTATATTCTTGAATTGTACACGATTCTTTAAATCTCTTGAGCTGTAACAAACAGTATTGTACTGTGTCAAAGAAAATTCCTCGATTCTATATATTATTGCATCGTGACTCCCATGACGATAGCCAGCCCTATTAGTGATGGCAAACTGCCAATACCAAGAGCAGAACTGAGGTGTGATACGATGACATGTCTATTGTGTGGAAAAAGAAGTTGTCTCCATCACACACTCCTTCTCTTGTCAGTTCTACTCAGGCCACCGCTCGCCTCACATCCCGTTCCGCCTCCTCCACCTGGTGTGGACTCACGCCCGGCACCTGGCCGGCTACGAGCAGCAGGACGCCCACGAGTTCCTCATTGCGGCGCTGGACGTCCTGCACAGACACTGCAAAGGTCAGAGGAGAACGTAACACTGACAGGGAGAGGAGCAGGGTTTGCTGGAGAGATAAAGATGAGAGCGGTGTACAGCCTGACACTCGGCACTGATCACAAATCCCTCTGGAGTGAGTGTCTCTGAAGTCACGCAGCGTCACTATCTGTGACTGTGTGTGTGTGTGTTGTGTGTGTGTGTGTGTTCACACAGATGACAACGGGAAGAAAGCCAACAACCCGAACCACTGTAACTGCATCATCGACCAAATCTTCACAGGGGGCCTGCAGTCTGACGTCACCTGTCAAGTGTGCCAGTAAGTGTGTGTGTGTGTGTTCCTTCAGGTTTTTCTTGCATTGCAAGGACCTCCTTCGCAGTACGGGTCGCTAACTGCATTATGGACACTAACTGCAAAAATAATGCGAGTCCCATCATTATAGTAGCGAGATCATGATGAGTTGGCTGAAGGAATTGCGTTCGTGTTCATGTAATGTCCCTAAAAATCTCGAAGATGTGACTGTATGTGTGTGTGCAAAGCAGAACACACCCATTTGTGCCTCTGTGGAGGCCGTATAAAGAGATTAAAGTCCAACAGAACAAAGCCGTGGCCTTGTACAACACCACAGTGCAAAATGTCCACTATGAGCAGACGCATTTCAAAACTCCTTGATTCCTTGCCCTGAGGTGACAACTCCTCGAACACACCCCACCTCCTCGACGCATCCACTCTCCTCTATCATTGGCATAATGCACCATCAATCACACACACACACACACACACACACACACTGATATGCTACACTGCAGCAACAGGAAAAGCCTTTCATGGTTTACGTTCAAGATGTAAAGTTGGTCTTTACTTCCACCTGGTGGTTGGTTGGATCCATTGAAACTTTCACAATTGCTATCCTAAAAGATGGCAGGGAGGTATTTCACATAAAGGTACAGTTTCTTTAAGAATCGACAACTGTGGTACACACTTTCTGTTTTTCCTGATTGAGTAACAACAGGTAAGTTAAAAGGAAAATCCAAACCTTATTGTTCTGGTTGGATTATATGTCTGTGTTAATATTAGTCTGTATTTGATCATTTCTTACAAGAATTTACAAAGACGACAAAAGTGAAACAATACTTTTCGTACAGAGCTACACACACACATGCATATGAAATAAAGTGTTCACACGTCAGGTTCAAGACGTTAATGAATGTCACGCCAACTTTCAAGGTGATGAGCCGACATGGGATTGCTTGTTCAAACCCTGTAAAGGCTTCATTTTAAACGAGCCTTCACACTTTGATATTGTAGTGAAGAACCACAGCTGGCGCTGCCCCAGCAAAAGCCCCGGCAGCAGTAAACCCTCTGATCTGTATATGTGGAAGTTTTGTTTCTATGCTTGTCGGAGGGAAGCCCTTTCTGTCCTCGCTCTGTGAGGGAACTCATGCTCCCATGGGCCTTCTGCTAATTTGTGATTTATTCATTTTGGCATTTAGAACGTAATTGAAGCAAATACCCATGACATGGATCCCACTCAATCTCCTCCTTTAACTCCATAAATCCACAAAATCCATGGCGGATCTTCTGAGGAACACAGAGCAGCCGAAACCACATTAGTCACTGTTTGACAGCATTAGCCGAGCCACAAAGTTTTAAGTCACATAATGAGGCAACCTGAGGCCAAACCAAAGCACAAAGAGGTTTCAGTGTTCCTCTGAGAAAATAAATCATACTGAAGTTAGCTTGTGGCAAAATGTAGAAGTAGTTACTGATCTCTGTATCACTCCAGGACACCAACTTGTGACATCCTTTTAAAGAGCCTTTTCCCCTTCAGTGCAGTTGTACCACACCAAGAACTCCCTGATACAATTGAGCCAAGTTGTTCAAGCAAAGTCACGATTTGAAAGAAAGTCAGTCCCACAAAGCCAGCCGTGCAGTTCTAGAGGAATGCTGCTGAGTCTTTTATCTGAGCCACAGCTGCTTGGGATACCAGCACAACTATGAACAATTTGCTGGGGCTGAAAGATAAGACGGGATATATTTCTGCGGAGCATCTCAACCGAAACAAACTCCTCAGTTCAGAAATGATCATTTTACAGCACGAGGCCCTCTGGGTTTTAATCCACCTGCCACACGAGTTGTTTTGAGGTTGTGTTAGTGGGAAGGTCTAAACCTAATCAGTTTAAGCCAAAATTACATCAGTAAACATGAGAAAAGTCCACGATAATCTGGGTATTATTGGTTTTTCAAAGAAATAGATTTGGCACATTTAGCAACAGTTTCATCACATGTTCAGTCACACAATTGTCTCAGAAAATGAAGCTAATGATGAATACTAAATTAAAGCTGGCCAACTTTTATGATGCTGTCACGAAGACCAAGTTACTTCAGGATTAAGTATTTCTGCAGTTCCCTTTTTGTAGTGTCATCTTCAATAGTCTTACTTATGTTATCAACTGATAACTTTTATTAATTTTGTCATCTGTTGTGGTTCTTTGTCTGAACTTCATTATTCTTAGTTTGGGTTCTATTCAGTGAAATTGAACGCAATTTTCCTGAGTCACAAAAGCTTTAAATCACTTCAAACATCATGTTAAAGGGTTAGGGTTAGGCTAAATGATGGTTGCAGCAAACGATAACTCTTGATTGGAAATGGACAGTACATTAGCACTTCTTCACACACCATCTTTTCTGCCTCTTGTCTCTTCTTATCAGGGGAGTTTCAACAACTATCGACCCGTTCTGGGATATCAGCCTGGATCTGCCCGGGTCCTCCACACCCTTCTGGCCCCTCAGCCCCGGGGGCGATGGATCGGCCCTCAATGGAGAGAGTCACACCACTGGAGCCACAACGCTAACAGACTGCCTGCGCAGGTGACAAGACATGCCAAACAAACATGTTCAGAAACGTCAGCGTCAACGATATCTTCAGCTTTTCTCAAGCCAAGTTTACGGAATCGTCAAACTCATTGAGGGCCAGAACGAGCAAAACTCATTTCAGTTCATTTCAGCTTCACTGGAGCACGGGGAAATGGCTAAATCTCCTCCTGTGTCCCTTCCAGATTCACCAGACCGGAGCACCTCGGCAGCAGTGCAAAGATCAAGTGTAGCGGTTGCCATAGTTACCAGGAGTCCACCAAGCAACTGACCATGAAGAAGCTGCCGATCGTGGCCTGCTTTCACCTCAAAGTAAGAGAGTTCATGTTTGACTGCCAACTGAGGACATAACAGAGATGCCGTTCTAACTTGTGTGTGTGCGTATTATCAGAGGTTTGAGCATTCTGCCAAACTACGGAGGAAGATCACTACTTACGTCTCGTTTCCACTGGAGCTGGACATGACTCCTTTCATGGCTTCAAGGTGAGAACAATCTGAAAAGTGTGGAAAACCAAGGCTTCCATGTTGTTCTGGACTCGTTCTATGAAACAATGTGTCACAATCAAGGTGTTTAACTGAGTCCGTTGTGTCCCGTTGCGTTTCAGTAAAGAAAGTCGGATGAATGGGCAGTACCAGCAGTCTGTTGACCCCTTCAACAATGACAACAAGTAAGGCCTGCAATAAATGTGCTTGCGAAACTGAGTGACTTTGAAATATTTTTCGCAATTTTATCAGGAAGATGATATTTTTAGTGTACTGCAGCAAATTCATCAGGAAAATCTTTCAGTTTCTCTCACAGCTTCCCTTTTCTCCTCCCCAGTTCTGCTTTTACATTAATTGCCCTGCCATCCTCCACAGATTTTACCCAGGAGAATTCTCTGCCTGCTTTTTTTTTTTTTTGCAAGAATTTATTCTAACACTTGTTATGAATTTAGAAATTTCCAGTTAGGAAAACAGCACACTTGTTTCTCCATTAGCCCCACCTCAAGCTGCACTCGTTAAAAGTTTCTTCTAAGACTTGAGCAAGTGTACAGAAGACAGACCAGCCTGACACTGGGTTCTCTGTTCCAGGTACAGTTTGTTTGCAGTGGTGAACCACCAGGGGACGCTAGAAAGTGGCCACTACACCACCTTCATCCGGCAGCACAAGGACCAATGGTTCAAGTGTGACGACGCCATCATCACAAAGGCGAGCATCAAGGACGTCCTGGATAGTGAAGGGTAAGCACGTTTTACATCAAGTGTTCAACCCCAAGTAATATAATTTAGCGTTTGTAGATTTTTTTTTTTTTTGTTCCCTTGTTGAGACTTAAATATATCCCAGCACCATAGCTGAATTACCCTTTTGGTGTCTCATCGTAGACCAAAATACATTTGGTATCTTATCCTCATCAGATAATTTTCATATGTAGTTTTCATGATCAAGTAGATTTTATACGTTAAATCAACCCAAACATATATCTAAGAGTTTGAGTATTGAATTCTATCCATGTGGTATTAGTACCTCAACCTACCAATACATATCTAATCCCCACTAAACTAGTTTAGATCATGTAATCTAAATAAGTAGTTTTTCTGCTTTAAGTATCTAATCCTTTTCAACTGGTTTTTGTACATTAATCTACCAATATAGTTTTACTATCTTGTGCCACTGTTCTACTTTTGGGAATATAAGTTAAACAAGTAGAGTTGTTACCCGAGCTTAATCTAAACAAGTAGTTTTGTTGCCCTTCAGACAACATGAAAGTTTAGCACGTCAACCCAATACAATGTTTATTACCAAAAAGCAGCAAAGAAATGTTCATACCTGAGCGAAAATGTTCTTTTCTTTTGTGCAATAGAGAATATAGGTTATTTTTAAACTTTGTTTATGGATAGTACCTTATTTGAGCTGTGACTGTGCTAAAGAAATAAAGTAGAGTTACAGTGGTTCTGTCTCCCACAGGTACCTCTTATTTTACCACAAACAGTTCCTGGAATACGAATAGCTGCCTCCGTCAGCCTGCCGGAGATGCCATGGGACGCTGCAAGGTTTGGTCACACAGGATATGGTAACGGAGTGACAAGACCGGCGGGGGAAACTGAAACACGAGCCTGTCATCGTCACTCAAAGCCGCAACTGTCTCTTGAATCACCCCGACTCCACGCTAACCTACGTTCTTTGTACTACGTTCAAGAAAGAACCGCCGAAGGAACACACGAGACGACAAATGTGACGGCCGACTGTAGGAGCGACATTACTGGAGAATCCTTCCAATAAGAGATGAAGAGTTTCACATTGCCTCGTTTTTAGTTGCAGACAAGAGGAGCTGTTTTTCCTCTTCAAACCCGGTTGAAGATTTTACTTGATCACAAATGCTGTCGCTCACCAACGTCTTTGCCACGCACTCGCACAGCTGCAATCACAAACACCCAGGGCTGCCGGGAGGCAGAGCGGCGGGCCTTCCAACCGAGCTGCGAGGCTCCGCTTTTGCAAAAGAAGTGGACTTGTTCATTCGTTTTTCGACCGGCAATCTTTTTTTGTGGGCACAAGTACACTGGTCCTGACACAGCCGCACTCCTCCAGAAGACCAAATACTTCAAGGACAGAAGTCGTCTTATTATGCATTTAGTTTTTGTTCAGAGTGGATATTGTGATGGGAGAAAAAAATTTAAAAAAAATTAAAAAAAAAGAATCACCTTACTAATAGTATTCTGAAGCTTATTCCATTATCTACTTGTGAGTTTGTAGGATGTGAAGGGTTTGTTATTTTCTGCCTGTCTTGCTGCTTCCAATTGTTCACCAGGGAGGAATTAGAACACAGTGAAGAATATATTTTTATACATACTGCGGTTCAAAGAAAAACTTTGTTTACGGTTTTGCATTCTCCCGGAACTCTCAACTTTTGTTCGTCCGTGTGACATTGTGTCTTTGCTCATGTTGTTTGTACACAAAATGCAAAGCAAACAACAATAGGAGTTGTTGCAACAGGGGGCGCTATCTAGAGAGGGACACACTGGGCAGGACAACAGACTCCCCCCAACACACTCTAGATATCAGCATATTATCAATTATTTTCAAATTTAGCAAAAAAAAAAAAAAAAGCTATTTAAGTAGGTTTACCGGCCAAAGTAGATTTAGTTCCTTAATCAATTAATTATGATGTTTCCATATACTTAAGCATTATGATGCCAAAACCTACTTCAGTATGTTTAGTACCGAAACCTACCCAAGTTTCTTTGGTAACATAACTCCCTTAAATTACACAAGTGCATATTAGAATTTGGTGTTGGGACAATCTCAACATAATTAAGTGTTTTTTTTTTTATTTTAAAAGGTACTCATTCTCAATGACGTACATCACAAACAAAGTCATTTCGAGGGACTGGTCTCCTTTATTGACACACTAATTCACTGGCAGTTCAGAGATAGAAGTGTGTTTGTACTAGTAATTCTGGAACAGTTGTACTGTTAGTGCACAGTCCTTCACTAGATGGCGCCCCCGTCCCAATATGGAACACAGTGCAAGGTTTTCTCCACATCCTCTGTTTGCTCATAATTTTCATTCAACTGCTGCGTCAGCTGGGTTCTTTCTTTCAATTGGGTCTTTTTTTCAAAGACATTTTCTCCTTGACACCTTATTGTGATGCTCTTTCAGGTAAATGGCAACAAGAAAAAAAAGAGAGTTTGTATAATGGGTCAGAAGCTCAATTCTGCAGTGTTAACCGTCGGTCGCATGTTGCTCTAATTTGATGTGTTCATCCGTGTGTGAATGTTTGCCCGTGTACGTGCCCATGAAAGGAAAACAAATCAAACAAAAGTACAAAAAAAAGAATTAACCAACCAGGTGTGTTTGTATAAAATGTGTTGTGCGAAAAGCAACTGAGGGGGGGTAAAAAAAAACAACAATTATTGTGTGTATGTGTTACCGTTTGTATGCACGTGTGTCGTGCGCGTGCGTATGTAACCTACCGTATGTTCGTGTACTGAATCAGTACTTGCATTCAGCATGCCGTCTGAGCTGGGTATCACAGTTTGATAGGATGTTTATTGTTTCTGGGTTTGTTTGGGTTTTTTTTCCACTTGTTGATTACGTATGTAAAAGTATATATGTACAGTTTGTATGTAGAAGACAAATGGTGAAACCTCAAAGTTTTGTTCTTCTATATTGCTGGATACAGCCACGGGGGTGGGGGGGGCGGGTTGGGTGGGGTTGTCATCAGAAGAATCGTTTTTTTTTTTTTTTTTTTTCTTGAGCCGGTCAGTCATTCCTCGCACACACTGTTGCAAGAACTGGACACAGTGATGGAAAGACATTAAATAAAGAAAACTCTATATCTGTAGACATGTGTATGCTGTGAATGGAATTTATTACGTTCATTTATTTTCCATGTCTCTTTCTGCTGCTTTGATTTATTTTTTTTATTTTTTTTTTTCTGCAGCATATTTTAATGTTTTTAGTTCAAATTCTGCTTTTGGTCACTGGGGATTCAAGGTTATTCAAAATGGATTTTAAAACAGAAAGACAAATTGGGAAGATTTTAGAATGTGTTCATATTTTTCTAGCACTAAAACTAAGGGGAAAAATTTTAATTGTCAGTATTTATTACATATTAAGTTATGTGGCAGTTAAAACCTGTACTTTATGTGGCCCCTGAACCAATCGTTTGATTTTGAAAACAAAACCATGCTAAATACTTCAGTATGCAGCATCACTCAGGCCACAGTCATTATATATAATCCAAAAGGTTTTTGTTTTTTTTGTTTTACATTGGTTTAATCGCACACATCATCTTGTACAACAAAGAACAAGAATGTCAAATGTGAACATATGGCTTTCATTTACATATGTTTTTTTATTGTTTTTTTTTTATTTGCAAAACATACACTCGCATGCAGAGGGGCTATCATATACTTTTTAATGAAGGCCAGCTTGAATATAAAGTATAGATACATTTTTATGATGGGCTTTAATATGCAATATATATGCATTATTATGCAAAGGGTGGGGGGAGTAATAATGACATGCCATTTTTCTTTCACCGCACAGAGCTTCACAGGTGAAGTTAAAAAGAGATTGTGGGTGGAGTTAATTACATTTACAGCCAGGGAGGAGCTGATGTTTGACATTTGGCTGATTATTTACAAGAGAAATGAGTGGAACAGCAGGTGGCTGATGGAAAATTCTCTACCAATGCCAATTTAAACTATACTCCCATCACGAGCTATCATTTTTTCATGCGCTTGGTGTTGATTTGCACCTTGCTGCAGCCTTGCACTACAGTCCTATATTGGTGAATTTGTGCTCCAAGAATGGCGGAAAAGATTGAAAATGTGGTTTGAGGGATCAGCGGTCAATCGTCAAGACGAGCTGTTTGGATCATTGAACATCCCGACAAGGCTTTCACAAGCTGCACAATTTTATCAGTCTTGTACGTTATTTAATCAACGCATTACAACATGGATTTCATAAACAGGAATAATGCATGATGATACCAGTTGCATCTTTTGGCGGATCCTTTGGACATTGTCGGCTTCTTTGGACGTGGCATCGATGGGACCCTGATCGTTGTGTTGAATTCCATGGCATTTGGACGGTTTGGTTCGTAGCTGTGCATTGCAGTGAATTCCTCGGGTTCCTGACACTTTCAGAGAACTAATTCAGTAACCCGTCTACAAATCCGTCTGAGATTCGACTACAGATTTGAAGCCGACGACCCATTTACAATCTTCTATTCGAGACGATCAAAACCGTAAAGTCTCGCCGCCTTAAGAGCTCCTACCAATTAATCCATCTTGATGTTATCACATGTTCTCAGTTTGCAGTTGGTTTTCTTATCACGTCCAAAATGTCAACAAATAAAAGAAGCCAGGTGACTTGAAAAGAAAGAAAAAAATAAGCGGCGGTAAGTCTTCTCCAGCTCTTTTATAAGTTTAGGCCCTTAGCAAGTAAAAATGTGATTGGATTCAGGTTGGATTATCAATCAACCACCCAGCAGATCATCCTTGTTTGTTCCTATCAAGTCTTTTGGGAATAGAAAGACCCTTTATTGTCGATTTGCACTGATGTATTTTTGTTGTTTCGGCCGGCTGGTCATATCGTATACAAACAAGCTAGTTAACATTTTTGTCGATTAGTTTTCTGTCACTCTCTGGCAAAATCAGGCGGGATTGTGTCCAGTACAACAACCTCAACCAACTCCTGGTTCCGCTTGTACCTCTGTCCAGACGGGACCACTGGTTTGGTTTCTCTGCAGATTAGAAGGCTGATTGAGGGAAATCTTGGCACTCGACAGTCTGCCATTGGCCTGACTGAGGGAATTCAGGTCAGGGAAGCAGTGGACGCACACGCAAGTCTCAGTTGGGATGGAATCATCTGTTGCCTCATAGCCAGCCTGGTAGCCTGGACTTGGACTGGCTGTAAATGGAGAAGGAAGGAAAGTGGGTGAGACGAAGGTCAGTAAGTCATAGTACTTGTGTGTCATTGTCTGCGAGCAAGAATGAAGAGTAAATCAAGAAAAATCGAGCAAAAGAGGATATTTGTTCACCATTTCTTACCTAAATTACAACATGGCTACAACAGACCCAAACCCTATTTATGTGAGCTCTAGGTAGTTTTGGGGTGGATTTTTGCACTTGAGAATGCCATAACTCATACTACTTGCTAAGAAAGCAAGCTCAAGGGAGTGCTGAAGAAAAGATCATAGAATGGAATATAATACGAAAATATAATATACACAAGTGTACTACACGATTAAAACTTGCTGTAATATAGATTCAAACACACAGAGAGACAGTAACACAGTCACAAATTGGCCTCAAATATGTGTCGTTGGAGTCTGGGAAGAAACCAAAGTAGACAGAAAACCCATGGAGAAAATCTGAAACCAAAGTCTCCCCAGCGAAGAGGAACCGGGGTGATTTTCACCGATGTAATATTTCCAAAATTAGACACCTGCTGACTCAGAGTGAAGCCAAAAAATGAATCGATGCATTTGTTATTTTGATCAGACTACTGTAATGCCTTGTTATCAGTATGTCCAAATAACTGCTTAAAAAGTCTTCAATTGATTCAAAATGCTGCAGTGAGAGTCCTGACAAGGACCAGCATCAGAGATCAAATCACTCCAATACGAACCTCTCTTCATTGGCTCCCTGTTAAATCTAGAATAGAATAGAAAATCCTTCTCACTTATAAAGCTCTTCACAACCAGGTCCCATTATATCTTAAAGAACTGTTCGTCCCATATCTCCCCAGAAAAACACTTTGTTCTCAGAGTTCTGGCTTACTGCAGGTTCCTTGGTTTTCTAAAAGTAGAATCGGAGGCAGAGCTTTCAGCTTTCAGGCTCCCGTCTTGTGGAACCAGACCCCAGTATCAGCGAGGGAAGTTGAAACAGTCTCTGCTTTTAGGGCGAGACTCAAAGCTTTTCTATTTACTGAAGCTTACAGTTAGGGCTGTTTTAAGACATTAACACCTGCCTCTCTCTCTACCTATCTCTCTACCTCCCTCCACCCAAACCAGGGTCTGTTTCTCGCCAACCACCCAAGTCGAGGTTTGTATCTCCTCCCGAATCTATCCCTCTGTCTATCCTATCCTTTCCTCTCCTCTATCCCCTCACCTCAACCGGTCAGCAGAATGCCACCACTGAGTCTGGTTTCTGCAAAGGTTTCTTCCTGTTAAAAGGGAGTTTTTGCCTTTCCACAGTCGCAATAAATCTGCTCGCTCGTGTGGATTCGTTGGGTTTTTCTCTGTTAAAAGCACCTAGAAATGTATTTGGTGCTATATAAATAAAGTTTAATTGAATTTAATTTAATTTTCACTGTGACCTCCCAACCAGATCACCACTCTGCAGCCCACACTTGTTTACCAATTTATGGTATTGTTGATCACAATACATCAGGACACATCTTGTTGTGTGACCATACTTGTGGTGTTGTGGATCTCAGCAAAGGTACTATACGTCTACTCTTTCATTGTGATTCTCCTCACTTCGCTCTTCAGTTCCCCGCTGACCCTTGGCGTTCTTCCCCTCTTGGATCCCCGGAAGCCTGACCTCCTGCCTCGGCTGGACCGCAGACTTCAGCGGTGGGTTTACACTCTTCACCTTCTTCCCCCTCAGCAGCACGGCCAATGCCAGAGACAGGCTGGAAAACAGCAGCAGCATGCACACGGCCAGGAGGGAATAGAGCACGAGGGCCGAGTCTTCCAGCGCCACCGGTCCTCCGGAGCTGGGTACGTGAGGGGTAGCGGCAAGCAGGAGCATCTGGGTGGTCATGGGAGAGGGCAGAACTGGGAGGGGAGAACAAATGATCTCAAACGTGGTACAGAAACCTTTTCCATGTGGTTGAGTGATGAAGAAAGAAACAAAGTTTGAACAGCAGCCGGAGAATAAATAATTCAGGATGTCGTGGAGGCTGGAGGCTGGGTCAGTACTCACCGTGACAGTGCTGGGAGCACGCTGCCGGATGTCTGCCACAAATCTTGGTGCAGTTCATGCATTTCTTCACCAGGGGATCATAGTAGTGGCCACGCAGGGCCCTACAGTGTGCCGATACTGACACCCCAGGGCAGAGTGGAGGTTAGCACACAGAGTCCAGGATGAACTATCGACTGATGTTTCAGAGACACTTCCAGTGGCGAAAGTTTGCTGGGTTGCTTGTCTTTTCTTTAACTGGTTAAACAGGCTATGAGACTTCAGACTTTCTATAAATATACAGTGAGACTATTCTTTTATTATGATTTGGACTTATCATCCTTACAACATTCATAAAATTTTCAGCTACAAATGTCAGTAATTTTTTACTGACATTTGTTGGTTGGTTTTTTTTTGCAACAAGCTCAAACTTGCATCCAATTCAGATTAAATACTGACTTATGTCTATGTTGAATTTTGTGATTGGATCTATCTCAAGGTCAGGACAAGGCCTGTTCTCCAAAAAGTTTTTAAAAAGAGCTTGATACCGATACACTTTTGCGAAGCTGATTTACTGAGAATGAACTGAAGATTGAGTCTGAGTACAAAGTAACACATCAAGTATATCTACCAGATAATGCCAAATATGGGCGTAAATGTACACAATGTGGTTGGCATGGTCTCAAAATGGTTATGTTAATGGTTGTGAATTTTAATGGGTTTTGGAAAGCAGGTGATTATTGTGACAAGAGGCACACAACTCTCATTTAAGTGCTCATATTTGCAGGTAAAACATGGTTTTATTCTTTGTACGCAGTTTAAGCATTTTCTTACTTAAACAAATTCTTACTTTTTTGGTTTGCCATTTGTAGCACTTGTAAAAATAAAATTTATAAACTTTCAAAAAATTTGGGGGGGATTTTGACCTGTTTTAACAATTTTTATCTTAAAAAAAACCTTTTATACATTTCCCCTGAGCTGGTTTAACTATTTTTATACATTTTGACCAGTTATAGCCATTTGTAGCCTTTTTTCAAAATGCAGTCTTGGAATATTTTCAGGATGGTTTCAAATGCTTTTGCCATTTCTAGCCTTTGTATTTGTTTTTGTTTTTTTTACTAAAACATTTAACAGCTTTAAATTGTTGGCTGTTTTAGCTAGTTGTGACATATTTTCCCCCCAAACTATTTATTTATTTATTTAAATTTTCACCAAATTTCTCAACTTTCCTGATAAAATAAATGTTAAATTAAATAAATTGAATAAGAGCTTTAAACCGTTTTTAGTCATGCTATTTCTTTACATAACAGGTAAAACGATGTTGTTTGCAGCTTTTTTTTCCTGTGAGACTTTTGTGGATTTAGCCATGGTTTGCTTACTGATGTGGGTATGAATAAATCCAATCATTTGTCATGTCAAACATCAAGATAAAAATGATTTTTAAAGATTGTCTGATATATATCAATTTATATTAAGTATGTAGCTCAAGAGCCACGAGATTTAGACACCAGTTGCAGGCCGATATCCATCAACGCACACAACATTTTACTTCATGTTGTCTTTGGTACAAGATTGACAAGTTTCTGTGTTCCACGTATTGCGCCAGGATGATAATCTTAATACTCACCACAGTAACTGGAGCATCTGGCGATGACGTGTTGCTGCCGACACACTGTATGACATTCTATGCACTTTTTGAGCAAGACATCCCAGAACTGACTGTCGCGGCAGTCTCCACCCATCACTGACAAAACACACACACAGATACAAAAAAGGAAGCAGCAGTCTTCTTCATGTCGTTACCTGCAGATTTGTGTGAGGGTGAAGGCTGGACATTTTCATGGAATAACAAAATAAAGGATGTGAAAAGTGGACATGTCCACAGTGGATTTGATTATCTGTTATTTGCTAAAGGTAAATGGTTCTTGACATAAGAGTGTTCAGATCATTTAAGCTATTTGAGTAATGAGAGGTGTGTGAACTTGAACTGTGTGCATCTGTGGAAATGGTATTTGTGCTATTATTTGTAGTGTACCGGAAGTAAAGTAGATGGGTTACCGAAAAAAGAATCGGAGACATTCAATCCCTTGTACTAAACCTTTGCAAACTCTTTAGAATCACAGAAATCAAACCGTCTTCTCCATCTCAGCACATTTTATATATATATATGCACCCATCTTCACAGAGATCATGCCTCTTGGACTAGTCTGCTCCACTCCAGCGAGCACTGAGTTAGCGGAGTGTGAACCTCCTCCACCCTCCACTGCTGTCACACATGGCGCTGAAAAGCCTTCTAAGACTTATTTTCGAATATATCTGTCACTACTCAATAAGCAGCTCCCAGCAGTTTCATTATACACACTATTAAACTGCATAGGGGAGGCAGTCTATCGGAAATACTCTGACTTATAAATGTCACCTATATGCAGAAGAAAATAGTTCAAATTTGAGAAGTTTTTACAGATTTAATTACCTCCGTTTTTGATTCCCACCTGTACATCGACCCTGCAGTGGGTTAGAAGGGTTGCATGGAGAGCTCACTCACCTGGAGAAGGAAGTCGTGAGGATTCTTCATTTGAGAGCGACGAGATGCTGTTTCGGCCTGGAAGCTGACTTGGACATGAACTCACTGTGTGTTGTGGGATTTCCCCCACTCGTCTGTGAGGAGGATCCCTCATCTGAACACACCCACCTTTTCTCAATCAAACCATTTACCATATTAGCACCTAAGATATAAAGACAGCAAACACACAAGGACAGCTGGGGCTGTTGTTTTCTTTTTTATCTATTTACTCTACTCACCCCTGATCCCAACAGCCTTTGAGAGTTCTTTCGCTCTGTAATTCCCTCTGTTACGTCGTTGACCTTCATAACCTTTTAAGAATGTTGAATGTTTTAACTCTTTCAACCTTTTTTACTTCATTTTAGAAATGTTTAACCTGTTTTTAAACTATAATTCTTAGTGTGTGTTGCTTAAGAAAACAGTTTAAGGCTCTGGTATTTAACTGTCTGAGTCATCTTTTGCTCTTTTAAACTTTGATCATCTCGATAACAAACTATTCGAATAATTGACAATAACAGAGTTTCCACACGTTGGTTGTTTCGTCTTTGCTCAGGAGTGAATGCAGGGGATGGAGCGTTGTGACTGGACCCACTTTCTTTTCATCACCATGAAACTGTTGGGCTTTTCCCCCTGCATGTGTTTCAACCTCTGCTGAGCACTAAACAGGACTTTTCACCTGGGCCTCACTTCTCTGTACGTCCGGACATGTGCAGCCACATGTGAAACCAGCTCGAACAGAGACGTTAGTCCTGCGTAGCATTTCTGTGCAGCTGTCAGAGAGGACGGAAACGACGGGCCGAGAAGTCATCAAAAGGTGTTAGTTTTGCTTTACAAATCTCTCATTTAGTACAAATATCAGGAGAAGTCGAGCAACTGCTGAAAACAACAGGTGGGAGTCTTCTTCCGAGTATTTGTAAAGCCATGAATGGTTGTCCAAATATGACCGGAGCCTTAAATTTACCCAAGGAAAATGAACTCTCTCATAATATTTGATTAATTTACATTTTAGCCTCACGTCAATTCATAGTGAAATAGCAGAAAACTCCAAATAAAACGTGATTGGTGTCACATTGCAGCATCAAATTTTGTCAAAGTTTAACTTGTTTTTTTATAAACCCTGCAAGGTGCTCACTACATCCACTGGGAGAAATTTGGGGGTTCAGTGTCTTGCTCAAGGACACTTCAACATGTTACTTGTGATGATACTTACCTCAGTAATTTCATCAAGCACAGTGATGGGCAGACTTAGTTTGTCCAGTTAAACTCTTACAAATTACAGCTGTCCCCCCTCTCCTCTGGTGTTCCCCAGGGCTCCGTCCTGGGCCCCACCAACCGCTCTTCAAAACTGTCTACAGGATATCAAATTTCAAAATTATGGGTTATCAAAATTATTATTTTGAAACTTCCATAATTATTTTATTAATTAGTCAACTGAAAACAGTGTAAAATCTAAGGTGAGGAAAGGCGTTCGGAACAGGCTACGCTCTGGATGCTCAGTCGTGTGACCGTAACATTTATGCTTAGGACATAATTAAAAGACTGTCAATCAGACCACTTCTGCATATTTACTGCAGAAATTGATGAAAAATCAGAGACATCTGGCTCACAGATCGCTAAGTTGCAAAACAAACCCCTGATGAGGTAATGAATGAGAGACGGACATTTAGGCAGGATAAACTGGACGTCAAGTAGCCCACATACTGCACTCAATGTAATTGTGCACATTTTCTGTTCCCTGTGTTATCTTGAAGCCTTGCCTTCCCCTCATCATGTCTGATTGATGCTCCCTGCTCTGATTTGACTCACCTGTGTCTGAGTGTGTGATTGTCCTCACCTGCTGCCTGCGCTATATATTGGGCTTGAGCTTTGCGTCGCATTCCTAGTACATCTATGTTGCTCTATTCCCTGCGTTCCAGTTTCTTGGAGGTTTTTGACTCCCTTTGTTAATTTTGCTCCTTTGTTTTTTATTAAGGACTTAAAGGAAACATTTGATCAAGCAAGCCTGCCAATTTTAAAAAGTCTACCTGATTAGACCATGAACCGAACCTCCACGGACAATCAGAAGACTGATTGTCGACTGAGGAGCACAGTTAAAGACATACTAGTCACATCTGGACTTCCAGTCATGAAATGATGTTTGAAAGGGCCATTGAGAACACATTTTTTCCAAGGAAGACAGCTCATGGATGAAATCATTTATGATAAATGAGGTCTGGCTTTCCTTTGAAGAAACGACAAAAGAAAAGACATCGAATCAGTCCATGACCTCCATTTGTTGATTAGCTGATGATGAAATGAGAAGAAAAAACCTGCAGGGCAATGAAAGAAAAAGTGACCGACTTGATCTCACACTGACTTGTCGCCAATGCAACTGTAATGAAGCGAACATCATGAAACCCACCAATGTGAAGGTAGTTCATGATCAATAGTGAAGTAGAAACACCTTCTTCGGTAGTGGTACTGCTTCAAAATTTTTTTTTTAAAAAGCATTCTAATCTGAACCCAAGCAATATGAAGCATTTACTTTCATCTGTATGAAAATCATGCAAGCTCATTTTGATTCCACTGAAAACAAATTTGAACATTTCTGAAAAGTTGAATTTGAGGAAGCTGGTACAATGATGACTCAGCTCCATGATGAGTCACAGTGAAACCAAAAGATTTGTCATCAGATGGTCCTTGATCTTGAGAGAAGTGTTTTTTTTACTGGGGGGGGGGGGGGGATCTAATGGTGATTTGTTGGTAATAACACTTAACCGTTTTCATGGCTTTTAATCTGCAACTGTTTTTGAACTTGTGGTTCGGCACTTAAGTTAATCACATCTTCTCAATTCATCACCAACATATTTGGTCATAAAATGTGTGTTTTTAATAGAATAGGTAATGGTTTTTACCTTTGGACTATTTCTTCATACCAAGATTTCTTCGGAAAAGATATTCCATTGACACCCAGATTTTTTTTACCACTGCTTTGACCCACTCCCAGAGCTCTCTCCCAAACCCCAGGGGGGCCCCTATCTTTGTGTTATCGGTCTCACAGCATTCAAACAAGCAGGTAGACAGGTACAGTTTGTTCTGCATTGCTGCGTTTCTCAAAGTCTCCAGAGAAGCTGCATGTCAGTCATTGATTATAATGAGGAAGGAGTGTGCAAGAGCATCTTCGAGCAGCTCTTTATTCAACATGCAAATGAAAGAAGGCATTGAGAACAACAACAAAAGTCAGACGACAGCATGTTTGGAATGAGAAATGTACTCTTTTTGCATTGTCTTAGCAAACAGAAACCAGAGCTCATCCGGAATACACTCACTGCAGGTGGGTAGTCAAATTCTGAAAAAAGGAAAAGGAAGCCATGAGTAAAAGAGAGATTTTTTTATTTTTTTTGTTAAACATAATCCGAGCTATTGTTCATGTGAAACACATAATTACCTAAAGACCTTGACTGGCCCGCTTTTGAAATCAGTGAAAAAGGCAAACTTTTAATATTTCTGCATCATATATACTTGAGAATTAGTGTTTGAACGTGTGTAACTTGTCTCATGATTATTAGGGGGGGTGTTTTGAGATATTTTACGGGAACAGATTGTTTTAATTCAGCTATCAAGCTCCTCTCACGTGGAACCAGCTTCCAGTTTCAGCTTGGGAAGCTGACAGTCTATAAGATTAGGCTTAAGACTAAATAAGGCTTATAGTCGGGGCTGGTTTGAGTTTGGGGCATTTTCGAGTGAAACTACTATAAGTCTAGACTACAGCGAGACCTTCACTCAGTTTATTTTAGAAAAGGGATTTCTGATATTGCAATGAGTTAATATTGAATGTGTAATTCCTTACACACACACACACACACACACACACACACACATATATATATATATATATATATAATACTTGAAAAAAATACTAGATAGACTGAATTTGTAACAGATTCCACTCCTTTTATAATAATGTAAGTTGACGCTTTTATGAGCGTGAACTTACTACAAAGTTCTGCATGTTCCATCCACACCCAGCAGATGGAGACAGCCTTCAGCATATAAAAAGACAAACTGCTCAGTGCACAATTACTACTTCCTTCCTCCCCAGTACCTGTGCTACTGTGACACACCGCAGAGGTTCATGCACCATTTCTCCTCTTAGAATTACCGTCATTACCTTAGAGAAGCCCTCATCAGCTGCGATCCGGTAGTTGCCAAGACAGCAGTGAGATAACGTTGCCGGCGCTGTGCTCTGGTAGAGGGGGATGAAAAGAGCCCTTGTACTAGAGAAGGAAGGTATTGACAAATGAAGAGGTATGATGAAAGGAACAAAAGTCTGAATTCTGTGCCGGGCTCCTCTGAAATGTCCACCGAGACCACCAAACGGGGTTTCCAGCCACGAGGGCCGTCTTTGTCAGATCAAAACCGGCTCGGAAGTCCTTTGCACAGCGCTGCCGGAAGAATCTGCTCACACCTGCAGTGAAAAAAGGATCTCTGATGTTTGCTTTCAGCGCTCTTGTGAAGTTCCGCTAAAGCAAACATGCTTCCCTGTGAGAGCTGTTTGTTCTTCTTCATGCATTTCTCCTAAATTATAGAGAATGCTTATAGAGAAAGTGCTTCCAACTTTAAAGATTCAGTTCAGTCCTGAGTGATTGTTGTAGGTCTTCAAACTCAAAAGGAGACTGGAAATGAACATCTTTGACCATATGACAAAGCTTTGGTTACCGTTAGTTTCCGTCGGAGACCATGAGACCATTTTTCAGTACTTGACGTGTAATTGTGTTGGCTTTAAGCATGAGCTATAGCGTTGTAAAGCTAATTGGAGCAATAAGCAGCAATAAACAGGCCTTCGAACGCCCATGCATGTTAGAACGTAGTACATGGTGAGGTTTGGTGTACATCAGTGTTTTCTGAATCAATCAATCCATTGATTTTACATTAGTTTTTCCAAGTTTTTAGGTGGGGCTGTGCAGCCACCTTGTCCTGCCAATGCCTGGAACCAATAAAATACACAAACTTTCACAAAGCCTGATTTTTGCTCCAAATTCTATCCTCCCAGGTCACACCATTGATTTTATATGAATTTTTCAACATTTCCAGGTGGCGCTGTGGGGCCATGTTGCCCTGACCATATCTGAAACCAATGAAATACATATTTTATGATTTTTGTGCCAAATGTCATCCTCCTACATGAAACAAAAGTTTTTTCATTTCTTTTTTTCAAGTTTGTAGGTGCTATGCAGCCTTTTTGCCCTACCCACATCTGAAACCAACGAAATATGTGAATTTTCTTTCCTGCTGTTGGTGTCGCGTCTGCGTCTGCTGTTGGTTGTTACATATCACTTCCTGTTTCATGGCGAACCATCAGATATTCATTGGAGTACCATGGCCACAATCTTTGAGTTTATAGTTACATTTTTATATGGTTAAATCAGGAAGGCCTTGTTCAAGCTGTACACATTTCACATTTTTCATTCTGCATTCAAGTCATTGCTCTATTTCTTTTTGTTTTTAGTAACTTTCTACCTCTTTGGTGTGGTTTTGAGACTTTTTGTGGCAGTTTAAGTGATTTTCCATCAAGAAACCTTAAGATTGCTTCGCAGACTAACAATAATTTACACTTACCTGGATTATTTCTGGGGTTTATTCCAAGAAGAGATGGTTAAAACAAACATACTTTCTCATTACCTTGCTGCTATACTTGGCTGAGAGACCACATTTCATTTGGTGTAAGAAGACCTTTCAAAAGAAAAAAAGTTTTGTAGTCACGCTTCTTCTCTTGGATGGGTTTCTCTGAAAAGTTTAATGAAGTTTTTGGCAACTTCAGATTGAGAGCATCACTGCCACTCCTTTGGTAATTTCTTTTATAGTGTTTTTATTACCTGCGATTCCAGAAGATGGTGTTTTTCCTCTTTAAAAGCTTCACTTCACAATGTAAGAAATCTCTTCAGTAGAGAGGACTGATAGGTTATTGTTGTACATTCAGAGGTTGTACAGGTCTTGATGGACAATGTGTTCACTGAAATCAAAACCTGAGCTTCCTGTACTTTGTTTCATCTCCCTAGAGGACAATGTGACAATTCACCCTTTTCTTCTTTCAGCTTTCAATCCTTCATGTCGCCTCACCTGCCACCGTCACCCCCGCCATGATGAGACACCCCTGTGCACAATTCGCTCGTTACAGCAGCAGATCTTCAGCCGGGCAGATTGGCGCCCGGTTGCAGCGTCGTGAGTCACGCTGAGGCGACACGAGCAGGAGGAGAAATGAGACGTGATGTGAGGGAATGCTGCTGCCAGGAGGCATCAGATTGAGCCTCGCTGTGGATCGGGGAATGTTAAAATATGTTCACAATAAACTGTGGAGAACAGACATACAAGGAGTTTTATAGAAGATAATGTTCAAGGAAGGAGTGAACCTCTGTGTAATATTGCAAGGTCTTGACCTTATTATGTAAAGTGCTGTGATTGAATTGAAGTGAATGATAGATTGTCAGTCATAAACCTCGACAGAATTGTCTTGACTGCAGATGCCTCATGTGCAATTGATTTCCAAATATGGGTTAAAGAAATCTATGTTGAAGCAAAACACTGAAACTATTTTGAGGCCTAGTACCACAGCTTGAGAGAAAGTTATGGTTACAATAAACAATGCAGCCAATTCACCCTTTACGGCAACCCACCTATTCTCATAAGATGTGGTAATGGCAATCATTTTAAATAATGTTAAACTAGAAAAAAAAAACATTGCAGTACAAGAATGTATAAAATATGTTGAAGTGGATATGACCAAAATGAAAATGAAATCTGTAACGACCCAAGTGATTAAAACGTCCATACCAGATGTCTCAATTATCAAAGGATGTTTTTTAAAAAAAAGTTTGTGTATAAAATGTTTTTTGTTCATCCAAGATCTCTTTTTTCTTTTTTTATCTAAATCATCATCATCTCTCAAAAAATCGGAAGCTACTGATATTTCATTCATTTTTCAAATCCCCGGGAACGTCAGTTTCAGAATTAGTCTGACGTTGATTAGGTGAATCTCTACAAACTGATACATGCAAATTAATGGTTGTATTCATGGATTTCTTACTGGGATCCACCCTAAACTCACTCAATTGTGACTACTCAATACTGAATCATATACAGAACACTGACATAATGTCTCATTGCCATACTGATTCTGCATTCGGGTGTTTCATTTGTACTGTGAACGTTTGTCGATGAAAAACAAGTTGCAACCTGTAACTACCATCACAATAACAATCACTGTCTTATTCATACTTGGGTGTAAAGGGGTGATCCTGTCTGAATAGGGCTCAATCAGTCAAGTGGACTGGGCTGACAAAAGAGCAACTGGTCTTCACCTGGACTGATTAATATTGGTTTTTCCACGCTAACATTTTTTGATGTCGTGTATTTTAAGCGAACATGCAACCTGATGCGTGTCATTGTATTAAATAAAAATAATGATGTCTTTCTAATTGATCCCATCTCTGCGTTTAATACAAGAAGCGATGTTCTTCAAGTTAAAGGGGCTTTGGTAGATGATTGAATCTATAAATAAACGTATTTGTGTTGGTGCATGTTTTTTAATTGTGTTTTTTAACTTGACTAAGAATAACATTAACATTAGGTTTGGTCGCAGCTAGGTTTAGTATTGACGTGATACAAAACACTTGAATTGATGCATAAAGTAGCAGTTGTGTATTTTGTAGATTTTTGAGCTTCCATGCATCATATCCATTACCATTAACCTTTTACTGCTTTTAGCAATAACATTAAACCGTGTTAAAAAAAACAAAACAAATGAAAGATATGCATGTTTTTGCTTCATCTGTACTGTGTCATGTCTGCTCTTCCTCTCCACGTGCCAGTTCTGACAACTTAAATGATGAGTTTGAAGTATTTCTGTGTTGAGGAATTTCAAACTCCACCGGCCCTTTACTGGGTCCAATCTGTAGCATGTGGTTGTCTGCATCCTGTGTTTGAGAATCGAGGAAAAAAATACTTTAGAGTTCCTCCAAAGGATGTTTGCCTGAATGATATACAGAGAGGACGGGCCCCTCAAGTTGCATTTCCAAGAACCCATCGAAGATATGCAGCTGTCATCAGTCAAACACAACGGGGCTCACTCACTGACACACACACACACACACACACACGGGTTTGACCACGGTCTGCATTTTAATCGCAGGGACAAAGGCATCGATCTGCCCATTACAATCATTGATCACATCATAATCTACAGTATGCAACATTAAAGAGTCACAAATAAAACATCTGTTTCCAACATCAGATTACACAAACGAAAGCTACGTAAGCAGGGGAAAGAGTAGAAGTGATATACAACAGGCGTCTGTTATGATTTGGTCGCTGATGTGTGTACAAAGGCCTTTGGTTGGTTGGCTTTCGGGGGAACCACAATACAATGTTGGTTTGCTGTACATTGATGTCGTCGCATGACGCTAGTTAAGTTTTCAAGGCACATAGATCAAAGTAACAGCACAGAAATGTACATATCCTCAGCTGTACGCTGCCAGAAACAAAGATATGACCAGCTCGCCAAATTTGTCACTTGAAACTCAAACTGATTTCACCTTTAAAAAAAAAAAAAAAGCTACAAAGTTGTGCCTCTTGCTCATGAGTCTGAAGCCACGCTGAACTGTACAAGCTGAACCTTCACTTTCCGAGAAGCGTATCCAGTGTATCCACCCAATAGAATGTATGACTCTCCTTTTTTTTTTTTTTTTTTTTTTTTTGGTTGGCGAGGAGACACAGATGGTGGGAATACTTCCCCCATGCAAGAACAAGCAGAGGATACCATAAATATGAGTTTAGAATAAACGGTGCATCCTCACGGAGTGCACGTAATAGCCCTTCACAAATAAAACGTACATCTCGAAGATCAAGAGTGCAAGAAGGCAGAGGTGTTCCCTCATATGCTTCCGCTTCTCTTTTGTACACTATACAGTGGTGGGATCTGGCCAGAAGTCCAGATAAATGCCCCTTATAGACGCCTCAAATCAAGTTATTCGATTTTTTTTTCTTCTTCACATAACAAGCTCATTTTAAAGAGTTCACAAGATGAAAGAAAGCAGATACTTCCATCTCTTGGGCTGTCTTCTTAGCGCTACATTTGCACTGACTTTGGCACAAACCGTATTTTTTTATCGACGTCTATTAAACATCAGAATGGCCCATTTAGTACTTTAAGTCCATTATGTACGTCCAAATAGCCGGCTTCATCAATAGGCATGGTTCAGTGTGTCTCCACTTGGCTTGGTTTGGGTGGGGGTAAAACGCATATCGGCTCGCGTGAGTTCTCAGTCGGCTGTACACACACCAACAGTGGAGGGAGGGAGGGAGGAGGGACGATGGAACGATGTCGAGCAAAAGTATTTAACTGTGGATGAGGAGAGGAGTGTTCCTACACTGCAGGCTCGAAGGCGCTAAATACTTTTGCTGTGACATGAAAATGTGTTTGTCACTTTGGCACAGACACACACAAACACAAGAGCATACGGAGCGATGTGGCACGTTCTGTTCGAACTTGCGCTGCATGCATATAGAAATGATCTATCTGCTATCGTGGGTATCCGTCATGTGGGTCGCAGTGGCTCCCCTCATGTGGAGCTGATCGCCCTCATTGTCTTAGTCATGACTAAAACAACGGTACAAAGAGCTTACGTCTGCGTGGCACATTGTGAGCAATGACCATATGGACCTGCACCAACAGAGCCCGTAAATATCAACTGAAGTCTTTGTAAACGTGTCTTTCTATGCCGCTTGAAGACGTGACTGGTTCTACCCACCGCCAAATCTGGCATGCTGATTTTAGTGTGTGTGTGTGTGTGTGTGTGTGTGTGTGTGTGTGTGTGTGTGTGTGTGTGTGTTGCCTGGCATAATGGTTGTCAGCAACAACCTCCCAGGGCACACGCTGTCATGTCTCCTCATTTCTTTTGATTGCACAGATTGATGGCTTCTGACGTGGCTGACGCACTGAGACCGAATCAATGTGACGCTGCAGGATATGGTCGGCCGCCTTATTGCAGAGGCCTTGCTGGTTATTTGATGACTCTCCCAGCAACCAGGTGTCGGAGAGAAGTTGCTGTGGAGAAAAAGACCGATAGCTAGAGAGGAAGTGGTGGACTGGACTGGATGTCCAGCTCAGTGATTATGGAGTGATAAGGTTCAAGGTTCTGATTGATGTGGTGTGTTGAAGCTTCTGTTGCATGTTCTTTGCAAGAAAGCTGTTGGCTTATTGGAGTGGGTGCTTTTAACCAGATATATAAGTCTTGCTTTAGCAAGCGTATAACTAACAAACTAACGTAGAAAGCTAATCATACCATCAAATAGTTTAGTTTGGATGGGACCTGGAAACATTGACAACTGAATTTCATGTGCATCATTTTTGCATTTTCATTTCAGAAATATTTTGAGTTTACATGTGAACGTTTTGAAAACGGTGTTTGTTCTGCAATGGCCATGTGTAGTAGCAGCGTTTCAGAAAAGTTGTCTTTTTTACACCCCTTCACACAGAGATGCATACCCAAAACAAAATGAAGTAACCAGGGCCTAAAACTAGTGATTTCCCCCTTGGTGGCTTGTTGCCACAGAGATTGTAAATGCTACCATCTTCATGTTCGTACACGTAAATAAAATCAGAGTACAAATAAAGCTTTCCATTTTTTTGTTTAAATTTGTGAGGTATTTTATGCCGTATTGTGCGAGTCAAAATTGGCAGTTTTTTTTTTTTTATAGATTTATACGTAAAATACATCAAAGGTAGATGCTAATTGCACATAAAGCTAAACATACCAATTTTAAGGGAAATTTGTGAAAGGCTCAAATTGTTCCTTAAATCAATGACCTTGTGAGTTCTGCTTCAATATTTGGTGAAGTTCCCATCTGCTGTGGTCTAAACCGTAAGGATGAGTTACCTTTGATTTTACTTCCACCACTGAATGACTGTTTCTCTCTGACAGCAATAAACAAGCATCAAAGCTCATCTTATTTTGGAACAAATCATCGATCCATGTAGGAAACTTGTGAATTTTTACGATTACAGGATAAAACTTACAGAAACAATTAAAAAGACAATACACAATGAGTCTCAAACAAGTTAAACAGAAACACGATGAGCATTTGTTCTGACAAGCATCCGAGTGTAATGCTGTTGACTTGATATTGAACTATGGTTGCCTGGTGATTGTTTTCATCCTCCAGGTCATTGTATTTTGTCCAGTCGCTTTAAATCATGATCGCTTTTATGAAATCCTCTATTGAAAACTGAAGCATTAAATCTATTAAAAGGTGGGTTGATCATCCATAGCACCAACGTAACTGAGTCAGTGGTGGGTGAAAGCAACATCTGCATTTTGTTTATGACTTTGTTATGCATGGCGGTTCTATATGTGGGTGGAAGCTGTTTATGTGTGGACAAAAAGTGACCTCGGTGGGAAAGTCCTTCATAAGCATGACAACGTAGATTAGATGAGTAACCTGCTGAACACCTATATTCTCCGTGTTGAATATGTAATCATCCCGTTTTTAATGTATAGTTTGTGTTAAGGATTATGGATGTAAGATGTGTCGCCTGACTGGATGGTATTCTCAAAGCTATCCCATGTTAGACTTTTCTCAGTTTTTGCTTTTTTGACAAGCCTTTTAAATTTGTTCTTGTCAAACACTGTACTGTTTGGATCGGCCAAATTACCATATTTATGGGCCTTCAATATTAAACATGGACAAAGACGATAGCTGCATTTTCATGAAGCAGGAGTCCAATTACAAGCACTCGTTTTCTGGAAGCTGACCAATCACAAGGAAGCCTCAGTAAATTTAACATCATGACATAGTGGCTGGGAAGGTTTCCTTCCAGGATAGTGGGTGATCTAAGAGCTGCATAAAAATACTTGTTTTAGTTTGGGTCTTTTTAAACCATGAACAATCACACCGGACAAGGATCCACAAAATGAAGAAAAGTGCAGATAGACATAAATGATCCCCTTTTAGCTTTGATCTGTAAATGGGGTGCTGATGACTGGACTTTTGTCATTAAGAAATGCAATCATGCCACACTAGAGCTTGCAGATTCCTGATTTATTCAACTAAACTGCAGGGACTCTTAAATGGCTATGCAGATGGATTAGTCTGTGCCTTTACCTCTCTATCATTTACCCACTCGCATACACACTGTGCCGTCTTTACGTCACCTGTATTTCTACGGCCCACTCCCGATGTTAAAAGCCACATCCTCACTCGCACTATGTTTTTTGTGTGCTTGAGCCTTATGTCTATGCCCTACTTCCTCACCTCCTCCCCATTTGAAGAATGACACATGTTCCTGCCTGTTGTGATATTTCCGTCTTTTTCCAGGCAAATGCCGGCTGAACGGAATACGAATCTCAGACGCTCACTTCAAGATGACAACACAAAGTGCAGAACTTTACAAGCATGTATGGGCTCTTTACACCAGCACAACAGAGGAGTGGGGGGGTGGGGGCAGCTATTATAAAATTCGAACTCAGCATTACCCAGGCAGCAGGGTACACCTCAGAATCTTGCTTTGACTTCTGCCATCCGTGTGCTTTATTTTCCCCAAGAGGCTGACGGAAAACATTTCCTATATACAAAGTCAAGCTGTTTTGAAGGAGCAAGGTTAGAGCATCTGCACAGATGATTTCCCGTGCTCACGCTCGATCAATAATCCAGGAGGTTAAATGCAAGGGTTTATGGATCAATGCAGCTTACTTCTGCTTCGAAAAATTCAGGCGAGAGCGGGAAAGAAACATCCTGTGGTTATCAGTAAAAACAAGAGCTTTGCTGTTTTGTAGTCTAATCAGCTGATTAAATATGAGTCGGGTGCTATTTATGTCTGGTTGTTGATAATGCCATCTTTGAGAGGCTCAAGGACAGTGTGGCACTGGCTGCTGGCCACTGACAAATTTGGCCGCGTACTTCCACATTGAGAGAAATCAATTGCAAACCTTTTTCAGCTCAAAGAACCTTTGTCGAGCAGAGTGGGGAGGGTCCGCAGTCGCTCAGACCGTTTGCTACCGAAGGTGGACGAGCCCTATTATCTCGTTGTTCCGTTCACAGCAGTATGTTCTTAGATGCTGTCTTGTTTTGATTTTGCTTTTGTCAGGACGGCTTCGGAGCACTCAATAATAAGCCTCAAGCTGGCAAGCACACACAGCAATTATGAATGTTTGGTTTTGACATCACTAGTCTCTGCGGGGCTGATATTCAGTCAAAATAAATGTTTTATACGCTCTGCCTCAGGGTTAACTAGCTTAAGATGCCTCATTAACCCAATTATCAAGAGTTTTCAGTTGGAATCAGTGGACTTTCCCTGACCTTTGCAAACCCTTCAAAATTGTTTAGTTTTCCACTTAGACTTTGCTCATGTGTCCGTATATGATATTACATCATCCTTTTGCCTCTGCCTTTTTGAGCGTGGGGTCACCAGCAGGGCACTTGGCAGCCTACCGGCGTGGAAGCTCCAAGCGCCATTGCTCAATCTCTCCTGCCGTCCCGGGCGAGCTACTGCCGCTTCTTTACTCTTCAGATGCTGGTCTGCAGCTCCCCGTTGAGCAGGGCGGCGTTGTGTGCCTCCAGATTGGCGGAGATGATCATGGCCTCATTGACCATCCTGCTCCTGTCCGCTCTGCTGTCGCTGCGCTCAATCTCATCCAGGCCCGCCACCTTCTTCAGGCACAGCACGTTCTGAAAGCTCTTCTTGAAGTTGTCCGACAGGAAGGCGTACAGGATGGGGTTGGCACAGCTGTTGGCGTAGCCGAGCACGACAACAAAGTCAAACGTGCTCTTCACGGCTGAGGTGGGGTTGATGGAGCTGGTGACCGAAGTCACGTTGAAGATGTAGAAGGGCAGCCAACAGAGGACGAACACCGCCACCACGATGGACACCATCCGCGTCACCTTCCGCTCTGAACGCTTCCGCTTGGTTGAACATACTCGCATCCCAGATGACTTCACCTACAAAAAAAGGATAGTCTATGACTGTAAATGTATATGTCAACTGTCAGATTCCATTAGTCGCACATCAATCTAACAAGATGAATAAACTGATAAAAAAAAGAAACAACTTACATAATCAGTCTGTCCATCCATCACTCAATCACTCACTCAAACTCATACATTTTTGTATCTGGACGGATTTTTCTGGTGATGTTGCGACACACCTGACTCTGTTTTTGACTTGTAAGTATTACATAAGTTATATGATCAAGCTTAGCCATTAGGGGTTTTGAGTATAACAATAGGGTATGACGTCAAAAACAATGTTTGGTCCTGGGGTTCACCACAACAGGGTTGTGGTGTAGACGTATGGTACATACATGACTCGGGCACCGCTGAGACAATGTCTCATGTCAAAACAGAAAACTTTGGTAGTATTTTGGACATTCAATCACACAAAAATGCTCATAGCCAATGAAAACAAGACTTTTTGAAGATGCCTCTCAAAGTGGAACATTTTGCTTCCAACTGTCAGATTTCCGTCTGTGTCTCCGTCTCTGTCCTTCGATCCCCCATGAACTGTGTGTGTGGTGTGAGTCTGTCACAGTCATGTGCATCACCTGTGTATTCCCCTAAGACGGCTGTTTGAACTTGTGAGGTGATTAGGCTAACCACTTAGTCACTGTGTGGGAAAGTACAAAAAACAAGTTAAAAAAAAAGTGTCATTAAAAGTTCTCACCTTGACGATAATGAGCAGGTAGCACATGCAGATAACTGCCAGAGGCAGGAAGAAGCCAATGAAGAAGGTGTAGACTATGAAGGCTGTGTAGTAGACTTCCTGTGGCTCCGGCCACACGATCCCACACACTGGCACCTTGTTCAAGCCGCTGAAGATCAGAGTTGGCAGGATGACCAACAGCGACACGCCCCACACTGTGAAGTTAATGAATTTGGCTACACGGGGCTTTCGCCATTTTGTGGATTTGATGGGGTGGACCACAGCCAGGTATCGATCGATGCTCATCACCATCAGACAGAAGATACTTGTGAACTGATTGAGAGAGTCTAGGGCAGGAGGGGGAGGAAAGTGGAGAAAACAAAAAGTCGAAAGTCAAATTGTGGTTTGAGTTTTTTCATTTATAATTACAGAAGATAATGATGTGAAGTTTCTCTATGAGGAACACCAAAGGTCCTCAGTGTCTATAACAATCGTTTGGTTTCCGCAATAAACCATTTTACTCTTCACTCACCTACGGTCATAATCACCCTGCAGAGAGCCTCTCCAAAGGGCCAGTGCACCAGCGCCAGCTGCAGGGCGATGAAAGGCAGGCTCATCATGCACAGCACGTCCGCCACCGCCAGGTTCAGGATGTAGATGTTGGTCACCGTCTTCATTTTGGCGTAACGTAGGATGACGTAGATGACCAGGGTGTTGCCGCACAGTCCCACCGCGCACACCACAAAGTAGATGAACGTGATGACCACGGAGCTCGTCTTGTCCTGGTGAGGCGCCGTCGTTTTGGTGATGTTGAAGTCCAGGTCGGACTCATTGCCCTGGATGTAGCTGTCGTACAAGAGAGGCTCAGGGATGGAGATGTTTGGGGAAGCTGGGAGGTAGGGCCACTGATCTAAGGCCATGACTGCTGAGTACACCACAGGCAGTTCAGCAAACTGAATAGTTAAAGATGTGAAGGGCTAAGTAGTCCAACAGTCAGCCAGAGAAAGTAATTTAACACATTGATCTTGACACGCAAATCTATAGAAGTCAAGTTGAAGGGACTCCAGGGGTTTTTCTTCATGATATAACATGGGATCAAGATGAGACGAGGAACCTGAGGTCTTAGATCTTGGGGCTCAGGGGATTGGACTGTCTGAGGGTTTCCACATACAAGGAATCTCCCAATTATCACATCCCAGCAACAGAAATATGAAGTAGCAGTTCTATGGAGAGAGAAAGACAACAGAGTCAGAACATGCATTTGGCCAAGAAACCAGAAACGGCTCCTTGGTAGAGCAGCTATTAGTCCTTTAAGATCCATGGCAACAGTTACAAAGTTACTTTACAGAACTACTTTCACACCTTCAACCTGATACACATGGAAAAATATTCTCCCAAGAGAAGGTAGTACCTCCATATGATCTGCTTTCTTTCATATCAGGCAGTTATATCAAAGCAAAATTTGAATATATTTTTCTTCATTTAAAAACTAGTGAGAACTGAGTTTCGCAGTCTCTTGTAGAGGATGTGCAAAAAAAACCCATCTCACTGGCTGTTGTTACTGAAGCAACAGTAACAGGACACCTTCAATGATTCTTTCTCAAACCCAGTCTGGCAGAAACCTCTTCCCTGGAAGCTTTAGAGGTTTTTCTACTTCAAAAAAATTTCATTGCAGCTCTGCAGAAGCCTGATAACAAGCCATACTCTTGAATATTGGAGGAGGGAGATATTTAAAGCATCCACAGAAGAGAGGTCCAAGACCAGATTTGAGAAAGACTGGCTTCAATTACTTATTTATTGTGGAATATAGTTCAAATCAGTCAAGATCACCATTCTGTTCATGTTTACACTGCATCCTATTTCTCTTCCTCAACTGGTCGCAGAGATCATGAATCCCCTCATGTTCCTCCGAGAGCAGCAGTCCAGGTCCAGGCATACTCCTCCCCCACCTATACATACATTCAACATGGTACGCTTGAGCCAGAGAACGACGAGGGCAACGCGCTACTGGAACCAAATGTTTATTCAATTGATCTGGGTGACAAACAGCTCTGATGTGGTAGCAGGGCCGCTCACTTTTCTCCACCCTGCAGTGACAATGGGGGCTCTGGCTTCAACAGTCAACAGCTCGCTGGTTTTCATTTATCTGATTTACATGAGAAGGGACCGAAGCTGGTCAGAGGTTATAGTCAGAAATCATCAAGTCAAAGTATTTTGAAAGGGACAAGATGTCTTCAGATTGCATTGTTCTGCTTTTTATGATCAAGCTTTGGAGTTGTGGTGTTTTCGTGAATTCTGAAACCAACAGTATACTACGAATAAAAACAGAGCCGTTCTATTCCATGTGGCTCCATGTTACATCCATCCATCAGGGTTGTGCAAAACTCAAACAGACTGAAGCAAACACCATCTGTAATTTAACTTTTAAAAGCTGCTCACCAATTTAACAAGTACAATTCAATTGATTCAATTTCTGATTTTAAAAGTTGAAAATTGGTCAATTGTGCTGAATTATGGATAAATTACCCCAAATGCACTATTGCAGAAAAAAATATATATTTGAAGAAATATTCTCAGAAATGACCACAGTATGCAAATTTTATCAAAAATTATGAGCATGAGCTGTAGAGATCAGTGAGGCACTAAAAGATGTGGAATGGAAGAGTGAGTCAAATCATAGGATGAGCAGTGTCTTTAGAAACGGGGTGGATGAGTGTTGCTGTGTGTTGCAGTTTCTTATAATTGCAAAGCAGTGTTGCATTACAACTCTTTCAATTCCCCAAATTCCCAGGGTTACCAGGGAAGCAGCAGCAGCAGCAGACACTTGGCTTGAATGACTGGATGCAGCCTCACACACGCACACTCTTCCATAGGGCATCAGACCTTTTTCTCTCAAGGACACTTTGACGTGACTTTGTATGTCAAACCTATATGGCTTCTTTAAAAACCAAACCTCAACCATAAACTCGAATAATCGCCCCCTGTGTCTGCTCTACCTGTTCCTATTATGTCTGCACTGCGCACCTGCACTCAGTGCAGTGCACTCGATCCACTGAGGACCGCGCATTTTGCGCATATGGAATCCAGTTCTGGAACCAAAAACTAAATAGCCACGACACCACAAGCTCGCCTGGGTGCAAATTCAAATAGGATTACATACAAATCAAACTTTAGACCTGATGACAGTAGATATGACTATGTAAGAGGCGCGTTTGGGTACAGTGCGCACAAGCAAAACCAAAGTCCACAGAGAAATGCCGACAGACAGGAAAAAAAATAATCAGAACGGTTATTAAATCCAGCTAGAAAACTATCCCACTTACTCTCACACCGAAAACTCCATCTTTATATCACGTCCATAGTGGCGACGTGTTGGGAGAATCAAGTGTCCGGCCGCTCCGACGCGGCGCTGAAGCGCTGGAAAGCAGCATCCCTCCACTCCAGCCTCTTCATCCACCTGCTCCGCGCGGCGTTACGCACTGCCGCTCCGGCGTTCAACCGCCAATCCCCCGCCTCGACCACACGGCTCCGGGTGATCACTACATCCCTCAAGTCATTTCTCCCAGGGAAATGTTATTCCTGCACGAGGAAACTTCTGCAGACGGTATTAAGAGAAAAAGAAGCCGCAAAAAAAACAAAAAAAAAATACACCTGCGTGCGCCCCAGAGTGTGCCGCGTCGTCCAAACGAGTAAGACTTGGCACGAGAGAGAGAGAGAGAGAGAGTGTGTGTGAGAGAGAGAGAGAGAGAGAGAGAGAATTTGCTGATTTTCAGTCATGGCGCAATCTGGTTTTTCATCTAAAGGTGATGGTTTATGTTAAAAAAAATTCTTTTTATAAAATTATTCCCTTTAAATAACACATCTCTATATCCCCTTCCGACCTTTCAAAATCCCACCAGCCCATCACTGAAAGCCCATATAGCTGAATGAATATTGTTACATTGTATTCAACTACTGGCAAAAGTACTGCTGTTTAAAAAGGTCATCTAATGATCTAATCAAAAGCATCTCAATTGAAAGCATACTTTTCAAATGATAAAGTATTTGTAAGTATATTATACTTACACACACGCACTTATATATATCTATATACACACACACTCTTGTGGAGTTCAGCTTCATGCATCATTGTAAGGACATTCATTATAACATTTATCTCATAGCTTTTGTAAAGATGCTAAATAGTCAACAAAATAGAAATACCATACAAAAAGTACCATTTACAGATCAACAGAATTTTTAATATTGCTGAGTCTAAATTTCCCATTTTGTGATTGTGTGACAACGAAACAACGAAAATGTGGATAAATTGTGCACATAGAGGAAAAAATGAAGGCCGGTTCACCCCATCAAGCCTGCCAAAGTGCATGTTTTTTGACACCATACTTACCAGGGTCAAAACAGCTGGCTTCAAACCAAACTAAGCCCTCGAGTTCCAATCTCAACATGTGCTTAAACTATAATGCAAACTTTATTTGGCATTTTCGGTTCACAAAGTTGCATTTAAATGCAACAATTCTGCAGAAGTAAAGCCCACTAGAACATATCAATGTTAAATGTAAAACTTACCTGAACTGTCCAGTAGATTTGTATCTTTGATCAAATGTTCTTCCCCTTTGTCCTCTAGATATAGCACAGATATTTCTTTATGCAAGTTCTTGCAAAGTACTTTTCAACATAGGCATAAGCAGCTGCCCTAGAACATACACAGTCTCTCCAAATTCATGGGGTTTTTTTTCTCCCACTGCAATTATTTACAGTCATATCCAGACAATCCTGTCAGCTAACAGCGTACGATACTTGGATCTGGATGATTGAGCCAATCCTGCATCCACTCACTGGCCTTTATACAAAGCCGGCGTTTTCAGGCAAGCGCAGATGGCGGGCATCTTCCCTCTGTGACCTCTCTCAGCGGAGAGCTGCATGAGAAAACGTTCAACCACTTTTCTTAACATAGCAACATAAAAGTGCAGCTATTATTACCGCCAGCTGTTGTCTTATCAAAGATTAATAGGCCAGTTTCTGTTCGAAATATTGGGAGGATTTGAAATTCCTCAAAGGAGGAAGTGCAATTCAAGGAGTTGAGGTTACTTTGTGTGTGTTTGATTTGAGTGGAGATCCCCGTCAGCGTCAGTCAGCGGGCTGTTGGTTCAGGTGCGTGTTTGCTGTGCTCTGAGGTCAGAAAGTTGCCTCCATGAGTTCATCTTTCTGTGTCAACAATAACCAACTTTAAACTAGAAAACACCAGTAAGACCAGAGGAGTTATCCCCAATTGTCTTTTCTTTTTTTTTTTTGGAAGTGACTGTATTTATTTTTTTCTGCATTAACACTAATCTCTTTCCCAGAGTTTGACAATAAGCCTGAGCAAACATGACGTTACAGCGAAACGACAGGACAGAAAAATCAATCTCGAGGATCGAGAGGAGACATGGGAAACGGTTATTTTGAAGGTTTGTGAGAATGGGTTACTTTGCCAGCATTTTGGTTTTACTGTTAAAGTGCAGCCTTTCTCAGGGGGGTCAGGGAGGCTTTCAAGAAGAGGCTCTTTTTTTGTACAACATGCAAATGACTGCAAACAGCCAAAACATGTATCATTGTTCAGGTTCTCCTTTTGCTATGAAAACAGAAATTACTTGTGTGTATCTGGCACCAAGACATTACTAGCAGACCCTGTAGAAACTGGATGGTCATCAGGGAATGCCTTTTCCCAGGCAAATATGTACATGGTCTACGACAAGGCTTACATGGTCAAAAGATGTAAAAAAGAAACCCACCGACAGCAGAACCCAAGGTATCCCAGTCAAACGCTGTCCAAATCATCACACTGCATCTCGGCTGGTCTTCTTTCCATGACGCCAGGTCTTGTGGCCACGTGTTCTCCAGGCAGGTCACATGTGTGCACCAGTCACTCCACATCAAAGAAAATGTGAGTCACCAGGCCATGCCACCTTCTGTCAGCGCGGTTCATTAACACTTCACAGTTTCTCAAATCACTTCAGATCACACTTTTGAAGCAAGTTCAGCCTTTTGGCGTGAGTGGGATCATCAGAGAAGCCCGTTTTTTCTTCATCAATTCTGCCTCTCAGATCCACCACCCACAGATCGTCCAACAGAAAACACTTGACTGGTCTGAGGTTTTCGATAGAGGAGAAAGTTGAACACAAATAGGAAAGTTTGGTGTGGTCGCCAATCTTTATGTTTATATAGCATCTGTAGCAGCTTTTCATTCGCTTGCATGTAAACGGACATCATTTTCAAAACTTTGCCGTGTGAATGTGAAATTTTACTGAAACCAACAGAATATGATGTGTTTTCATTTGAAGCATTGTTGTGCAAACGGAACCTTAGAATTGTGGCTTTTGCATTTGGGTTATAGGCTTTGGCAATAGTGATGTGGACTTTTACATCAACGATGTGGCTTTTGGATTCATTGTGTGGACTTCTGCATTTGTCTTGTGGTTTTTGCATTTGGGTTGTGGACGTTGTCATGAGTGATATTGCTTTTTTATTATTGTTGTGGCTCTTATAATTTCTGTGTGGCCATTTGGATTTTTCATGTGGCTTTTGCAATATTGCCATGGCTTTTCCAATCTTGTTGTGGTCTTCAGCGTTAGTGCTATCTCTTTATATAAATTATTGTGGGCTTCTGTTTTATTGTTGGCTTTTATTTATTATAGAGTTTGACAATAGTGACATGGTTTTGTCTTAATTGTTGTAGTCTATTTTATTAGTGTTGACTTTCTGTGGGCTTTGCATTAGTAATGTTGCTTTTTAAATAATTGTCAGCCTTTGTATTTATTGGTATTGTGGACATTTACATTGGCATTGTGGTTTTTAGATTGAATTTGTTGGCTTCAGCATTGTTATTGTTGGCTGCAGCGTTTCAGAAAATTGTGCTTTTCAGCAACAGCAGGCCAATCGTCCCTTGACTGATTCTTGGTGAACATTCCATTTTCTCACAATGAAGAATGAGGCAGACGATGGTGGGATTTTTTATTTATTTATTTTTTCAATATTGTCATGGGCATTTGCATTATGGCATCCCTTCTGCCTGTCAAAAATTGTGGTGAAGCCAAAAGCAGACTCGTAAATGAAGGTACAAGTTCAAAGAGTTTATTAAAGAGTTCAAATCAGGCGATGGTATCCAGCGGATGATCCAAAAGATAAATCCACAAAACACGAGAGGATCCGAAACTTGAGGGAGCACGAGAGAACATAAAAAACACGAGGAGAGACGCGGGATGTCTTGACACAAATGTATGAAGACAATCTGGCACTAAGGGAAGGGGGAAGACACAAACTTTACGAAGACACAGAAGGAGACCTGACACTGCCACTGTTTGAAGCAGTTATTGCTAAAACGTCATCTAATCATTGATACCATGAGGGACATTATGTCTTTAAATAGACTGTAAAGGTATTCACCCCCCCCTGCTTTTCTCTCAACAGAAACACACATGCAACCTCGAACATCCACTGGACAACAGCTCTCTACTTGGCCATAAACTGTAAAACACGCTTAAGTCAACATCGAGCCTCGGTTGAAGTCCATTAGTGATAAGGACGGACAGATGAAAAGCTGCTTCCAGATCATTTTTCATCCTTTCTTGCTATAGTTCTTGAATACATAGATAAAAGAATCCACCTGTCCTCTGCCACATGGCGATAAACAAAGCCCACTTACGTTGTCTTGAAATTGTCTGCTGTCAAACGCCATTGAACGGATCTAAGACAGACTCCAGTGGACGCCGGCTGCTGCTTTTTCTGTAGTTCATGTGTTATTTTTGCCATTTCTACGAGGTGTGAGAAAAGTGTCAGTCCGAGTTCTGCCTCAACCAAACCAGCAGTTTCTCATGTATTTCCAGGCATGCTAAGCATACAAACAACTGACCCTTGACTCCACACTGGTTTTGAGATAAAATTAGCATTCCCCCACAACGCGATGTATATGGAACTCATGACCTTGACTCCCGGTGACAAGGGAAAATGCCACGGCACTTGACATCACACGCACTTAATGCGATGCCACCGGCGCTGAGGGCGAGCTCCCGAGGTGCCGCGCTCCTGTCGGACCAGTCGGCATGTATGCGAACGATAAAATAACAGGTCATGGAGGTTGTGGGGGTTCAAATGTACCTCTGCTCGAGGGTGGTTTTTGAGTTTTTTACTCTTTCAGGGACGCTACTTTTAAAGGGCATTGGTGCTGGAAATACTTTCTGGGCCTTTTTCTTTTTTTTTTTGCTTTACAGAAATATTTAAATGACAGAAACATTTTGGTTCATGTTCCTCAGTTGGGTTGGTGTCACATTAGGTCAGGACAGGCCGGGCTTATGGACCCTAATGAATATGACCTTTTGTCATTTTTTTTTTTGTGTGTCCTTTCCAGTTTTGTGGGGTACTTCGAGTATCTTTGATATAAATTAATATTTCCTGTTGGTTGTTTTGTATCTCTTGGTACCAGATTGGATCTGGATGAACCTGTTCCATGTCTCTTTATAGTCTGGGCCTCTGTCTTGTTGCTAAGCATCTGTATGTTGTATATTCTCACCTCGTTGTAATTGTTTTCTATTTATATTTTCCTCTCTAGAGGCATAGTTCAAATACATTTGTATTGCGCTTGTGGTCATTTTTGTCTCTCAGTTCTCATTTGGCTCTGATTGTTGCTTTTCTGACTTTCTTGTGGGACTTTGTATCTTTCAGCAGTAGTTTTCCATCCTTGCCTCTTAAAAGTTGTTTTGAACCTCTTGTAGAGGCTTCATGTGTCTTTGTAGTGCACAAGGATGCATTAAATTAGATGAATTTCGATTAGGGTTAGAATTAGGCATGTTTGATTTTTTAATCTGCGATGGTTTGCGCACAACAGTCAACAGCTGGTACATTTTAATCTAAACTTTAATTTTAATCTCCTATAATTAGATGTTTATTCCTGGTGGAGTTGGTGCATATATAGGAAGATTAGAATGGGTTCATACAGTATACAGATAAATCTGTGGAAAGTCTGGTGAGTTATACAAGCGCTCTGAAGTAACAAGAACAATAGAAAAATGATCAATGTGGAGGAATTATCTTCAGTCCACCATGAAGCACGTATTACTTTCTATTTATGGAGTTAAGTCAGTTAGAAATGTCTTACACCATATTGCAGTATAGAATGTGAAGTTCAAACAAAGTTTCATGTGGCTAAAGAGAAATTGCCTCATTTTAAAACACAATGTAGTATATTTAGCAAGTTTATTAAGTTATATGATCCATATTATATTGAGAACCATTGAGAAATAGAGCTACCGTAAATGTTAAAATACTACTTGTTCTAGGACAGATTTGCTTATGCTCATAGAAACATGACAGAATTGGTATTGTGTGTATTGAGAAAAAGACGAATCTAAACCAAATGTTATTTTTTTCACAAGCTCAAGTATTAATCATTTTTTCAAGTACATTTACATTTTTAATGGAAAAACAAACGGGTTGGTGACACCTGTAAATAATGCCCTATGGAGGTCAATGAAAAAATGAACACACTCATATTTAAGAGTGGCACTAAAACAGAACCTTGGGTGATGCCATGATTAATCATTTTATATAACAAGCATCCTGTTGAAGATTGTAGATATATTTGTATTTTATTAACTAAAGATCAATTGTATTTACTGCTGCAGACTTTTTCAATCAAGTTAAGTAGTGACATTGATTTCCATTCTGAAGCCATATTGGGAAGGTGTTACAATGGTTGGTTTCTCCACATAACAATTGACTGTAGTACAGAATATTCTCTCCAGAGCCTTGGAGTGAGTCGTCGCAACAGAAACCGGGCGATAAGTACTCAAGAAATTATCTTATTACATTGAGGCTCATTTTACACAATGTTTTCAAGTGAAAACAGATATTTTTGTTGGATTTCTGGTGCCTGTGTACACTACAATGATGCTTGAATCCATTGAATATGCATCCTTTTGAAAGTAGGTACAAGTTGACGCAGGAGGTAAGATGTCCAGAAATTACATGTATAACACTTGGATGAAATTTACTGTCGATTTAATTTGTTCTAACTGCAGTCAAACAGTTCATATTCATTCATCACTTTTATAAACTTCATCATCGTTGCTTGGCTTCAGGAAAAAAGAGTTCAAGTAATGTTTTTTGAGCCACGCTAAGGTTGGAGATTCTCGTTGGATCTCCAATGGCGTTCATTGAATTTACTGGCGAAACTGCTGGTGACATTCTTTGTGTTGTTACCACTGCCAAAAGCCAATCTGCCCTAATAACATCTAAAAATACAGTGAAAAACATTAACTGGCATTCAACCAAGAACTACTACTTGGCAGGAGACGCTGCTTGATAAGTGCTCAGGGGGCTAAATGTAGTTCAAGCTCATCCTCCCAAATCTGTGTTTTCATCTCATCTGTCTGTGTTCTACATATTGTCTTCATGCTTCAAGAATATCCCAACTAAATATTGTGTATAGAGCAGTAATGGGATGAGTAAGCACTTTAGAAGTTTGGTGTACACTCTCTTCATGAAGACGTTCATACTATATGTTGCAGAGGTCTAGAAGCAGTTCCATCAACTGGGATTCCAATCAAGCAAAGAGCTCTTGTTGTCCGCGATTATGTTTCGAATGTCGTCATCAACTGTCCTGATGACACATTGCATGCAAGCAGCGGAGACGTGGGTGGAGAAGGAAGTGAGCACTTTTTTTATCTATATTTTTATAGATATCCATGTAATGAATGACAGGTGAAGGGTTAATCCACTTTCAGCTTTTAGAGGATTTTATTTTTCATTGCAAACATGTCATTTTAATGGCATCACTGTCATTAGAAAAACAGGGTTTATTTCAATATGTTAAAACTGTTAAGTCTGCCTGTATATGTTAAGTCTGCTTGTATTTTCTTTTTATGGGATACAAGGAATTTCATCTTTTTTTTTTTTTTTTTATATACTCAAGAGTTGATCAAGGTTTTTATGGTGTGATTAAATGCCAAAGGTCAGTTACTCTGCAAAGCACATTAAGAGAAATACGATGCATGTGTCCAACTTTACGGTTAAAATCATGACATTGAGAAGATGAAGCGGGATGTAAAGCAGAGTGTCATCTGCATATAAATGGCGGTACTTTGTGTGTATTGAAGGCAGCATGTGGTCGGAGAACACTGAGATAAAGATGATGAGCTTGAATTATTCATCGGCAAAAAATGCATGGCGCCGACCTTGGCCACAAAGCAAAGGCTGCACGGGATTTTAACTTGTGGAGTTACATGTACAACAGCCATCACGCATGCAATCAAATATTAAAACACTCCCTGTCTCAAAAGCAAGTGAAGGGCTTACATAAGAAATCTCCACTCATCCGCAAGACATATGAAGATATCATGAGGGCTAAAGCACGTCTGGAGGAGCTACATATTTCCCCCCAACGTGAGCCGTCTCAACTGTGCGACATGTTAACTGCGTCAGTCAGTGGACGAGTGTTCTAGCGGGTTAAGCGGCACACTCTGATTCTTCTTAATAAGCATGTATCGTCACACTAACAGCACTTCTATATGAGATGGACATATTTGATGCTGGAGCTTTTAACACCTTTTATGTCAATGTTAAACCGCTTGGATGTTATCATGTTCGGGTTTTATGTTTTACCAGATTAATTTTCCATCACTTTGCCTCTGCAAAGCAGGGGCAGGCATGCAGTTTCATTCTATATTATTGGCTGCAGGCAATGGAAAATAATAGGGCAGAAGTGCTGAAGACACGTCAGCCTGATCTCGATATGGATTTTTGTAGTATGTTTTTTCAGCAGCCTGGCTTTATGTTTTACAAAATACTGCAGCGCATCCTCTGTCATTGTGAGGCAAGGTAATGATAACCACTGCACTACTGATTGAAGTCTGAAGGCAGCAATTGGAAAGGGAGAATGTGTAAAGAAGATAGATTATAGTTATTAACTTTGGACTTTAGACTTGTCGGTCTTGGTTTGGGTCTTGATTTCATTATTATAAATTTTGACCACTGAATTAATTTCTTATCTGAATTAATTCATAACTTTTTCAGGGGGTTATTTTTTGTGTGTGTTGAGATTTTACAATTTTGTTTGACTTTACATTTAACTCTGATTGGAGGGTATCTCTTATTCAGCTTATCTGAATAAGATCCTTCTATCAACCTATAAAGGAAAGATCACCAATAATGTAGAAATTAGTCAATATTACATCAAAAACTATAATTGAGAGTGTTGCAGAGTATGCTTCTTTACCTCAAGTAAGCGAGTTGATGAAAATTTAATACATCAATATAGTGTCCATTTGAAATAAACATGATTGAATTCACTTATAAATGAGCTCTCGTTCCGGCGGCCTTTCGACTTCAATCACACTTCCAATCTAACCACACCAAAGAGCTCCAAACAGAAAATCACAGTCTTCCTACGTGCTGCATCCTTGAAGCAGATTGTAATTCACTTGCACAAAGAAGGAATTCCTTCCATTTGGAGCCTTTTATACTTTGTAGGGAAGCACAATAATAAAAGATACAAGGAATGAGCTTAAGTTTATAATTATATTACTTGTAATTAAGCCCAAATTAGATTAAAGGTTGGGCTACATTATCAACCCAGACAAACTACCCATCATAGTTCATATTCATATTTCTTGTGAATGACAGTGAACATGTATTAAATTCTCACCTGTTTTCACAATTTGAATATAGGCTCTATTTCTGCCCATTTTGCATTAAAATGACATAAAAATCCAAATCAGACAGATAAATATGGAAAATATTAAATGAAAGGGTCACTGTCTTAAAAGCACAAATATGAAAAACGTTTTCCCAAAAAATTGGATGCTGCAGTGTATATATTAACTTTGTGATGCTAAGAACCTGAAAATTTGTTTAAGCTTTATCATGGTCATCTCCAAACTACATTATATGCATGCTGTGAAGAAGTGAAAAGAAGTTATGACCCTGCCGCATCAAAAACAATTCCAGTTTCAAGCTTATTGTAAGTGTCAGGTATTAGAAAAACAATGTTTTTTCAAGAGGAACAGATAGAACGCTGCAGCTCACGTAATATCCACTTAGCTGATCTCAGAAGTGAGTCATCAGCATTAATAAGCCTCTTCAATCGACTCGCATTTTCAAGCCTTGAACCATATGATGTCACACACGCATGCAAAAATTACTAATGCTTGAGAAAACTCAATCTACAAAATAACAAAAACAAAACAAAAAGAAAAAAAAGCTAACAAATCTCTAAACTGTCACAAAAAAGACACGTCAGGATATATTTTCTCAATGTCACAGGAGAGAAACAACCATTTTTGTCACACTCCGTTTGACCCAAAAGTCTGTGTACATGGCTGACCTCAAAAGCTGAGAAATCATTGATAAGGTGTTGACTGAATGGGCAATATGTGACGGTGAATTTGAGTTTTGCAATGAAACCAACCTTTCAAACCGCGGCTCGGTTGTTCTATTGGACATAAACCTACCACCATGGTGTGCTGATGTTACCTCAAACGTTGAGCCAAAGACGCTGCCGAAACTGGCAAAAGCTTGTGAGTCTGTGTCAACTCAAACATTTAGTTTTTCCTGTAATTTTGACAGTTCACTCAATATTGCAGCTATTTCCCATGCCCTCTCAAGCACCGTGCAAATATTTTGATTTTGGGGGTCAGTTCGTGGCATATGCAATGGTTCACTGACGTCATTTTCATCATCTGCCCAAATCTGTGAGTGTCCAAATGGAAATATCAGTACACTGGCAGGTTCAGAGCGAATGGGCCTTTTTTTCCACATCTGTCGGCAGATGCAGCCAGCAAGAGAAAACCCAACATCAATTACCTGCCATTAATCCTTTCAGAGAAGCAAATATGACCAATGTAGAATAAAAATATCCAGGTTATATTCATGTTTTTGTTAAAAACTGTAAAAATGGAATGATGAACTGACAGACAAAAGAAATACTAGTAAAGGGAAGGCAGTAGGTAAAGAAAGGTGGATTTTGAAATGAGATGTGTAGGTAAGACACAACAGTTAAGGGGATTTGAATGAAGTGGAGCATGAATAAAGGTATTTAAACATACATTCAAATAGGTATTTAAACATACATCCACATGGTTTGACAGCATAATTCCATCTTCATCAGAAACATATCATATCATGAAGATGGTGTCACATTCACGTTTAGTTTCTTGTCATATTTTAAGATTCTGTCTCTGGCTTCAGGCTCCTTCACTTGCCCACCTCATGTCTGATTGCTGTTCCCTCATTTTATGTGCTTCACCTGTGCCTGAGGGTGTGGCTGTCTTCACCTGGTGCTTTTGGGATGTATTGACTGTGTTCTGTGTGTTCTTGTTGCCAGTTCATCTGTGTTTCTGGGTCCCTGTGTTTTGACTTTCTAGCGTTTCTTCATGTTTCCCTTGTAAGCTCATGGACTTTATCATTTTTGGTGTTTCGGAATTTGGGTTTTAGCTTATTGGGATTGAAAATGACCTTCTTTTCCACCTATGGCAATGTCTTCTAGTTTGAGCTAAACCTGTGGAAGTGTGCCATCCAAACATGTCAAGTTATGTTTAAAAACCTATTTGCCTGAAAGCACAAAAGCAATATACATTTTAAAATACAAAAATTGAATTAACTTCATTGAAGGAAGACTGAATGTGGTTATGATCAGGTTAGTTTAGAGATACAAATACATTTCCCCACACTGTAAATCACATGGCACGTTATACATTTATCTATACCATAAAGTATTTTGTGTGATCTTGAACACATGGCCGATATGGTATTTGGAAAGGCAAACACAATGAATCAATGATGTTGTTTGGCATGTTTTTCAGGCATGATCCTCTGTGGATCTCATTAGTTTAAACATATATATTTGTGTGAAACATCAAGTGTTATCCATCAAGATCAGATTTTGTAATGAAATCCTTTAGTAGATCAGGCCCGAAGCTTTCACAGTCTTTCCTCGCAGGACTAGTAGATAATACATCAATATATAAATGTTTTACTAAACTATCAGTAGCATTCTGTATATGAGATAAAAACATTAATGGTGCTTTTCTAATATAAACAGAATTCTAAGGCCACAATTGTGGTATTGAACCTGTTAATCTGCTGTCTGTTGGTAGATGACCCAGAAATAGTCAGTGATTGGTTGAGAGGGTGGAGGGGGCGGGACCTGAGTGAGATGATATATACCATGAAACAACTTTGTTTTTTCACTTCTGGACTTCATGAACCCTGACCAGGTGTTTCATTATTGGGAGGGTTTTTCATGAAACCCTGTTATAAATAAAACTTTGTACCTATTTCTGCACATTTGGACTCTATGGTTAGGTTTTGTTTCTGAATATTTTCTCAATTTACCACTGCTTTTTTCTGTCATTACTACATGTATTAGTGACTGTTTTAAACTCTAGTCACACCGAGGTTATTTCATGTATTATTTGGATATCGTTACAGAGGTTTTTTTTGTTTATAGCTCATCGCGATTGTTTGGCGTATTTTAGTACACAGTCTGGTGTCATTTTTTAAATTGTATTATCTTCAAAAGCTAAATTTGATATGTCTTTGATACTTTCAGGATCTTGCCACTCTCTGAAACCATTGCTTTCATAATAGCTGTAAGTCTATGATGTTTGGTGGATTTTCTGCTGATTAAATCAGTAAATTGGAGTCATTGCGTGATCATGCAGTTTGTATTTCAGCATGGCAGCAGGTGTTGAATGAGTTTTCAGAAACCCCTGCTGGTTGGCTAGAGAAACAATTTAAAACCTGATTTTAACTGAAGGCCCTGCTGTATTTACCGGAAAATACTTCATAGCTTGAATGTAACACTATTTCTCAGCTTGTCGTGCTTCAGAACCCCCTGCCAGCCATTGATGAAAACTTTTGTAATTCATAGTCAAAATAGGCAGCAGTTTGAACCTGAAATAGTCTGAAAGTATATTACAGTACAGTAGCTAAAAAAAAAGATTTTTTTTTATAGATAAGCAATAAATTAATCAGCAAAAAGACATGCAAATAATCCCTTTATGCTCAAATAGCTGCATTAATTAAAATGTCAAACTCTTCAATTTAGTATCTTTGGTCTTCAGCTTAGCTATGTTTGAAAAATAGAGCTGAGTTTCCTCCGCATAGCAGTGAAATTGTATATTACATTTATGGAAAATATGACCAGGTGAGAGGAGAGAATGGCACTTGGGACGGAGCCCTGGTGGACGCCGGAGGAGGGGGGCGATGGATGCAAGGTAAAAGATTTTTCTCGAAATGAACCGAGTGCAACCAGAGAGTTATGAAAGAGAGGTCCCTCAACTGGTGTTATCAGAAGAGAGGAATGCTGGTACCATCTCGGTGAGGATAAAATATGTGATGTTGAGTGCTCAGATGTAAGACAGCCAATCTCCTCTGTCACTTATTTCTAGAAACATACTTTGATAGAAATGACGTTGAGCAATTACCACAAATTAGACCCTGTCAGCTGAGGCTCACAGTTGCATGGGCGAGCATCAGCAGAAGTAGAACTGAAATGGTCACTGTCATAATATGTATCCAGAAGATATTTATGGATTAGTGGAGGAAGCATCCGGAGGAAATCCCAAATGACAAGCAAACACCACAAAGAAGCACCCAAACCTTGAAACAAACCAGAATACTTCTCATGATGCGAGCATCGACGGTCAAAAGACCAAAGCCCATGCCACAGAGTCAGTCTGTCTATTGTCACATTTGTTGAGATTATCCAAGGAGATAATCTAAACACAAATTACACCACTTTGCTCAAATGTATGAATGTGTTAGTTTTTTATTATTATTACTAAACCGCATCAAAATTTTGGGTCACTTCTCCGTCTATTCCCTTAAACAGCCTTTGATCATTTCAGACCCATGTCATTGTATTAAAGATGTGCATTGCCATAGTGCATCATTGAGTCCAGATTAACTGCGATTGTTGACCTTGTGTTGGCACTGTTTGCACAGGACGTGATGGCCTGTGTGATTCCAATGTACTAAAGCCCTGGGTCATTAATCTGCGGCAGTATCAACCACACACAATGAGAAGAAAAAAAAGACATATCTGGGAATTACAGTGCAGAGGACCCATACAGAAGATCTCCCAGCTCTCTCACTATATTTGTAATGTTGTCTGGATATACTCATACCTTATCACTGTGAGACTCGGCCCATCATCAATTCCCCAGCACCTAAAAACAGCTCATTGATAAACCTCATATGGTTCTTGTGCCCTTCTCATGACCCCAGGACAATTTCCAGTGGGAGCCTTGCTGTTGGTGTGTCCCTTCTGACAAATGCACATATATACATCAGTTTGGTACGAAGTGGAAAAACCTGTTATTTGTATTTTTTTTTTTTTTCAGATGATGCAAAAAGACAACATCTCCAAAGACAATGGTGAGACACTGAGCCCATCTCGTCTTTATGAAGCGCCGGCTTTGACTCAGACACAACAAAAGGAATAAAATTAAAAAGAAACACTGATTTACCTTGCTCTGAGCATTGATTTATTCTTTGTGATGAATATTTCTATGCAGCAAGCAGCAGCTTTTGTCTGGATCCACTTCTGCATTCATCAAGCAGTGGCTTCGCCTCCTGACTGGAAGTTGTGCGTTACTCACTTTGCAACTTGGCTAAGAATGGACTTTTTCAAAGGGACACCTCAGTCCACATTTATGTTACACACTTTACTCGCTTTTGTCGAATGCTATTTTTTCTTTTTCTTTTTCTCAGGTTTTGCACCATAGGCTTGGTGAAAAAGACATCCAAGGACAGACTTATTGTAGTTTTCACTGTTGGAAACAACAAAGGATAAAGCAATCATACAAGTGTGGTTCTACACGAAGAAGCAAGGACTGCTTTCAGATGGTCATAAACATATTCGGTAGCTTCTTATTCATTAAAAACACTAGTTAGTCAATGCCTCCTTTAAATCAAGGCATAGAAATTACTTTTGATAAAATGTATTACTGTGGAAAATTAAGTAATCTAATGAAATTAAATTAAATTAAAGCTGCAAGCAGCATTGGTCGGGACCTCGAGACTGCCCGTCGGGGGGGTGGCTATGAACGGTTAATAAAAAAATATCTTATTTAAGTAAAAAAAAAAAAAAAAAAAAAAAAAAGACTTATTTTGAAAAAACTGCGTCAAAACCAGCTAATTAGCTAGTGATTTGTGATCGCAGCAACCCCATTAGGCTACCTACCAAATTTCGGCTCAACCAGACAATGTTTCCTCGCATGCTAACAGGCATGCTAAGCCGCAAGCTAGCCGAGCTGCCTAAAAATGTCTGTTGGGTGCTCCCCAGATGGCCCCGATCCTGAATCTGGTCTTACTTCAATTCTAGTGTAAAAGACACAGCACTTATGGCACAATAAAGGTTTTTCAAAAACTTCCACCTACATGAATTATATGGCCTCAGGCCAGGCCTCCTACGGAGGTCAGTGTGTGACATGAGAGTGACCTGGTGGAGTGCCGGGCCTAGGAGGCCCGGCCTTTGTCGGCGGTGTGCGAAGGTGTGAATGATGCAATAAAGGTTTTTCACAAACTTCCACCGACATGAATTACATGTCTCAGGTCAGGCCTCCAACAAAGGTCAGTGCGATACATGACAGTGACCTGGTGGAGTGCCGGGCCTAGGAGGCCCGGCCTTTGTCGGCGGTGTACGAAGGTGTGAATGATGCATCAATAAAGGTTTTTCACAAACTTTTAAATCCTCACTCTTTACTGAGCTCTGACAACGCTTGTTGTGACTTTAAAGACATAGATTATCTTCACTATTCAGATTTATCAGCATATTATGTATTTTTGTTAGTCTTTGCAATGTTGATTGATTGTAAAAACAATCAAAGGTAAAGCAGTTCAGTTTATTAAAATAAAGGAAATGAATGTTCAAACCCTTTTTTCAACAGAGACAAAAAGATAGAAGAAACTGCCAAAACTAAATATATGATTTGTAGTTTCATCAGACTAAAATAAGAATCACAATATTCGAATAACTAAACAATAGGGATAATAGAGTTATTTGTAATTTCCTCTGATGCCTGCTCCCTTTCACAATTTAATATTTTTTTATAAGAAAAAAAACTAAAATTGGCGTTTTTGTTCAATTACAGCCTCACAAATTGAGATCCGATCCTTTATAGCAACTATTCTGCAGATTAGATAATCATGTCAAATAATTTCTTTTAAAATTTAGTTTCAGCATATTGTAATGTGTTACCTTAAAAATTTCAAAAGCCTAGAAATCAGATAATACCTAAAAAAGGAACACGCAGTGTTCTGGAAACGCAGTACAGCAATGCGTCCGTGATCGTTATCTGTTGAGGTGCAGGCTGAAATAATAACTCTATTTCCTCATGCTTTGAGCAAAACAATTTTTAATAAAATTGTCATGCTTGGAAGAGTGATTTGTTGGGGCACTGAAAAGCAAAAACATCAGGGAACGAGAAGAGTTCTTCATTTATTGTGATATGAAACCATTTCAGTAAAGTTGCATCTGCCACAATTGCTGGGCTCTTGCGTTAGAGGCAACAATAATGCAGGGATTTTGAAATATTCCATTCAGATAATGTGCAACGGTTCTGGATTTCCGTTGCTTATTGCTCTTTGATTTGTTTGTTGTTTGCAGTGCTTTGAAGGGACTGACAGGAAATGAGGAACTCACAAACATTTGACTAATATATGTATACGATCTGAACTTGTTCTATGGTAAACTTGGACAAAAATGAATTTAACACCCGTGCTTGGAAAAACAAATGTTTTCTGTCACTTCAGAGGATTTGATCAAAAATAAGTACAGTGTCCTTTACATCATGACTTTCTTTCTCTTTGAGCAAAGAAATCGTTTTATAATTG